>NW_026622662.1:600000-1200000 GCF_028826775.1 Penicillium argentinense | reverse complement strand
CGAATTCACCTTCGCGTTCAGAAAAATCATAGTGAGCTCAATAAACAAGCATTTCATCAGGGAATATCGTCTGTGAGTCCGATAGGTCTTCAGTACCGATACTAGGACACTAGAGCGAAAGACTTGCTCGTGTCGAAGAACAATCTACTTGGCGACAGTATCGAATCTACCGACTATAGGCGTGAAACATCCCTGCGATCCACCTAATTTCGCTCGGAATATGCTGCCTGTCGTTGCTTAGGCTCATTCAAACCTAACCTGTAGTGGCCGTAATAGCCTTGGGCGCATTTTAGGTGCGCACCGACTAACCGTATCCTAATAGATTGCTGGCCAATAGAAAGGCCATCGAGGAATCGATAGACAAAGCGGGTATTGGAATTGCAGTGGGCAATCGTCGATTTGCTGTAGTACACCCTGCACTCTATATAATAGTCGAATGGTCGCCCACCTGTTCTTCGGAAGTGTGTGAGGAAACACCTTATAATCGAGTTCTACTGTCTGGGGTCATCAGCTGGTCGGTACGATGGTCCGGGGGCATGTAGGCAATCCGGGATATTTTCTGTTTTGGCGAGTGGTGCAGCTTCAGTCGCCAGTATAGGCTACTTACTGCTAGTCAGAGATGATGTTCTCCTGAATGCCCTTGTTGTTGAGAAGATGCAGCCCTAGAGATCATTGCCGGAGAGCGGGTCTAAGAAGGATAATGATGGCGATGGGTGAAGGAACTAGTGAGGAAAGCTGCGCTATTCACTGGCCGAACATGACCGACATGCTATCCCATTACCGCAACTCTGCGGCCATAAATTAGCGTATATTTAGGCAATTATGTGAATGAAAACTGAGGGGTGGCTTCCTCAGGCCGTCAGTAATGCACCGCTGAATGCCGATATCCAACATGCCTAGCGCAGGCAAGCGTGACCGCGCATGTGAGCGCCAGAAGAAGCGCCGAGAGAAGAAGGCGGCTGTAAGTCCCGACTCCATCATTCCCTTCCTAGACTTATCAGCGCAAGCTTTATCTTCCGCCCCCAGCCCTATTGACCAGTGATACATCTTACTGACTGGAGCATATATGAATTGTAGGCCGCAATCCGCTGCCGAGAAAAGGAAAAGAAGCTCGAGCGCGAGCGCGCCGAGCAGTTGGCTGCCGAAGCGCAGCGGGAATGCCTGCTTCGAGAGGGACAAGAGGTACGTATCGCTATCCTTGAGAAGAGAGTGGAGACTGCAGAGAGCCCGGATGATTATCGACGGGCCAGAGAGGTAGTTGAGCTAATCGCTACTGCGGAGAAGAATGCTCAGCAGAAGCGGGCCAGCACTGGGGAGGGCAAGACCCAAGACAAGTAGGTATCAGCCTCCCCTTTGCTCGCCCGTTTCTGCTTCCGCACTCTGCTTCCGTCCTGTGCTTCATCACTGCTCCCACACTCCGTCCCCATATCCGCCACCTTACCCATGTCTTTCTCCGTCTCTACCTCCGTTTCTTTCTCTGGCTTCCTCTCCGTGTCTCTTTTGTTTTGCTCCTCTATCTTCTTCTTTCCTTTTTACTTTCTCTTGTTTTCTTTCTCTTGCCTTCTTCGTTGATTCCTTTATCCCATTTTTCCTTTCTTGTGTCTATTACCCTTACTTTTCCTTCACAGCGACAATGATATTTGACAGTTCTAGCTTCGGTCCCTTCCAATTTTCTGCTTCCTGCAAGCATAGTCTCAAATCCACCAGGGTCTCTGCAAGCCATTATCAACCAACCACCGAGATCCCTGATGGCTAACATGTGTGCTGTCAATTTCAAAAGGCTCAGGCATTGATCAGATTGGTGACCTGGGGGGAATATGTGATCGCGCCTGCCTTGACTTGAAGCGGTGCCACGAAAAGCTCCTTATCTTCTCTCTCAAAGAAGACAATCGTTCTTCTCTCAGCACGATTTTTGAGATGGAGTCTCACCCCTGCGCTGTTGCTTGCCGTGTCCTTGATCGACCACTTACTTTTTGAAGCAGCGTGCTAGAGAAGCTCTAAATCCAGAGGAGATACTCCCTCGTGGGGGCAAACCCGCACGAAGAAACTAGATGCGAAGTATGTCCTGAGACATCAGGCTCTTCCACTTCTTCGGAAGGCTATTGCTGACGCTCGTGATAATGGACTAATTGAATGGGATGGGTTTTCTCTTCCGTCAAATGACCATCGACTAACAAAGAAGGAATTGGATGAGGAATTAGCCAAGATTCTTGATCAAGGATGGAGGAAGATGATAGCACGATAGAATCGTCTCATCTATTCCTCCTCTCAATCAGAATTCGACATTGCTTGGGAACAGTTTCAAGCTGCTTACAGTGCATCGATCTATACCACCTTGCTTGACTATATCATCCAGGAATGGATTGAGGACTGCCCTGAGAGTTTCCTTAAACTCCATACAGACCAATATCTCCATCTCGGTGAAGCTTCTACATCACGGACAGAAGCTTCTCATTGGTTGCTTAAACAAGATCTCCATACATCTACAAAGGATCTGCTTGCTATCCTAGAGAATTTTGAGCGTGTTATCGATCGTCAGTACAGGAAGATCAAAGAAGGGATTGCTAATCAGCGAGAGAAGCGACCAACCCGGACCCTTGATCCAATCTATCAGCCATTACTTAAACGTGTATCTTTGCAGGCCATTGGCTATGTCGAAGCAACATATGCTACCTTTCTCCCAGCAGCAGAGGGCAAGCCCCTAATTCCGCCTAATTGCTATTTCAATTCAAGGAATACCTCAGGATATCCTTGCATTCATGTGATTATGAAAAAGATAGAAGATCGTGAACCGTTCTTGCTTGAGGATTTCCGTCCTCAATGGCATCTTTACAGACTCGGAGAGGCGCCTCCAATTGATCCGATTCTCCTGATACACAATCCTCATAGGGTGCGTCAACGTGGAAGGCCAGCCGGCCGTCGGAATAATCTAGAGTCTCGGCCTATTCAGCCCTCAGATGTCCAGGCCTCAGATGTCCAGGCCTCAGATGTCCAGGCCTCAGATGTCCGGGTACCAGCAACTCAGATATTACCACGGACCCAGCTTTCTCCTCGATCGTCACCCGACCCTCTTACAGCATTTGAACGTTCTACACAACGCGAACCCTCTGGATTTGAACGTGTATCTGCTGCAACACGCGGTCGTAGCCGTGGACGTGGTGCTCGTGGGGGTCGTGGTACTCGTGGGAGATGTGGTGCTCGTGGGAGACGTGGTGCTTGTGGGAGACGTGGTGCTTGTGGGAGACGTGGTGCTTGTGGGAGACGTGGTGCTTGTGGGAGACGTGGTGCTTGTGGGAGACGTGATACTCGTGATAGCCCTCACAATGAGCCAGAAAGTACCCAATCAGAGGGAATACGGACTCGACGGAGGGCACGTATGGAGGTGGAAGACACGGAGATAGTCGCAGAAACGGCTAGCCAGGGGGACAGCGAGGGCAGTAGCTTAGATGCAGGGGCAGTAATTGACTCAGATGATGGAGAATATGCTGGGTAACTAATGAATGAATTAATGATCTGCATGGTTTTTTATCTCGATATTTTCCAGTAAATAGAGCAATATGATTGGTTGGATCAGAAATCTTTTCAAAATTCAGGTGTTTCTACTCAGCTGGGCGGCCATTATAGGCGTGCAGGCCGTTGGGCGGACATGACTAAGCAAAAGGTTGGCTTTGGGGGGGGGGGGGGTATGAGGTATGTGTATCAACACCCATTATATATTCATCTGACGTGTGATATCTGTCGCATCACACAGATACATGATCGGATGGTAGCTTTCAGAAATAGAATATTCTCAAGTTGATCAATATCAACATGCACTCCAATGAGAAGAAAAAAAAATCATTCGTCAAGTCATGGCCATGCACACTGTCACAAAACAGCAGCAGAATAGGGAATGTCATAATCAGGCAGAGCAGGGAATGAATAGATCTCCGCATTCTTCGGTCTCTCCGCAGCCCACGCACCTAATGTCGCGAAAAGCTTGGCCACATTTGCCTCTTGAGAGAGATCAATAGGCTGCAGGCCCTCGCCCATTTGCGAGATCTGAAGGCCGGCCGCACCAGCCGTGGCACCAAAGTCCTGCATATCGATCTTCTGGATAAGAGCTCCCTTGACTTGCCCAGACAGGATATGGGCGCAAAGATTTGGCTCTTGGCACAGGGGGCGACCGAGTCCAACTCCATCGACGGTATCCAGAGCCTTGACCATGCCTTCGACTGTCTTCAGACCGCCTGTGATGTAGGTCTTGGTCTTGGTCAGGCCGGGAACGATGAGTTTCGCGAAATCCAGGAAGAACTGATTAAGATGTTAGCGGAATTTTTAGTAGGAGAGAGAAAAAAAACCTACAGCTTCACGCTCAACTGTTGACTCCCGCTTCATGGTCGACAGGGGGAAGTTCTCATAGGTACCACCGGAAAGTTCAACAAAGTCAAAAGCGTGATCCTCAAGAGCTTGGCAAAGATCCTTCGCCTCTTCAGGCTGGAACCCCTTTTCTTGGAACTCAACACTGTTGATCTTGATGCCGACCACAAAATCCTTGCGAACTCTTTTGGCAATCTCATCCCGGACCTCCAAGATCAACCGCATGCGGTTTTTCAGATCGCCACCATACTTATCAGTTCGCTGGTTGGTAGATGGCGAAAGGAACTGACTCAGAAGATAGCCGTGGGCACCATGCAGCTGGATACCATCAAAGCCAGCCTTATCCAGATACTCAGCGGCATGGGCAAAGCCATTAACGATATTGGCAATATCCTCTTTTGTCGCAGCACGAGGCTTTCCAAACCTCATACCCATCGGATCACCTTTGACTTGCACATCACTGGCACTGATTGGGTTCGGCTGAAGATGCAGGGGCGTCTGACGGCCTGGGTGTCCAACCTGGGGAATGATAAGCATACCATTAGCCTTTCCCGCAATGGCCATCTCCTTGAAGCGCTCAAAGCGCTCGCCAGAGAATTTCGCATGTTGCGGGATAACTGGGTTGCCCGCGGCTTCCAAGTGGCCAGGGTCGATCATGACATTTCCAGTCAGATTAATTCCAATTTGGGCCTCGCCCCATCTCCGGTAAGCTTCAATCAGAGCGGCCGAAGGAATACCGCGTGCATTAAGGTTGTTCACGGAGAATGAGGCCAGACGCTCACTCATAGCACCCTTCAGAAAGCGGTTTGGGACCGAGCGACCGGAGAAAGCAAATTGGAGGGGCTGGCCCAGGGGACTGGGATCGACATCCGCGCACTCGAGTCTAGGTGTGGAAGACATCTTGAGAATTTGTTGTGGTAAGTGTAGTAAGGGATCTGGCAGGACGTTTGAAATGTCGTTTTCAAGATTGTCGGCGATTTAAATGAACCACAACGTGAGTTTCTCCGATAATAGCTTCATGCACTGCTCATAATAATGTTCACAATCCCTAATCTTCAGTTTTGCATTTCTAAGCCCTCTTTGGCGATTTCTAAGCGGCCGGGTTTCGGGAGAAAAGTGGAGCATTTGGGCCGCGGCCCCATCGATTGTACCGAGGCCGATTCTGTGCAAATTCCAAGCCTCATTGACGAAGGGCAGCGGGTCCCGGCCAGATGGAAATTGAGCCTTATAGCGGAGGGAACGAGGGAGCGGAGAACATGAAAGCGGATGGTTGATGGATGCGGAGCGACAATTGGGCCGCGCTCCTCTCTGCTGTGAGAAGACATTTCTGCTTGAGGCCACAACTTTAGAGCCTCACTGCAGCCGCAGTCGCGATAAGAATATGCTTAATCCTACTTAGGTTAAGCTTTGAATTTTATTGGCGCCATAGGTGGGCTTTCGGTTATAGTTCATTAATTCAAATAGTGAAGAGAAGTCTAGTCTTGGTTATGAGCCGAGGAATCAAGCGAAGTGAATTGTACATGCCTCAGGCCGGATTCTATTGCGGCCTGCTCTGCTAGCAGGCGGATCAGACGCGCTTCCCATCGGCAGTGCCCATCGGCGCATCGCCCCGCGTTAACGCTGAAAATACCAGGGTGACGAGGGTGCCTTCTCACGACCTCTGACTCATCTCGTTTGAATCACAAACCCGAGCTAAAATGCCGAGCGAGGAAACAGAGGCGGCACAGAGGCTGGGTACCGGTGTTAGAGATTGGGCCACGAATCCGAGTCTATAGAGGCCGAAATCAACGGGATTGAATCGGAATCAGAGTCGCGACTTCAAATATGCGGTGATAGCCGGTCAACCTATGAGCTGCACCTCTAACTAGCGGCCATACCTAGGCCCCGACTCCAAGGCAGCGACGACGCCCTCCGCGAAATCCCATCTCCTCTCTGGTCCCATACTGAGTTTGGACAGGGAATAACTAGATGTGGGGTACGTTCCTTGAAGGACTGCGAAAGATAGGGGTTGCTACGGGATCCGATTATGTGCTGGTCTGTGGTCAGCTACTTCGCCTGAATTTGGCCTGCAAGGTTTTCGAATGCCAGAAGATTTCAAAAGGACAAAAGGAATAATTATCGGTACTCAAAACAGTCTCGTGATGTAGCTCGCCGCTAAGGAGATAACGAATGAGAGGAAGCTGTGGCATGCTTCGAAGTTGAGACAGCTTTAGTAAAAGATTTCATGAAAAAGAAAATTAAGAGGTTAAATCTTAGCTGACGGAGGGGACAGTCCTGAATCTCCTCTACCATCCATCACTCAGTGTTGATGGTAGTGTGGCCAGTGAGATAGATCTCGAGAGCTAGCCCGGACCTGAAGGTGTACTTTCCGCCAAATACGGCCCATAGCTGAGCCTCAACATCTCAATACGACACATCCCTTCGTCGCAAGGAGAACGTCACAAGAGCATGGCCGTTTTTGTCCAACTGCACACGTTCGAGTCCACGAAGCTGTCGGACAGGCTGCTGAGCAGCATTCGAGGTACGAGGGATACAGCTGAGGGATCTTTAGCACCAGCGCGGTCGCCAGTGTTGGAGATAGTGACGGAGATGTTGCCGATTTTATCCCACAGGTCAGCCGGCCCAGCGACAGAATGCGAACCTCTAGGGTATCTGGAAAGGACATCGAAAGAAGGAATGTTGAGATCCGCGTACGAAAACTTTGTGTAAGAAAGACCGCGGCCAACGGGGTATCGGGGTGTGATGTTATACGAGTTGAAGTACTGTTAATCGATATGAACGCCTGGTCAAGTAAGTGGGTCGTTCAGTCATGTTAATTGTTTACAGATACGGTGAAATCGCACTCGGTCATGCTGTCATGGTGGACGTTGTAGTCCGATTCGTTCTTCGCGATGGTGTAGTTCAAACGGACACTCGGGTTGAAGTCGCTGTATAGAACATCTATGATCGAGTTGCCAGATTCTTGCCTAGGAGCGAACGAGTAAAGGACGGCAGTGATGTTGTCATATTCGATACATTGGTCCACAAGACGGGCACCAACCGTACTGACAATGACCATAGTGTTGTTGCAGTTATCCGCGACCGTGTTGATCATCTTATCTTGTTGATCGTTATACAGCTCCGTGTGATCCCTTCCCTCGCCAGTCAACGCATTGATGAAGACCAGATAGGCATCGGAGTTCTGGCTATACTCCTCGTACTACTGTGTCACACCCGTTCCAGCGCCCATGGCAGAAGATGTGCCAGACGAATACGTGTCGTTCAAGATCCAGCGCAGCTTAGTACCGTCTGATATGGCGCGAAAGGTTAAGGTAGCCTGAGCAGTGACCAGCAGTGAGAAAGTGCTCTGACCGGAGCCCGTTCCAGTGGCCAAGAGACCCTCGTATGTGGGACCCTAGCCCAGAACGGGATCGTAACGGTGTTAGGGCCAGCACTTGATCCGAAAAGTCTCATTGTGCGCGGTTGGTTCAGCGGCAGAGCGCCATTAGTGTTCTTGAGAGAAACAATGGACTTGGCGCCGTTGCGCGAATGAGACGCGTGTGGTAGGCTCGGACATCAACATAATCTGTTTCTAACGCCGCGGGTGGCTGTCTACCATTGTTCAGGTTAATCTGGTAGTAACACTATGTTCCGTATGGCCATGTCATTCAGCCTGGTAGCAGATAGTGATTCATCTCGCAGCATCGTCTGAATTCTCGAGCTACTCCAGTATTGCTGGGAGCCATAGTCGAGACCATTTACAGCAGCGTTCAGACCGGTGTGTTAAGCACTAAATTCCGGATACCAGGCCCGGGAAACCAAGTTCCTGCTTAGGTGTTTTATCAAGAGGCTACAGTTCTCGCAGCTATCCGATCCATTGACCTTATTCATTGCGCATATAACGGACCCCATTCCTTTTTCGACCGTATCATAAAATGACCAGTTGTACAGCTCGCGGAGGGTCTTGTCATCCGCATTCGCCGAGTGGGAGCCTTGGAAATTGTTCTTGTCGTTTCCTGCCGTGGTCATAGCCGTTGATGTTGAAGTTTGTGCGGTTTTTTTTTGTTCGCTTCTTCGTTCAGGAGGAAGTGCTACGCATCATTGACCCAGGTTAGCAACGCCTTCATTCCATCATACCGCGATTGGAGCGTACCTTTTCCTGAGACACTACACCCGCCCCAGTGTATGGATTGCTAGATTACGCTGTGATACTTCCGTTCGGATATTGATCTGGGTCCAAATGTCTCGCCTTGCCGTCCACCCCAGGACATGTGACCCACGGGCTGCGAAGTTTGACCCAGTACTGCATGAATTTCTTTCTGGTAGAATTCGTCATCCAACGCCTTCGCCTATACATGAACAGCATCTTTGTCCCAGGTCATCGATAGATTCGAGGACTGGCTGGAGGCTGACACATACACATAGTAGTACTCCAGAATTCTCATCGAACCGTCTGTGTGGGACTCATCATTACCAACGCTTTCACTTCCACAATGTGATGACAGAAACTTTCTGGCTAGTGTTCAGCTTAACGACAACTGTGATGCTTTTTCGTAAGCCTTCTGCCAATCGCCCAGATTGACTACACTGTAGAATTAGCATCATATTCAGGAAGGAGAGTTAATTAGTGCGACGCACCTCCATTGTGACCGAGGATTTCGACAGAACCATTTAAGGAGACAAAGGCTGATCCTGCGAGGGTAAATGTGATAGCTGTAGGTGTCTTCATTTTGAACGAGCGTAAAGTGAGTAGAACCTACCCATCGAGACTTGGCTGGGAGATCGCTTCATTTACACATCGTGGTCCGAATTTGTTGCGGGTATCTATTGCGGCTGAGAAACTCGATGACGACTTCAAATTACCTGGCTATTGTGGACCTTACTGTCTTTCACGGATGTTCAAGATTGAGCTGCGCAATAGTCAAGCAAGAGAATGAAATCCTTCTTGTCGCAAGTTTATCCTTGGCTTCGGCCGAGTGGATAAATTCGGGCCGAATGCGGACTAAACTCGAGCAGAGCACGAAACATAAGCTAGTCTTGAAGATAGACGCCCGTCTTTGCTTTCAATCCCAAAAGGTAACCCTTAATTCCGCCTTCTACAATTTCCCTGCCCGAAGTGTTGATCATGGTGATTTCCAACGCTTACTTGAAACTCGGCTTACGCGGTCGGCTTCCCGTTACATGCGCCACCCGCCAATTATGCAGTGCCCGATGTGAGGCACGAAGAACCTTATACGAGTTAAATTCCCCATGGCATCTAGAAGAATAAGAATTGCACCTGAGTTCAAATGAAAAACAGGGGGTTGATTGATTGGGTTTTGACAGAAAGTGTTGGGGATCACCCTCCTTGTTTTTGACAAGCAGACATCTTCGATGTTTGTATACCTACATGTCGTCAGGAGGTCTGAGGGTATTCTTGCTTGAAAGACTGGCTCTGTATTCTCTATGTACAGGTAGGATCAAGGTTTAGTAATAGACTCTCTTGCTCTTTTGTCTACAATAATATCATTCCACTGGGGCCGAATTGTAGGCCCAAAGGAAGAATCTTCTAAAACTCTCCGAATGAAACGTCTTCCTGCTTCCTGAGAAAACCATTCGTTTGAGCATACACTAAGTGAAGACCCAGAACATGCAATAGGACAAGCAGTCATGCGATCCAGTCATCTTCTTCATATTACAGAATAAATGCTTCACTGATCCGTATAGGCCATAGCAAAGTCCAAGTCAGCGCAGGCCATCCCTGGATACCCGCCAATATTCAAATTTATGCGCCTTGGTATACTTCTCGACATGGACTTTGCTGCTGATGTATAGCGGTTTGGCCTAATGGAAGCTTCGTCAGAATCTGTCTAGATTGAATTGTGAGATTTAAATTTTCACCGCGTTGTTTCATGTTATTGGATCATTTTACTTTTGTAGTATGAATATGTCGATGTTGCTAGGAATTCGCTGTCAACATGCACAAAGAAGGGAGGACGAAAGGGGTGCGAATGTCTAAATGGAGAAATTCTCACTCCGCTGAAATGGTCGCTCTCTCCTTATGCGGAAGAATAAACGAGATCGCATTATTCTCTTTGGTACGTTACCCACTGTAGACCCCAGTACAACTATGATTTCGGGCGGCTCTGCATTAGTAATGAACCTTCCACGGACCAAGAACTAACCCTGATCTACTCACGTTATTCTCACTTTATTCTAACTTCTCCTATAGACTGAGTCTGCGCAGTTGGTCGGCAGCTGCCTCGGGCCGCCAGGGGTGCCGGCCAAGCACAGACCGTAGCCGGAGTACATGACCTGATTTCATAGTAGGCAGGTACGCGCTCCCACCACAAGGTTTTGAGGTCCCATCCTCATGGAGGTGTCCCATTCCCACTCTCTTTCCTTCTGCATCCAGAAACTGAACAGAGATGACCTTCTTCGGGTCTGTCGGATCTTTGTGTGAATCATGCAACTCAGTTCATTGGACAGACGCTTGTTTGATACGAGGATCCTAAATCTAATCAGTAAAGGAATTGACTTGGTGTTGACAATTCACTGACGCGCGCTTCCTGATCATTGCAATACTTATCAACAAGGGCCTTGTGACTCGCGTCTTTGAAGTCACTCAGTTTGAACTTGCCAACATAGGAGATGAACCGGCGGATGACATTGGACATCGTGGAAAAGATTCTGATTTTGTGCACAGGAAAATTTTTTTGGAATGGAATGTATGCTTCCGTAAACAAGGAGTAGCGCTTTTGAATATTATATTCGGCAGCTTTATCGTGTCAAAGCAGTTGATATAGCTTCAACGCGGGACTTGCCGCTACCCCAGCCAAGAGGCGCTAACTGAAACGTGCTGAGGGTTTCGAGCGTCTCGCCGAGCGTTGTGCATCACATAGGAGTCTAAGCGCCAAATCAAACGCTTACAGGTTTCGCGTTGATTATACAGAGTATGCTATTTTTAACAATGCAAGTTTCAGATACTACCCCTTTGCAAATGTGCAGAACAATTATCTAAACAAGATTGGCTGGGATCAGCGCAGCCACGGATCGTCAAGCAGCTGCCTTGCGGTCTTGCGTTCTTCCGGCAGCCACTTAAGCATGGACCTAAGAAAATGAAGAAAATATTCCTTCTCGGTGCCAGAAAGTCGCTTCTCTAGACTTTCCAGGGAAGTCGGCGGCACAACCGCGTCTTCATGAGCAATCCAAGAACCTGCAAGAATGTCAACCCATGAGATTTTATGGAAACGACTGAAAGCGGAGGCGACTGCGCTTACCATTGCGATCAAAACACTGCCCTGTTGTTTCACTGCGACGGACAAAATCCATCGGCGGTGGCCCAATCAATGCGACCATTAATGCCAGGTGTTTAAATGGATCGTGGTTGCCATTATTATCGAAAATATCCCCAATTAGATGATGTCCTTCAAAGAGATCCCAAATCTGACCTTCTATTAGTAGGGTACCCAACGTCGAATGGCTCAAACACCACTTACCAGAGCCCCCAGGTTCCAGATATCAACAGCGCTTCCCCATGCCATCTCAAATATGATCTCTGGAGCTCGATAGATATTCGGCTGTACAAAAGGGCCAGACTCATGTGTCTTCCCAATCCTTGCCTCCCCAAAATCACAAAGAATAGGCAGACCGAAGCTCTTCCCTCTATAGGGTTGGCGAAATTGTCGACTTTGGTATATGGTGCGCGATTCATCTATCTTTTTTCGAGGGCTCGGTTGTCTGATCTCTTCATCCGCAAAATCGGCTAGCATTGTATTGTCCTCCAGGCTAAGCATCAGATTGTCGGTCTTCAGATCTTGTTTAAGTCAGACAGGTTTTTTTCTATTTCGGTTCGAGGGAGCAGTACCGGTGTGAATGGTGTCGGCTTCAGTGTGCAGAAAATCAAGCGCCAATAATAATCGTCTCAGAGTCATTTTGAGAAGGGGTAGGTCAAATGGCCTTGGGTTTAGTCTCATCATCTCAAGGAGCGTCATGTGCATTGGTTGAAGGATGAGGCACCGGTGTTTGCCAACATAGCCCCGGACCTCGAAGGAGTCATAGAGCTCTCGGATTAGTGATTGTCCTGGATGGGCCGATTTGATCTTCGCGAGGTGCTCGTAAATCTTGAACTCGCGGTCGGTCGCAGTGGGAAAATTTCGTAGCGATGTGGACACCTTTAGCACAACATACCTTTGGCTTCTGGGCCAAGTTAGCGGTACTGATTTCTGAATCTTACTAGCAACATACCGAAGATCCCGACATAGCCAACTTGTTGAGTAGGCACCGAAGCCAAGCTTTCCTGTGACCCGGTACCTGTCATTGAATACATCTCCAATGTGTACGGGATAGAATTGTTCTGTGTCGTAGTGAGGTAGCGTCTCCTCATCGATCGGCCGTTCCACAGGCAACCTGACAAATGATCTTTGAGAGCTGCCTTGAGAGGGACGTGATGCTATCCTAAAGGCAGATTTTAAGGCACTTAAGCGTGGTGCCATGTCTGGCATGTGGAGAGAAGAGCGTTCATGTCGGAAGGAACTTTGGTTGCTCGCACTTTGCCCGAAACTGGGAAAGCGACCCTTGATGGATAGTTGGAAGGCGGTGGACCGCGTATGTGATGGCTACCAGTGCAAGTAGATGAACAAGTCTGATTTCGATTACAACCCCTGAGCTAACAATTTATAAGGGGTAAAACTAATTACTTAGTCAATAATGTTTATCCAGAACCATCCACTAATATCTTGTTGAAGAGAGCTTGCTCTGGTTGTTTGACCTCCATTGGTTGTAGATCAGGTGCGGGTTCCAGCTGATCGTGGTCCGTAAAGTAACGTGACCTGACCCACCCATCCGGAACAACCTTTCACCATTTCCGAACACACGCTCCGCTTAGCCACCTGAGCGTGTGTCGAAATTTGGACACACGCTCCCCACTTTTACGCATATTTTATTGGCTGCCACCACTGATTCAGCACGCGCTAGTCGAACGGCCCATCTATAACCTCAGTGTCTGTATATACAGTGTATATTGTATATATAATTTTCGAGTATGTCTACACGAGCGTAGGCCTAATTTTGCATATGTCTGGTTGCGCCAGTGAATAGGCCGCGCTTATTTCACTAGAGTTCCTTTCTTTGATGCCATCAGTGAATAAAGCGCGTCCCATTCATTGATGGTACATCAACAAAGCTCGTCCAAAATATATAAACGATTAATACAACCACCCACCACTTGCGTCTTTTTTCTCTCTAGCCATCTCGTCTTCTCTTCTTTCCCCTCACTGTTCACCCTTTTTTTACTTATGTCAGATGGCCGACCATACCAGCTTTGCCACCTTTACAGCGGAGCAGCTCCCCCGTGCATACTTCGAGCCGCTTGATGCGGACCGCCGTCCCATCCTCCGCGAGGAAAGGGCTTGGGGTGAACATCAATTGATCCACGGGGGTATTTATAACTAGTGTACGCTAATTTCACGCTAAAATTAAGCGACCATGGGTCGAAATTTCAACACACGCTCAGGTGGCTGGGCGGAGCGTGTGTCGAAATTCCGACACACGGTGGGTCAGGTCACGTTACTTTCCGGACCACGATCAGCTGGGTTCCCAGCCTGAGGCACAACAGTCACGGAATTTTAGTTAATCCGGACTGTCTTTGTGGGTCACCCATCAAATCTTAACCCAGATGGACGACGCTTCGAGATTACTAATAAATGAGCCTACTGTAACTAACGTGATCCACGGCCGCGCGGGCGGCACGGTCGCGCGAGCGACCCCATCAAAAATCCACTTCAATAATAATCTATCTTTTTCAACCACAACAACAATGCCCCCCCAACGCTCTGATAAAAAGAAAAAGTTGACAGAGCAGGAGGGTCGCCTTTTATTAGCTATAAAAGCTATAAAAGATGGCAAATATCCCTCTGCTGCAGCTGCTGCACGATCATTTGGGATACCTGTCTCAACTTTGAAGGCCCGGATCAATGGGCGCCAATCTGCTACTGAAAAGAGGCCATCTGGCCATATTTTCTCTCAAATCGAAGAGCAATCGATAGAAAACTGGCTACTCGATATGGACTCAAGAGGTGCAGCTCTTACTTTGCCTATGTTGCGAGATATGGCCAATCTTCTACTTAGTGCACGGAAAAAAGGCCCCTGTACCACTGGTATTAATTGGTCTTCTCATTTTGTCAAACGACACCCAAATCTCTCTACTCGACTTTCACGCAAATACGACTATCAGAGAGCTCTTTCAGAAGGCCCTCGAATTATTAAACCATGGTTTGATTTGCTTCAAAGGACGATGGAAAAGTGGGGTATCGCTTCAGACGATATCTTCAACTTTGATGAGTCTGGTTTTGCCATGGGTGTTGGCGCAACGCAAAAGATTATCACTTCAGCGGAATACCATGGAAAAAGAGCACTTTTGCAAGCCGGAAATCGTGAGTGGGTGACTTCGATTGAGTGTATAAGAGCTTCTGGAAGTGTTCTCCCTCCACTCTTCATTTTCAAAGGAAACCGATTCCCAGAGTATTTACGACCCTACCTCCTTTTAAATCAAAAAGGAGCTCGTCTAGCTATGAGCCCAAATGGTTGGACTACCAATACAATTGGTTTATGGTGGCTAAAACATCATTTTATCCCAAATATTGGGACAAGAGTAGGAAAATATTGCTTACTGGTCCTTGACGGTCATGGGAGTCATTTAACACCTGAATTTGACCAAATATGTGAAGAACACCAAATCATCGCAATCTGTATGCCTCCGCATGCTTCTCATCTTTTACAGCCTTTGGATGTGGGTTGTTTCTCGGTTTTAAAGAGACTTTATGGAGGAGCGGTTTCAACTTCGGTGCGGAACGGAGTTAACGCCGTTGACAAGGAAGACTTCCTAGAACTAATCGCAGATGCGAGAATGGGTTCTTTTAAGTCTTCCACTATACAGAATAGCTTTTTGGCTACTGGATTAGCACCATTTGATGCTAATAAAGTCTTGGAAAAGCTAAATGTGCACCTGGACTCTCTTCCTCCTCTGGAGATCCTTTCCCAGCGACCACTCTCTTCTGGCAGTGATAGTGATCCAAATACTCTTTGGACCCTCTCAAGATTCACAAAATCGCAATCTCGGATCAAAAAAGGTCTAGAGTCTTCTTCTTCTTTTCTTTCTTCACCAACAAAAAAGGAGATTGAGAAGACCTACAGGATGACTATAAAAGTAGTCCACCGCCACATTTTTCTCCAGCATCGCTGTACCCAATTAGAAGCTACCAACAAGAAACAGGCCAAAAAACGAGAGACCAAACATAAGTTTACTACCCAGAAAGGCATCTTTGGTGGTCTAGAGGGTGGTGAAGATGATGTGGTGGTTGAGGATGAAGATAGAAGCAAAGATATATCTTTACCAGAGGTGCCTGCAAAACTGGTTACTGAGCCTACTTTACCTTCTACCCCCTTGGTTCGGCGGCAGGTGACATGTTCTAGCTGTGGGATAAAAGGTCATACATATCCTAAATGCCCTACACGTGTTCAATAGCTAAACTTATGTTATTATTGTGGTTTTAATAGTGGTCAAAAATTGAAGGTTTTCTCAATTTTGGTGGGGTCGCTCGCGCGACCGTGGATCACGTTAGTGTCACACCGTTCACCTAGATTACAAATTATTGTGGTTCAGAGCAAGATCGATTGGTTATTATTCTCATCTGGGAACTTGAGGATTTATAAAAAAAAGGGACGTAAATCGTCTGACCTGCGCTCACGTGTCCGTCCGGCCATCTTGGTGCGCCTGGTTTACCTGGGTTCATTGAATCTTGAGCTCTGGGATGAACCATCATTCGGGTACGGTGATGGTCTCGGCAGTAGGATGTGCTGATCAAAGTATGGGATCGTTGATTCGATCAGCCTTTAACTAGTCTGGTTCAAATCGGCACCTGAGCGAATTCAGGGTTGTCGTCCTAATGTTTCAGCATACTTTGGCCAATCTTGTCGCGGTTTGCCCGATCATATATCCGTTAGAGAAAAATCACGCGGTTCATGAGACTAACGCTTGGACACAATATGCACGGCCCTTATGTCGATCAATTGTGGGTCAGAACCTTCACGTCATATCCGATCCGATCAAATGTTCCAATACAAAGCATGGAGGAACAAATTTCCGTGCAACAACAGACACTCCCTTGTGACAAGGAAGAAGGTCAGCCAATATCTGTGCAATAAAGTAAAAGAAGCCTCCTCCTCGCCCTCCACCAAGTTCAATCTGCATTACCAGCCACGTCATCGAATTTTGAGTTCTCTCAGCCAGGTTCAAATGTTTCCCCTTGGCCAATGTACCGTCGCCCCAAGTATATCCACTGCTGAAATATTATAGAAGCGTGCTTGAGATGAATATCATGTGTGAACGTCTGCTATTGACCTATGTTTTGATCACGAGGTAGCAGGAGCCTGCACGTCCTTACGGTTACACTACGTATGATTTGAGGTCAATCAATAACTCTTATGTGCTTTCAAGAAGTGTCTAATCATATGTACTAGATGTTTGCCCCCTAGGGCTCCACACGAATACGGGTTTATGATAAATTTATAAGGCCTTCGCCAGATAATCCTAGGTAATCCTAGGTATTTTACCAGTAACGTTCCAGATGTGTTTAGATACTGTGGCTGTTTGACAATTGCGACGACGTGTATATTTCAGAGATGCAAGACGCACATTCTCTAATTGAAGAGATGAGTCAGATATGAGAATTTTGTGAAAACAGTGTGTGGCCTTGCGATACTCACTGCATCCTGGCTAAGTAAACTCATCAGATAGGAGATCCGTCCTCACGACGTTCCAACACCGTTAAGAATACGTCTCCTTCCCATTAACGCATCTTCAACCACTTCCTCCTCCTGGAAGCCTTCCCCAAAAGCGCTACACCAAATTCCCACCGAAATGGTCATGAGAAATATAGCAAGCAGAGTCATGATACAGAGGCATGGCTCCACTACAAGGCTGCACGCGTAGGAACAGAAGCAGATGGAAAAGAGATTGGAAGAATCCATAGCTGTTCGTCGAGTCATTTATGAAATGTTCACAGTGGAGAACAAAGTAGGAAACTTCAACTACTTTATAGGAAATGATAGATATATCATGATTACATATTGTTGTAATAGATGGCACACAGAAAACCACTAGGAAAAAAAGAACGATATGAATATCCTCATTCTATCATGAAGCTTGAGGCCTCAACACCAGATTTGGGGACTCATTGACTGAATACTTTCTTACACATGACGTCTGTGGCAAGGTGGACTCATGAAAGTGCGGACATGTATATATAGAGTTCGCTCGAGGGTGACTTGATCGATTTATCACTGTCCAATGCGCAGAATGACCTATGCCGAGCCTTCCAAAGTTTCGCTATGGAGCCGGTGGCAATGGGTTGACACATATTTAGTGAGGATCTCGACGTAGGTGACATGCTTCGCAAATTATACATCTAGGGTTAGAGTTCGCGAATTATTATTTGATTTGCTGATCGCCATCTCATAGAGCTTTGGCCTTTTCTAAATATTTATAAGATTTTAACAGACCAAGGCAATGACAGCCGTATAGTTATGAGGGAGATCTTTGACAAGTCAGGCTATGCGCAAATGATAAGGTCTTGTGCTCTCCCAGCGGCGATAATTCGCTAGTAAATACATATCAGTGCCTAGTAGCGCCTCCTACCTGGCGTTGAGGGTGCGCCGTAGCGTAATGTGAATTTTCACCTTAATAACAATTTTGACACTATTCACACTGTCTATCAGCACATTGGATGCAGATCAATAAAAAAAAAACCTCTCTTGCTTCACGAGCTACCCTTCCAATTCGCTGTGACCTCATCTGTATCAGCATTGAGGTGTAAGGCTTTGAGACCCCATCATACAGACTCAGGGTCTTCTTGTGCGGCGTGTTGACCAGCCGATAAGTCGGTCTTCCTGTCTTTTCTCTTGCCCATTCCTTTGCCCATCTATCCCTCATTCGCTGCCACACCCTGCGCCTCGCTGAGGAGGTGAGGCGGTATGCTTTCGTCATTTGTACTGTATCCTTTTGAACCTGCATCTAAATTTGCCACCTTTCAAATATGGGGAATAGGAGTTGTAGTAACCTTGAGCGACGCTGATGGTGTGGTCGCGCATGGACTATTTCAGAGCCCTGAGACCACATATCAGGATTTGACTGGCTGACTACTTCTTTATACTTCAGGACTTCACCACCCTGTGACCAGGGATACTACAACCACAATCTCATCAGTGAACCACTCACTGATGATCAGTTCGATGTTGCCGCCGATGTTGATGCTGGTGCAGCCCAAAAAGGCAGCAAGCTCAGCACGAGCCTCCCAACGTAGGCTGGACAGGCTCCCGCCCGAGATGAGGAGGCCAATAGCACCATGGAGGTTGACCCGAACAATGACGGGACTTTCGTGCGTTATATAACTCCATTTCTCCCCTAATGAATGACTTGAAAACTAATTCTCGACCTTGTTCCACTCTTCTCGATTCCTGGTACAAGCCATCTTCCTAGCTCGAAGTCAAGCTCAATTTTTTACCTTGAATGCATATCCCCATTTGACTGTGATACTAGATCATGGCCGCCTTGCAACCTCACTTCTCAGCAACAACTATGCTCCGTTTTCATTGCGGTGCTACTGCCGGACGCTACGGTCACAAGTGCCAGAATGGGGTGTCAAGTTGCTCAGAACAATTACTTTCTCGCTTGCGTTCGAATACTCTGGCATTAGACGAGTTCGAGGCCCCTCTCAGGCCTGTTTCGTTGCGCACCAGTGCTAATCTCGGGATACTGCTTCCGCCAGAGCCAGAGTCTACGCTGAGCACCACTGATGCCCCCGCTAAGATCCCACCCAGCTGGCTTCCTTCCGCGCAGTCTGTCGCCGTTACAACGCGTTTGGTTGGATTGGACCTTGCCCTCGATGACCTAGAGGCTAATGCTGCCAGCCTTGAGCAGAATGCCACCGTAATAAGTGCGGAAGCACTGTCACGAGGAGCACCCGATTTAGCTGAGAAAGCCTCTGTTTATACAGAAGCCATCTGTTTCGCAGCACGACACTGCTCTCAGGGACCAGAATCGCAGTTCTGCGTCGCACTATTGCTCGCTGGGTGCAATGTGTTAGCAAAAGAGTTGGTGACTAGATTCGCTCAGTCCCCTCCCAACTTGGACGGAAGCCCTCCACGGTGCCTGCATTCGTGCACCCGTCATGGCGGACAGTCGCCTCAGTCTTCTGGCAGGTGGTTACGGCCTTGGGGGAAGGATGTACTCCTCAGTGGTTGGAGTATCTTTAGGCACTGGCTGACCCACGACGGCGCTCCAGCTTGCCTGGAACAGCGCATTGGTGATAGCGCGTCTTTTGTCGAGTATCCTGCAACAGATGGTCGGCCTTGCATGCGCCGCGATCGTTCCGAAATGTTTACCCGTTACCAGCTACAGGCCAAGACCGGTGATTACACTTTCCACAGCACCCAGTTGCTATTTTGCGACTACAAACACTGTATCGACAACATAGGTTTTCTCCAGTGCAGAAGGAAGGGCACCGAACTTTTCCGCTCCCCGGTCAGCTGGGACCCATTCTACTACTACCAGCTTAATGTCCACGACGGGCTTATAGGCGCTATCTGTTCTGACTATGGAATAACGCTGAGTGACGAGGTTTTGGCTAGCCTAATTCTCCTCCGGGTTTGGGATGACTATCTCGATGTGCAGCACGACACGCCAAATGGTGAGAGATACAACTTCTTCCGTTTAACTGCCCGCTCTTCTGCCGAGTCATTGGCTACTGTAGAGAGCTTCATTCGGTCATTTCTGTTGTGGGCAGCCCAGTCTAATGGCCCGGCTGCACGGTTCACGCTTTGTACCGCCCTTTGGTATATATGCAATCGCAGACACGAATTTGCGGGATATTGCAGCTGCCCTCAGCCGAGACCACCCTCTGTTGTCGCTCCGGTCGCACCAACCCGGCTTCTTGAACTTCTAAAGAAGGGTGACTTTACAGAGCCTCCGAGCCGCGGTCCTCTTATGCCTAAGCTAGCGCCCCCTGTGCAGGTTGACGTAGGAGCGAGTTCTTTGCAAGATCTCTGGGACAAGTCGTGGGATGATGACATCTTGCTCCGAGAAACTGTGGTCAGTGTCTGGGTGTCGAGCAACTGCTGGGTTCGTTGTCCTCCTTCAGCATGCAGCATCTACGATGACAGAGCGGCGTACTAGATAATGTCGGTATCCATAGCTCGGAGGTGGACTATCTAGATTAGACCTGTGCATGGGTCGGGTTCGGGTGGACTTTTTTGTCTATGGCCCGAACCCAAAAAAACCAGTTTGGCCCCCAAATTTGCATAATTCCTGCCGAGGTAAATGATAAAAATACAGTGGTATTAATTACCACCCTTAACTGCTGTACGGTAACCATCTTGAACAGGAAATGTCGAAGTCCAATTCGCTGTGGTCTCATCTGTATCAGAATTGAGGTGTAGGCTTTGAGGGCCCTCATACAAACTTGGGGTCTTCTTGTGCGGCATGTTAACCAGTTGATAGGTCGGTCTTCCTGTCTTTTCTCTTGCCCATTCCCTTGCCCATCTATCCCTCATTCGCTGCCGCACCCAGCGCTTCGCTGAGGAGGCGAGGCGGTATGCTTTGGCCCGGAAGCATAATATTCCGCCTCACCTCCGTTCTCCGCAGCAAACTTAGCTTCAACATCAGCTGCTTCATTGCCAGGCACAACCACATGTGCGGGGATCCAACGGATCTCAACGGCGAAAATCTGGCCAGACATGTGCATGCGAGAAGCTGACCGGAGGGTCCGTACTTGCTGATAAATGTGGTCAATGACGTACTGGCCCGATGGTCGCTTCGGATTGGTGTTGTGATATGTCGTATCGTAACGGAATCAATTCCTAACCTCACGGAATTACCAGCGTTGATTGGAAATCAATCTGGAGGTCGCATGTGTATATAAACCCTCAAGTTTTCTGTCCAGAAACAATACAAGCAATCTTCCTCTGAATTACAACAATGACAAGAAGCCAGATTGGCTTATGAATGCGGCTAGCTCCGGTGACTCCGAAGAGATCAACCTGCCGGCGTGTGGCCTCAGCGTGCACTTGACTGATCCTTCTGAGAATGGTTGGCTCTCGGTGGCCTGTCTATGGGTGACGGCCCCAGGACGGAGGGTGAGAATCACCCGTTCTCACCCTGTTTCTCACCCTGTCTATTGCGCACTCACCCTTCTCACCCCCGGTCGCGCGACCCTAAAGCGGCGCTCACCCTTTTCTCACCCTGGCGGCAGGCACCCGACTACTGACCGCGTATAAGCCACACGCCGGCAGGTTAGTAGTATGGTGGGTGACCGCATGCGAATCCCTGCTGTTGTATGTTTTATGTTTTTGTTTTTTAAACACTCTATTTTCGTCTCATGTCTTTCCATCGGAACTTTTCCACCTAAGTTTTTGAATCCGAATTGTATTCTACGTATTCTACATTGAGTTGACATTCCCGGACTCAGACTCTCCATATCGGTCTTCTTTGCGTTTGACTCTTGACAGTGAGAATGAGATATGGTGTATCTTGATGGAGATAGGGGAGTATTAAATTTTGATCTAATAGTCGCGAATACCTATGGGTGGTGAGCTGTCACGTGCCATGCGCCTGAGGCCTCACAGCAACGTGTTTGTGTAACCTACTTGTCCCAAGTCCAGCCTCTCTTCACCTCGATCTGTGCCCATACACTTGCTACGCATTTTTTATCTCGTACACAGACAAAATGGCAATTAAAAAACGGGTGGTCACTGTCTTCGGAGCGACTGGACTTCAAGGCAACTCTGTCACTTGTTCACTCTTAAGAGACCAAGTCTCCAACTTCCAGGTCCGGGCGAACACCCGAAATCCCGAATCTGAGAAGTGCCAAGTGCTGCACAAACTCGGTGTGGAAGTTGTTAAAGGAAATGGGTGGAACAAGGATGACATGCAGAGGGCCTTCTCTGGTTCCTGGGGAGCGTTCGTGAATACAAATTCCGATGATCCGGTAAGTCGCTAATCTATCATCCTCATTCCTTGTGCTAATAGCATCACAGATCTTCAGCCAGCCCGGTGGACCTACGGAGTTTGATCTCGGAAAGATCGTTGTTGACGGTATGGTTGCCGGTGGAGTGAAGAACCTTGTTCTCAGTTCCATGAGGCCGGCTGGAGAAGCAACCGGGGGAAGGATGAAGATCAAGACAATGGACAGTGAGTGATACTATTATTGCTAGAGTACACTAGCCAAGTTGACAAGATCATGTGTCATTCAGTGAAAGCCTCTATTGCGGAATATGCTCAAGAAATGGGTCAATTTGAAACGATCGCCTTCATCCATGCAGGGTGGTATTTTGAGCTGTTTCTGTCTGAAAAGATGGCCAAGCTTCACCAAGGATTTCCCTATTTCCCCGATGCCGAGGGCTACTTGAGTCTTCACTTGCCGAAGTGGGGAAATGACAGCGGTGCGCCCTTTATCGCGATCGTGGACGACTTTAGTGACCTCGTCCATGGAATTCTGCTTGACCCGAAACACTGGAATGGCAAGACAATTCAGGCTGTGAGCGATATTCAATCTCTGCCTCAATTCGTCCAAACCTTCTCCGAAAGTATGTGGATATTTTCAGAACCACCCAGGGATCTCTCTGACTGTTTCCTTCTCGTCTAGGTACTGGAAAGAAAGCACGCTATGTCCCATTGCCATCTTGGCAAAGCCTTGGCGAAAGCATTCCTGAAATGGAAGATGGCAGGCTGCTATTTGCTTATGGTGAAGCCACTAACGGCCGTTACTTTGTTGAGGACTCTTGCACCGATGTACCTCTGGAATTGAAAAGGCTCGCTGCTGCTGCTCAAGGAAAAGATGCATCAACTGTAAGTTTGGCATCATTGAGTTCGTGGTTTGCCAAGAAACTTGGCACATCTCGGGCCTGAGAAGGGGTTCACTGCGATGTACATCGATGCACTCACTATTCATCAGAATCCCGACGCATGGTCCTGGTTATTTTCACGTTCTAGTTCGCTGTCTATATGAGCCCCTTTTATCTGAATTCTGGCACATACGACCATAGGGTGTGGAAAACAGGGCTTCCCGTCCGCTCAGCCGTACTTAAGCCACACGCCGGCAGGTTAGTAGTATGGTGGGTGACCACATGCGAATCCCTGCTGTTGTATGTTTTTAATAAAAGTTTTGGATCCAAAACTTTTTCTTAATCTTAATTAAGATTTTTCGTCTGAAAATTTTCATCCGAATATTTTTAGTCCCCGTTGTTCACACGAATATGGTGTGCCTTGAACAATCGGTGCGACCAACTGCGTCAGTACATAACATCGAGAGTCGAATTAGCAGTAGGAACAGTGTCTGTCTACATCGAAAATAAGTTCTTTAAAGGACCCAATTACCGTAAGTTACCCTAGCCTGGGGTATTCCCAGCCTGCGTTATATGGTTTTGCCATGGACCTCGAACAATCGGGAACAGGGCGTCAGTACCTTGAATAGCCGATATAGTAGGCGATAAGGCCAATACTAGCCAGATTTGATGAATACTGATTTTTCCTATACGGATGGCTTAGACCGACGAATAAGACCGAAATAAGAATAAATGTGGCTTGTGGACTATGGGACCAGCTATCTAGCAACCGGGGACTAGTCTGGAGAGAGTAAATGGATGTCATGTGTTTCTAACCAAGTTGGACTAATTCCTTTTACCGCGACCACAATGTTCGCATTTTCTGTTTAAAATCAACATCGGCGTTGGAATGGGGCATTTCAAACAGTCTCCAACCAACGGGTACTCCAGGAAAGAGTCGAGTTCTCCCTTACAAGCTCTGGCGTCTGAGTGGCCAATACATCGTACTGATGCCGGAGGTCCATGTTTTTCCAATCAGACCAGAACTTCGTTCGGAAGACCAAATTGTTGATATTTTCAAGCCGGGACCTTGATTTCAATGGTGGTAGATCTCGGATAACGAGTCAAGATCTTCACAAGGGTCGAACTTTTGCACCCTTGTTTGGTAACTTCCCGCGGCCGTATTGCAGATATCTCGGATCATGGACTTATCACCCAGAGAATACATCTGAGCAGTAGCTGCGGAACCGATATTGAGAGCTTTAATTCTTTCATTTGGGTTTGCATTAAATCCTCACTCCGGAGCTCTTCCGAATAGTTGTCCGTGTACAGATAGTCTAGCATTTTGACTACCACCAGGGCTAATTCATCCCATCATTCTGTATGTTGATTCAGCTGCCTCCTGTATCTTCGATTAGCAGTCAGTCAAAAAATGATGGACAGCAGTAAAACTGGCCTTGAAATACCTCGTGCAGGGAGCTCGAAAGAGGTCAGATCGCGAGCATAGTACAAACTTGTACTTTGAACTCGGTTCCATCGCAGATGATCATCAGGTCGGCAAATTCATCTCGTTTGCGACATCTTCTGATCTTTGTTCATGTACCAGATGATTATCAAGGTGTTCTTACAGGAACTTTGACATTATTGCGTATACTTCGATGAATGCGCAAGAAGGAAGGTGAGAGCCGAGAGAGATGAGCCACAATGATAGCGCACCATTAATACCGAAGCCCAAAGGAGCGATCTGGAGTCTCGATATGCACAGCGAATGTCCCTGCGAAGCACGTCTCATAGTGACGTAGATTGAAGAGCATCGTTCTGGCAATTCAAAAATCAGATGAAGCGAAGGTCTCTGCAGAGCGAGATTTCTGCTAGGGTGGAATGCCGTCCACGATGGTTATCTTCACGCAGCTTTCATGGGTTGATAGATTCTGGACTGGCCAATGAAGAGCGTAGGCGGAAATTCGACACCCGGGATGGCGAAGACCAGCGTTGGAAGGTCTTACGTCTGGGATCCTTTCAGATTCGTATCTCGTTGGACCTGCCCTGTTCAGATAACTTCTGCTGATTGTTCTTCCGCAACTTCCTAGCAGGTCTATCGATCCACTTTGAAACATGTAGGTTGACGTCCAGCCACTCCACCCAGTGGGGGATTCGATAACCCCTTTCGGAAACGATAAGCCGCAACCCACCAACACATCAAGGTTCAGCCCGACAGAACTGCTGCCAATGACGATGTTTCACAGGATTCGAATATTTGTGAAAATAGAAGTTCCGAGATATAAAGATCTGTCTTATCGCTGTCGCATGGAATGACCGACAATCGCCCGGTTTCAAAATATTGCTTCAATATTCCGAGAAGTTCTATCAATTCATCATCATGACTGAGCTCACCCGTACTTTGCCAGCATCCTGGTACTGCAACGAGTCGCTCTACAAGATGGAGCGTCGAGCAGTTTTTGATAAAGTATGTTTGCCCTGTGAGGAATTTGTCGCACAAGGCTAATGAATTGAATAGTCTTGGTATCTGCTTGGACCAGTGACCAGGTTTCAGATTGTCGGCGAGCAGGTCGAATATGAAGTTGCGCAACAGCCAATTTATGCTGTTCGAACTTCTGGCCAGGGTCTAAACCCAACTGCCGAAGAGCTCAAGGTCTTTCACGCAAAGACGGTATGTGCGATTGTTGCAAATGGATAGCCCTGGTAGTTTCTGACATGGACGAAACCACATATAGGGAAAAGAGGTGCAAAAGCATGTGACTCCAACTGGTCTTTTATTCTCGACCATCACAGACAATGCGCCAAGCTTCCATGAATTCTTCCCTGAACTGGAGGAGTTGCTTGCCAAGGTCGACTTTACCCGTCTTCCGTACCGTCGCAGCATCAAGTATGAGGGACGGTTCAACTGGAAGACCATGTAAGTCATGAGATAGACATTGACCACTGAAAAAGCTCCAAAATTTCTGATCACTTTCAGGGTGGACGGTTATCAGGAGTGTCTGCACTGCCAGTACACTCACCCGTCATTTTCCATCTATTACCCGCCGACCTTCTACACAGTCCGCAACAAGCACAACTTCTCGCAGCACATTGCGGACCCCAACAAGCCCGATGACGGCCTGTTCCTGTATTTCTTCCCTAACTGCACGCTGAACGTGTATGGCGGCGGCATGTCGTCTTTCCGTGTGTGTCCGACCGCCGATCCGCATGTCACTCGCATGGAATTCGACTACTACCATCTGGCCGAGGGCGACAAATTTGAAGAATACTTCAAGTTTGTGCGCCAAGTTGCGATGGAGGACTTTGAGCTCTGCGAGAAGGCCCAGGACAACTTGGCGAAGGGCGTTTACCACGAGGGCATTCTGAACCCAGACAAAGAAAACGGCGTTTCTTGTGAGTTTTATCATGCGCCAGATCCGTATTCCACCGTATTTTCTGACCAGCCCCAGACTATCAGCAACGTGTGTTCCAGATGGTGTGCGAGCAGCACGAAGCCGATCGCAAAAAACAGGGCGACGGAGCGGGCCTGGAGGAGCGAGTTACCCGCTCGATGGTTCAGATGGCAGCGTGTAGTGCAAAAATCGCGATTTAGGTAGAAGAATCAGCCGTTACCTGGCAATAGCGTTAATTCCCCTCCTAGTGGAGGGTCTAGTTGAGAATGAAATTGGGCTTTGACCGTCAGTGCAAGTATCCCGTACTTTGTGTAATTCGAGCTCCAAGAATATCATAGGATCAAACCAACAGCTATTTCAACGAGCGTGTGACGATCGTGGACACGAATAAATGATCAAGTCAGGCATCTTCCGTGCGACAGCTCGACGAGTGATAGATGACGAGTGAGCTGGTCGGCGTACAAGGGAAATTCCAACCGAATCGGGAAATCGGCTGGTGAGGCGGGGCCGAAGTTTATTTTGTGGGGACGAGCGGCCTCAGCCCGCGAAGTATAGCAACCTGCCAAAACAATAATAAAAGGGAGGGCGTCGCGTGCAATCGCGAGTCGTTGATTTGCACTCAAGGCCAAGATTGCTCTTTTTCATAATGGACTCCTCCAATGCATTTTCTTTGTCTTCGCCCGGCTCGATCTTCGTGGCGGCCCTGACCCTCGCTTTTTTGGCACATAAGGCATGGCCGCACCTGTCGCCGCAGAAGAAGACATATAAATTCTCCGATCCATCGCAGCAAAATTGCAAGGCTAGCTCTGGCTTGAGAGTGATCAAGGAGCCCGAAGCTCCGGAAGGCTGGTGGTCCGGTCGCGACGCGTTTGAGCTGGAGCGGCGGGCGTTGTTTAGTAAAGTGCGATGAGAGATTCGGTAGCAACACCGCGACTTACTAACCATGCTGCGCAGACCTGGCTTTATATCGCCCACAGCAGCCAGCTCACCAAGCCGGGCGCGTATCAGTCATTCGATATCGCGGGCTTCCCGGTTTTTCTGATCTGTGGCAAGGACAAGAAGATCCGCGCATTCCACAACGTGTGTCGCCATCGCGCGTATACAATCACCCGAAAAGAGACCGGAGCTTCGACTGTCCTCGGCTGCCGGTATCACGGTTGGAGCTATGACACAACCGGAAAACTGGTCAAGGCCCCTTCGTTCGATGATGTCCCCGGTTTCAACAAGTCGGAAAACAGTCTCTTTGAGATCCATACGCGGACCACGGAGCAAGGACACGTATTTGTGAACCTGAATGCAGGGGAGCCAGCCGCATTTGTCAATTCTACTCGGTCAGCTCTTGACTCGTTCTCTCTAAAGGCAGGACTGGGATCGTCAGAATGGGTCACTGGTCAGACACTAACTGCCAACTTCAACTGGAAACTCGGAAGTACGGCCACATATCTCAATTGTCAGAAAAGTCTGATTGCTGATACAAGCAGTGAATGATCGCCACTGCACAAAGCTAGTTGAAAAGCTAGAGCAGCGAGTTTCGAAGTCAGCCACGTCATCATTGGCGAGCAAGCTGGTCGCAATCGCCATGCAGACAAACAAACAAGCTGACTGCTCTTTGTTCCCGGGAACCTTCCTGTATTCATTCGAAAATGCAGGCCTATGGCTTACGGTCTCCTTCTTTCCCGCTTCCGAGAGAACGACCAACGTCCGATACGATTTGTTTGACTGTGCGCCCAAAGCGACCACCGACAAGAGTGCGCTGGCTCGAGCCGTTGAGAGACCAATGCAAGAATTGGTCAAGGACATCGAGCTCGAGTTCCAATCAGTTAGCGAAGAATCTACCGGGGGCTCGACCAACATTCATCGAATTCTGGACTGCCTTCAGGAACATAGGAAACTGGAGAAGACTTGTGGTGGCCAGATTTTGCCTGCGATGCATCAGCCCAGGGGCAGCTCTCTTTTCCAGCAGGCTGAGCAGCGTGAGTGTTTTCAGAGTCTGTGCGAGGTGGCAAGTACTCACAATATCTAGTTTGCAAGGAGCTGGATTGTTCTGAGCCCAGATCTGGCAATAGAACTGGCGCGGTGTCGGGAGGATTGGACTGGTAGATTTCCATTAGAATGGGCTCTCCGGGAGGAAGTAATGTTAGTCAGAGATTAAACTTCATATTGAAATATGAAACTGCGATTTGTGTCATTATTCTAACTCAACTGCAATTGTAGCTTTATAGATTGGCTTTCCATCAAATCTCTATTCATTTCAAGGCCCCTTTGACTCCGAGGAACAAGATCAAACTTCGAGATTGGCTTACTCATATAGATTTGACATTCTGGAAAAAATCAGGTTGGTCGTGGGCTTTAGTACGCGTGACACCAAGACCGCCTTCGGTGAGCGAGCGGCCAAAAACGGCGTCAAAAGCCGCCCTTTTCGGCCTCCCATTAACCGTTTCAACCTTTGTGTAGGATTAGTTAGATTAAGCTAAGGGTCTTACACTAGAAGACTTAGAGTATTATAAGCCAATTTTAGACAATGATCACCCTAACACAATGAAGAGTATAGTCAGGCACGCTTTCTACTATTCAAAGCTAGGTGAGTGGGAAACCACAAAGAAATATATAACCGGCCCCACGTAAATTTTAAAGCTTGCGAGGGTCCAGTAATTTTGGTAAAATTACGTGGGGCCGGTTACTTCAAATTCTAGAGATTTGCTTGACGAAAAGTGACGGAGATCATTGCGAACCGCTTATGTGGACGGGGAATTTTGCAGTTTATTTGAAAGATTTAGAGTAAACGGACAGGGCGTTCACGTTTGTAGGGAACTGCTCTTCTAAGGCGGAGTCAGTGCTAGGTTACGAGAATCAAGTGATCTCAGCGCTTCGCGAGGATTTATTGAGGTGGGAGATGGAAAGGCTCGCGAGTGGCTATTAAGACCATAAAGAGCTGCGATGCTTACATTTCCCTATCCTTGCTGCTTAAACACTATATAATGGTAGTATAAAAAGGGTTCCTCTATAAATGTTGTGAGGCACGGAAAAGAGCTCCAGCCACAAAACGTGGGGGTAGACCCACCCACCCCTTGCAGGGTCCAACATCTGCCACAAGTTTCACTTCAAACAACCCCACGAGGCTTCACACTTATCCGCCGAGAAACCTGCAAAATCCTGAGTTCCCCTTCACTCACGTAACTGCTGACTGGCTCAGTGGTGCTTACTAAAAGAAAGTAGCACTTGTCTCGATCGCGATCCCACGTCAACCGCGATGTCCATCCCGCCCATCGCCAAGGCCACGTTGCAGACGGCAGTCATCAACGCTGGCTCGAACGTGCTGGCGCAGTGTATCAAAGCCTATCGAAATGAGGTGAGTGGAACATATTGCACTTCGCCGAATCTCGTCAATACTAACAAACTAGACTCCCTTCATACTAGACCCGGGCGCAGTAACCCAGTTCACAACCTGCGCTCTGATAGTCTCACCACTAGGCTACCTCTGGTTGGAGAATCTAGAAGCCTGGTTCCCCGGCAAATCAGAAGCAAAAGCGAAACCAAGAGATAAGACATGCGCCAAGCCCGCAGAGAAAGATGGTGAAGCTTCATTCAAAGTCCGCAACACAATCGCCAAGATCATCATTGACCAAGTTGTTGGTGGCGCATGGAATACCGTGCTTTTCATAACTGTCATGGGGATGCTTCGAGGTCTAGATATGCAAGATATCCAATCGCAAATTTTGCAGGTGAGTTATATCGATGCCAATTTGTTGGTTTTGGCCCCCGGACTAGTAGAGGCCAGTTGCTTGGGTTAAACTGGGTCCTTTTTTGTGTTGCTTTTCTTGTACCGAAATGCAGGGACCGGAGAACGTGAAGATTCAGTTGGTGAAGATAGTTATGCTAATAATTGGTGTTGTAGGACTTCTGGCCGATCATGATCGCCGGCTTCAAGTTGTGGCCGTTTGTCTCGATTCTCAACTTCACCGTTGTACCCCCCAGCCAGCGATTGCTTGTTGGTAGTTTATTTGGTGTTATTTGGGGGATTTATCTCAGTCTGGTCTCCGGGTAGGGTGCCACAGTGCTGCGTGGCCTCGGGAGAGATTCCCTGCACGGGATCTAGTCCAGAACTTTCGGCATTGTACAGGTTCAAGGGTCGCTGGGCGAAGTGGGTACATCTCGATGGGCCAAAAGTTCGCCATTAAAGGAACACGAACAAGACACATGGTAATGTCACAGTCGGAACAGAAGTAAAAAATAATCAATGGACCGCAATATATTCTCTTCTGTCTCGCAGAAAGCCCAGCCTGCGAATGTATGCAAGGAGAGGAAAGTACAGTCCATAAGTCGGAGCCAGGGGCCATCACGCCATTAGAATACCAGGACATCCAGGCCATGAGTTCCCTCGCCTGTTCGAATAAGAGGTTCTCGCCCTCTTTCTGTAGTTATCGTATCAAACTTTCCACGCAGCTAAACGTGTTTTGTACAAAAAATGGCCCCCGCCTAGGGGCCGGTGGGGGCTAAACAAATGTGCGTTGGGGGATGAGATTTGAAATGCAACACCACGAGAATGAACCTCGCACAAGTCGCGAAACTAGCTACAACCGGTAACATGGATGCAGAGACTGATGGCTACTATTGGCGATGGTACCTTCCCAAATGAATTAGAGGGCGCGACCCCTGTCAAGCCATGTGGAGCCTGTTCTTCATTGGCCCCTGGTCTTCATTGGCCCCTGGGCAGCCGTGCAGTACCCAACGGATTTCGAGGTTAGTTATGCACCAGGTTAGTGCAATCGGGCTAGGACTACGAGGGTTTTACGTCTTGGTTCAGCTGGTCGTCAAGCTATTTCTGTTTATCCATTGGGTCGCTAGGTAGGTTGGGATTTGGTTTGGGAGTGTTGGGAGCTCGGGGTGCGGTCGGAAGGTGAGGGACCAAACTTGGTTCTTGAAACGATTCCATGCTTCCATGCGTAAGAATGCATGATAATCCCAGCGAATGATCGCCCTTTTGACATCTGAGTCAGATGCGTTCACGGTTCCACCGATGACAGCAGAGGGATGAGGTATGTATGTATTTGAGTGGTTCGCTGTGATGTGGTAAAGCAGAGAGCGAGGGGTATTTCCTATTCTGGAGGGACTCGTGAAGATGAATGATGTATGTGCTTGGTCGTGGCGAATTTGTGCTTGGCGTCGGGCGAGGAGCGCGGGGGTGAAAGGATTTACTGCGATCCCGACTGTATGCTAGAAAGTCTTAAACGCAGAAGTCCAGAATTTCCAGAAGTAAGCGATCGAGTCTGGATCATAATCTCGCATTCCGACTGCGTTGTGGAAGGGTTGTGTATACCAGCTGGTGTACCACTAGAAGTTGACTAGCACGACGGAGGGCCATGAAGAGACCCCAGGGCGACAAGTAGCGTCATGGGCTAGTGGGGATGCATGGCATGCAGCTTGGCCCCATTCTTTCTTGGAAGAGTTAGCGTGTGTTTATTTTAAGTCGGTCGTTCGTGTTGATCCCGTCTCCGCGTCGATCAAACCTCTGCAGAAAGTCGAGTACGAGATAAACTCGTATTCAGAAATAGAGCGTTCAACCACACGAGAAAACGAGGAACTCCAGCAGCATTTAGAATTGTTCTGTAGCGCGAAAAAGGAAAGAAACGAATTGCTTTTCGAATTCGGGCAGGATCATCACGAGGCGTTTGGGGCTTTTCTTTGGCCCGACCGACCCACTCGAGTTGAACTGCTTATTCCGGGGGCCAAAGCTGGCAGTGGGCATGGAGGGTGGACAGGTGCAGTCATCAAAAAGAAGGTGCCCTGCTCCATTGGAATTTTTCTTATTGTAACTCCTTTGTTGTCCGTGAAGGACAGTATTGTCTTTGTGTTTGCGCCGCCATTTTCGACGCCAAGCCAATCTATACAATCGTCACGAGGTAACCTACAAAGCGCGCGGCTGTCATTCGACCTCCCCGACACGCCAGACCGGGATACCTAGTCTACTTCCATATGTCAGTTCTTTAGAGACTTCCTCTGCCGGCCGTTTCTGCACTTCCAGAGGCGCGAGAATCGATATGGCGATGATGCTAATTGGTGAATAGATTGAGCGTGTGGACAATGCGACTGGACTAACCCTCGCATCCCCGGCCAACTTCGACCATGGTGGTTGCGCTATCATTCCCTTATATTCGACCTCGTCGGTCTCCTAGCTACAGGAAAAAGGAGCCTCATCGACCGCCTCCTCTGAAATTGCACACTTCGTTTTTTCAGTCGCAGGATTTGAAGATCGAGGGACCGGCTCCCGACGCTGGGCGTGGGAGTGTTTCTGGACCGAGTGAAGACAAAGGCCCGGTCGAGGTACCGTTGAAGTTGGAGGTGGAGGTGTCTGAAACGTCTGATAAATGGGAGACCTTGTCAACCTTCAAGACTTCTGAGGAGGATATTCGGAAGAGACACACGGCGATGGAGAACCATCCACCCGAAGAAAAGGGAAAAGAGCATGAGAAGGAAGATAAGGGCAAGGAAAGTGCCTCATCTGTACCCAAAGCGACATCCGCGGACACTCGGTCGGTCTCCTCGCGGGGCTCCCTTCGCACGATCATCCAGTTGGACTCGGACTCGCTGAACGACTCGGACAACTCGGAGGTCTCGCCGATATCTGATGACCGACCACCCATCCGTCCAGGAAACGCCATCCGCCGATTCTTCCCGGAACTCTTTCCTGACCAAATCGACCTGATCTCCCCCGAAGGCGGCGAGAAAGCGAAGACGAAGCTACAAAGAACGTCGCCGGGCTTTGAGGACGAACTACAGGAGCGAGTGCAGAGTCTGTGCAGGAGCCCTATGTATAAAGAGAACAAGGCTTTTTCCCCACTCGGACCCGAGGCCAGTTCTTCGTCGGGGTCAGATGGGATCTTTGATTCTGCATCTTCCTGCTACAGTGACCGAAGTTCGCAGTCGAGTGTTGGAATGGAGTTCCCGGGCAAGGATCAACTCGATTATCCCTACATGTCGGCAGATGCATACTCCATCCTCTCGCCCGTTGCGGCGGGTGTATTTGACGATGCGGCTTCCGTATGTTCATCGCGAGCTCCGTCTGTTCTTTCTAGACAGCAAGCACCTTCTCCTAGCAGTAGTAGCTCGTCGGGATGCAGCTCGGTCACCTCCAAGAAGTCGGTGACCAGCATGAACGACCTGAAGAACAAGCCTCTTCCTCTCGAACCCGTCTCCGAGTCCGATATCATTGTGCCCAGCCCTCTAGCCGTCCGTCGCCACACCCCTCCATTACAAAGTCCCAATCCGCCCACATCAGTCTATTCGACATCACCAATGCATACTCCACCAATTCAACGATCAGCCACATCCCTGCAATCTCAATCAAGCCACGCCTGCCAGGCCTGTGGCGGACACAGTCAGCGACGACGCAAAGGCAATCGCTCCGAATGGACCGAACACATTGAGAAAGGCGAGCCGCATATCCGGCAGCTTCCCTCGTTGGCACAGGCAGCGGAAGAACTGGAGGATGTTCTGGCTGATCTGCAACGGCACGGATCGAAACAGCGCACGCTGCTGATCCTAGATGGTCCACTGCAGGTCAGCCGCCACAATGGTGACCTCGTGGCCACGCGCCCAGCACCACAGCCTCCATCCACGAAACCACACTCGATGACACACCCGCCGTTGACGGAGTCGCTGAAGACGAATAAGTCGTTGAAGTCGAGCAAGTCTAAGAAGGAGAAGGAGAAGAACAAAGTGAAGCGATCATCGGAGGTGCAGAAGGATCGCCGACCAGTCAATTTGGCCTCGATTCCAGAGGGTTCTTCAACGAGAGGTCATACTTATAGTTCCTCTAGTAAGAGTGGCCTGGGGCACAAGAAAAGTCAAAGTGCCGACGACACCCCTGATGCCAATGTCAGCAAAAACACTCCAGGAACAACTCCGGGGGAGAGTGCAAGTCCAGAGGGTGCCGAGAGCAAGAGCGGAAAAGAGAATGATCGGCTGAGGAAGACGTTGACGCTGATGAAATCGTTCAAGCGGCGGCCGCAACCGACGGCTGCACCCGCCATCGCGCCAAGCCGGGAATTACTCCACGCCGATCGTCTCGACCCTCCGAATCCTCTCGACCCTCTCCACATTCCTGATGACACGTCCGACGACGCGCCCCCAAAGCGCGACAGCCTGCGCCTGCAACTCCCCCGTCTCCAGACCGATCTGGCGGTGACTCGTCTCCTCGACACCCTCCACGGAATAGAGCCAGGGGTCGCCCGGCCGACGGGCAGCCCCACGCAACCGACCGCAGACGAACGTCCCCAATCTCCCAATGCCCAGCAGGAGCGCCAGAGCGTCTCGTCTAAGGAGAAGATTCTGGTCCGCCCCAGTCGTATGTTGGGATCCGAAAAGATGAGGCAGACACACGCGTTTGTGTCGACGGCACAGGCTAGCAGCGTCCGGCTGCCGCCCGAACAAATCTACGAGCTCGCGGCCACTCCGCCGTCGCCCACAGCGACAATCTCGGGGTTCGATGCGAACCAGCAAGCGGATGTGATGATTCCCTTTCCAGCAGACCTGCCGCAAAGTTTGGTCCGAGCGATCATGGAACGAATCGACTCACTGGACGACCTGTTCAATTTCGTGTTGGTCAACAAGAGCTTCTATAATGTCTTCAAGAAGCATGAGTTGCCAATGATTAAAAATGCACTGTTCAAAATGTCGCCGCCGGCATGGGAGCTGCGCGAGATGTCTCCCCCGTGGGCGACCGAGGCGCAGCTGCTGGAGCCCGACGCGCAGGTGCCCGAATATAGCCCGTCATTGTATCTGGATCGATATGCATCGGATATTTTCACCCTAGCCAAGCTGAAGTCCATGATTCTGGTGCGCTGTTCGCCGTTCCTGCGCCGCGACACGGTTCGTGGCCTGTCTGGGATGGATGTTCAGCGCGCTGAGGAGGTGGATGATGCTTTCTGGCGAATCTGGACCTTCTGCCGCATCTTTGGCAGCAACAAAGGCCGCGAGAATGATCTCGAGGGTCAGGTGGACTGGCTCAAGGGTGGTGTCAAGGCCCGAGGCTACACCGGAGCTGCGTCATGTATGACTGAGCCCTTTGGTATGAACAACGTTCTCTTTGAACCACCTGAGGGATTCGGCCGTGGTAATGGTCGCGGATTGTCGCCGAAACAGTTGTACGATATGACCGAGATCTGGACGTGTATGGGCGTGCTGTTGCAGCCTCTTCACGGCAAGTGTATCGAGGCACGGAAGGTCGGAATCTATGAAGGCATGGATGTTCCGAGGGAAGATCATGTCCGGGAAGAGCAAGTGCTCGGTAAGTTTTTGTTTCAATCGTCTACAGAAAGCAAATCCTGACATACGCGCAGAGGAATGGACCTCTTACGTCCTCACCATCGGTCTTTCTGCTGTGTTGGGCCTCAGCTCCCTTGCTCCCGCTGAAGCCACCGCTACGTTCTTTAAGAATGCCAAGGCATCCGGGCTCACCAAGTGGGAACTGACCGAGACCCAGACTAGCCGCTCATCCTTCTTGAAGGAAGCGGTCTCTCGCGTCTACGAAGATCAAGAACGTGCCATTTCTCAGTCTGACAGCCAGGTCGACGCTCTGACCGAAGAGCAACTCCGCCAACAGCAGCGCGAAAAGCGCCACCAAGAATACGTCCTCGAGCTCCGAGTCCGGCGCGCCAGGAACGCCAAAGAACCCACCATCCGCGACCTTGGCACTGGCAGCGGTTTCTCTCAAGAACGACCAATGTCCGAATTCAGCACCATCGTCCACAACCTTGACGGCGCCGACTGCAACGTACCTCCCGTCCCAGCCCTCCCTTCTATGATGCTCGACCGAGCCTCAACATCCACAAATGGAAGCGACTACGTCCCCCGCACACCAGCCTTCACCCCACCACCTCAATTCTCTCCTCCGCAACACTTCACCATGCCTCCTCACTTCTCCGATACCTCCATCCCCATCGTTCCCGCCCGCAGCCCCCCTGTACAACACCCAGCTCTTATGCCCGCCCCCGCGAACCCCCCAACAGTATACTCCCTCCCACCCCAGGTCCAAGACCCCGTTGACCGCGCCATCAACCGTATGGTCAACGAACTCGGCTTCAACGAAGAAGACGTGAAGTGGGCTCTCAAAATCACCGATACCGGCGAAGGAATTGATGTCGAGGCTGCAGAGTCATTACTGAAGCAAGAAAAAAAGAAAAAGAAGCCTTTCTCATCTCGCAAGGAGAGCTTGTTGCATTCCGTCATGAAGCGACAGCGTTCGACGGATTCTGGGTGGCGATTTGCTGCTTAAACTTGTCTGCAAAAATACCGCATAAACTCTGCACGGACTGCAAGTGACATGATCTGAAGAATATTTTGTGCTTTTCCCCGTGTGGATCGAGTTTTCTTTGCTCTGCATCGCACAGCGGCTGTTCTGTATGTTCAGACTGCTATACACGCTTTATATCCTATTATTCTCAATTGATCTCATGGATCCCATAAATAAATATTTTGGAATATATTTGGCTTTTGGAACAATCCCTACTTCAACTTTGCCGCATCATTTGCGACCAAATTTTCTTAACACTTGTGAAATTACAGGACCGAGTGACTGTCAGCGGCAGGGGATTTGTGAGGTGAATAGAGTAGAGATGAAGACTCTTAAAAGTACCAAAGGAATGGGCTAGCTGACGCTCAAGGTCGAAATGGGCAGTCTAAATAAATATCCACAAATTTCTGAACATTGTCCAAAGTATGTACCAGGACGATTTACGTACCACAGTTTTTTAGTCCTTAAGATAAATCGAACATCTATCAAAATATTAACAGTATTCTGCCTAAACAAAAACCATTTGTGCCGGGACGGCCGAAACTGGCTCCCTTTGACGCCGAAAATGGCGGCTCCGGCACCAGCCCTTCACGCACGAACCAGGCCGGCCACGACCACGCACTCCACCCCAAAAACACCCAGTATCTACCTCCGGTGATATTTTGGTCCTCCTTTTTCATATCTATAGCTTTCAGCATTTGATTCTAATTAGACTTCCCCATTGATTTGATTGCTTGCAGCAGCATGGTCTCAATACTCATGAGAGACCCTTAAGCATATGGACTAGGAGCTTCTCAGCTTACGGCTCATAAAGTGATAATAGGCCGATCGTGACGAACCCTGCAACAGCGCATTTAGTTGAGGGGCATCAGCTCACTCATGAACCACCGACAGCCAACCACTCGATAAGAAGCCACGTGCTAGCTCTAAGTCAGGTGTATTCACTGGCACGCCCCAGGTCGCCTGGCAGGAACACCTAGGAAATGGTACGATAATGGCCTCCATCTACTGTAACCGTCACAACAGAGGCAGTACATAGAATCGTTCGCACCTTTCAAAAACACTCACGCAGTTCCTTTGAAAGAAGCGACGGCCTCTGGCAAATTCTGGCTTCTTTGAATCAACTTGCAACATGCCCCAAAATGCTTGTAAGATTCCATCGTCTGAGAAGTGTGATCAAAGGAGACCAGTCTTTGGTGTTCCATCAAAGCTAAATCGTCGCGAGAGGCATCAAAACACAGTTCATAGATCTCAAGGGCCATAAGCAGCTTATCCTTCTGTTCACAGTACCTTTTGAGTAATCGTCAACATTAAATCAATCGCCGAGCCAGATATTCACTCGCCACTCGGCGTTTGATGATAAGCCAACTTTAAAAACAGGACCCGCACCTTGAGCTTCCTTAAGCTTTCGTAGATCAACAAACCTCCAACAACCAATATGGCTACCTTTTCCTCATGGGAGAATCGCCTCCCATGGATCCAATATCCTCTCATCGTGAATGCCCCCATGAGCGGCGTAGCCACAAGTCAATTGGCGACAGCTGTTACTCGTGCTGGCGGCCTGGGCCAAATCGGCCATCTGGACGATATGTGCGTTTTATCCAAAGAGCTAGACCGCGCCAGGAATGACCTACAGGATATCATGGCTACACTTCCTGACCCAGATCAACTGCCGCTCGGACTCGGAGTCATTGTATTTGGATCGCCCCTCGAATCATGGATGCGTCTATTTGCAACGTACAAGCCCGCCGTCGCCTGGCTGTCCTTTGCCGGAACAATGGAAATGAAAACTTGGGCTGAAAGCATTCGAAGAGCCTCGCCGAAGACCAGCATTTGGGTGCAGCTCGGCAGCGTGCACGCCGCACTAGATGCAGCTCAAGCCTGTCGTCCCGAGGCACTAGTCCTACAGGGAAGTGACGCCGGGGGGCATGGGCATCAAGCCGGAGCTAGTATCATTTCCCTTGTACCAGAAACTGCCGATGCAATTCAAAAACAGTGGCTTACTACCCCCTTGATCGCCGCAGGTGGAATCATGGATGGAAGAGCAGCCGCCGCAGCGCTGACTCTAGGCGCTTCAGGACTAGTGATGGGCACACGTTTCCTCGGTGCAGTCGAAGCGCACATACCTCAAATTTACCGCGATGCTATATTCAGCGCTTCAGATGGTGGCCAAAGTACAGCGCGATCCAGGGTATTCGATGAGATTTGGGGACCCAATTTCTGGCCTACAACGTACGACGGCCGATGTCTGAGAAACAGATTCTATGAAATGTATACAAATGGAAAAGATATAAAAACAGTTCGAGCGTGGTTGTCTGCCGCTATGAATGGCCCTGAAGCGGGGGATCTGGACGTTCAAGATACGGGTAGTTTATGGGCTGGCACAGGTGTGGGGATGGTGAATGTGTTGGAAAATGCTGGTGATATTGTTCGTTCGATTCGCGACGATACTAAAGCGCGTACACGCATCAACTAATTGTCTTACATTGTACTAAACTGACTAGTCAAGAAAAGAGACAATTTCTGTTGCTTACTACAGCTCCAACATCGCTATTAACTAACTAGAGGAAAGTAAAGTTGATGGGACTAGCTTACTAAATAGTTCGGGCTTCGTTGTTCTCAAGAGGCACATTACTAATTCAAATGCCAAGTCTATCAGTAGTGGAGAGGAAACCATTGAAAATTATTAGACCTCGCTCTCCAGAGGCGTCACCTATATATTTCATAACAACAGGATTCTCTGAAGCATTCCAAACTAAATCATCAACTAAGCTGACTGAGTAGAAGAGCCAACATGCCAGCTGCCTGCAATAATTGTAAGCGTCCTTGGCCTTTTACCAGGCACCCGTTGATGAATCTTCCCCTTCAATTACGTCGAAGCGCCACTAGAAGGGCAACCACGACGAAACCGCAGAGATGATATCCGAACTGTTACCATATCCGATATTCGAGGGCAAGAAGGCCGATACTCTCTAGATCGTGATGCGTTCCATATACTAGGCGGCATTGATTCATCCTCGACCTACGAAACAAAGTTCACGGACATGGAGCTCCAAGGGGACTTGGCAACTTCGCTACCACCTGGGTGCATAGTCGACCACTCTATCTATTTCGAGTCACCGCTCCATTCCAAATCACTGCTCTTTCCCACTTCATCAGCCTCCCACATCTCTCGAACCTGTCCCCTCGCCTTATAACACCACCAAAAATGTTTCTGTTAACATTACAGCTTGACCACAACCTTACCAACATGTTTCTGAGCCGCCTAAACAGACACAGACATCAGTACAGGGAACCAAAAATTTGATGAAATTTTAAGCAGAATGATAGGTCCGTATACGTACCATGTACTGGAATGCCTCCTTAGCATTTTCAAGCTCAAACGCCTTCTCATCGACAATGGGCTTCAATCCAGTGGATTCAATAGCACGAATCATGTCCTTCGACATGGCCCGGCTACCCCCATAAACACCTCGCACTGTGCAAATATGGCTAAGGGCCTCTAGGAGTGTGGGCTGAGGACGATCGCTTGTGCCCAGGAATCCGATAATGTTGATGATACAGTTCATCTTGATACACTTGAGACTTTGCTCCAAGGTATCTTGACCACCAACATCAATAATATAATCGACACCGTCCTTGCCAGGAGTTAAGTCGCGAACAGCAGATCCCCACTGGGGAGAAGATCTGTAGTTGACGGTGAGATCGGCGCCGAGCTCTTTCAAGAGCCTTTCCTTTTCACGATGAGGTAGTGGCGATCACCGTAGCACCAGCGGCTTTGGCAAACTATGGATATCATGAGATGTCAGATTCCTTGATTATAACTCCACCAGTACAACATGTGTTCCGATCCCCTACCTGCAAACCAAAAATACTGACACCACCCGTACCCTGGACTAGGACAACTTGGCCAAATTTGATAGGCTTAAGTCCATAGAGGGCATTCCAGCTGGTAAATGCGGCGCAGGGAAGAGTACTGGCTTCAATATAGTCCAGGTTGTCTGGTGCCTTTACCAAACCAGTTTCGGGGTAGACGCCAAACTGGTGCAGGGCACCGTCAATTACACCACCAACCCCGCTTGAGGCTGCTTTGGTCAATATCGCCAAATTGATGGGCCTGATTGAAAATGGTAATAACTTTATCCCCTTTTTGAAAATCGGTCACCTTAGGACCAACTTCCGCCACCTCTCCAGCGCCATCCGAGTTCGGGACGATAGGATATTTGTGAGCGAACGGGAATGTGCCCTATAGAAATCAATGAATAAAGTTTCGGCTCGTAGGGGCCTATGAAGTTTTACCTTTGCAATTGCCAAGTCGCGGTAGTTCAGAGACGAAGCGTGGAATCGCACAAGGACTTCGCTTCCTTCAACATTGAGAATGGGGACATCCCCGAGCTTGAGACCAGAAAAGGCCGCATCTGGAGTCTTCACTGTCCATTGCTTCATGGTCGTCATTTTATACGTCTCCTTGGGCTATGTTATAGCTGGCGAGGACTTAGCTGAGGTTCTGACAGAGAAGTTGTCGGGATCGTCCACCGAACTGATACTTTCTAACCCAGCCAAATGGGCCAGAGCAAGAGTAATTCGGCCGATGGTGAGATTGTGCTTCCGGTGGAGAATGTAACTATCGCCCCACATTCGGCGTTAGAAATCGACATGACTCCTCTCCAGGATGCTGGAGGAACAAAGGCCGAACCATTCGGGATTGAGCAATCGCCGAAACTTAGAATCAATCTTGTGATTATAAATCTTCCATATTTTGCACATATGATACGTTATTGGTATTGAATAATCTGACCACTTGATGGCAAATCTACGTATATGACCCTGCGCCGCTAGAACCGGCTGAGTTACGAATTCTGAACGTTTTGCGAAGCTGCTAAACAAAATGGCGCATGTATAAAGCTTTCCGGGACTTAGTTTCAGCCCAGTGCCCAAATTTCTCAGCGCGGAGCTTGGTAGAGTAAGCTCAATGACGTGTACGGAGTCAAAGGAGCAGGAAGGCGTATCGTGGTGCATCATCTTGCTTAATCAGCTCACTGGACGCCAACGGAGTAAGACCACTTCTGCTGTCTACTTTTTGTTTCTGAGGGGCATCCCAGGGGTTTCTCGCAAACGGTACGGTAAGAAAAGAGGTTGATAATCAAGCGGACGCTCGCGCGGAGAACCTACTTTATTGCTCGAGACTAGTGTCTCAGTCGTCCCCACATATTGGTACCCACCAATCGCAGCCAATGATCAGGCAAAATTTTGCGATTTCGCCGCGCTAACCTGATTTGGTTGCTTCATCAGATTATGTGTGCCAGCGTCACTGGAAAGATGCAGGCGTTGGATGACCAAATCGCCGCCATTTTTGCAGTGGCTGAGCGGGACTCAGTTAACTGCTGGTACTCTATCCGTGCCTTGGCAGCCCACCCACAGCGCATTCCTCGGCACCAATCGTGCGAATGACCTGAATTGGTTTAGGGCGTGTATTGACTTTCAACAGTACCCGCAGATCAACATTATGGGGTAATAAGTCCCTGCTCCCATGTCGTAAATTGTCCCAATAGGCTCGGAAGGGTGCTAAGGATTTTATCCGCTCGGAAGGGTGCTAGGGATTTTCCCCGCTGTTCACGGGCCCGGACTGCGGCGGACTTCGAACCCGAGGACTGATGCATTCGGGCCGCCGCTCCTTCCGTACCTCCGACAGGAAATTAGGCTCGGGCAATGTGGTGGTTGGTAGGGTAAAAGGGTGATAACTAAAACTTCGTAGCTATGAGTAAGGTAAGCTTGTAAATGTGCTACTGACCCTTCCTTGGCAACGCAAACCCACGCTATATAAGGGAAGTTTTCCAGTCAGTAACCAGTTCATCCACATCTCAATATCTTCTACCAGCATCTTAAGCATGTCGTCGCTCGCGAATACCCCCAAGCCAAAGAGTCCTTTGGGTTACCATAGATTGCTTGCCCCAAGCGCTGGAGTAAGAGTTTCGCCGCTATGCTTGGGTACTGCAAATTTTGGTGAGGCATGGTATGTGATTATCCTTCATCTTCTAGATGGTTCTGAATCTATGAGGTGTGAGAATACCACGGTGTCGCATTCAAGGGTCAAATGAAACCACATTTGGTATACTCGAGCTGACTCCAAACACAGGAAAGAATATATGGGTGAATGCAGCCGGGAGACTGCATTTTCACTGCTTGACCAGTTTTTTGACAATGGTGGCAACTTCATTGATACGGCGAATAGCTATCAGGCAGGAGAATCTGAGGTCTGGGTCGGAGACTGGATGGCTGAACGTGGCGTTCGAGATCAAATTGTGCTTGCTACCAAGTACACGTCCTTCTATCCCGGCCCGGGGGAAAAGCTGGGTATCCGGGCTAACTATCAGGGCAACAATACAAAAAGTTTGAAGCTGAGTGTGGATGCAAGTCTGAAAAAGTTAAAGACAGACTACATTGATCTGTTATATGTCCACTGGTGGGATTTTACTTCCTCCATTGAGGAAGTGATGCAGTCTCTGAACAACCTGGTGGCCGCCGGAAAGGTCCTCTATCTCGGAATAAGTGACGCTCCTGCCTGGGTTGTTTCAAAAGCAAATCAATATGCCCGCGATCACGGTGCGTATGAGTATCCTCTCCGCTCTCTGCTCCTTCTGCTAACTGAGGCCCAATAGGCCTACGTACCTTCTCTGTTTACCAGGGCCGCTGGTCTGCTGCCTGCCGTGATTTCGAACGAGACATCATTCCAATGGCCAAAAACGAAGGCATAGCGCTGGCACCATGGGGAGCACTTGGTAGTGGTAACTTCAAGTCCGAGCAGCAACGCCAATCCGACGATGGTCGCCGGTTTATTCCTCCCACCGAAGCCGAGATCGCTGTTGCAAAAGTCCTTGAGCAAATTGGGGACAAACGCCACACCCTTATCACAAGTGTGGCACTCGCATACGTCATGCACAAGGCCCCGTACGTATTCCCAGTTGTCGGGGGAAGGAGGATTGAACATTTAAAGGGGAACATTGAGGCATTGAGCTTGGAGTTGAGTGAAGAGGAGATTGATGAAATCGATGCGGCAACACCCTTCGATGTAGGGTTCCCACTGAACTTTTTACTAAGTGTTTCGGGTGCGCAGTATAAGTTAGGAGTGAAGGCGAGTGAGATCGGAATGGTAAAGCTGGCAGCATATTTGGACATAGTCCAAGAGCCACAGCCGATAAAGCCCAGGAAGATCTAACAGTTGACGTTGCAAATGCTGAGACGCTGGAAATATTCTGTTTGCGCACGAACGTTTTATGTAGAAAATTTTTTGTCGGTACTAATTGCTTGTACGGGTTCCCGTCTCTCCCACTTGTGTTACATACTATCTCACGAAGTTCAACCAATTATTCAGTGTTAGCTTGGCGAAAATAACTGAGCGTACATACATCAGGTACTCACTTAGTCACCACAGTCACCTGACTCTGTACCTCTTCTCTCACTTCCCACGCTCTCTCTTCCTTCCTCTTCTCTCTCTCTCAGATAGCAGAAGACAGCAGCAGATAGCCAATACCACCTGCTTCTCACCCGTTCACGATCATCCTGTACATCTCACACTCTCAGTCTGCTTCCAAATAGAACCTTTGAGATCCAATGACCCCTGCGCCAATTTGAGCAGTAAATGGATACATTCAAGCCAAATTCAGCTTGCCGAGTCTTGGAATGATGTCGTCCAAGATTCTTCTCGTAACCTTCAAACGCTCGCTTGTAGTGTTTTTGGGCTTTTGTACTCTTTCCAAGAGCTTGATACAGAGCACCAAGATTGTTGGCTGCATCCAGGGTGGAGGTCTCGTCAGGACCTAAAGCTTTCTGGCGCCCCAATATAGCTCGCTTGTACATTGTCGTTAGGGTCGAGATATGCCCTGGGCCCAGGAGCTTTAGCTTGCCCGATAAGACGAGACGGTACAAAGTTTCCGCCTCGTCCATTCTACTTTGGTCGGCATAGAATTTCCAATATTATGCGCTGTCATGAGGGTGGAGGGGTGTTCAGCACCCAAAGCCCCCAGCTTGCCCTCAAGCGCTGAAAAATATGTTTCCCTGGCTTCCTCTAGCCTGTCCGCTGCAGCGTATATAATTCCGAGGTTGTCTAGAGTGTCGAGAGAAGAAGCTGCGTTCTGTCCCAATGCTCTGTGATAGCCCTTCAACGCATACTGATACAGAACCTCGGCCTCCCCGAACTTCTTTTGATCAGCATACCAGTTGCCAAGGTCGATTATTGTATCCAGGGTGGATATGTGATCTGGACCCGGAACTAGTCTTGATCGATGCTGGTGGAGGAGTTGAAAAACATTGATTGTGCCGCCATTATTAGTGGTCCGCGGAGATTCAGAGGCCATAGTTCGACCTATGCAGAGACTGTTAGAGAACTGGAAAAAGCGCAGGAGACAGGATTGGAAAATTGAAGACCTTCATAGAGTCAATGCTACTGTGGAGTTCTAGATTATAAAAAGCTGACACGGAAGATCTTTCCTGGTGTGGGTGAGTCAGCAACAATTTACTCGGGATTGTGGGCAGGGGGAGGACCAAATGGTGTCGCAAGTCCTCACCAACTTTTTTGGCCACGCCTTCCCTAAACCAGAATATGATGACGGAGGTTCGGGATCACGAGTAGCGAAGGGCTAACAAAATAATGGACAAAAAGGGTGTCGCAGGCTGTCCCACTCTGTCGGCCTCACTCGGGCTAACATGCCGTGCCACTCGGATGTGGGTCTGCAGGACCAAAAATGGTGTCGCAACAAATGCATACAGTTTCAAGGTGAGCCGAGGAAAACTGATCGAATATGCTCCCCTGATGAACCAAAAAGGATGCAGGGGAGGTGGCCGAAAATGGTGTCGCAGAAGTGCTACAATCCTACACATCAAGGAACCCCTTGTATAAAAGCCCGTGGAATACTCTCCATTTCTCAACCTCCCAGCATAGCTTATTCCCATTTCGATCGAATTTACTAGAATGCGCTTTTCAGTCCCTGCAATCCTTGTTCGAGTATTTATACGCACCTCTTTTGGGGGCGCTCTCCAGGTCATCGACGAAGATCGTGAGTGTAAGATATACTCTAATGATAACCATGGATGCACAGGCTACTCTGCATCGTTTGGAAAATTGAACGGAGACGATTGCTCTGGTGAATGCTACAATTAAATCTAGGCGTTCACCGATAAATGCTGATTAAAATTTTGTTTTAGAAATAAGCGAGGTCGTGAATGGCACACGCAAAGATTCGGCTAGTATTGATGTAGCGGCATGTGGCACTGAAAACGGCAAGAATGTTGCTTGGATCCTGGTCAACCAGACCGGTGAAGTCACTTTCTTCAATCAGAACGGTGACAAAGCTGGGTGTATGCGGATAATGGGCTTAAGACTGACAGCTCATGCAACGCGTCTGACCATGAGCCCTTGACCACCACAAGTGCAATCCTCCCTCTGAGCCTTCCTGCGACTTCGACGCCTGCTCAAGGATCTTCTTCGTCCACAGCTTCAAGCTCCTCGGACACCGGATCTTCCCCGTCGACCTGTGCCTGCGCCTAGCAATAGCCAGAAAATACGGAAAGCCAGTAAATTAATGCCCTCCCTCTCTTGGTCCTCTCTCTTGGAGGAGTATCTGGTATGGCCGTTTTATGTTAAATTTTGCTCAGTTAGATTTTTTTTCTCTTGTATTTAGGTAAAGTTTTGCTATTGACATCAATTATGAATTCAAAGGACTAGCTTGTGTTTCGCGAATGCCCCTCCAAGGTGTACTTACTTGGCAAATACTCTTATAAAAAAACCCCTTAAAGTATGATCGGCCTCTCCTATGTAGGCTAAGGAGAGTCTTAGCTTCAGAGATCAGGCGGAGACTATGTCTTCGCTCGCTTTCCTATATTAGTCCTTACTGCGAGATGCAGGGAGATTAAGTCATGTTCATGATCAAGGTGGAAAAACTGCATTGGAGCGGAGGAATAAGAAGTTTTTATTGAGTAGGAAGGCCAAAAGAGCATAGAGGTGCTGCAACTTGAAATTGTATCGATATGTTTCGGTCCTAGTTATGCATTAAGGTGGAACCAGCGACGCATGAAGCGGGGCTCTGGGATATATTAATCTAGCCAATGGGAGCTAATTCCTCGGTTTTATTGATTATCTGCTAATCGGATTGCGGAGTCTTACCCGAAGGTGGGCCACCTAGCTGGGTTCATTGTTTGCTATGGCTGATTCTGGCTAGCAAACAAAGAGAACTCCGAGCCATGGCTGATTCTGACTAACAAACAAAAAGAACTGTGAGCTAGGATGTGAAAGAAGAATAAAGACCCTGACTGACTCCTCTGAGTTCTTCGACATCACGGATTCCACCCATCTTTTCACTCTCGGAGTCTACTATCAGATCCCAACCTTTCTATCCGCAAAGCGACTATCACTCATCTACTCTCGCAATGCCGAAAAATAATTCTCTGCGCGAGCTTCTGCGTCGGTACAAAAAATTCAGCACACAGCATCTAGAAATAAACTCCCCGATAAAAAAGCGACGCATTGTTGCTCTAGTCTGCACCGAATGTCAGAAAAGAAGATCTAAGGTCAGAAACATCGTTCCCACATATAATGCCAGTGCTGATATCTCCACCGTAGTGCTCTGGTGCGACCCTATGCACGACGTGTGTGACCGAAGGACGCCAGTGCTTATACGACCCAGCTTGTGATCAGAGACGCAAGGCTTATACTGCCGAGCTATTAAACTTCAGTGCCGCTCTTCGCCGAATGGTTGCTAATCTCCGCTCTGGAACGCCGGAGGAGATATTATGGATGATCTGGGAGATCCAAAATTTGCCAACAGAACAAGACGCAGTCAATCATCTTGTTTATGGGTACTCAATGCATAACGATTTGGGAATTTCTTAGATTGCTCATGTTAGAGGAAGGCGGTAGATCGGGGCAGTACGCGCCCCACTCTCCTTCCTCTCCACTTCTCGCTCCTCTCCTTCCTCTCTCTCCCAGATAGATGCCAATACAGTCAATCATCTGCCACACTTTCCACACTATCTAACAGCTCACTTCTTGGAAATTAAGTTATGTGCAAGATCAAGGTGAACAATAGCTTTGGTGGCGACTAGGGCACCCTAAGTGTTCATAGAGCTACAGTATCAAGCAAGGAAAGGATGTACCGACCACGACTTTTGTAGCTTCCAAGCCTAAGGCTACTTATAGTGACAATCAGACAATCGTTATTGTGTGCAGATCGTGCTTTGATTGGCTCAAGCTCCTTCTTTTCCGATCCAACATCCTTGCATCTCCCCAAAATTTACAATAGGAGGTGAAATCAGCCGAAGTTGGCTTTCGTACGATAATTAATTAAAATATTGGAAGACTGCACATCGGTGTATTCGTTACAGTATTCTTGAAAGACGCCTATTCGACCCTCCATGGGCGGTGAAATTTGACGCATGGAAACCCACTGCACGGAATTGGAAGCCCCCAAGGCAAAAGCATATATTTGCTATATGTCCTAGATGTTCCGTTCGGTTTTTTGCACTGGTGTTGGATAATATGACGCCTGCATAGGTCAGCGCGTCTTAAACTACAAGTATAGCCGAGGACATACTAGCTGGGAGCCAAGAAACAACCAAAATCCCGATATATCCGCTAAGAAGATAAAAACCTGGCCGGAATCTCGAATTTGAATGCCCAAACAAACATCCGCCCCGCATATCTTGCTGTATTCATTCAACTTCTTCTCAAGATTCAATTTGCGCCGATCTCTTCTCTGTCGAAAAGATTTTCTCTCCCGGCTAGAGAGTTCAGATTGTCCGCGAGAGGTAGTAGCCATTGTGATGAGTGATTTCAAGGTTTATAATACAAGAGGTGAACGATAGGCCTGAAATTGGATTTGCAGACAGGAAATGATTGGCAAGTATTCGGAAGCCACGAATAATCGAAGGAGTACTTGCCTCCTTTTATCCTTCGAAAGCCACGCTTTAGAATCGCAATCATGGCCGCCATGTTTCGGGAACAAAACTAAATGGGCGACCCGAGGGTGAGAACAGGGTAAGCGCTAGTGCGGTAAGCCAAAACCAACCAGTAAGAGTCGTTTTCTACCAACCCCCTTTGGAGATTCTGCCACCCCATTTTAGGTGCTGCAATGGCCCCAATCCGAGCAATCTTGTTCCCACCCTTGCAGTGTCCCGCTCCCGGAGATCGAATCCACATCGACGAAACCGAGCAATGCCCTGCTGAGCCTCTTTTGAATTTCCTCCACCGAAAAATGCGAGCCTGGGTGATTCGCCCTGAAAAGAAAGTATATATATTATTGATGATTCTCATCTCTCGAAGCTACTCTCCGGTGCGGCACTATTCCCTTGTGCCATCTAGGATATCCTTGGAGTCTGACACAGCCTCTGAGTGGTGAATGAAAGCTCTGGAGGGGGCTTTCTGGTAATAGAACCGACCGTATTCACGAGTAGTATAACATGATCGCCTAGAAGACTGCGAGGCATGTGTTTTCCTATCAATTCCCTCGGCTCTTCCAATGAAGTATTTCCTACGACCAGTCATTGGCGCATGATGCCCCACGGTTATTTAATTTTTATAAGAATTGATGGGTTTCTATTGCATCTGGTTCTATTTGCCCCAAAGCCGATCCTCAACCCACGATGACTCTATCGTCGCAGCCCAGCTCGGCTGAGAAGACTATCCGCAAAATTGAGATCGCCAAGGTAAGGAGGTCTGCTGTCTGAGAAACAAAGAAACTAGGCTCGTGGACCGTTTGGGCAAGAGACTACAGGGCTGCTCGAAATTAGCTTCACCTGTTTGTTTCTTTTTATTTTGTTTTTGAACTCCATCTTGCATCATATGTACTATGCCTATTCTAGTTAGTCTACCCCTGAGTCTGTGCTTGCTGTAATCTAATACCGTTTTAGATAACCGTATAAAAATAGCCTTTGTATTGTCTTGTACGAGTTATTCGTTCTAGAACCTGCCCCTTAACAAACAAACCAAACATGTCAAGAAGAAGGGGACCAGAGGTGTTCTAAATAGTTACTTTTGCGTAGTAATTGCAGGGAGGGGGCAAGCAAGTCTAGCGACCTGGCTTGATCACCTCCTTGTCCTTCCCTTCTTCCTTTTCACCCGCAGCCGGTTGTCCTTGCCCGCAATACGTGACGAAGACTGTGTTACCGCTGTAGAGGACCAACACTAGCAGGCCAATATGATCCTTGCTTGTGCTTTCCATGGTTTACCATTCTCAGATTCCATGCATTCCTGATATCTGCGTGGGGCTGAGACTGCCAAGTGCTGACATCCTCCAGAATTCCACCGGGTGTATGTGCGAGTCAGTATTACACTAACTCCGTCTATCCGCCCCGAGGGCACCAATAGTAGCTTGACTCATTTTATTTGGTCGGTAAATATTCGTTGGTCGTTTACTTTCCAGAAATGAGGTCTCTACGAGTGCTTCAATAGTTCGACTCACGACTCCTCTATTACCTTACTCAGTTCTACTAGACCTAAAACTGCTTCCTATACGATATACATATGCTCGGGCTCTATCTACTTTGCCTCTTCCGTCTGGATATGGGTTACAGAATCTATCGTCGGATCATTCTCCATCGTCCCCTTAAGACTCACATGGCTGCTTCATGCTGCGACAGCAATGGTTCGTGTGGAGAATCAAAGGTACCCGCAGACCCACCTCGGCCACCAACCTTTCCGGCTCAGACCACCAGCTCGCCTTCTCGGAAGCTTCCCTATACGGTCGTGCTGTCAGCGCACAACATTTATATGAGCCCGTAGTTCCGAAGCCGTTAAGACTCCCAAAGCACTCGTTTTTTCCCTGCCTCCTCGGTGGGTTACTTGGTATACGTGCGGCCTTGTGACAGCTCTCGTCGCTCCTGCGTTGCCCCCACCCTATACTTGCTCTCCTCGAGAGATATTCCGCCTCATTTCAAAGACACACACCATGAAGCTCAGGAAGGCTTCCAAAGCTAAGGCGCCAGTTCAATCAGGTCAGGGGAAGCGGGGCCATGGGTGTGGTAAGCCGTATGTGGTCCCATTGTCGCGTGATTTATCCCTAAGATTGACGTTCAACAGTCTCGGCGCATCTGTATTCATCTTCGGTCTCTCAACCCTTATCTACGCCTTCACCTTCCTCTGTAATGATGCGTCTGGCTGCCCTGCTCCGTCGCTGCTCGATCCATCGACATTGTCCCTCCATAAGTTAAAGGAGGAAGTTAATTGGCCCCAAGACGGTCTCAACGCTTTTTTTGACATCCAAGTAACACTGTGGGTGCTGAGCTATTACTTGCTCAGTCTGGTTCTGTTCGTGTTTCTACCTGGTGAGGTGGCTGAGGGCACAGAATTGGCCTGCAAAGGAAGGCTTCGCTACAAGTTCAACGGTATGAACCACTGGATGCTCTTCTTATGGTATCGCCTAATCTGGTTCTAGCTTTTTCTTCTGCCGTTTGGATCCTCTCTGGTTTAGCTCTGGGCACATGCATGTACGGTGCTGATTTCATTATATGGGTTTTTCTATGGGACAACTACTTGCAGATTATCACGGCAAATTTGATCATCTGCATAGTCCTCGCAACCTTTGTTTATGCAAAAAGTTTCTCGGTCCCTGAGCCCGGTCAACCCAATCCCGAACTAAGAGAGTTGGCGCCGGGTGGCCACACCGGAAATGCTCTGTATGACTTCTTCATAGGCCGGGAGCTGAATCCGCGGGTACAACTGCCTATTCCTTTTGTCGACGAAGCCTCACGGACGGTTGATATCAATGTATGGTGTGAGATGAGGCCAGGACTGCTTGGGTGGATCATATTGAACTTGTCCAATATGGCCCGCCAATACAGAACGTATGGCTACATCTCAAACTCTATCGCACTCTCGACCGCATTCCAAACCTTCTATGTGCTGGATGCGCTATACATGGAACCAGCAGTTCTAACCACTATTGATGTGATTATGGATGGATTTGGTTATATGCTTTCATTTGGACACCTGGTGTGGGTACCCTTCATCTACAATCTCCAAACCAGATACCTTGCGGTTTTCCCATTGGAATTGTGCTTGAGTGATATTCTGTTAACTTTGACCATTACCGGTGTGGGATACTGGATCTTCCGCGGCGCCAACAATCAGAAGAACCGTTTCCGTACGGACCCCGACGACCCCCGTGTGAAGCATATTCAATACATCCAGACATCAAGTGGCTCTAAGCTGATGATTTCCGGCTGGTGGGGATTAGCGCGCCATATCAACTACTTAGGCGACTGGCTAATGTCGTGGTCGTATTCATTGCCCACCGGGATTGCTGGCTATACCATGGTTGAAAGTATTAACAGCGCTGGCGACGTACAGAAGCAGGCTATACAGACCCCTGAAGTCCGCGGGTGGGGAATTGGTTTCACTTACTTCTTCATGCTTTATTTCGGTGTCCTCCTCATCCACCGGGAGGGACGTGACGAAGAGAAGTGCAAGAGGAAATATGGCGCCGACTGGAAGCGCTATACGTCTATTGTTCGCAGCCGCATCGTCCCCGGTATCTACTAGTCTACCAACCGCGAGAAAATTGCAAGATGTTCGGCTTTTTTGCCTCCTGGAAACTCCTCCAGTCGCGCCTTTTTAAGTAAAAATTCCTTTGCAGACTGATGGAGGAAAACAATAACGTCTTCACGCAAAGTCAGGAACGAGCGACTAATTGCGATAATCTCTAGTAAAACTTCGTCGTCATCGGTCAGTTCGTCAAGACTGATAGGCCGATACACTATTGACATGACAGCCAGTATTCGCTTGCAGACCTCAGCATCTTCAGACGTTCGAGCCTGATCAATCATTCGACCGTATAAAGCATCCAGTCCAGGAGGGAACTCCTTAAGCTTCTTAAGGACATGCCTCCGCGATGTCCTGCTAAGATCTTGACACACCAGGGCCACCCAGAGGAAAGTGCCTTGTGAATTTGACGACAAGTGACGGTAAACAGTATCACGGAGTTCATTTTATACTTTTTGAATTCTGCCATTTGGTGAAACTTATGCCGAATAAACTGTTGCACGGCGTTAGATACGGATATCTCATTTAGCTCTAATGAGATAGGCGCTGTCTGAGTTGCAGTATTCAGACGCTCTTCGATACCAGGCCAGTTGCGGCTCGAGACAATCCATTTCACGTGTGAGTTGGTGGACGATTCCTGGACAACCAAGTCTAGAAGGAAAGGGAGGTTCGTTATGCATTCGTCTAGCGCATCGATCACCAAATAAGTATTCTGTAAGATTAGATCTTTCAAAATATGGTTGAAGCTTTTTGAGAGCGCATTCCATGCGTTTACGTCCTCAAATAGTGTCTTTCCCGCTTGGTCGTACCGGCTCCGTACATGGGAGAGAAGACATGGCTGCTTCTCGACCAATAAATATATCAAGCCACGGAGAACTGCCGTTGAATTATTGATTCGTACGTGGTAGCTTGGCAGAAAAGAAGGAGATATTCGCATTATCTCCGGTCGATCGCGTCAATTCGTCGATAATACCGCATACAAGCATTGTCTTGCCTTTTCCAGGATCACCCCTGATCCAGAGGAGACGGCTGCTCTGGTTGTCTTGCCATTGTTTGAACTGCCCATTGTCTAAAATCCAGCAATATGAGTCTTTAAGTAACCCTCCGTTGGTCTTTTCAATGCGGTCCTTGTCATCGTGAGGGCTAGTTGTTCGCAGATCCCGTAAGCACGCTTGATTCAATGACGTTTCCGATTGCACTAACGAAGCCAGGCGAATCAGTCATAGTCCATAAATGTTATTAGTCGTAACTAACAGAACTGTGTAGTGATATTGCCATTGACGATTCCTGCTTGCAAACCAGAGTTTGACTCGCCAAACGATATCGCCGATGCCATGATAGGATTTGAATCAGGCAGAGGGCTGTTGGCAGCGAAGTTGGTCAGTGTACACCGCAATCAGGCGACCGATAAATCTGATCAAGGAGTCAGTCTTCTCGATCTCATTCTCCTGAGATATGAACAGGGGTAGATGTTACGTTGCTTACTTGTTTGTTCTCACAATGCGTGGTGGCCACGTAGCTCCAGCGTATTTCGCGCTTACCTCTTTCCTGTGGAAAGAAAAGCCTCTTATCAATGACTAGTTGCTAGTTAAAGACCCCGCGATATTAGTTAATGGTGTGTATTTTATTTCAATAGCATCTATTAGAGGAGTCGTTTCAAGAACCCCGGTGAAAAATAGGCCTGCGGATGCGGATTGGAATTGCCAGAGCTGGGTGGCTGATGCCTTGACTCGGATGGTGAACAATGGGCATTTAAATGCGTCTCAAAGAGCTTCGGCTATTGATCAAATGACCGATGTGTGCTTAGAGGCCGGGGATGAGTGAGTTATTTTTGCTTATTACAAGCGGATATGTTTTGAGTAGGTTACGCCCATGGAAGAAGAAATAAGCAGGGATCCATCGCTGACAGATGCTCTAGCACTTTGGCCCAGCCAGGTAAAACCAGCTAGGGTTACTATGAAGCTACGCGAGGTGCAATCATGCCTGTATTTAATGTTTTCGGGGTTTTTTTGCTTCATTTTCTTGTATTCAGAAATGCGATGCTTCCTGCTTCCTTGGTTCTCATCTCAAACGACGACCTGATATCCGTAGTCAGTGGCGCATGAGACGAGATAGAAATGACATGCCTATGTATTCCCTCTCAAATCTGGGAGGAAGAATCCGAGACAGATAATCGGGCCAGTCAGGCATTGGTTTCAGTTGTCGGAGGGCCTGAATATATTCCCAGTGTTCCGGGTACCAACCGGCATATTCCCAGTCAATGATAGCTGTGACACGGCCTCCGTCGACAAGAATATTCCGCGGAGACAAATCAGAATGAGTGAAGACGATATCATGGTTATCCATCAGCGCATATTTGGCATAATGCCGCAGAATTTTTGGCGCTGATTTGACGATATCTCCCAGTATAAACTCATTGAACTGCTGTTCAGAATCAAATGGACCTCCCTCAAGTGATGAAATCTGGCCAATTATAGCCTGACCACGGCCAATTGCTCCGATGTAGTCGCCTTTCAACTTGCGAAGTTGGCTCAGATAAGAATGAAGCTCGTTGGCGATGGAGAGTTTCTGATGAGAGTCTAAAGTATCCCACGCTTCGTCGAGTCGCTTGCCAGGTATGTAGTCCATTACGATGGCCATCACTTTCCCATCTTCGTAATGAATATTATGAACTTTGGGAACAGGTATTGTCGTTTTCGCTGCGATAAACTGAAGTGTTTGTGCTTCGTGAGCACGAATATCGCCCGACTTCACGACAAGATTGTTCTCATATCGAATAATCGTGCGGCTGCCCAACGAATGAAGAGTTGTTCCCTCTTGGTTCTCGAATTGCTCCATTTTTAAACTGAGTATCGCTGTTTCCTTTATGAAGTAAGAATATTAAATTGATTGTGATTAGTTGAGCAGACTCAAAATGAGTGTGAGCGAAGAAAAATAACCCAAGAGAGAAAAGGAGAAATTAGCTTTGCTGAGTAAGAAAAAAAGGCGGTGTTGGAATCCATAGTTAGCTCGGAGGTGGATTATCTAAATTGCCGATTGTTTTGTATTAGTCAGCTTGCCCCCATAAATTGCCGGATAGGGGCTACACAGCAATTCAGACTCTTTCTTGCGACTCCATTGGTTGAAGCATATATCCACTACACCCTGGGTTGCGACAGGCGGCGATGATGACAGTACCACATCCCGACCGCCAATGCCAGAGTGTCAATTGAAACACTCACACCGATCATCATTACTGTAGCCAATCTTCTTTCGATAGCTAGATAGCCAGTTGTGGCTCGTGCGTAGCTGTGTCAGCAAGTATGCGCAGTTCCTGGGTAAATTCCCATAGATTTTTCTGGTGTACCGCGCCGGTAGCGTGTCGTTTTTCGTGCGATATCATGATACATCTACCGGAATTCTGCGCTGTGGTTCGTGGCTTCATGGGGAGCCGAAATGTATCCATGAACTCTTTCTGCTACATTTGAAGATTTGTCAAGCGAAGGAATTAGTTCCTTGGGAATCAATTAGCACCAAAGACAAGATCAGGAAGGAGAATATGCTTCGCATCTCGTGGGAAGTTGCTCCCTAAGGCGGCTCTTGCACCTGAGAGCTAGTTTTATTTTGGCAAAACAATGATACAGTCGTTCTCGAAATCGTCTTGACCCATAGGCACTGACCATTAGCCACTGACCAACTCTTTGCGGACCCCATTACCAAGACATTCGCGCAGATCGTTCATTGGGCAAGCCGCAGTGAATTGAGGGCCGCGGTGGAAATCTCTTCGGATACAATTTTATAGTGAATATCAATATTTGACCGCCCATCAGAATCTATCGTTTTGATTTGAATCTGATCATTGTCACAAAAGTACATCCTTCGAAAAATATATCCTGGAATGCATTTTGATACAATTGAAAAGTAAAATGCACCATAAACCTGCGTGTTGGTGGGTCCTCAATTTATTGCTGGCTGCTCAATAAACCAACAAGGCTGAGGTCTTGGCAGTGGGTCGCGAACATGTGAATCAAGATGATTTTGAGAATAACTGTAGTAGGGTCTCTTCGCTCTTCAATCACCGCTCTCTTCCGTACGTAGATAATAAGTTTTATTCAGAAAGAGACCATTTCATCTGGAACCTCTTGTTAAATTGATTTGACTGCAATATTCAAGATAGGATTTGAGAGAACGCTTCATCCTCTTCAAGCGAAGAAGCCATTCACGGACCGTCTTTAAGAAGAGCCTTTGTATCATGAGAAAGGTCATCACATTATTTTCACATGAAAGGTATCAATAATTGGGACAATCACAATAACTTGTCGGCTCTTTTCTCCCTCATCTTGACAAACGATATAAGAGGGATGCTTCCGTGATTCACGTCTGTATTTCTTCTTTCTCAATTCACCTCTCTACCTCAAAAAATACCCAACGGAGGAAGATACTGGATGGAAATATGTATCAAGCTTACGAAACCGATTCATCCGCCGCTGGCATTCAAGGTCCGCAAACCTCAATCACGCACCCTCCAAGATACTCACCGTCCCAAAGAACCAAGGTTTACCATTGAGGTTGTTGGCGGAGTACTAATTGTTACATTGCGCTCATTGAAGCTGATATATGCATGCCAGCAATTCTTCGTGACAACGGGCTTCAAATTCGAAGCTGCGCAGGTCTATGTGGCAATGATGGCAAAATGGAAACGGTCTATTCTAAACAGCTGGGAGGAATACTGTCGGGATATATTCTCCTGTCAGAACAAACTGGCTGTGACCCACTGCTAGCGACCGATGGATAACATCCCTTGCTTGGTGTACGCATTCTTGCGCTGGGCTGTGGCCCCGGTGTTGTGACCGCCGAAGGCCGGCGTGTGGGATCTAGGGGTGTTTTCCAACTAGACTGAACATCTACATCTATCAACAAGAATCAATTGACTTTTGCTTTGGAGCATACACACTGTCCAATTAACTGTGTACACAGTACCTAGCTGGTGATACCAACATGTTCGTAGCATGATATTCTACCTTTAAATTAACACGATTTATTTTTATAAAACAACAAATAAATAAAAAATCCTAATATACATCTAAATTTCAGTCGGGCTTGACGCCTGGATCATAGAGATCTGCACCTCAATTTGACCGCCCTATTATGAATGACAATCATCGAAGCAGTCGCCCATGCAGTCTTTTGAACGACCGGCTGAACAGTCATCTAAACAGTCACCTACCTGCCTTCAGAGCTGGTAATGTTGATACTCCTACTCTTGTACGATCGACGAAGCTCCAACAAGTGGTATGGATATAAAACCTTTTTCGTATTTCTAAAAGCCTCATTGTCTGCCGATGCTAGGTAACCAAGCCATCAATCTGGAATAGGGCATAAGCGTTGGCGAAAAAGGAAAGTGGGCCCGGGATGCTATACCCTTCCGTATGTGCCTTTCTCCTAGCAGCGCCTCATAGTTTCAAATCGGTTTAGCTTGCTTTCCCTTTCCTCGAGCATGGTTGAAGAAAATTCGACGAGCACGGTCTCTCTATTCTTGAATTTTTGGCAGAATACTGGCACACACGCATGCTTCAATATCTGTCTCAGTATGATTAGATGAGAATCATCATAGAGGTGCAAGGAGTATTGGTGTTTTCTTGCAGACGAAAGAAACTATCCAAGACAGAATTTCTCTTCTTATTGGTACACAGGTTAAGGAGGTTGATCACGAAGATGCAGATTCTTAATGTGATAATCCAACCCCCGGCAAATTCCCCGGGCAATTGAAATCTCGTAAGACTTTCTTCTAGTTAATATAGATTCTCCCTTCAAACGGCCGAAGCATTTCACCAGCCGATTTTTCATAATTCCCAACAAGTAATCGCATATCCGAAACCTTATCGGCCTGTGTAAAAGGCTGAATCTCCGACGTGAAGTTGAGAATGACAAGCGCCTGCTTGTAGTCTCTCGACTTCGTGAAACAAAACGTCTGGAGGTTCTCAAAATCCAGCACCTCAAACGCACCATGGATGAAAAGCTCCCGATACTCTTTTCGCAGGCGCAGCACATTTTTCCAAAACGACAGCACACTCTGCGAATCACCCTCTTGGTTTTTCACATTGATTTCCGGGTACAAATCATGCGCCCTCATCCAAGGCTTTCCTGTCGTGAAACCCGCATGCGCGGAATTATCCCACTGCATGGGCAATCTGGAGTGATCGCGTGCGAGAATCCGTAATCCATCCATAATTTTCTTCTTGCGCGTCCGATCGGCTCCACTCTCTGTCTGCTTGACAGCTTCCCGATAATACCCCAGCCCTTCAATATCACGATATTCATCAATAGGCCAATCCTTCGGCGCGTTAATCATTCCAATTTCCTGACCTTGGTAAATAAACAACGTTCCGGTCATCGAAATCATCATGAGAGCCAGCATTTTTGCCGACACCTCTCGAAAAGCAGGACTATCATCTCCAAACCTCGACACCGAGCGCCCGTTGTCATGGTTCTCGCAGAAAGCAGTCGTCCACCCATCCGTGCCCTCGACGAATGACTGCCATTTGTTCACAACAGATTTCATCTGGGTCAGCTGCCACGGATGGAAGATGTATTTGTCTGCCAACGCCCCCATGCCAATATGTCCGATATCAAGGTGGAACACCATGCTCAACTCCTTCGCCTTGGCACCAACGTATTCAAGGACCTGTGCGGGATCCGGCGTGTTTGCCAGCTCGCCGACTGTGACAATATCGCCGTAGGGAGAGAGGGCGGAGTCGTACATTTCGCGCAGGAACTCATGGATTCGAGGACCGTTGCACCACATTTCGATTGCGGGTTGGATGTAGCTCTTTGGGTCTGTGATGGGGACATCCGGGAAGGCAGTGTGCTTGCTGTATTTGTTTACCGTGTCGACGCGGAATCCGTCGATGCCTTTGTCGAGCCAGAATCGGATCGCACTGTTATAGATTGCTTCGCGGGTTTCCTTGTTGTCCCAGTTGAGGTCTGGTTGGGAGGGGGCGTAGAGGTTGAGGTAGTATTCTTGTGTGTGTTCATCCCATGTCCCTGTTGCTCATTAGAATTTTCTTTCTTTGTTATGCGCGAGTATGGGTAAAGCCCACATGTACTCCCAGCAAAGTATCCGCGGTAATTACTCGGCGGCAAGCGATTCCCTTTCTCGTCGTATCTCGGCGGGCGCCAGAAATACCAATCACGTTTCGGGTTATCCTTGCTGCTGCGAGACTCCTTAAACCACTTGTGTTGGTCGCTGGTGTGATTCACGACGAGGTCGAGGATGAGCTTCATGCCGCGTTCGTGGCAGGCTTCGACAAGCTTCTCGACATCATGTACGGTTCCGTAGGCGGGCAGGACGTTCTCATAGTCGGACACGTCGTAGCCCATGTCGTGCATAGGTGAGTCGTACATCGGGGATAGCCAGACGACATCGATGCCGAGGGAGTGCAGGTAGGGGATCTTGGCGATTACGCCAGGGATGTCGCCCCATCCATCGCCGTTGGAATCACAGAAGGACGCTGGGTAAACCTGAAAGGATGCTTGGTTAGAGTGGTCGGATGAGTCGTTTGGTTCTTGCACGCACCTGGTAAATCGTTGCCTCCTTCCACCAGCTGTTCGTCCCCGTCGGGACAGTGGACTCGTTCGTCGCGTGCGGTGACATGGTGGCTTGCACTTGTGACAAGTCGGAGAATCTACCAGGTTTGTTTATATTGTTTACTTTTCGGACTCTACTCGGAGGCGCGTGATTCAACCTCGCCGCCAAGTCGCCGGCGTTATACATTGACCTCCGACGAACCGCCGGCTTGCCTCCGGCCAGTCCCAAAAGGGGCTCTGATTCGCCGCGGGCCGACTCCACCCCGCGCTTCCCCGGTTTTCTCCAAATTATCTCGGTTGCATTTTTGACAATGCTCTTCCCCGGATCCGCAGCCTGCATATTGGGGGTCACGCCATGGCCTTTGGTTCTGCTGTCGCGCGATTGTATAAATCGCCTGAGCGCTCCCTCGCTGAGATATTTTCCAAGAGAACAATCGTCTTCGGCGCTTAGTCTGAGCATGTACCTTTTCGCTTGAGCTCACTTATTCAACCCTTGACAGACTCACGCCTCATAACGGCTCCTTGCAATGACTTCCACAACACACGATGTGGTGGACTGTGATGTCGACACCAAGCAGCCTCCCCTCCTGGAAGGCAAGCAGGGCGCAAGGAAGGAACAGTCCATGACCTTGTTGCAAGCAGTGAAGCTGTACCCCAAGGCCGTCGGCTGGTCTGTTCTGCTCTCTACGACCCTCATCATGGAAGGATACGACCTCGCTCTGCTCAGCTCCATGTATGCATCTCCTGCCTTCAACAAGAAATTCGGCGTCCAAGGACCAGATGGGAAGTGGGCTGTCCCGGCATCCTGGCAATCGGGTTTATCGAACGGTGCACGATGCGGAGAAGTCATTGGACTTCTTCTAAATGGTCTTATCTCGGAGCGACTGGGATACCGACGAACGATGATTTGTGCTCTCTTTACCATCACGGCGGTCATCTTCCTATTCTTCTTCGCCGTCAACGTGCAAATGCTTCTTGCCGCTGAAATTCTGGCCGGTATTCCCTGGGGTATATTTCAGACTCTCCCAGCCGCCTACGCATCCGAGGTTTGTCCTGTCGTCTTGCGTCCGTATCTGACTACCTTCATCAATATGTGTTGGGTATTCGGGCAGTTCGTCGCAGTGGGTGTTAATCGTGGCTCGATCTCAAGAGACGATCAATGGGCGTATCGCATTCCTTTCGGAGTGCAGTGGGCATGGCCCTTGCCTATTTTGATGGGCTGTCTCTTTGTGCCCGAATCTCCCTGGTGGCATGTCCGTCAGGGGAATATTCAAGGTGCACGTCGTGCATTGCAGCGACTGACCTCCGACAACGACCCGACGTTCAACTTGGATGAGACAATTGCTATGATCCAGCACACCAATGAGTTGGAAATGTCGCTGTCCAGTGGAACTTCATACTGGGATTGCTTCAAGGGTACGAACCTGCGCAGAACCGAGGTTGTCTGTTTTGTCTGGCTTGTTCAGACACTGTGCGGTCAAAACCTGATGGGGTATTTCGCGTACTTCATGGTCCAGGCTGGTCTGCCCACGGTGCAATCATTCAATATGTCCTTGGGTCAATATGCACTCGGTGTCATCGGTACACTGGGTTCCTGGTTCTTAATGACAGTCGCCGGTCGGCGAACCATCCACGTCTGCGGTCTAGCTTGTCTCTTCACCCTCCTCATCATCACGGGAAGTCTCTCATTTGCCGACAACAATGGCGCCAAATGGGCTATTGGCGTGATGCTTATTATTTTCACATTTTGCTACGACATCACAGTCGGCCCAGTCACATACTCGCTAGTCTCGGAGCTCTCATCGACCCGACTCAAGGCCAAGACCATTGTCCTTGCTCGCAGTCTCTACAACATCAGCAATATTGTTGTGAATGTCTTGACGAACTACCAGCTGAACTCGACTGCTTGGCACTGGGGTGCTAGAAGTGCTTATTTCTGGGCCGGGACCTGTCTCCTCAGTCTTATTTGGGCTTACTTCCGCCTCCCGGAGCCCAAGGGGCGCACTTATGAAGAGCTGGACTTGTTGTTTGAAAGAGGTATTTCAGCTCGGAAGTTCGCGCAGACGAATGTTGATCCGTACGAGGAAGAGGCAATCGAGGTTCGAGAAGAGCGTGCGAGTAAGGACTAGGCCTAATATAAGGAGATAGCTTTTGTTGTACAAGATGCCATATTGTGGATAGCTGAGTCTGGGTATAATTTTACGGTAATGGATTTCTTTAAAAATTAGCTTGGATTCCCCTCGTGAAAGAACTTGAAGCTTCAAGATTCAAATGAATCCCAATCATCTCCGTGTCTGTAAGAAGTACCGCACCCATCCCGCTTCGACCCCAATCTGGCTCCGCTCTTCCGCAGACTCCACCTCCGCTTTGGCCCGACTTGCCCCCGACATCCCTCCGCGTCCGCACTCCACAATCCACTGACGGCCGACAACCAACAGAATGCCAGATAACGAGGCTATCAAACAGGCCTGCGATGCATGCCGGCGCCGGAAAATCCGCTGCAACGATACTCGGCCATGCAACGCATGTCAATCGGCGGACCTGGTCTGTCGGACATCACTCAAACGTCAGAAAAAAGGGCGACAGGGCAAAACGGCCAATATACTACAGGAACTCAAGGGAAAAGAAAGACAAATTGAAGAAACCAACGCAAATTCTCTTCAAACAACCTCTCCTGGGCTCATCACCGCCCCCGACCGCCCGCCTCCACCAAAGCGAACCGACAGATGTCAATTTTCCCGAACTCCGGGTCTTGTCCACCAGAAACTTGTACAATCATGCTCTGAGTACTTCTTCTCGAGAATGCGCGGGACAGTACCTATCCTGGAACCTGTATGTCTACAGAAACAGATCGACCGGGCAGACGAATGTCTCCATGCTTACTGCTTGGTCACTGCATTCTGCGCTTTCGTGGTTACGCAGACGGGTTACTGCGTCAGTGCTGCATTTCAAAACTCTGATAATACCGCTTCGCAGAAACAGATACAAGACGCGTTGGTGGAAGAGGCCGTCGATGCTCGGAAACATCTCGATCCGTTCATGGAGCCTGTCAGACAGAGCATTATAATTGCGTTTCTTCTTTATGGATGCCACATCGGCCTCGGCAATCAACGGCATGCTTATTACTTTTTACGAGAAGCGACGACCTTATATACGGCCAGTGCTCTCGACAATCAAGGCTCGACTCAACCCGATGAGGATGAATCGGGGGCAGGAAATTTATTCTGGTTACTATTGGTTTCGGAGAGGTAATCCCTCTGTCCCTATGTTCTTCATTCTTTGCAGGGTCTAACCTATTGGCAGAGCCCATGCCATCCGGCGGCATCGACCCATCACCCTCCGAATAACTTCCGAAACTCCCGAGCCAGATACTCACCCGCAAGATACAGCGTCGATTGGATTCCGCTGTCTGGTAAACCTCTACCGGCCATTCAATGAACAATTCCTCAGTCAATGGAATGGAAACCACACGACATGCTCTATGGGATCACTAGTCGAGCTCGAAGAACAGATACAAAATGCCGTCCCGGCGGATATCGAACTTCCAGATGTGCTCATGGCCGATTTGCGCGTATCGCAGCAATGGCTTCGAATCATGATTTGGCAACTTTCGACATCGGCGGGATTTCTATCTACCAGTCCGACACACGTGTGTATGGATTTTAGGTATCCGCTATTGATCGCGAGGGATTTGTGTCTTGCAACGTGGAAGTTGTCAAGACAGGGTATGCAGACGCACGGGGTGGGGCTGGTGTGTATTCTTGAGCTTTCTTCTCTGGCTGCCGGATGCTAAAAGATACCTAGATTGAGAAGATTTTCGAGGTCACATGCACCTTGATTGACATTATGGCCTGTCTCTCCGCTGCGGGTCTACGATCCTCGGGTTTCAAACTCGGACCGCAAGATTACCTCAAACATTTCTTTACGCTTATCCATGACCTGCCTGGGGGGAGGGTCCGATTTCTGCCTTTGCTGCTGACGAAGATTGGTCAGAGTCTCCCGATGATGGTCGAGCCGATTACCATGCATCTCAACCTCAACCCCAATGGGCATACAGCAGGTCCTGATGACTTGGTTCTCGCGCCGGCGGGTTCTCCCGGCAATGAACTTGCGGCCGGACAGGATTCATCCGACATGATGCCAGAGTCATTCTCTGATGACTGGTCCTACAGCAATTTCAACTACGCGGAGATGAGCCGAATTGGAGATAAGACTCCGGAAGTGGACGAGGCATTTTTACAGTATTCCGGCTATTTTCCGTGAGAGTAGCAAACGGAAAGAATCTCGAGGACCCCCAATATTATATTATATGCCATGACATCGGTACCATACATGTTCTATTCAAGCAAAAGTCTGTTTTTGGGGTATCTATTCGACCCTTCGTCGGGTTCATTATGGCCCACGAGGACAGCCTACCAAAACATCCGACAGCTATTTTTCCATGCTGCTTCTGCGACTTCCTCCGTCGTTACTCCCTTTAGCCCCGCTACCATCAACCCAACCCGCTCGATGGTACAACTCTCATTTCTCGTCTTTACCATCTGCCCCAGTACACACTTATTATGCTTACAACTAGGCGGCAGAGGTCTTGCGGTAGCAAGGAAGGGCTCAATTCCCGGGTCATTTCCGAGAACCTCGCACCACGGAGCATCGGTCTCCAATTGAAGTCTCTCCAACGGGATGCCCTTCACCATTTCGATTTGTTCCTCCGTCCGGAAAGAAACACCATTCACACTGATAGCGAGGCCCAGTTCGACAAGTCGTAGCATTTCCGCTTTCGATCCCGCGAAAGAGTGCACCAAGCCACCTCGGGGCAACTTTGACAAGTACGGCTTGATAATCGAGATAAAGTCGTCGGTCGACTCGCGAACGTGTAGGAATAACGGAAGTTGGAATTGCGTCGCCATGTCCAACTGTTCCTTGAACACACGCAGCTGCATCTCTTTATCGGCACAGTCGAGATAGACATAATCCAAGCCAATCTCACCAAAGACTGCGAGGGGAGAAGGACTCTCGGCGATTAAAGACTTTCCGTATTCACGAAGAGAGCTAAGATATTCGTTCAATTTTGGGTCTTCAGAACTTTGTTTTTCGTATCTGGCCCGCGTGGTATGGATGGACGCCGAGTGGCATTTTGCACATCTCGGGAAATTGTCTGACAAGATCCAAGTTCTGTTTGGCTCCGTCCAGCGACATGGTGGTCAGCATGACTTTTTCACAGCCATAGTCTTTCGCTCTTTTCAGAACTTCGCCGAAGTCGGGCTCGTGGTATTGATTGCCGCGATAAATACCGCGGAATTGATCTGCGGTGAAAGTGACGACCACCTGGAAGAATATAATTAAGGACTGTCCTCACAACTGCGGATATCTACATACATCGAAGAACCGCATTGCCGTTCGCTGAGCAACTTCCCCACACAACACTTGCGATTCAGTCCTCGCAGATCTTCGGTCTTCAATTGCGAAAAAGAAAATTGGCGTAGTGCGGACGTTGTGATCTTCAAATTTCAGTCGAGTCGAGAGTGTGCTGTGTGTCCGCTGGCATTAGTCGCGATTCTCTGGTCTGCTGGGGAAACTGCACCGATCTTGGGAGATTTTTGGCGGTCGGGTACGTGTACCCGATACCAGGACTGTGGAGCGGCGCGCTGTTGGCAGCCAAGACACGGGAATTAGCACGTTAGGTCAATTGGGTCTTCTGCACCGTAAACATACATTTTGTCAATTACTAGGTCGTCTTGATATAGACAATAAATCACCAACGATATGTGATTCCGCTTTAACCTGGTAATCTCTGATTGGTAATGGTCATTTCACGCGTGTCGTTCCCGCAATGTGGAAGGTGTGGGAACTATATATTGTAGTGGGGAGACCCCTTCCCCCTACTACATGGGTGCCATCCATGTTATGTGACATAGCCGGCAGTATACGGTGGCCGGATAGCTAGTTCTAGAATGCACCTTCTTACACCTCCCCGACCTGACCCCTGCATTTGGGGTTCTCGCTATTTTCTGATTGCTACGTGTGTGTCTCGTGGTGGTTTTTCAGTTGAATCGACCCGCACGTCTCAGCGCGTGCTGCCATTGAGCGTTGCCCTCTTCAATATATTATTATACAGATGAAACTTATGTTCGAACGTCACGGCAAATTTCTCGGTACTACCTAGGCACACACGCAATATAGATAGATATACAGCCGTTTTGAGAAACTTTATGGATCAAAGTTACACGCGACAAGGCTCAAACTTAATCAAGGACGAAAAAAAAAATATATCAAAAAGGTCTCTGCCGGGATCGAACCGGCGATCTTTCGGATCAAAACCGAACGCGGTAACCTCTGCGCCAAGAGACCGTTGTATTAGTAAAGGCGGTCATGCACGGTTTATATTCTTGCTCTGCGATGTAATTGCCCTCTTGAACAATCTTCGGACACGAAACAATGGCCCTCTCGATATGGAAACGATCTGAACAGAAAAAAAGAGCAGGCTCAGTAATCTGCCAAGTGTCGAGGCTATGGATAAAATCGCTCATGAGAACCACATCGGATACAAGGAGCAAATATTCAGGTAGGCAGGCTGTGACGCTTTCAGAAGTCTGCTATAATCATTACTTTCAACAGGAGTGCACAAACAATTTGAAATGGCGCTCTTTTCACGCTCTTTGAGAAATAGATTCCCTTCCGCATCCAGCATATTGTCTGGTGCGGATTTCCTTAGCGGCTCTGAGACTTTATTGATCAGTACTACATTCTACGTCTAGCTAGCGGCTCACGATGAAGAAATTAGGGATATGAGTCTCTGCCCTTCTCCCGAAGAGTATGTTTGCCATTCATTCGCAGGCCCAAACACATCTTTAACTATAGAGCAGAATGGTACATGGTACTAGATCATGAGAGTTCAAAGTGAAGGCATGAAAGCGAAGAACGCGATATCAATGTAGGTGCTATTCTGTTTCATCTCCAATAGCTCTTTCTTCATCACGATTCGCCAGCGCCTGGCTGTGCTACTCGTTTCATCTCCAATTCTTCTAACTGTCCTTCCACACGTCGAATCATTTCCATTTGCTCCCTGTACCTCCTCCTAAGCTATATCCAGATACGGGGAAATATCTCACAACCGACGAAATGAATCAATCCCGTGCACAGTGTGAACAACTGATCATTGTTTCTCATGGACTGTGGGCTGCATGGCATAAAAGAAGCACGACTTCAAAATTTCGACCCTGCGAGTCACATAAGCTTTGTAAACATATCCTATGGCAAGCACGGATGTCAGAATAAAACAGCGAAAGAATATAACAACAGCATGTAGGCCAAATGAATCACTAAAACTGCACATGTCGGGAAATGCCCCATCCCCAGTAAGTCTCGCCAGAAATGATGCCCACAACCGTGGAGATAAAAGTCGAAATGACTGATGTAGCGAGAAAAATGATGGAAACGCGTAGAAAGGCTTGAACTGCGCGCGATTTCCTGACCCAATCGGTTCGAAATATCACCATAGCGAGATTTTTTATCATTTCTATCACAGCTCTAGTAAAAAAGCATACAGCTCCCAGCCCTATGTGCAGCATCGGCAAGTCATGCACCAAGTCTTCTATTACAGGCCAGTAAAATGCTGGTACAATGTTGTAGGAGCAAGAAGGAAACAAATAGGAAAGGACAGACACCAGGATTGGCAATGAGAGGCCGATTAAAAGGGTCACCAAACGATGGCGCAGAGAGGGATCTCTGAATACGCAAAATGTGATGATCAGCTGCAGCGGTGCATAGAAAGTCTCCAAGACATTACGCTTACTGCGGCCCCTGGAGAAGCCATTTTGCTGCTGAGCTATGTATGATACGTCGGTGAGCCAGACGGTATACTGCTGATACTGTGAAAGAGATACTGTGAAAAACCCGAAAAATGTCGATGGCTGCCCAGTTAGTTCCCAGAAGAAACATCCAGGCATCTGAATCGAATTTCTCTTTTAAGATTCGGGAAATACGCCACCATGATGCCACAATCGTAGTGAACCACTGACATTTGCAATACCAAGAGTATCCGGCCACTTGTGTGTAACGGGGAGGTAGATGGGAGCCGACGGTGTTGAAATTGGGGTTCGATCGGCATCGATATGAATAACTGGAGTCGGGGTCGAAGCTTGGTCGGCTCTTGATGTCCACTGTGCCCAAGCATGTGTCGCGCATAACAGAAAAAGTGTACACAATAGAATCCTGCCAGCCATAGCAGTGGTCGTTCATGAGGAGATCAGTAAAAGGTTTCCCGAAGACTCCAGACGTCAACTGCTTGCCGCCTGGGCAGCATCGCGAGGTAATAATGTGTCGTCAGCCAGAAGATACCTAGCCACTCGGCAAAATACGCCAGATCAAATCGGTTCAGGCTCAAAGGCTGAGCCCAGCCGCTGCGGGATGCGTAAGTGACCTGTCAGAGCGACAGTCATCAAGTCCTCGATAAAGCTCACATTGGCGGGAGGTCGATGGGGCAGAAAAGTGGCTTTGAGATCTAGAATTGCCTTGCTTGACATCTCTGGAGGTAAACAAAGGGTTCGACGTGTTCCCCACCCAAACGGCAGAGACCGGCCCCCATATTCCCACTGGGGTTGAGCCTGGGAGGCCAGGTTGATGTGAAAGTATTTCAATGTTGATCGCAGGAAACGGAGCAAGAAGCACGATGTATTGCATGGGCGGAGCGAAGGTCCTGCAATATGAGCGCCGGGCTGCCACGTCCCCACGTATTGCATGTCCGACGCCTGAGGCGTCAACAAATATCGAAAGCACGCACCAAACAGGGTATATACTTTGGCATTTGCTGGGAAAGGGAAGCCTATCAGCAAATGCGACCGTGCATCCTGCGGTCCAATTGACCAAGGGGGTAGTCGGATGCTTGACGTTGAAGACCTTCCTAAAGGTGAGGGGTGCAGAGTCAATCTAGATCAATATGAAGTTACATTTTCACCGAAAAAGCTACGTCAGCTTACTCTGTCGATCGTGAAGATGTTGGGGCGAAATCGATTGCCGATGGTGTCGGGTACATCATATGATATTACAAGAGAGCGAGTGTCGATTGAATCCTGTTTGTCCGGTAAAAATTCATATTGCGATGATCATGCCTGAAAACTCATTTCGGGTCTCCTTTCCCGAGAATTGACATTATATCGCTCGATTTTGGGTGATTCGAGTTTCATTGTAGATCCAAAATCCGGTTCCTGATCGATCGCAAACGGCCCCATATGGGACTGGACGATTCCTGCAAAGTTGCCCTGGACCGTAAGCACTGATCAAGAAAAGGTAACTATCAACGGTGTGATTTGTGACGTCAACATGGCTCTGCGTAAGCTTTACTAAGAGATACATGCTTCGCTATACTGTGATGAGTTCCGCAGCAACAAGGTACAATGAGGGTTCAATGTAAGGAGGTGAGCCGTTGCCTTCCCGAGACCGGACTAAAGGTGTCTAAGCAGTCCAGTACGTTAGACTAGAGGGAACTGGTAAATATCAGGATATTTGACTCAATTGACACCAGGTGTCGATGTAAAGGAGGCCAGAGAATCTGTAGTCGAATTGCGATATTGGCCAATCTTTCATGTCGACCTTCGCTGCATCTGACTGCTGGCTTGCACGTATGAATCGAGGATGCTGCGAGACTATTGTTACGGGTTTTGCCGATCAGTATGGGGGCCGAAGCTAAAGCCCTCACGATCTTCAAGCAAACCGGGATTAAGCCCTGAGGAACCTTTGCAACGACTTTGTTTCTTTTTCTGTTTTCGGGCGAAGGTAGTCTTATTCCCGATGGATGTAAAGATATAAGGCACGGGGATGTTCTGCAAAAACTTCAGACAGCAGCACTTCTTTCTTCACACCGCGAAAAATATCCATCAGTTTTTTATACTACCGTGAAAAATGAAGTTCACCTTTGCATTGTCGGCTTTTATCGGGCTCGCCCTGGCCACCGCTATCCCTGAGACGCACATTCTCGCCCGTCGCGACCCAAGCGACAAGTCCGGTAACTCCCAATTCGTCCTGCAGTGCGAGGGAGTCACCATTCCCAACCAGGGTGGCGCCAATGGCGAAGGCGAGGGAGGCACCGGCTACTTCTACAGCAATATGCTGTTCAACGCGCAGGGCACCAAGATCGATCCTGTCGCCTGTACCGACCAAGACTCCTTCTGCAGTAACTGTCTTTTCTCTGGTGGTGGTCTTAGCTCGGACACCAACGTTACCGGCTGCTGGAACCCTCCTGCTGGACAATCTGGATGCAGTATCTCTTTTGCCTACAATGGATACGACTATGACAGCCAGGACAAGCAGCCGACTTGTGGTCATCAGTCCGGATTTGAGCCCTTCTCGTTTGATCTGAGTGCTATCTGTTACTTCAATGTATAAGCTCTTTGTTTTTTTCGAGTACTTTGAACTCGAGAGGTTCCGACGCAATGGCTTTTGGTGTCTCGTGCCTTATCTTCGTCTCTGGCTGGATTGCCAGGTTAGAGACAGTATTTTGCATATTTTGCCCTTTTTTGAAACGTCAAGTCAATATGGTTTTTAAGGGAAAGTGTATTTCCCTGAGCTCATGGATCTTTTTGGGGCTTTCTCCATTTTCTAGTACATTTACAATAAAGTAAAGTGGTTTAAATCTGTTCTGGGCGTTATCTAGTACATACGACCATAGGGTGTGGAGAACAGGGCTTCCCGTCCGCTCAGCCGTACTTAAGCCACACGCCGGCAGGTTAGTAGTATGGTGGGTGACCACATGCGAATCCCTGCTGTTGTATGTTTTTGCTTTCATATGTTTTTTAATTCGTCGGGACTAGTGTGCCCTTGCTGCCCTACCAATAGTAGGGTCTAAGGGTCGTCGTGTTCCTTAAAGTAGTAGTAGGTAGTTATTGGTATAGACAGTTACTCGCCATGATTTTGGCTCTGCAAAGGGTCGTCGTAGTGGGAGAAATGGGTAAGCGTCGCCATAAGGTCGTGCGACCCGGGTGAGAAGGGGAAGAAGGATGAGATTCACTCTCGATCGCACGAGATCTCGCGACCGCTGCACGAATCGCTCAGCTGGAGCTTGGTATAAATTCTATTAGATAGCATTGCGCCCCTTAAACACCAAACCCCCTGGATGCTACACACAGCCCACCTGCAGAGGGTAGGTTCGTTTTAAAAGGATTCCGTGTTCTAATATTCTCCAGCTATCCCCGACGGCATTCCTTAAGAACAGAACAGGATGTTTTCCCAATCCGTGGTCATCATTCTTCTATGTCTAGGCAAATCGCGCCTTGTCTTCGTACAGAAACAACAAATCAGGGCTATCAGCATGAATCACAAGTGGCTTCCGCTACGAGATGGGGCACCGACCATTGACACAGACTTCTCCGGGCGAACAAAACAAGCCTTACCAATTTGATTAGACGGCAACAGTTTCAATGCGAAAGTCCAGGCTGGGGTATGATTTCCCAGTTTTATATGTTTGCCATCTTAATATATGCTATACTGACAGGAGCGAGTCCTATGTGGCAAATGTCCTGAGCGCATGCAACCCACCGAGTATGGAATGTTGCATTTGCAGCCAGACCTGGATTGACCCAATTCAAGGCCGCTGCTGCTGGGGCCCGTCAATTGTGGAACAGACTATAACTGTTGTGACCAGGGTGCTGCCCAGTTAATGGGACTTGTGACAGTTCTGGCTTATGTTGGACATCGACACTGGTGGAAACCACGTTGAATCCGACAATATCTACCACGAGTACCACGAGTGAGATCACATCATTGTCTACTATAACCACTTTGTCGACGTCAAGCACGACTATTACCGCTTGTCCCGTTACCAATAAACCACGCGAAACATTGCCTGTGCTTCCCATGACGTTCCGAGAGAAATACACGAAAATTCCCAATACAAGTGCTGAGAGGAAGATATGCCTAGCCAATCGAGAGGTATTACATTGTCTTCTTTCTTTCACTATGTTTAAATGTCATTCTTCTGGAGAGGCTAACAAAATCTTACAGATCTTGCAAAGCATGTGTGAGTTAGCCTCCGAACGTCAGACGAAACAAGCGGTATCACTGACAGCCTTGGGAATAAACAAATACAAAGATTACGTCTCAACAAGAATAGAGTTGAACTATGAGACTTCGAAATCACAAGAGCGACGAAATCGAAGAAAAAAGTGCCCTACAGGACCCTGCGATCTGTGGATCGCCCTTCTTCGAAGTCCTCCAAATTTCGACGCTTCTAATACTCGTAGACAGCGTCGGCTAATGGCGACTATGGCTGATAGGTTATCTTCTTTTCGGCCAGTCATTGTTCATCACTACCGTCCGTTCTGAAGCAGAGCAACTCTCCACATCAAGGAATTACTCTGGAAGTCCGAAAATGACCGAAAAGACGCCAAAATTTAATTACAAGCCAAAATGAGGAGATTGAGGTCAATTACCTGTGAGAGTTTTCTACGCTGCCCGGAAGGGAGGTATTGAGGTTGAAGCAAGCCATCAGCTTAAATTAGCCGTGCGAGATGTACTTTATCACAATTCGACTGCCAGACATGAAGATATTCGCGACTTTGTTTTGGAGAGAATCCAGACCCAGCATTATCCTAATAACTGGAAGGCTAAACATAGAGATTTTGACGAGAAAGTGGGATAGCACAGACTTTTGAAACCTTTAAATAGTGAGGAAGATGTTGATAACTGTGCGTATGATGAACAGTAACCAAGTGTCAACCCACAAGATAGTAGACAATCTGCCTGAGGTAAGAAGCGCACACCGCCTGAGTCACTCGTTTATAGACAAAATCCTAACCTCAGCGACAAGGTACCTAAGCATTAGTATCATACAAAAAAAGAAAAGAGTAAAAAAGTATTTATAAGAATTCACAAAAAACAAAAAACATACAACAGCAGGGATTCGCATGTGGTCACCCACCATACTACTAACCTGCCGGCGTGTGGCTTAAGTACGGCTGAGCGGACGGGAAGCCCTGTTCTCCACACCCTATGGTCGTATGTACGATAAGTTCAATTATAATAAATTATATCTCCACATACATCAACAGCCGCTGGCCCGAAAATCTTAAAAGACTGAGCAACACGACAGGATAATAAACTTAGAGACTACCAAATTAGGTAGGTTCTGTCTAAATACCTGAGCATACTAATATGCACACCTGGTTTCCATATCCTTTCTTATAGCTGCAGACATTTCAATGTTGCATTTGGGTGTTGTCCTCGTGATGGCACCCACCCCGTGGTTCCAAGCCGCATTAGGGGATGACTGGCCACCTGATGACCAGGGACTCGACTTTTAATTTCGCACTGGGAATACTACTATCACTAAGACTGTATCGTTACAGTAAAATTCCAGAATCGCGAATAAGGTAAAAATATTCTGTTCAAGAATTAGTTACTGCGTCGAAATTCAGAAGTACCAGCGGCCATCAGAAATAATTATTGTCGATTCTTCCGTGAGATATATATTGACGACATAGGCCTCAATATTAGTGATATGGATGCCAGCTGAATGACATTGCCTCAAAGAAATAAAGAACAAGAGCGTGGAAGGTTTACAACTTCTAATTTTAAGACCACAAGTGGTTGATCTATCTGATTTGATGCTGGATGATGTTAATGGCATGATTTGACTCCACCTGCGGGGTTTGTTGTTGCCTGGCGCTTTCCAGCTCGGTGGCGACTCGCCACGACTGCACCGGGGAGAGAAAACAAAAATATAATATTTTGATGTAGAAAGACAAACTGATTTCACTGAAAGAAAATCGGTAGCAAAAAATGCAAGGCGAGAGCAGCAGGAAAAGACAGTCATAAGCCGCCAGTGTACTTCGCGCGCGCGGTGGAGCGGCCGGCTTATCTTATCGGCATTACGTCTTCAACGCCTGTCCAACTGTGCTTCTTCAACTTTACAACTATCGCATTTGACCCCAGCATGGCGGCCAAATACACTCCTCCGGCCTCGCCTCCGTCACCCACTGCATCTTTCTACGATGTCAGTGACGAGGATGAAGACGAGTACAGCACCATCGCCCATGCCCAGTCCCGCAAGGGAGTGAAGCTGCTCTATTCTAAAAGCAAAGTACGCTCTCACCCACGCTCAGCTTCATCGCATACTGACGGATGTACCAGGTCTACGTTCACCCAACCCCTTCCTCCAAAGACAATATTGCCGGTTTTATCGCCCTCATTCAACAAAAGCCCCCACCCGCGCCGGTCCACTCCACTGGTGGCTCATCCCGCAACAATGAAGCCGCCTCGTTTCTCCTAGCCTGGGTACCCGAAACATCCTTGGGCGACGCCTATGATACCTACGTGAAGGTTGATCTGTGTGACGATGATGCACCTCCTCGCCAGCGATACCTCGTCCCGCCCCTTCCGATGACGACCACCTACCGTGACCCGATCGGCCTCTACTCCTTCGCCGTCCCCGTATCCGAGATCTACTCTCTACTCGTGCGCCCTCCTAGCTTTGGCTGGTGGTTTGGAAGCCTGGTCATCAATACTCGCTCCGGAGACAGCTTCCCTGCGTTGTTCTTCCACGACAGTGAATGCGAATCCACCATTCTTCAAAAGAAAAAGCTGGTCAAGGAGAGTTTCGACCCTTTCGACAACGAGGGTAGTCTTTTCTGGGGTGGGGATGAGGTGTTGAGGTGGCTGCGGAGATATGTTGATGTGGAGCGCTCATCGGTCGATCGAAATGCCTATCTAATCAACCCATCGGCCGAAGATCAGCTATCGTTCGGACGCGCCTTGGTACCCGGAGACGGCACGGTGGCCTCCAAAGCACAACCGGAAGCCGCGACTGCAGGACCGAGCGCAGGTGCTGCCCCGAGGGATGCGAGCATGGACCCATTCATGAAAACACTCAAAGAGACCCGGTGGAAAGTGCTGGAGCAACTAAGCAAAATCACCACCTTCACCAGGAGAACTGCAAACGACATTGTTGAGAATCCACGCATTCCACCGCAGATGCGGCGTCTCATGAAGAACCCTGAGATCCAGACCCTGCAAGATGAATTCGACAGCGCTCGGATCTACCTCGCCCGGTGGGCCATGAGTATTGCGGAGCAAAGCGAAAAGGAACGAAAGCAGCGTATCTGGACAGCGCAAGATGTGCTTGAGTCTGAGGATAGCTCCGTTGGAGAGTTTGAGATTCTCGAACTTGAAACTGGAAATCTTGCTCTTCGGGAACGCCGGCGAACCCTCGCTCTTCCCGAATGGGAAGGCTTCTTCGACCCCACGTCTGGAAGGCTGCAAGTAACGGAAGAAGAGGTCAAAGAGCGAATTTTCCATGGAGGATTGGATCCAAACGATGGTACACGTAAAGAAGCCTGGCTCTTCCTACTGGGAGTGTACCCCTGGGACAGTAGCCACGATGAGCGTCAAGCAATCATGAACTCGAAGAGAGATGAATACGTTCGACTCAAAGCGGGATGGTGGGAGCGCCTCGTGGAAGGCAACTCAACATCAGAGGAGTATGAAAATTGGCGAGAACAGCGCAATAGAATAGGTCAGAAAAACTTCTTTCCAGCTTTGTGAGGGATCCGTTCACTAACATACCACACAGAGAAGGATGTCCACCGCACTGATCGGACTATTCCTCTTTTTGCGGGAGAAGATATACCACACCCCGACCCCGACTCTCCTTTTGCAGACACAGGCACAAATGTGCACTTGGAACAGATGAAGGATATGCTTCTTACATACAACGAGTACAACCCGGACCTGGGCTACGTCCAAGGAATGAGTGATCTTCTGGCACCACTCTATGCTGTTATGCAAGACGACGCGGTTGCTTTCTGGGCTTTCGTAGGCTTCATGGACCGAATGGTGAGTTACGCAATGTATTCCATAGTCTCAATGGAACCAAAGCCAACACGAAGCAGGAACGAAACTTCCTCAGGGATCAATCCGGAATGCGCTCTCAGCTTCTTGCCCTTGACCAGCTCGTCCAACTCATGGACCCCCAGCTTTACCTGCATTTGCAATCGGCCGACAGCACAAATTTCTTTTTCTTCTTCCGAATGCTCCTAGTCTGGTACAAGCGGGAATTCGAATGGAGCGATACTCTCCGTCTCTGGGAGACGCTCTGGACAGATTATTTCTCCAGCAGCTTCCACCTCTTCATTGCGCTCGCTATTCTCGAGAAACATCGCGACATCATCATGGACCACCTTAAGCACTTCGACGAGGTTCTGAAGTATATCAACGAACTCTCCAACACGATGGAACTTGTGCCCATCCTCACCCGAGCGGAGTCACTTTTCCATCGCTTCGAACGTGCAGTTCAAGCCATCGACAAGAAGGACAACTTCCCTGCTGCCCCTAGTGCCCAACAACGCCGACCCACTTCTGGGACCGAACCCATATCGGACGCTGGCAAGGGCAAGCAAGCTCAACAACTGACTGTTGGATTTAGCAGCTCTGTCAACCCCCCATCCGCTCTCCAGCAAGCGATTGATAAGGACAAGCCGAAGGTCATTTCCCCGGAGCTGCGTGAGCTGCTTAGGAAGGACGTCCCCTGGAGGCGCTAGCAGACGTGGTGAACTGTTAATGTGGTCCTGAAGAATCTGAGATAACCTACCTGCTTTTCGGGTAGTAGAACGGTGGTACCCTTTCTCGGTTACGATCTTATGATTTCTGAATGTACATCATGCGCCACTTAGCTTGTATTGCTTTCATGAGGGCTATCGGCAATGTGATATCCAAGTATACGGACGGTTTGCTCAGGCGTTGTATGATAGCGTTTTTCTCTTGTCTTATTTTCTGATCAGGAGCTGCACAAGCGCAATGCAAAATATTTTTAAATGTCATTTATCCTCTAAAGTAAGAACAAGCCTTGATTTCTTGGAAAACAATCTATTGATAAAATCAATTCCCGTAATGCAAAACATATTCTGAGATGAATTTTTATATACAAGCCTAACCACAAAAGACAATCTAGATACTTTGTCTTCCGCGCGACTCCAAGGGGAAAAGAATCGTCAAAAAACCACACATTCTCAGAAGATCACCGCATACGTAAATAGGGACCGTAGTGGATGTCAACGTGAACGCCCCAATAAGCGCAGAAACCATGCCCATCAAGCGGTTTAGCGCAACCGCAATGCCATTTTTAGTATCGCGGTGTGCAGAAGGTAAGATCTCAATTGTATAGGCGTACAGGGTTGCATAGTACATATTGATCGAGACGGAGATTGCGCATGAGGATCCTAGAATTTGAGAGCCTGTTTTGACGGCTGCATCGCCGAAGAAGAATGCCACTGGTTAAGCGTCAGCTGGATTGCTCTTTTTTTAAGAAGTTTGCTGTGACTCACTATTTGTGAAAGCACCGATAGCCATCGTTCACTTTCCACCTAAAGATGGCAATTCACACATAAAGCCCGCAATGATCGGACCAGAAACCGCACACAGGTTCGGAATCGCATAGTTTCGCCATGTGATCTATGTCGAAGTCTCACCTGTCGATGCACCACGAGACGCTACGTACTCCGGGATATAGATATAGGGAAGCGCATACCCAAACCCAATCAACGCCCAAGAAAGCTAGACCAATGTCGTCGAGAAAGTAAGGAAACGCGCGGAAAAGAGACCTCGGATATGCACTCCAACCTCGGCGAAAGTGGCCTTGTTCTGCGCGTGTGTGCTGTGAATTTGACCGCAGGCTTGTAGCTGATCGAGGGTGAGGCGGCATTCCTGGTCATGCTTCTGTGCGAGATTATCATCGGTCTTGATGATTTCTTCGTTATGCCTTGACAGAAGAGGTACTTGGGCGTTTCGTGGAACCGAATCACGATGACACGGAGCATGCGAGGGACAACTATAGCCCGCTGGGATAAGTCAGTACCTAGGGCATACCAAAAAGGGACAATGAAAACATATCCATGAAAGGCCAAGCAACCAGACCAGCAACAGTCTGGCCGACGCCCCACCAGCCCGCCAGAAGAGTCAAAGCCATTGCTTGTTTGACAGGAGGTATTCCAGAAACACAGTAGTGTCCACGACCAGATTACCGCCAGAGCCAAAAGCCGAGATGGCGACGAGGGTCGACCAAGCTGCGTAGTTCGGGCCGCGCCCGCCACGATGGCGAAGATGGCACTGGTGAGAAGTGAGAAGTTGAATGCCCATTTTCGTCCGATGATGTCGGCTGTGCTACCCCAGAACAGCGCGCCGACTAGCAGTGCGAGGTAGAAGCCCAGTTGTGCACCTCGGTTGAACTTCGGAGGGTATTGTGATACGACTTAGTCGGGCGGAAATCCTAAAACCCTAAAACCCTAGGAAATGGACATGAGGAAAAGGAGGAGGAGGGAGTCGAGTCCGTAGCTGTGAGTAAATGAGTTAGCGTTTCGCTCTTTCTGATTACACTTGGAATTGACTGGACTCACCCGAAGCCATTCAGAGAGAATAGTTTGTGTGGTAGGCCGTGCATCCAATTTAATCAGTTGCCTGTGGAGGTCAAAAATAATTTGATGAAAATCGGTCCAGTAGGTCCGAAGCGGTCACGTACATCGTTTACTAAATTCATTTTTGCCGCGAGAGCTTGATCAACTTGATCCAGCGATACACATCGGGACCAGGAATGGCATTGCTTGAGTCCTGCTCCCCTTTCTGGTGTTGTGACTTGCCCATCTCGTTAGACTTTGAAGCCATCTCACGAAAGCCTTTTAAAAAAAATTAAAAGGGTGATTAATATGCAGACATGGAATAAATCAAATAATTGGCGTTATCCCGCACCAGCTGTAGATACAATGGCAGGAAACGATACCAACAACCCCGGTGTGGATCGCTGATTGATAACCGCTGCGATTTATACCGCTCTCCGCGCTTTAGCTTTACTCTACCACCGACATCCAAGTGGGCCTCCTACAGCCACGATTTACTTCACTCTGTTGGGGTCTACATGGACTGTTCCCAGCACAAGACCGCCTAGTCAGAAGGGCAATCCCCCCATCTCGCCAGCCTAGCTATCCGACCAAATTAAAGCACCCAAATGCGGAGCGATAAGGAATGCGGGCACAAATCACCACCGGTTTACTGAGGAGATCTCAATTGGGAAATATAAACCCGCCGCGAAATGCAGTGACGATTACATGCTTCTATAGCTCCCTTCGGGGCTCCGCTCATGTGACCGGGGAATTATGGACGGTTTCCGGTCATTAAGGAAAGTACGCCTTCCATGCTCGGATTCTCAGCGTGTGAAACTAGGACTTCATGAAGAGAGTCGCTATGGTTCCGGCCGCTACCTATTATCGGGCCTATCATGTGTGTTAACTATGATTAGTATTCGGTCTAAATGTTGGGCGAACGACGGAGAGCTTCCGGATGTATTTTCCGGGCCGCCTTTAACACCGGAGAGACATGCTGGCAGGTGCAACAGTGCCGTGAGAAATCAACTGATGAAGCCCGAGCTGAGGATGATTAATTTCAATTTACCTCGTTATTTAAGAATGATCCAATTCTCGTGAAGCCACGTCGCTGATGCATGTAGCGAAGGATAAAGCAGAAAGTAAAGACTTGTAGTATTACAAATTCCCAATCTCCCAAATGCCAAGATAAGGCTGCTGATGATCCTGGAACTGGAAAAAAGGATCATGGGTGATATCCATAAAAGACATATCACCCTGGAGGCCGATTCCAGAATAAAGCGATTCCCTCGGTAGTGGGATTTGAGTCGTGTCACTGCCAATGGTATCTGCATTCCAGGGTCCATGAACAGGACTCGTAGAATTGGCTCGGTCGCCCACTTTACTTGAATAAGGTGGAAGAGCTTGGCCGCCATCAGAGGTGTCCACTGCTCTGCTTGAACGATGGAAGATCTCCGTCTCGACGGTGACTTTATCCTGGTGCTTATCGTTTGGAGTTTGGGCTTGTAGGAAGGAGATATCGAAGAGGCCTTCTCCCGGAGAAGAAAAGGAGGATCGGGAGGAGTTGTGAAGGAGGATGTCCCACATCAGAGCTGTGTCTATTGAAAGTGTGCGGCGAGATGAGCGCTTGTTATTTACGTCTGGACTTCCGGTGAATGCCGAGTGGACGAGGGTTTGTAGTTTTTGGTGCTGATGACTGTTATTTGGATCCTGAAAGATGCATGTGATTTTTTCTCACCATTGGTTGGCACCGCGGCCATTTCAGCGCCAATTCTCCGAGGAATTTGATGCACACATCTACGCTGCGTTGGGCAGATTCTCGGATAGCAGGATCCGCTGCGCGGCAGTAGTAGATGTGAATAGTCGCTGCAATTGATACAGCATGGGCCAAAAAGGGATCAGAAAGCTGATACTCCTTCTCGGTGATCATTTCAATCAGTCGAACGGTCCATGTCGAATGAATCAGTGCTAATTCAGAAGATGTCTTCCAAAATGTGTTGGGTACAGCTAGTTGAGCAGACTGTTGTGGTCGCCAAGAATAAATGAACGGGTGATTAAGGACACTATGGATGGCGTGGTAGGTGAATTGAAGATATACCCAGGGACTCCAATACCCCCGTTCTGCGTGTAAGTCTTCTTTCGGCTGTTCCCAGAACCGAACAGAGTCCCAGCGATGAACAGTCGGAAACTTGGTCTCCACATCCATCAGGTGCGCCCCGAGGATAGAATAGCCGGATTCTACCGACCAAGGAGGTGTCAGATCTCCACTCGAGCAGTGCGAGACGTATTGTTGTACCTCGCACCAGAGACAGCCCAATTGTACCATGTAAACCCAAATATCGCCTCTGGAAGTGAATATGCCAGTTTCCTGAGGAAGCCCAGGTGGCTTAGTTCCCATTTGTCGAGGCGATCCCATGTTCAAGGTTTCGTAGACGGGCCGATGGATATCGTGGAGCATGTTAAGCTGCATACTGCGCAGGCCGTATTGCTGGTTAAGAAAATGGATGCTCCAGAACAATCGTCTTCGCGACTCCGAGGCAGGAAATAATGAGATATCATCCTGCTCCACGTCAAGTCCGCCGCATTTTGCGAGATTGGTAACCAGGCCGATATGCAGCATCGCCAGATCTGTGTCATTTGCTTCCATAACGTGAGCAACATAGTCATGTTATGCAGCGCTTTGCAGCACTTACCAATATATTGAGCTAACGCAATGAGACATAAGCTCTGCATTGTCGAAAGATCCACACTGCCCTGTGCGATTCGAAACATGATTAAGCCTCGGGCGGACTCCGCGTACTGTCGACACATCTGATCCTTACGTCCCTCTAGGTATGGATTTGAAGAGTAGCGGAGTGAGAGAGCCAGGACTCCAAATAAAATCTCGTTCCGACATCGCTCTGGATTGGTAAGTTCCTCAGGATCGAGGAGCCACAAAGGCTGCTTGTGGCAGTACTGGAAGTAGAGATTGATCGACTCTGCCACGATTTCTTTCGGCGGTAGGGAGAAGGGCATCGTATCTACCAGTTGCAGTGTTGTATCATCATCTGGTACACCTTGTTTTGCTACATCTCGCGCCTCGCTTGACTCAGAGGTGGCTTCACGACTTTCAGACCCGTGCGAGTAGGATTTCGGGGTCCCCGGATTGCCGACTTGGTGACTTGATCTGTTGCAAAGTCAGCGCTCTTGTCTAGCATGCCAAAGACCAAAAGAAATAGAACTGACCCTTCGAGCATAATATCCATTTTCTCCTCCAGCATTTTCAATCGATTCTCCTGCTTATATTAGCAATTATTGCCGCCGTGTATCACTGAAACGCGTACCATCCCAGTCGAACCCTCCCAGGAGCCCCAGCCTCGATTATACTGGCATGTTTGCTGCAATCGCGTGCAAGTTGAGCACGCGGGTCGCTCCCCTGGACATCTCGTCTTTTTTCGCCTGTTGCATGTTAGTATGGAGCAACTCCATACAGTAACTGCTTATCAACTCACCGACAGTTTTCGCAGGCCTGGTGGGATCTCTTGCTGACCCGAGGATTCATTAAGGGTATGCACTCCGTGTGGAATTAGCTATGTTCAATCTCGCCAGCGTGTCAGCAGCCTTTTGAATGCAGAGCGGGGTTTCGGGTGGGAAGCCGTTTGGGCGTGCGGAGAAGCCCAAGTGACCCACCGATTACGGGGCGATAAGCAATGATACAACCGTGCCTCTGATTAGTCTACTTCATTCTATTAGGGACTAGCAGGGACTACTAGTAAGGATCGACCAGGGTAGGTGGATAAGCACAGTACAGGCAAAAGGGCATTCTAGGCCTTCATTATCAAACTCAAGCAGCCAATTAATTCACACATGCCATCACCACTCCAGCTCGCTCTTCTCCGCCGAACACGCCAGTCCCGAGCAAAAGTCCATATCCTCCGCAGTCGCCGAGCCGGCGGTGCTCTGACGAGCGGGCCATATGTCTCTGCTTTCTTTTTGCTCGTCCCGTCGATGCGATGTGAGGAGCGAGCGAACAGTATTTTGGAAGAAGAGCGGTGCGCTCTCGAGCTCAGGGTGCAGTTGGCCGTTTACAAACACACCGGCATTCAGGTTCTTCTGGGCAGCGTTGCAAAGATATTTATCTTCTGTGAGAACTCGCTTGAAGAAGCTATCGATGTATTCAAAGTCTTCATTTGATGATTCGGTGTGTCGGTATACTTCATATTCCATCGAGCAGGTGTTTACTGATGTGGGTACGCAGCGCATCATGTAGAAGAAGTGAGGACTTTGAAGATAAAGTCAGTACACGCCTTGTCCGAATTCGGGGTAATATGCTGGGTACCCACGAGACAGTCATGCAAGCATTCGGAAAGTAATAGGTGCTGGCATTCTGGATATCCTCCTCCACTTTATCCTCCTTTGGTCGTGCGAAGTGCTGAATATGTCCCGCCTTGGAAATAGTATAGTAATATGACAAGTCGGTCAGATTAGCCACGTCGGGATGGGCCACTGTGCAGTGGTAGCATTCATTGTAGTTATCCGCCAGCGTCTTCCAGTTATAATCACCATCCATATGCCATGTATGATCGAACTTGTACTTGCTGAAATCGAACTTCTGGAATCGCTCTTGGGTATCAACGCCCTTGAAATCAACTTCCCAGGGAACGGGAGTTGAAGAAGCGTCAAGATTCACCCAGATAAATCCGAGCTCATCGATGTGTACATGCACATGCAGAAGACCCTGGTTCTCTTTTTGAAAACCCTCCACGTCGTCGAAGCGTGGTGCCTTGGCCAGGTTTCCGTTCAGACCGTAGGACCAGCCGTGGTACTTGCATGAGAGAATCTTCACGTTGCCTTCATCTTCTTGGACGAGAGGGAAGGCGCGATGACGACAGATGTTGTGGAAACCGTTGATATTGCCTTGTCGATCTTGGCAGAGGAAGAATGAGAATCCCGCTTCATGGAAGCGGAGGAAGTCACCGGGCTTCTCGAAACGCAGTTTGTGGGTGATGAGAATCCATTTTTTGGAGAAGATCGCTCGTCGCTCGAGCTCGTACATCTCTGGCGAGCGATACCAAGAGGCCGGCAGCGCCTTTGGCGGCTCAACTGGTGCTTTGACATCAAGCGTGGGTTTATTTTCCTTGTACCCAAAAAGGGACGCGACGGCAGCGGCCATGTTTGTGGAGTTCGAAGATCGATCAATCACTTAATAATGGGATGGAAGTGTCTTGGTCGATTTGTCTGGGTTTGCAGATTCCCACATCCTCCATTTATCCCCCTGTGATGTTGTTTCAAGTCGTCAAGAAAACCCAATCTCCGCTCACGCGACCAGATAACGAATTCATGATGACAGGGACTTTAGCCGCGTTGATCTGAGACGGTCAAAAGCCGACGGCAGATGCACCGCGTTCCCCTACCTCATAGTACGTTAGGGTGACCATAGGCCAATCTGGGTCCCTGTGCTAGCTGATAGCGTAGCGGTCCGTGCATTTGCTAAGGTATAGAGTTTCTTCACGCACAGTTCTGGGTTGCACTCGTGGCGGCATGCTCCCGATCACGTGGCCGGAAGTTCCCCGGCGCTTGAATTGGTCCAGAAGGGAATTCATGATACGAGATGTGCTGGTCTGATTCATGCGAGGAAGTATGACATGGCGGTGTCACAAGGACAACTGTCAAGTCGTTTGGATTGAGAATGGCTGGCATCAGGCAGACACGGGTTTGCTCCGTGAAGATATAGTGACAAACATGCTGAGAGTCGTAATCATACATTCCCTTCAATCGATGCAATTGATGCAGACAATTTCAAATATGCGAGCTCTGAGATTTTGCTGATTCGAAGACATATCTTTCATTTCCACTGAGTACCTCAATCAATATAGAAACCGCTGTGTTTATCCACGAGATGTCCTACAAAACACGGCCTTTTCCGGTCATGTGTCAATGCACCCTAAACAACAACATCAACATCTCATTCGCCAATACCTAGTTCATCAAAGAAGCCAAGCCCCACTCGGAATTGAAATATATTGTTCATCACGAATAGCTCTGGCTCTACCTTTTGGTGCTCGTCACTCAAGTCCTCCAAACATCACGATTTGTGCATCCAAGACTATGACAATCAACCGTACCAGTCAGAATGACTCAAACTTCGTCCTTACTGGCGACGCCCTGAACAACGCCTTGCCCGAAATGGGCATGGCCACTAGAGCCGTTCACGCCGACGACTTTGTGACACCGCACCGAGCAATTGCGCCTGGAATGCACGTTGCTGTGAATTTCCGTTACGCGCGCGACCCTGAGAACCTCGTCCCGGAGGAGAATAATGATGTACGTGCCCAACCTGACCGAACCAGCTTCGTTCTTTTCCACTGACGAGATCCAGCCCAACGCCCCTAGTGACTCCCACGTATATTCCCGCTACACCGCGCCAAACTCCAACCGATTGGAGGTCCTCCTCCGCAGCCTCTTCGGCGGCGAAGTAATCTCCTACTCGACCGGTCTCTCCTCCTTCCTCGCAATGATGGTCCTCATCAACCCAAAGCGCGTCTTTATCGGAGACGGATACCACGGTTGCCATGGCGTGCTCGACATCGTCAAGAGATTGACAAACGTGGAGAAGCTCGAGTTGACAGATATTGAGCAGGCTGGCCATGGTGATGTTATCCACGTCGAAACACCCCTCAATCCGACCGGCGAAGCTCGCAACCTTGCCTATTATCGCGCAAAAGCAACAGAGAAGGGCGCATACTTGACAGTGGATTCCACATTCGCTCCACCTCCACTGCAGAACCCTCTTGACTTTGGAGCAGACATCGTCATGCATAGCGGAACAAAATATGTTGGCGGTCACTCGGATATGCTGTGCGGTTTCCTGGTGCTTCACCCGGACCGAGCCAAAGGAGGCTGGTTGAAGTCTCTTCACAAGGATCGACAGTATATGGGCGCTGTGATGGGTAGCTTTGAGGGGTGGTTGGGTATCCGGTCTGCGCGCACAATGCACCTCCGTGTAACAAGACAGGCTCAGACTGCCGAGAAACTTGTTGCGTGGCTCCAGGAGGAAATTTCAAACGCTGCAAGTCCTGTTGGACAGGTTCTGGAGCGTGTGCAGCATGCATCAATCCAATATGAGGATTTGAAGGATGGGTGGCTGCGGAAGCAGATGCCCGGTGGCTTTGGGCCGGTGTTTTCTATCTTGGCGAAGAATCCGGATCATGCTCGTCAGTTGCCGAGTAAGATGTTTGTTTTCCAGCATGCTACTAGCCTGGGCGGTGTGGAGAGTTTGATGGAGTGGCGGGCTATGAGTGATGCTGGGTGTGATCCCAAGTTGCTACGAATTAGTTGTGGCATCGAGGAGTTTGAGGATCTGAAGCATGATGTTCTTCAGGGTTTGGAGAGTTTGTTGAAGAGCTGTTAGATGGTTGCCACTTTTATGGGTGATTCTTGTATTTCTATCAAATAAAGAGTATATAGACATGCCGAATTATTGCTCGTATTCAAGCCACGATGGGCAAAACGACATTACTACGACTAGGCCCCTTCCACATTACTGTCTCACCATCGCTATGAAAACGATTTGCATTTTTAAATTTTTTAACATAGTCAACGCAATTTAGTCATACAATAGTGGCTCTGGCTAGATGCAATTGTGCTACCGAATAACAATGGAAGACCCGGTCAGAGCTTATCTACGGACTCCGAGTCCAAACTGGGCAATATCCGAGGATCGCGGATTTATAATGCAATCCTCACAATCCAGGGTCTCTCCCTCGCTTTTCATATCTCATCAAAGCTACTCAACAAAGATATTTATGACGTGGGGCCCATTTTGTCCGCATAGCCAAGTTGTACCGCAGTCCCTCCGATGGGCTACTCAACCGACAAAATCAAATGGCCAACAGTCGTGGCCCCAACAATAATCCAGCTCCTGGACAATTTTTTCACACTAGTCGACACAAAATCCGAGGAAGGCTCCTCATTGGCGGAGAATATATTCACGCGAAATGGAAAATTCATTGCAACAGGTGGGAGCTTCGAGGGACACGAGGGTCTGTTTTATATCATGAACCAAGTTTCTGGACCTTGCGAGTACGGTCGTTTAACGTTCCCTAGAAATCTCAACAAGTCGGCAAAGAGTTGGGCAATCCGTTCGTTCACGACGTCACGAAGTTCAACAAGTGATACCGATGGATATGCCTTGATTTTGATCGGAACCTTGATGGAGAAGTTAGACAAACAAAAGGAGACACATGAGTTTCTAGTGCGCGTTTTTGTTGCTGATTCCGAGTCAAAAAGGCCCAGACTTCAGCAATATCAAGTCCTAATTCCATCGCTAAAGGGTGGGGGGTCTATTTTGCTGTAACAATTTTTGAAACCTGGAATTTCCGGATCAGACACTAGGAGAAATACGAGCATAGCTTCTACGTCAAAAAAAGAAGAAAACTGTATAGAGAATATTTCTCTCTATGTGTAGAGTCTCTACTCGAGCGGGTGTCGAGTCAAAGCAAGGCTATATATACAACGCCAACGGCAAACATGTATCAGGATATCGAGCGAGAAAAGCAAAATCCAAGTCCGAAACAACAAAAGTCTAAGCAATGAATCAAAACAAATAAAGTCACAATTTCGCCACGCTGATGCAAACCAAAATAATGCAATGTTTCCCGAACCAAATGGGTAGAAAAAAGCGATAAATAAAACCAGAGATGCATAATGTCAATCTTTGAGATGCAGACTCCGAGAAATGAATAAAGAGGAAATATAGAACCCACTTGAAGAGGCTAGAAATGGGAAAAGAGATGGGCGCGCTATTTGCGGCTGCTCAACCCCTTCAGCACAACTCGTCGGTTCGTTCCGATAGAGCCGATGTCACTGACACTCCGGACCTTGGGCAGCGAGTGAACAGAAACAGTATCACTTATATCATGATGGTCAGTTTCTTGGGTTGCATTGAGCGGAAAAGGCGGGGGGTTCAGAGTGCCTGAGCGACGCGTTTGTTGCAAGACATCTTCCACCCACGCCTCGCCTTCAGGGCTCATAGAGACCTGTCGGGAGCGAGGCTTAGGACCTGCAAGGCCGAGAGGAGTAGAATGGGAGTCTGGTGCGAGGGAATTGGCACGACCAGGAGAATGGGAATCTCCGAAGGAATAGCTGGATGACATGGAGAGACGGCGGCCTCCGGAGGCAGAAGGTGGTGAAGTAAATGAAGCCAAAGCACCGGTTGTCACGGATCGAGAGCTGGAGCCAGCTATCTCGGAAGCATTGGAGCTTCGTCGAACTTTGCGGACGTTCAGGGACGAGGCGGGGCGGGCACTCATGACGGAGGGAGGTCGGGATGGGGTTGCACGGCCGGAGGACATGTAGGTTGGTGCGGGAGGAGAGAGCATGGAGCCAGGCGAAGAGCGAGATGCAAGGCCCTGGACCTCGACGCGGGGAGACTCGGAGACCTTGCGACGGCCGTGATGGATGACATATTCGCGCAGATACTCACCTAGGTCAGCCCATCCACCTCCGACACGCACCATCACTCGCTGACCTTCTTCGCCGACTGTGCGGACGAAGAGCTTCGTGGGTGCTGATTGTCCAGCGTGTTGGAGGTGGTAGAGTCTGACGCAGCTGTCCTCAGACTTGAATACCTGTGAGCGCCTTCGCGCTGCAGGCATAAGTGTGAGGGACGGGCCAGGCGTCATGCTGCGGGACGGAGCTCCCTGAGGTGATTCTGAAAGGTATCGCTCGCGCATTCTGCGGTCCATGGATGAAGATGAGGACGACGTATCAGCCTCGTTGTTCGGGTCGACGAGGTTGATACGACCGGGCAGTGTGCTCAGAATAGAATTCACCTTCTCGTCAAGGCGATCCCTGGGCTTCCTCCGCTGCCTATTCGGCGAGGAAGCCCTCGAACCAAGATCTGTCAGTTCCGATTCATCCTCTTCCACGAAGTCAAGCTCTTGTCTCTTGACACCCAAGCTCTCAAGACTGGGGTGGGCTGTAAGGCGTTGGCGTAGACGGACAGACTTCGGCTGGCCCTGGTTATGAACGGAGCGAAGAGCGGCATTTTTCGAGGAAGCCCGCACGTTGCGTTCCGCGTTCTGAGAGGCCTGGTCACTGGCCTTCAAATCGGATGCAGACTTCCCGCGTGTCAAGGCGGGGCGTCGGCTCGAGGACCGGGACGGCACTGGCGGGGGTGCAGAGCTGCCAATGGGATGAGGTTTCCGAGATGTAGGTGCCTTCTTCGATGACATGCGGCTGGTAGCATCTCGAGTTGGTTCCTCGTTGTCCATTTCAAGATCCATCTTTTCATTGATGAATCGCTCAAGGGGCAGGCTGACTGTGCGATTTTCTTGGAAGGCAGTTCGAGGGGAGACCTTGCGTCGGTCAAGTCTGCGAAGACGGTCCTCTCGCAGAGCATGATCACTACGGGATGGGAGCGAAGGTGGCTGAGGAAAGTCCGAGAGAGGGGGTGTAAGGAGAGGCCCGTCTTTCGACGAACCGGTATGAGGTCCAGGGTCATTCGGGCTAGAGATGAGGGAGGAGTTGTTGGATGGCAGAGAGCCCACAGACCCGGTGGATGGTCGACGATAGCGAGGTTTCGGGGCATCCTTTGAAAGATTGAGTTTTCCCGGCCGAAGTTTGCCAAGCTTGATAGGACTTTGTAATGGTTTTTTTGAAGGAGCCTGTTTTGGCGGACAAGATTCAGTTGGCTTGAAGCTGTCCTTGACAGAGTAATGAGGCTGCTGTTGTGGGAGAGGTTTCTGTATCGATTCTGTCGATTGTGGAACTGGGTCGTAAGTTTCTGTCGGCTGTGAGAGTGAATCGACTGGAGCGGTATCTACTGGAGACTTTTCTACCACAGTAGGAGCAGGTGAATCTTCCTTTGATTCGAATTCGAGGGTGTGAGCCACCATGATTTCCGATGATTGCACTGAAACAGGTTGAGCAATCAATTGTTCAGCCTGCTTCGAGTCGCAATCCATGCTGACGCCTCCAACGGGCGGCTGAGCATTGCTGGTGTTAACGCTCTCGGGCTCAACAGCTTGCGAAGGAGCTGGATCTGCTTTACAGATATCCTCGGAAGGAGGATCGACAGAAACAGAAACCTGCGGAGTTGCTGGAACATCGACCTTTGTGACCTTAGGAGACGCAGGTCTCTGGACAAACGGATCATCGTCCACCTGCCGTTCTGCGAGAGCAGTAGGTTTTGTTGAAGACTCGCGGGATGGAGGAGCATGCTCCTGTACAAACTCAGGAGGCGGGATGTTCTCCTTATTCTCAATACTCGGCGTGGCTGGCAGTGGAAGTCGAGTGGGCGAAAGCTCCTGTACCTCTTGGATCGATGGAAATGGAGGGAAGGTAGCCTGAGTTGGAGTAGGAGTCTGGGCTTCCTCGACAATGCGAGCAGTCGGCACACTCTGGGGCAGTTCCTTGGATTCCTCGCTCACGCATGGATCAATTGGTCCTTCTGAGATATGCTGGCTAGGCGGCGTGTCGGGTTCAGAGGAAGTCGGCAGGATTGAATCACTTTCAGTAGAGGACAGTTCCGGCTCTTGTGCGGGCTGGGCTTCGTCCAGTTTTCCTGTGTTGGTATCTGTTGGGGTATTGGTTTCAAACTTGGTTTCTTCCTCGCTGGTCTCCGTCTGCGAATCATGTTGCTCGATAGTTGTTGGAATATCGATCTCATGCTTGGATTCTTCTTCAATGATCTCCATCTGTGCATGATCTGGAATCTCCGGCTCGGTTATCTCCACGATCCGGGTTTCCTGCATTTGTGTTTCCTCGGGCGCTTCCTCGGTGGTGGTGTTGGGTTTGGGCTCAGCATCCTTGGATTCCTCTGTCGTCTTCGGCTGCTCCTTGGTACGAAGCCACTCAGTTCGTAGCTTGTATTGCTCAACTTCAACTACCCACGCCGCGAAATTCGACTCGATTCCCTCGAGATCATCAATCCAGCTGTCTGGCAAGGAATCCTGTCGACCCTCCAACGCGTCCAGGGCGCGGTCCATCCGCCGGCCCACAGCGACAACCGCAGATTCAAGTTTGACATGTTCGTCGCGTAGGTATGAGCTGGAGAGGAAGGTCGGACTAGTTTCGGAGGGATCGGAAGTTCGCAACGTGTGAAAGGAGGCTTCAAGGGCGGTTCGAGTCAATTTGAGTTCTCTGAGGAGGCCCGGAATCTGGCGAAGGACAACTAAACGGACATCCCAGGTGGTGAGAAGACTATTGAGACGCGACAGAAAGGGCAACGCGCGTAGGATGGTCGCAGTCACGACGGCTGTGAAGTCACTGAGCTGGACATAGCTGAGCGGCGGGGGTACCGACACGGTGCTTGTGGAGGAGGAAGGGCGAGAACGGGATGGAATGTGGGCACTCAAAACGTGCTCTTTCAGTTCCTCCACGTTTAAATCGTCCATTCCGTCCCGGATTTCCTCTATCCTCTGCTCATATTGCTCCACCACGCCCGACGGCAGACACCCATAGTACGCCACGTCACTAGTAGCCCCTTGAACCGGCGTATTCGACGCATCGGGCCTCGAGCTGTTGCCATTGTCACCAGCTTGGGTGTCGACTGGGGGAACAAATCCTTTTCCTTGCTTCGCATCGACATGTTTCGGCCAGGACCAGGCTTGAACCTCCTTATACCAGACATTCAAGTTCTGGGCGGCTACCGCGGCGCGTATCCCCAGGGCACGCTCGGCCGGCGAGACCTGAGAGATGCTCTGGGAGAGCACATCGTGGGAGAACTTTTCGTTTGATGGAACCGCTTCGGTGGAGGTCAGGGCGTGGAGGGTTGATTCGGGGGACAGTTTTGCCAGGAGGGGGTCTATCTTTTGATACAGCGACTCTGGATGTCTGTCAGGGGAGGCGGAGCGGGAGTTGTCTCGGGAATGAGCCGGCGAGAGGCGAATCGAGGGACGGAGAGGACTGATTCGACTAGTTGCCATTCCGAAAGGTACAGGGCAGGCTGGTCAGCCCTGGTCAGCTTCCAGCGTGGGCTTCGGCTTTCACAGAGAGACGAGGCGAGCTTCAGCCGGATCGGAATGGCATGGGAATAATGATGGAGGTCGGGATAATGCAGGCGGACGGAGGGACTGACGAGCCCGCATGCTGAGGTACGATCCGGAGAAAATTGCGCGCACGAGGGAGGTTTGCAGCTGGTCAGTTGCAGACGCGCGAAAACAGCCAAACAGCAAAAACACGAGGCCCGGCGGTAAGGAGATGTACACCGCAGAGACAGGCCAGCTCCGTCGTTTTTATATGGCGACTGATCACACAAAAAAGAGCGAGCTTCTGCAGGTGCTCTGTAGAAAATAAACACCAAAGGTCTTTGTTTTTTTTTTTTCTCTCTCGGGGAATAAGTGATGGTTCTTTGGAGGTGGAGCCAAAAGGGGCACGGATGGGACTGGAGCTGCCGATCAACGACCCAGCGACGCCTTAGTCATACCAGAGTAGAAGCTATCTAGAAGGAAATATTGGAATAATAGCTATCATCGAGGGAAGCATTGCAAGGAATAGTGATGGGACAGATGGAAATAATGGATATATTGGTCTGTCAATTTGTTCAAATTCATATCTCCTTGCATGCTTCTATCATACTACACCATCCATCTCCACGTCGCTACCGAGGCAACTAACGGAGGTACTTGTGACCGATGTGATGCCTCACACTGCAGACCCCGATAGTCGCGCAGATTATAGCAATAATGTAGAGATATTGAGATTACTCATACTACTCTTTCATGTAAGTAATTTCGGTGATTATACTGCTCATTTTCGTAGCGAGCATTGTCATGATGTGGTCATCGTGGCGTTGTCGCGGCAAATTGAGCTCTCTGAGCACAACAATTCCGAGATTTCGGAGAGGAGAATCTGCCTTAGTAGCTACATTTATTCAATCGCGTATGTGCATGCATATACAACACTAAAACGACGTCGAAATGTCTGAAGCAATTATGTCGAGTTTTCGCTACCGTCCCGAGATCCTCCAGGGCGTGGGGGAACTTCTCACCTACGATCTCAAAAAATACGAGGACTGGTTTCTTCTGGATGCAACCGTTTTGAAGAAGATCACAGACGATTTTGTTAAAGAGCTTGAGAAGGGTCTTACCAAGGAAGGAGGGAATGTTGTCAGTATCCCCGTCTAAGCCGGTGGAAACATGTTTTGACATCAGGTTCTCACGACAGCCAATGAACGTGACTTGGGTCATGAACTTTCCCAACGGCCACGAAGAAGGTCGATACCTCACGATAGATATGGGCGGAACGAATTTGCGCGTGTGCTATGTGAGTCTCTGCCCCCGCAAGAGAGACTTCGAGCAAACACAGAGAAAGTATAAAATACCGTCCGAAATAAAATCTGGGACTGGGGAGCAGTTGTGGAACTTCATTGCGGATCATCTGCAGGCGTTTATGAAGGAAAATTTCATTGAGGCTCCGGAAGACCAGCCGTTGCCGCTGGCATTCACCTTTTCCTGGCCGGTCTACCAAAAGACCATTCGGAGTGGAATCCTGCAGCGCTGGACAAAGAAATTCAATGTCTCGGGTGTTGAGGGGGAAGACATTATACCTCAACTGGAAGCTGCATTAGCAAGGAAGGTGAGTTTCACCATCAAGATATATGGCAACAAGATGTCCCTGTCTGATTCTTTGTGCAGAAAATTCCCGTCCAAGTCGTCGCACTCCTCAACGACACGACCGGAACGCTCATCGCCTCGCATTATCGCGACCCTCACGTCAAGGTCGGCAGCATCTTTAGCACCGGTACTAATGCGGCATACATGGAAGAATGTCGATTGATTCCGAAGCTGGAAGAATATGGTCTGCCCGAAGACGCGAAGGTCATCATCAACACTGAATACGGCGCGATCGACAATGATTGCAAAATCCTGCCTCTCACGTCCTTCGACCGACAGATTGACGAAGAATCACTTCGACCCGGGACCCAAATCTATGAAAAAATGGTGTCGGGCCTGTACATCGGGGAGATGATACGGTTAATCATGCTCAAGATGCACGGGGAAGGACAGTTATTTCAAGGGCAGGACGTTACCCGCCTGCGACAGAATAACGCGCTCGATGCAACATTTCTTTCGATCGCGGAGCTAGATATTTCGGAAGGTCTTGACGATATGCGCGAAGAGTTCGAAAATGAGCTTAGCCTGTCGCCGTCCATCGATGAGATGAAGGTATGTCGGTATTTGATCGGGTTGATCGCGACACGAGCGGCGCGTCTCTATGCCTGTGGCATTGCGGCCATTTGCAAGAAGAACAAGATCAACAAGTGCCACGTTGGCGTGGATGGATTTGTGTTTAACAAGTACAGCGGGTTCAAGGACCGAGCGATGCAGGGTCTCCGTGATATTTTTGACTGGCCGCACGACGAGGTTGGGCCGATCTCGTTGAACGCGTCGGAAGATGGCTCAGGTGTCGGGGCGGCGTTGGCGGCGGCTTTGGCGCTGAAGGAAGGCAGGCAGATTGGTATAGAACAGATTGGATAGATTCATCAAAAAGTAGAACGCTCTAGCAAGCTTGATACAATGGCATTCGATCTAGCTTCCAGGCAGACGCGTGGCGCGTAAAGTGGAAAATGCTGATAACGATAAGCCAAAACACCTTAAGCCGACATCCAAGCCGATCTCTCCACACGTCAACCCCAGCAATCCACCAGAATGCGCTTCCGCACGCAATTAAAGAACACCAAGACCTTCTCCAGTAAGTGAAATACCCCTCACTGAGTGAACCAAGCTCACCCTGCCAGAATTGACGGCCTCGCTGTCCTCTCTCGGCAAGCTATGTTGGATGCGCCTGGAGCAAGATGTGGTGCGCTTCACCATCATCCCCGACCAAGGGACTCAAGTATGGGCGCAAATCCCCGTTGTATGTCCTCAATCACTCTTGACAAGAGATATCTGGCAACTGACCAAGCAAGGACACGATCTTCGAGGAAAACACCTACGAAATGGAATCCAACTCCGAAGCAATCAACATCGAAATCAACATCAGTAACCTCAACCGCGCCCTCCGCTCCACATTCGGCGCAACTCAAGCCCAACTCCGCCTCACGAAGAAAGACAAACTCCCCCTTCTCGCATTAACGATCCTCGCCTCGGACTGGACAGAAGGAAACATGGCCCTGGCAACCGGCGAAACCTACCGACAAGACCAAGACGTCGTCGGCGACAGACGAGCTCGCGAGCGCGAAACGCGCATCACGCAGGAAATCCCAATCAAAATCCTGCACGAGACTGTCGTTGAGGGCCTGCATGAGCCGCACTGTCCAGACCCAGACGTCCACATTATCCTGCCCAGCCTGTCGCATTTAAAGAGTATTTCGGATCGATTTACCAAACTTGCGTCTGCGGATCCGAAGGGTCGGCAGGCGGGTATTGGAGTCAGCCTCCGGGAGAGTGGAAATGTTACGGGGGCTGCGAATGTGCTTTCTGCGAATGCGGCGCCCAAGCTGGAATTGTCGGCGAATATGCATGGGAAGTTGCGGCTATCGATTGCGACAGATGATTTAAGGATTGCGAGTGTTTGGGATGAACTGGTTAACCCGCCATTGGATCCGGCGCATATTACACAGGATCAGTATTCGCAGTTGCCGAGTGAGCGGATGCGGGAGGTTGGAGATGATGATGAGTCTGGGTGGGCGAAGGTGAGGATCGATGGCAAGGATTGGAGTCGTGTGTTGAGTGTTGGACGGTTAAGTCCAAAGGTCGTTGCTTGTGAGTCCGTCTGAGAGATTGATCGTGGCTGTTCGACTGGGGCTTACTAATGAGGAAACACTCGCAGGCTTCATTAATGAGACGGCGCTCGTCCTGTATGTCTACTTGCCGGGCAGCTGGAATGGGGAGGAATCATGCTTGACAGTAAGAAATCTCAGACCCCCCAAGTTGAGCACCGATTCTAACCAAGTGTTATCCAGTATTATATCAACTCATTCACGACATGATGTCGCTTGGTCGCATAACCCATATCACTAACTAGTACTCTACTGTATATCTACGAATGTTACGAAATAATCGTACCGAATGAAACCAGACCGGAAGTCCACATTACCGGAATTCATTATTAAAACATAGACATGGAAAGAAGCCATGCGGAAGTAAAAATGATCCAGAAAAAGCACTAGCACGGAACCACGGTATAGCCGCAAGGGAGAAAAAGGTGATATACATGATGCAAGGAGAAATCGTCTCCCTCGCTTCGCGGGCGAAAAGAATCGCAACGAAGAACAGCAAAAAGGCAATATATGTGCAAGGCCTCGCAATGATAAGCTGGCTCGAAGTGCGAAGACGCCATAAGAATGGGGGCCCCGGGGGGGGGGGGGTTGTGTCTGTCCATCAGACAGAAACACATGCAGATGCTGGGTAGATGAATGTATCTTGACAACAGGGAATCTATTAAAGGGTAAAGGGTACTGGGAAGTGCAGGGGAATTCAAGATGAAAAAGCATCAAAAACGCAGAAAGACATGAGGGCGTAATAAGACAAATGAAAAAACACAAAGGAAAATCGAGCATCTACCAGCCGAATTTGAAGTCCTGCCTGGAGAGTATTTATCTGCAGAGAAACTCAAGGACTACTTGGCCATCACGTCAACGTAACGACCCTTCTTCTTGCCGCGCACAGTGTTGCCTTTGCGTGCGGTGGGGGCTCCGAGAAGGTCATCGATCGAGTTGGCATGAGTCAAAGATGACGAAGGCCGAGGTGGAGGTGGGCCAGATGAGCTGCCAGGTGGTGTGGGCACCGCCGCACCGGTAGAGACAGATCGAGGCAAGCTGCTACCCATTGGCGGAGGCACACCGAGTCCGGAGAAGGCAGGACTCGACGAGAGCGAAGGCGGCATGTCGCTAGATGAGGACGGGGGTCGGCTTCCCGAGCCTACGGGCATAGGAGGTACAGGGGGCGGAGGCATGCTGCTGTTGCTAGCTGTCCGACTGGGAGGCGCAGAGCCTCGCGGAGGAGGCGGCGTGGCGCGAACAGGTTCGGCACTGCCGGGGTCTTTCTTGTTGACCCACTTCTTGAGCTCCTTATCATAGTAGAACGAGTTCTCTTCTCCCAGCTTGGCTTTGATGGGACCGCCACCTGAGTGGTTGTCGGCCTCCTTCTTGCCACCTCCAAACCATCCTCCAAACCAGCCCTTCTTTGGTTGTTGCTTGGCGTCCTTCTTGGCTGTATAATAATGTTAGATCGGTCTGTGAGAATGTTCAGATAATGAAGTGGGATAAACATACCATCTTCCTCGGCAGCCTTCCTGAACGCTTCGTCCGCCTTACGGTCGTTCTCGGCTTTCTGGAGAGCCGCAGCTTTGGCAGCAAGGTCGTCATCGCCTTCGTCATCCATGAAGGATTTCTTAGGCTTCAACGACGGCTCTTCGGTAGGTTCCTCGACTTCTTGAGGCTCAGTGTTGATGGCTGGAGCATAGGAAGGCGGCTCATAGGAATTGGCACTGGAAGCAGGGGGCATGTATCCATTGCTCTCTGCCTGCGGCATGCCAGGCGGGCCTTGGTAGTAAGGCGACTGTCCAGCTGTCGAAGCGTCCTGTCCGGGAGGCTGGTAGAAGAGACCGTTCAATGCGGATTGAGCAGGCGGGGCGACATCCGCTGGTGACTGGGTAGCCGAGGTCTCCTCAACCGGTGCAAGTGGCACGTAAGACGATTGAGAAGGGGTGGGCTGGTATCCAGTAGACCCTGGAGAACCATACATCGGTACTCCCTGGAATGACTGAGTATCTGCCGGGGAAGATGGCTGATCTTGCGAGCTGCGACGTTGGCCATAAGAAAGACCTCCTCCAAATGAAGTGGACCGCTGCGAGTCCATTGAGGATCTCCCACGGAACTGCTCTGGAGAGGCATTTGGCGCGTACTGGTTTGCAGTCGGCATGTACCGGGATGCACTACCAGCAGGGACTGGCTGGGCTCCTGCGCCAGGGTAAGATCCATATAAGTCTGACACAGACGGAGATCGGCTGACAGTCGGGGTTCCAGCGACATTGGCGAAAGGACCTACGTCTGCAGTCTCGCCTGCCTTGCCGGATCCTGTTGATGCGGCGTCACTTTCATCGCCAGCAACAAAGCTGTTGAAGCGAGCCCACATCGATCCAGAAACCTTTTCCATGCTCGGTTTAGAAATCCAGGACGAGCCACCATCAGTGGTAGTTTGACGGAGACGTGCAGAGAGTTCGTCCACCTCGATGAACAAGTACTGGTGGTGATATGGCGAGGGCCGTGTGGTGGCTTTCAGAGATGCTGCCACACTATCACAGTAGTTCTGTGCCTCGGTCTTACGACCACGATCGGCAAGGTGCTTAGCATGCAGCAGCTTGAAGGCCAGCAGGTAAGATAAGTTGGCCACAGGCGAGTTTGCAAGAACAGATGTGGCGAACTCGTAAACCTCAGTCAGGAGAATGGCATCTTCATCGAGAAGAGTGCAAAGGAAGCGGTGGTGATCTGCTCCCAGGAGCACAATATTGGCTTGGGGATCGTCAGCACCTCCGAAGACAGCGCCACGGGAGAACATGAAGCAGATATGGGCAGCCTCAATGCGGCCATATGATGCCAGCAAGCGTCCAAGGGCGAGCAATGCCTGATGATCCTCGGAGCTTCGGTTGCTGAGCACCAATCCAAGAGTATCTCTCCAGCTGTCTAGGCCATCGAGGGCATTTTTTGCTGATCCCTGACCATCCACCTTGCTGATCAAATGGTGGCCAGCCCGTGCAGATGGGGGAACGAGCTCATCAATACTCTCATCGACATTACCAGCAAATATCTCGTAAAGCGCTGCAAGCGACTCGGCGTTGGCGGTTGTCGATTTGACTTCGCGACGGATGAATTCTTGAACGACCTGCTTCCAAACTGACTTGTCCATGGTGGATGAAACGATCAAGGCGTGACCCCACAGACGACGGTCGACTGCACTCCAAACAGCCTTCTCCCGCTCGCCCATGAGCAAATCATTGCGCAACTCCTCCATGTAACGAGGATCAGCAGCATCTCCCTGTGGGGGTTGTCCCAAAGGCATGAGGCTGCCTGATGTCGCAAAGGTACCACCATACGAGCCGTCAGAACCAGCCGCAGGCAAGTTAGGGAAGATAGCCTGGCGAAGGGACTGCTGAATAGCAGGTGATCCTTCCAAAACGCCGTCGTTTTCGACCAAAATTTTGGTGATCTTCCAGAGCAAAATCTTCTCCTCGTGGCGCTTCTGCGAGTCTGGGTTCGAGTAGTCAAAATCGGGGGACGTCTCGTTCTCAAAGGCCGCAATCTTGCTTGAAAGCCACGCAATCACATCCTTCTTCTTCGACTTGGTCTTCAGAGGCCCAGGGTGTTGAACAATAGTATCAGCAGGCGGTAGCCACTCAGTGAGTTGCGAGAACTTGGGGTCGCCAAGGGTTGGCTTGATCATCGGAGCCGTTTGGCCGACAGAATAGCGCGGGATATGCTTAGGAAAGCAAGAAACCACTGCTCCACCAAATCCGAATTTGAAAATTGGCGCGCCCTTCCATCTCTCGAGGCTGTCTTGTTCTTGGCCATCAACGGGCGCAATGAAATCCAAACGCTGAGAAAGAGCACGGGCACGAGTAGATACTGAAGGCTGCGTGGGCGCATAAGGATTTGAAGTTTTGGTTGGCGACCCAGAGCCGTGAACAGAAGCAGGACGAGGAAGGGGAGGCTCAATAGATGGCACATAGCGAGGGCTAGTTACCTGCTGACCAGGAGACTGCGTCTGGGACCTGCGAGGGGTGGCGAATTGTGGATCGGCAGCCTGGGGAGAGATTGGCCCAGCCATACTTGGGACTGGAGGGGGGCCCATTTGAGTATACGTAGAACCAGGCGGCGGGGCAGCATGAGTAGGGCTTGGTGCGACACGCTTGGCAAACTCGTTGATGTACTCCGGAGGTGCGTACGGCGGACCTTGCTGTGGAACGGCCGGTGGGCTAGCAGCATCAGGTGTCAACGCACTTACTGGTCCGCTCGGCGGCTGCGGGGCATATGGTGACCCTTGATCAATGCTTGGTCTCTGACGAGGAGGTGAAAAGTTAACAGATGGTTGGAGTGATGGCGCTGGCATCTGTTGCTGGCTTTCCTCGGGCTGGTATGACACCTTCTCATGGTATGCCAAAGGGCTCGATGTACGTGGCTGGAATGGCAATGACGTCTGTTGGCCCGGCACGGACAATGGTTGGGATGCGTAGCGGTTGCGGCCAGCAGCTGCGGCAGCAGCAGGCGGTGCTGGTGAGTATCTTGAAGGTGGTTTTGCCGATCCGCTCGAGCCTGGTGGTTTCGGAGAATATCTGGAAGCAGCAGGGGGCCCAGCAGGTGCACTTGAAGCCAACGAAGAAGCGTAAGGGCCCAAAAGTTCCGGAGGTTGAAGCGAGGACTGGACTGGAGCTACATTCGTCGGTGCTGCAGGAGGCGGAGCTGCATACGAATTTGGAGGTGGCGCCGGAGCGGGCGACAATCCAGCCGGTGGTGGTGCTGCTGCTGCAGGCCCCGGGGTATAACGCCCCGAGCTGGCAGGACGAGACTTGGGGGGCGGCGGAGGAAGCTCTTCGAAGAAGTTCTTTGGTGCCGGGGCCGGAGCCACTGGCGCGGCAGATGGAGGAGCTACAGTTGGTGCTGCAGCTGACATTGGCGGAGGACCAACAGGTTGCTGCACACTTTGACTCGGAGGAGGCGGCATATTCTCGACTCTCGGAGGCACGGGCTTGTGAGTAGCTACCGGGCGTCGAGGACGGGACAAGTCCTCAGGAAGGTCATACGGCGATTTATAACCCTGCTTCGATTTCTCGGTAAAGCTCTCTCCCCGGTTCGCAACCGGATTCGACGGTTGCTGGGAGAAGTATGATTGCATAGCCTGGTTGGCCTGTGGAGGAGCCCCTGGCAGAGGAAGTCCGCCAACCAGATCCGCAGTTGTTGGTTGGTGTGGGGTATAAACACCGGGGATGGGACGGGGTCGAGCTTGACTTTGAAGAGTCTCAAACGGACTGTTCAAGCCGGTAGGACCAGCGTTGGCCGCAGGGGGAACTCCAGCCTGTGGGACAACCTGTTGTCCGGCAGTGGGTGCTTGAACATCCTCTTCCAGTAGCATATCGCCGTCATCATCACTCAAAGCTGCCTCCCAGCGCGCCGCCATGTCATCTTCGCCAATGTCGCTCAGCTCGGCTTCCCATCTGGCAGCGAGTTCTTCTTCCGAAGGCTCTGTAGCCTCTGGTTGGCCTTGAGACGCAAGGGCATCAGAAGATGCGGCATTCAGCACACTGTCAAGTTGGGCAGCCGCAGAAATATCACTCGCGGGAGAATCAATGTGGAATCCCACAGATTCCATTACTTGGGAGGTGCTCTTGCGCATAATATGAAGAGAAGCGGGCTCGTTGCTAGCCTCCGTATCTTGAACAGAGCTAAAGAATCCTTCTGCATCATCCTCATCATTGCCAAAAGGGTCGGCAACGGCAGCTTCCTGAGACTTTGGTCGTTCAGGGGAAGTAGGAGTTGTAGCCTCATCCAGTAAGGGAACACCCTCTTCAAACCTTGACTCGGTCTCCGGAGGGCCAAAAATGGGCTTTGTTTGGGTCTTGAGTTGGTTGAAGAAATCGTCTCCATCAGAATCGACGTCGACATCAACGTTTTTATCCCATGCATCCTCAGAATCGACCGCTTTTGATTCATCCGTGGCGGTTTGCGGTCCCGGTTGCGTATTTTCAGTTGGCTGTACAGGTACGTCGGAAACCGGCTGTGCTCCACCATCCTTATCATCCAAGGCATCCCATGGACCAGGCGTTTGATCCGTCTGGTTTTGAAGGCCTTGAATATCATCGAAGAATGACGCGGACGGGTCATCTTGGGATTCATTGGTGAAAAACGGAGCTCCAGAGGACTGTACTCCTTCCGTCTTTCCTTGCGCACCTTCAGCATTGTTCAAAGTAAACTCGGGCTCGCCAGGTGCTTCAAATGTAACCTCGGAGGCTACAACGGGCTCAGCAGTGCTGATATCTGCATAAGGAGCTGCAGGCGTGACGGGATCCGGTACCGCAGCTTCATGTTCATTCGATGCGCGTTCCGACACGGCTGGGGCTTCAGTGGACGGCGGAGTTATTTCGACGGGCTCGACGGGTTCGACAGACTCGACCGTCTCGGACGGCTGAGGTTCGCTAGACTCGGAAACTTGTTCGGAAGTCGCAGTTTGTTCGGCTGCCGCTTGCTGTGTGTTCTCGGAGTCGTCTGACGTTGCTGCTGGCACGACTCCTTGGACATCGGTAATGAGAGTTGCATCGACCGGAGGACCCGGCGGTTGCGCCGGCTCAGCACCCTGTGAGAACGGATCTTGAGGAGCCTCCGCAATCTCGGGATCAGCCGGTTTCTCGTCAAGACCCGCGTCTGTGATAGCAGTCACGTCCGGTACATTATCAGTACCAACCGCACCCTGAGTCGGTGGCGCATCTAACGCTGAAGCTTCCACAGTTGTATCAATAGACTGAATAGGCCCTGTCTCGTGAGGCATATCCCAAGCGGAAAAATCGTCGTCACTCAAAGGCGACTTCACATTGGGCGCAGGATGTTCTTTGGCGTTACCTCCGGCTAAGGGATCCGCCAGCTCACCATCAGATGAAGTCGTCACAGTCGCATGACTTTGATCCTCTGGTCGCAGGGCAGGATTCCAGCTATCCATCACTTGGTCGAGTGGCGGTGCTGTTTGCGCCATTGTTGGGGAATGGCTTCGAGGCCGACGTGCTCGGGGAGTTCAGAGGGAGCAACCTGACACGTCTCCCGTGACGTTCCAGTCAACAATCCCAACAAACAGAACTCGAGAGCTCCCGGAATTAAAAATCCATTAAGCAACGTAGGGGGTGAAACAGAACAACACGAATTAGATTAGAAAGAAATAAAGCATAGACGCATCGGGGGCGAAGCAGAACCCGTTGGCACGTCCTCGCGCCCCAGATCGAGGCCCGTTTGGGCGCTGAGTCAGCGCGCCTGAAGGGGCAAAGGACAAACATTCTTCCGAAAAGACACCGTTGCGCCAAGCTTTTTGTGCACAATTCTCCCAAACAGGAAGGCAATGCAGGATGAGGTAATCGAGTGACATAACCACCGGCTGTGCATACAGAGTCACATGATAGACGCATACGCATCACGGGCAGGCAGTCACCATCTACACGTTTATTCTCGCAACGCTGTCCACGCGAAAATTGCGTGGCGCTCGACCAAAACCACACCTCGACTGCACCTCTGAGAAGTCGCCAACTCCAACATACAACTTCCACGCTCGTTTCCCCCCACTATGCCGGCGCGGAACTCCTATGCAACTCAACCGAGTATATGAGATGATCCTGCATTTCACGATAAGCACGGCGTTGTCTCCCATTTCGTGAGCTACTGTGAATATTGACTCAGAGGTCATCAATAATGACGTCCTCGCACGACTACCTACACCCCCTTCAACATCCCGACGATCCTGGTGATTTCTCGGGATCCGATGACGACGACCTGGACCTCGAGGAGCTTGATCCCGACACGGCACCGCAACAATCGTCTCGAGTCTCCCGCGACTATACTGGACGCCCAAGGAACTATGGCCCAGGGATAGCCTTGCGAAATCTACGCGTCGGCGCGGGCAATCGGTGGAGGCGAAGCCCCTCTGGGCAAAGGAAGCCGGATGAGGACACACATGCGCTATTGCAGGAGGAACGAGGAGAGGACGGCCTACGACGTTCGCATGGCAGTTCACGGAATATGACGGATGATGATGCACCACTGCTTGATCGTCGGGGCTCGACTCGGTTGTTCAAGGACGATGAAGCGACCCAAAAAGGCGGTCGTTTACGCCTTCCCAGTCTCCTTGGCCCAAGTTTCCTCCAAGCTGCCTCGAATCGCCTCCGCAGAACCCGTGACGACCAAGCAAAGAAACCGCCCCGAGATGTCCTAGTAGGACAATATCAATCCACCAAATACCCGCCAAACATCGTTTCGAATGCCAAATACACACCCTGGAGTTTCCTGCCTCGCACGCTGTACAACGAATTCTCCTTCTTCTTCAACATATATTTTCTCCTCGTCGCTCTGTCACAAATCATTCCGATTCTCCGCATTGGGTACATGTCTTCATACATCGCGCCCTTGGCGTTCGTGGTATCCATATCGCTGGGTAAAGAGGCTCTTGATGACATTGCGCGACGACGACGAGATGCAGAAGCAAACTCGGAGGAGTACACCGTTTTGTCCCTTGAAAGATCGACTGCGCTGGAAATGACCAAGAAATCGCGCGACCTGAAAGTCGGGGATGTCCTCAAGGTCCGCAAAAACCAACGTCTTCCTGCCGATGTGGTGATCTTGCAAAGTCTCTCGAGCGACCCAAACGCTGAACGTCACAGCTCAAGCTCATTCGATCGAGATGCCCCCGAAGTTTCCGATGACTTGCTTGAATCGGAGCAAGGACCGTCCGAACCTGTCGTCGATGCTTCCCCAAACGCCAACTCCAAAAAGGCTGCAGATGCTTCCTCTGCCAGTGATACTTTTATTCGGACCGACCAGCTGGATGGTGAAACTGATTGGAAGCTCCGCCTACCTTCCGTACTATCGCAAACACTCCCTTTCAATGACTTCACCCGGCTCAAAATCACTGCCAGCCCCCCGATCAGCGGGTCAACGAGTTTGTCGGCACCATCGAATTGGGCCATCCCACAGGCTTTTATGATACGCATGTCGACAATTATTCTTCCCAGCAGCCTCAAATCAAGCGGACACCAAACAGTGAGGGTGAAAATAGCAACTCCGCCCCGTTGACCATCGACAACACCGCTTGGGCGAATACTGTCCTCGCCTCTAACACCGTCACTTACGCCGCAATCATCTACACTGGCTCGCAAACACGAGCTGCGCTGTCCACTTCCGCATCCCGCTCCAAGGTGGGTTTATTGGAATACGAAATCAACAACCTCACCAAAATTCTGTGCATTTTGACGCTTACCCTATCCATCGTGCTGGTCGCCTTGGAAGGATTCGAGCCAACCAACGACAAGGAGTGGTATGTTGCTATCATGATATACCTGATTCTTTTCTCAACTATCATCCCAATGAGTCTACGCGTCAATTTGGATATGGCCAAATCCGTATATGGTCGATTCATCGAGCGAGACAAGGATATCCCGGGTACGGTTGTACGGACAAGTACTATTCCTGAAGACTTGGGAAGAATCGAGTACCTGCTGTCGGATAAGACAGGGACTCTGACTCAAAATGGTAAGTCTCCTTCTTATCATAGCCACATTTAGCTAGAACTAACTTCGTTGCAGAGATGGAATTGAAAAAGATCCACGTCGGTACCGTTTCATATGCCAACGAGGCAATGGATGAGGTTGCATCTTTCATTCGTCAGGGTTTTGCTAGCAACACCTTGACGACCCCATCAACGGTCTTTGGCACCCAAGCTGGTCAGGGAACAGCCCCTCGTACCAGACGAGAAATTGGGTCTCGTGTCCGGGATATCATTCTGGCTCTCGCGGTCTGTCACAATGTGACACCGACAACTGAGGAAGAGGACGGGCGAAAAGTGACAAATTATCAAGCCTCTTCTCCCGACGAGATTGCCATTGTGCGCTACACCGAAGAGGTTGGATTGAAGGTGGCTCATAGGGACCGCCAAAGCATCGTCCTCGAATCAACCGACTCCAAACAGGTCGTTGTTCGCGTCCGCATCCTTGACATCTTCCCCTTCACCTCCGACAGCAAGCGAATGGGTATTATTGTTCAGTTTGAGCAATACGAGGAGGACCCTGAAACGCCTGGAAAAAATGAGCCTGAGATCTGGTTTTACCAAAAGGGTGCAGATACCGTGATGACCTCGATCGTTGCGGCAAATGATTGGCTTGACGAAGAGACCGCGAATATGGCCCGCGAAGGTTTGCGAACTCTGGTCGTTGGACGCAAGCGCCTGTCTCTGTCTCAGTACCAGGAGTTCTCTGCCAAGTACAAACAAGCCTCGTTGTCCCTCCAGAGCCGTGATGTTGGTATGGCCAAGGTCGTGACGGAGTATCTTGAACGAGACTTGGAGCTTCTCGGAGTGACTGGTGTGGAAGATCGTTTGCAGAGAGATGTCAAGTCATCACTCGAGCTGATGCGTAACGCCGGAGTGAAGATTTGGATGCTGACAGGAGACAAGGTTGAGACGGCGCGCTGTGTCGCCATTTCAGCGAAGCTAGTCTCCCGAGGACAGTACATCCATACTGTGTCCAAGGTCACAGACAAATCCACCGCCCAGGAGGCCCTCGACTTCCTACGCAACAAGACTGACTGCTGTTTGCTGATCGATGGCGAGTCACTTAACTTGATGCTTGGCGAATTCCGCACAGCCTTCATTTCCGTTGCGGTCCTCCTGCCGGCCGTTGTTGCTTGCCGGTGCTCGCCCACGCAAAAAGCAGAAATCGCCAACTTGATTCGCCAACACACCAAGAAACGCGTCTGCTGTATTGGTGACGGCGGAAACGATGTGTCCATGATCCAGGCAGCGGATGTCGGAATTGGTATTGTCGGCAAGGAAGGTCGACAGGCCTCTCTGGCAGCCGATTTCAGTATCACCCAGTTCCACCACTTGACAAAGCTCTTGGTTTGGCACGGCCGCAATTCCTACAAGCGATCTGCCAAATTGGCCCAGTTCATCATGCACCGTGGTCTGATCATCAGTGTTTGCCAAACCATGTACAGCATAGCTGGTCACTTTGATCCTAAGGGTCTCTTCATCAACTGGCTCATGATCGGCTATGCGACCGTCTATACCAACGCACCTGTTTTCTCCCTCGTCTTTGACCGCGATGTGGATGAGCGACTCGCGAATCTCTATCCGGAGCTATACAAGGAATTGAAAGCAGGGAAGAGCTTGAGCTACCGTTCGTTCTTCACTTGGGTTCTTATCTCCGTCTACCAGGGTGCCGTCATTCAAGGCTTATCCCAGATCCTACTCCAGACCATCACTGGTCCCCGCCTGATCAGTGTCTCATTTACGGCACTTGTCCTCAATGAGCTGGGTATGGTAGCTATCGCTATCACCACCTGGCACCCCGTGATGATCTTCTGTTTGGTGGGCACACTGCTTCTGTACGTCGGCAGTGTTCCTTTCCTGGGCGATTACTTCAATCTACGCTATGTGATTACCGTCAACTGGCTGTGGCGAGTCTTTGCCGTGTTGGCCGTCTCACTGGTACCCGTCTGGGCTGTCAAATTGATCAAGCAGTCTTGGAGCCCTCCCAGCTACCGGAAAGTACGCGGCTGATTGGACTGGATTTTTGCTTTCTGCGTTTTTGCTTTCTTGTCTTTTTCCCCGCATGGATAGCCGATACGGTTGTCGCTCTGTATATCGACCACCCCACCCCCCCCCCCCCAAGCATCTTCTTTTGCAGAGCGCATCAGGCGTTGGAAGCGTGAATCATTTCTTTGGCCTGTCTGTTGATATACTTGAATGAATTCTTTCGATATAGATTAGAGTTGCGATTAGCCAATGCAGTGGAGGTCATTTGACCACGTTTTCTGGTATTCCAACGTTTCTTGTAGCTGAGTTAACTGTAAATTACACGGTTGCTGCATTGGTAGGGAAACGAACTTGTTGCTCTGTAGTGTGTGAATTGTGAAATATGTGGCAGTGTATTGCACCAGTCACATATATTAATAATGGACCCAAGACAGAGATCACATATCATGGTTAGGGTGTAGTCAATGTGAAGAGTGTTATTATATATCCGAGGGGCCTACACGATGCCGTAAAACCCTTGTCCGATGGTAGGAAGCGTCAACTTGTCCAGCTCACCTCCATCTCGGGAGGAATGTCTTGGTATGAGTTCATTTGATTTGATATTCAATTATCAGAAAGAAACACAGTCAAACGAGGACTCATCCGAAGGTTTAAGATGTGAGACCGATTACTTAAACGGGACTAGTCGCTGCCGATCTTCCGCCATCGCGGGGGTTGTTGGTGCCTTGATTATAAGGCATGAACAAGGCATCTCACTGGTCCCCAGAATCCAGGTCAGAATCCAGGTGAGCCCAGGGTGCTCTCAAGCTGAGCGCAGGGGGGTGGGGCGATTACACGGGAAATCACATGAGACCCTGCGGTCAGCTCTGGACCCCCCCCCTGCGTTCACCTGTATTCACACTGGTCCCGGGATCTATCCAACCCTTGGGAACAGCTAGATTGAAATTGCATGGTGAAGTGAGACTTTTATAGATTTTGGGTAATTTGAAAGAAGTTACTTTCAAGCTAGGTTACCTGGTGTATTCCCACGTTGTCGATTGGTCTGTCGTCAACACACGGGCACCTCTGGTCACCGGCGCGATCTACGAACATCTAGGGTTTCGCTCCCGATGAAATCAAAACTATCGGGATAGTTTATATGAGTAATGAAGACTAGAGAGACACGTGGAAGCGGGCTTGTGGAGTCAGATCCTTCCCGCGTAGTTGGATGTGCAGAACTTTGACATCCATCAGTACACGGTTGGGATGAAGAAGCTTTAATGAGATTTGACCCGTCTAGATCTGTACCAAGGAAACATGTACACTAGAATGAGGATCTCCACAGATCATGGTGTGACGTATGGTCCTTGAACTTGACCTAGACCGAGTTTCAACATCGTGGCAGTATACTAATGCTACTATATACTGTATGTACTCTGCTATAGACCATGCGTTGCATCTCGTGACCCGCCCGCATCGCGTGGAATGGCCTCTCAGACGAATCCACGAGATTTCTCAGTTCCATCCAGTCGACATCCCACCCCTTCTCCACACCGCCAACGCCAAAATCCAACGCCTACCAATGCTAACCTTGATCTCCTGCCGTCGACATCCACTTCCAGGCAGTACGAGCGAATGGCAGTCTCGGCTCGCGGGAACATCCTGCAACCGTCCTCATCGGGGCTAAGGGGGCCGAAAATACCACGGGCAGGAAACCCGAAGCCAACCCCATTCCGTGTCGTCGATGGCCCGTTTACGCCCGTCACGATTTGGGGATCCGGTTTCCACCTCACGCCGAGATCGCATTTCGACTGGTGCACATTCGCCGAGGTGTCACCGACCACGCACAAGAGTCTCCATGGGGAACCCCAACTCTCGATTTCGCTGCGTAATCGAGCCGCTGAAGGGTCCCCAGACGAGGCCCCATCTCACTCGCGATCCCGGACTCTGTCCGAAGGTGCTCATGTGCGCCCGTGTTATTTTCGGCTTTGCGGGCCCCTTTGGCTCGGCTTCTCAGCTCGGCGAAGTTTTCACCCGCGCCAAGATCACCCGCTGAGGGCCGAGTTTTGCGCTGACGACTACGGGAAGCCGGGAATCTTCCAGAAGTGCGATTCCGAAGGGTGCCATGGGCGAGTATAGACGCTCCAGGACGGATTAAATTTGATCTGAGCGCAGGTGCGTCATCACCGGGGCGCTCGGAAGACCTTGGGATGCGCGGTCCAACCCTGGAAGATGACGAGTTAAGCTTTTGCTGCGCTGCGATTCGTCCAGACGCCCGAACACCTGGGATTCTCCGACCTGGCACTCCTCCACATTCTGGAATTCTCCCAGGCACCGCTGGAGTTCTCCCCTCGTTTTCCCCCGGTAGCTAGGTCATCTTGGGCGACCGTTGAAGCAGGGCGTTGTGCGTCTTCTCCTCCATTCCCGATCCCCCCGGCTTCTATGGATCTCTTGTTTGGCTTTTGGCTAGGGTGGCTGACAAGGTCGCCTTCTCCACACAGAGAGGGTATGGAGAAGAGGCTGTATGCCGCCTCTCCAGATGGGATGATGCTCTGGAGCCGATCTCCAGCCTGTTAGACTTCTCTTTTCTCCCGGATGGTCTCCACTCGGCTCTTTCCTTAGTTTCTCTAGTCTCGGAGTGCGCCTGAGTGCATTCCCGGCTGTCATCGTTTTACTGTCGTTCTTGTAGTGTGGGAGCGGCTTCAAATAGTCCCCTTTTTCCCCTTCCCCCGGGTTCCCCGTTTTTTTTCTTCTTCTAGACGTCCTCCTTCTCTTTATTACCTCGCCATTATATCCCGATATTCAAGAGTGGTCTGAAACGACTGGATCGTTTCATTTTCCTTCTACTACTATAAAATAGTCCCCGTCTCAATATTCCAAACCTTACCCTAGCAAGGGGGTGCTGCGTTCGTCATGTCCGACGTCAAAGATACCGAGGCGCCCACCGACGCCCACAGGGAGGACAAGGAGGTTGGTGCCTTCGAGGTGGATGATATCAAGGACACCAAGGAGGACTTCGAGATGAATGAAGCCGCTATGGACGCGGAGCTTTCACAGCTCGAGGACCAGCTGCAAACGCTGCCCAAGCCCTTCTTCGAGGTGACCATGAACAACCCCGCCTTGTTCACCTACGTTCTTGTCGCCTTTGCCTCCATGGGAGGTCTGCTTTCTGGTCTGGATCAGTCCCTGATCTCTGGTGCCAATCTCTTCCTGCCCAAGGACCTCCACCTGAGCGACTCGATGAACAGTCTCGTCAATGCCGGTATGCCTCTTGGTGCCGTGGCTGGTGCCCTGATCCTTTCGCCCTCGAACGAATATCTCGGTCGTAAGATGTCTATTATTGTCTCTTGTATCCTCTACACCATCGGTGCCGCCCTGGAGGCTGGTGCCATCAACTTTGGCATGATCTTCTCTGGTCGTTTCATTCTTGGTATGGGTGTCGGTCTTGAGGGTGGTACTGTGCCTGTCTATGTCGCCGAGTGTGGTAAGTTTTCAACCTGCATCACTTCATCCTGTTCCTTGCCTAACGAATCGTCTTAGTCCCTACTCGCATCCGTGGTAACCTCGTCTCTGCCTACCAACTCAACATTGCCATTGGTGAAGTCCTGGGCTATGCTGTCGCCGCCATATTTGTCGACGTCAAGGGCAACTGGCGCTACATTCTTGGTTCCTCCCTGGTCTTCTCCACCATCCTGCTGGTTGGTATGGTCTTTATGCCTGAGAGTCCGCGTTATCTGATGCACAAGGGCCGCGACGTGGCGGCCTACTCCGTCTGGAAGCGCATCCGTGGCTTCAACGACTACGACTCCAAGGATGAGTTCCTCGGAATGCGCCAGGCTGTCACTGCCGAGAGCGAAGAACAAGCCAGCACCGGCAAGTACGCCTGGATGGACTTCTTCAATAAGCCTCGTGCCCGCCGCGCCATCGTCTACGCCAACGTCATGATCTTCCTGGGCCAGTTCACTGGTGTCAACGCCATCATGTACTACATGTCCACCTTGATGGCAGCCATCGGCTTCGACGAGCGCACTTCCGTCTTCATGTCTCTTGTTGGCGGTGGCTCGCTGATGCTGGGCTGTATCCCCGCCGTGTTGTACATGGAGAAATTCGGCCGTCGCTACTGGGCTAACGCCATGCTGCCTGGCTTCTTCATCGGCCTTATTCTCGTCGGCGTGGGCTACACAATTGACTACAAGAAATACCCCGCTGCCGCAGAGGGTCTCTACATGACGGGTATCATCCTGTACATGGGCTTCTTCGGTTCCTACGCTTGTCTCACCTGGGTCGTGCCGTCCGAGGTGTTCCCCACTTACCTTCGTCACTACGGAATGACCACTGCCGACGCCAACTTGTTCCTGTGTTCTTTCATCGTGACCTACAACTTCACCGGCATGATGAAGTCCATGACTCGCATTGGTTTGACCCTCGGATTCTACGGTGGTATTGCCGTGGTCGGATGGTTCTATCAGATCATCTTCATGCCTGAGACTAAGAACAAGTCCCTCGAGGAGATTGATGAGCTCTTCTCCAAGCCGACCTCCGTTATCGTGAAGCAGAACCTCAAGCAGACTTCTATAGTCATCAAGGATCTGATGCACTTCCGTTTCAAGAAGGTTTTCTCGCCTGAGCCTTACAAGGCCAACTAAGTTGGAGGCGGAGAAATTCGAATGAGAGTAATTTTGATTCTTAAAAGAGGAGGATGGTACGATATTGGTTTCTTTTATATTTTCATTCTAGGTTTTATGCAGTGACGATGTGTCCACAAGACACCGCAAATATACCCCAATCAACTAAATTGTATGAACCATCAAATTCATCCCTCCATCTCAACCCTGTAAACTCCAATGCATCGCTAGTATACAGATACCGAACTATCAAGATAAAAGTTTCATGAAGTCCCGCCCGACCTATCATGAGACGGGCTATCCCCGCCACCTCTACTCCCACCCCCTTCACTCTGTTCTACCCCATTTATCCTAATATCTGGTCCAATCTCCCGACTATCTTTCTGCACAGGAGCAGTAGCAACCCCATAATCCCCCGGTAGCTCCGCCTGTGGCGTATCCGGTCTCTTATGCTCTGGTAATTCAGCCTGCGGCACCGAACTATGCAACACAGGCAACTCGGCCAGAGCATGACCCCCAACCACAACCTGATCCTGTGCATCAAGTTCCTGCTTCCCGGTATACGGACTAGCCTCTGCATTCGCATCCAACTCCGGCTTCCCACTATACGGATCATAAGACCCAGGGCCAGCACCCGAATGAGTACCCTCATCGGCAGAAGCTCTCTTCGCACGCGTTCGTCTTCGATGCCACCAAATGAACAAGATAGCTGCAAGAATGATAATACCGACAGGGACGCAGACGCCAACCGCGATCTTGGCGCCAGTCGAGAAACTCTCTGAGTCACTTGGGTAGGAGGTGGATCTTGGGAGGGAGGTCGAGGAGCGCGAGTCTTGGACAATTATGATGGGGTAGGCTTGGAAGGTTGCTGCGCCGGTTGTTGCCTTTGAGCCGATTGATTGGAAGTAGCTGTAGGCTGTTGTTTCGATGCATTTGGAGCCGGATGTTGTAAGGAGGGAGGCTTTCGAGGAGAAGATGAGGGTTTGGCTTTCGCACCACTGGCCATTGTAGATGTAGCCACTAGTGTATGAACAACGTCAGTAGATGTAATATGTAGCGGCTATCTTTTATAGAGACGATGTATGGCATCAATTGTCGTGCATCTCTCTAGAAGAGACACTCACGTCGGACAACAAGCAGTAGCAATATCATGCTTCCCCAAATCCGTGATATACTCTGACAAAACAAACCGATCACTTTTCTCAATATGGCTCGCAGACGCAGCGCCGGTGAAACCATACGGACAAGCCAAACCAGGCGAGAACCCCTTATAGCTCAAAGCACTGGCGTTCGACCCCGTCCACCCAGATGGAAAACAATTCGAATCAAAGTCCACCGTCCCGGAATCACAGCCCACACCCCAGCGCAAGACCGTGCCGTTGCGTTGCGTATTATGCCGAACCCATTTTTCGTGGAAACAGGAGTTCGGCGCGCTGAAGATTGTGGTTAAAGGGCCGAAATTGGACGGGCCTGTAGCGGTCATTTTTGTAGCATGGGTCGCACAAGTGAAGAGGAGAGAAGAAATATTCAGATGAAGGTAACAGAAAAGTCGATCGAAGGCCTTGACTTTGCCATTCGGTTCTCGTTGTCGTTAGGATTCCTGCGCTTCCCAATTCCTGCACAGCCATACTGTCTTCCCACTATCCTCTTATTTAGCTTGGTCATTGTCGGCATTAGGAAATGATGTACTTGGGGGTGTCCCACATATGTGATAGCGGGCGAATTGGGGCTCGTCTTAGGCCTCCCATGGGCCTGAGCTACGCTTCAGGGTCTCAGTGCGTCTTTGGTTGCTGGGCCGTGGTTTGGGGGCGGAATAGGTGCAAACTTTAAAATGTCGCGTGCGATGCTAAGCTTCACAGTGAGGTTCCGTCTCTGCTCTCTGATCTCATGGTATTTGCATGGTTTTGGCGAGAGTGTTTAAAGCGAGGCCTTCGAAGTTCATAGCTTTATGGTGTTCGTTACGCCAGGTAAAGACTGTACTATTTGATAGATGGTTCGCAGGAAGAAGGCGTCAGGTGGTATCAAACATGATGAACATTGGTGTCATCTCTTTCAATTTTGAAAATCCTGTTCAGCCGTCTTTCTTGTAGATGGAAAACTGAGAAGGACTAAAGAATTTCTTACTCTCATGTAAAGTTCACACTGCCACAAGGCGAGTCACCTGACCTTATCAATCGGCAACCTTAACCATAACTTCAACACCCAGCTTCTCCACACGCACCCCACTCTCAGGAACCTTCACATACCTGATTCTGATTCATGCACAATGCTTCGCTATGCCAAGTCAGCCGACCTGCCTGCCCTTGCCGACATTGCCGCCCAGGCCATGCTAAACGACGAGCTCTTCGTCTACCTCTGCCCCTACCGCCATGAGCACCATGCAGACTTCCGCGCGGCTTTCCTCCGCCGCCTGAAGATGCGCTTGCATACCCCAGACTGTGTGATGATTGTCGCAGTGGAGCCAGAGTGCAGCGGAGACGAAGAAACTGAACACGTTCGTGGGTACGCGATATGGAGAAGACGCGGTTCCAGCGCGGAAGCAACGCGACGGCAGAATGGTAGTGGCTCGAAATGGACTTGGAGCGGTAATCATGATCCTCAGTATTCACTCAAGCGAGAGAATTTCTCGGTGCAGGAATAAACTGACAATCTCAGGACTCGAGCGCACGCTCCTATCCATAGAGAACCACTACTACAACCTCGTCTCGCCAGACCGCAGCATCGACAACAAGCGTCTGGAACGATACAACCAGCTCGTTGAGACCGGGTTTGATTTTGAAGGCATCTCTGAGCTCTGGTTCCTGAGTACCGTTGCCGTTGACCCGGTTCACCAGCGCCGGGGACTCGGTCGGCTGTTGGTGCAGTGGGGGCTTGATCGGGCTCGAGAGGAACAGACGCCCGTCGGCCTGGAGGCGAGTCTCCAGGGTATTTCGTTGTATGAAAAGATGGGGTTCCGGACGGTTGCGACGGTGGAGGTTGTGCCGGGGTTGACGGTGCCGGCCATGTTGTGGGAACCTGAGCGGCCTGCTGATGGCGATGCTCAGTCGTAAAGCTCTCTTTCGCAGTTGCGATCTTTATTGCCTTCCATTATCGGTTCACATGTCCTAGCCCGAGTCAAGCTCCCTCAATGGTGCATATTGAGCGCGATATGTGATTGGACTACTTTACTGATATGCAGAGAGGCTGCCCATACAATCAAGGATGTCACTCGATAGGGCTCGCGACCAGATCGGATCATCAAGAGAGAGCTCTGGGTAGTTGAATCGCAATTAGTGTCCCTCATTCATAGTACGGGCCGACTTACGCATCAGGTATTTCTCTGGAAAAGCCCCGTCTGGGCCAAAACCAGTGCCATTCAACGCAATTGATGAGAAGATGAACGTGGGGCTTGCGGGAGACTCGATGTGCATCATTACACTAGCTTGTCACTTGCACCTCACTTCTCCATTATGCTATCCTCACTTCTCCCTTCACTTCCATCATCACTTCTGATACCTCACCGCTGTGCCGCGGCCACAGATCTCCGCCATCTCGCCTGCATCTTAGTCCATTTCCCCCATGGATTCTTCTCCGTGGCTGACTTGTTCACCTGTTGCCACTAGATAATTCGCTCCACGCCAGCTCTACCTAACCCAGCAACACTTTGAACTCCCGCTTCCAACCTTTCTCCCCAGGTCCCGCTCTCTTCTTCGTGGGGAAGGCTTCAATATAGGCCGGCAGCCAGTTCGAACTGTTCAGATCACGCTCTCCGATGAAACGACCCAGTGACTTCTCTGGCAGTCCTCTCCGCAGTACTGATTTATCAGCAGGGAGATTGAGATGACGATCGAGGACGGGGGGAATAGATGGGCTTACTGCAACAAAACGGCAGTTCTCACAGACAAGAGTCACCGCTCTGGGGCATCGTGACCCCGAGGGTCCGCGGTCGAAGTAGGTGCACTCGAATGGAATTTTGATCATCGAGTCTTGGGTAGAAGGGTCTTCGGATAACCAGGCAATTTTTGATGGGTTGAATGGTTGGTGTTCGGATTTCACAACAAATGTGACTGACTGACAGGGTTGGAAAGGGGATGCTTTGGGCGTGCGAGGGGCAGCAATCAAAAGCAGGACGATTAGTCGGCAGTGTGTTTTCGTTTTGTCGACTAGTCGTGCTAGAGCAAGCAATTATCGACTAAGAGTGCACCGCGGACCAAGCGTGGCACACGGTTGTCAGTCGCTATGGCGGAGTCCACCAGAAATAGGATTATTTTGCACCTCTTTGTACTTACTTTGCATTTGCATTCGCATTTTACTACCCTGAAAGTAGAGTATACTTCATGCAACTGTATTTCTGTACATTTCAAGCTCTTTTATTCCTGCGCGATATGCTAGATTCTATAGCATGCTCTGGCTGGCTTTTCAGATACGTGCTATACCTCAGTACACCTGGAATTTCCACACAGTTTTGACCTGTACAAAAAAGCAATTGTATTTCCAGACTCAATGCCTTTCTTTGTCTTATACGCTGAAGCATTGATGTGTACAGATATGCCCACATCCGGCAGCTAATAGTGTGGATAGCTCGGGAGATGACCAGGTACCCTCAGGTAATTGATCAGAAGTGTGACCGGGGAGGCCATCTTTGGCCAGAGTTCTAGCTACACTATTATCCAGCACCATAGATTATGGGGAGGGATGATGCCCACAGTAATCTTCAATGTTCATTCATAATGTTTGACTACGACAAACTAGGTCGATTTTCGGTTTCAGGCAACAGGCTATCTATACACTAGTGTATGTATTGGTTGTACTATTACTGGACATCAGAACCGTGGATCCCATCCCAAGATGAGCATTGGCAATCAGCTGGCGAGAAATCAATTCGCTAGACCATGGTCCTGTACATATATGGAATTAATAATCTTGCTGCTTCGAACTCACTCTATGGCAGTCACCATCTCCACCTTTCCTATATACACGACAAGAGCAGAACAAAAAACACCCAACGCCATGCTGCGCAATGCAATCAATCGCAAAAAGCCAATCTACCACCGACTTCCGGACCCACCAACCGGCTTCCGCACACTGGGATCAACACTCGGACTCGGTGACCTCCCACCCTGCAATCTAGCCCGCAATCTCTCCTGCGCGGAGCCAGCACCACTAGGTCGATCCTGAGTCATTCGAGGCTGATGAGAGCCAGACCTCTGGCTAGGCAAAGGCCGAGCACCAGCCGGGTGCAAGTTCCCGGATTGGCCAGGCGAATGCGATTGGGCGTGCGTCAGCGGCGGCGAGGGCGTGGAGGTCGGGCCGGGCGGCGCGCTGTGCATGGGGACAAGAGGGGGTGCATTTCCTCCGCGGCCTCGGCGGAGGCTGGTTGTCTGCGCCAAAGGCGGTTGGGGCGAGCCAGAGTCACCCCATAGATCGCCGAGACCGCCGCCCCTGCCGCCAATGGCGGGTGCTTGACCTTGGCCGGGGAGCTGGGTGGTTGCAACGACGCGGGCGGGCGCGGCTTGCGGCGCTTTTGGGTCTGGGGGGAGCCAGACTGGGAAGGGTCTGCCCTTTTCGGTGTAGTAGGCGCGTAGGGCGTTGGAGATGTGCGAGCAGTCTTCGTTGTCGGGGTCGTCCTTCTCGTCGCCTAAGGTGATGGCTCGCCGGAGACTGTTGAGACGGGAGCTGAGGGCGCTCGAGATGGAGGATGAGGAGTAGGAGGAGAAGTAGGAGCTCATTTTGGCTTTTGCGGGTGTGTGTTGGTCGTGTGGTTATTCAATGCTGCGGAAGTAGAGGACAGCTTGGTTGCGAAGTGGGGTGATGCGGAGCTATCCTCGCGCAGAAACCCAATGTGGCGTGCGGAGGAGATTCGAGAACGGCTTTAGAGTTTTTTGAATTGAGAGGCTGGAAGGACTCGAAGATTGGATAGCTGGGCGGAGGATTAGGAATTATGTTCCACGAAAGAGCCGGCTCCTGTGGGTGGGTTGCAGAGGACGAGCGATGAGGGCGGCGCGGTGAAACAGGAGAGGCGGCACGACGGCACGTGATTGTATACTCCGTTTCAGAAGAACAACCGTTAAATTAATACTGTCGCTCTAATTGTACGAACATGTAGGAGGGATTTATTTTTTAATATGAGACAGCTCCTATTAAATCGAATAATTGAGAGCAGCAATTTTGACCATCAAGTCTGAAACCACGATGACTTGGACAGACCAGCTGACAGTTATGTACTATGATATATGGTCCACTAGGGTTCATGACCGTATTTACTGGCAAACTGCATTTGAAATAAAATCCTTGAAGTGGTATCTAGACCCGTATTGACAGTTATGTAATAGGAAATGCAATAGCTGGGTATGATTTCCGATCATATAAGAGGCACGAAAGAAATAGAACATCGACCAACAACGCCATGCAACAGATGAAACTTTTCCCAAACCGTGACAAGCTTACGCCATAAGATGCTCCTTGCCAGCGCCTTCGGTTTCGTACTCGATCTCGATACGAGGACCCTTCTTCCGGGGCTTGACCTGGGGCGCAGGAGCCTTCCGCTTCGCACCAGGCTTAGGCTTCTTCTCATCCTCGCTAGGCTCGCTGTCATCGTCACTCTCCTCGTCGCTCTCCTCATCAGACTCATCATCACTGTCGCCAGAGCCCTCACCCAACCAATCCTCGATATCCTCGAGATCCTCCTCCTCGTCCAGGTCAGAGACATACTCGACCTCACCAACACCCTCCTCCTCCTCATCCTCAATCTCCTCCCCGTCATCCATATCCTCATCGCGCTCACCATCACCAGAACGCTCAAGACCACGCAACACTTTCTTCCAGATATTTTCATCCACATTCAGCGGCTGATCACCGTACGCACCACTGCGCAGACGCTCAATAAGCTCCCGCTCAATGGACCGCTCCACCTTCGCCGCAGAAAGCGCCTTTCGCTCACGCGTCTCCTCCCGACGACGGATCTTCGGCGCCAGCTTAGGAACAACCTTCTCGCCGAGCCGCTCATCTTCCTTCGCGATGTTACGCATGCGAATGTTCACCTGCGTCAGCCGCGTCAGACGCTGCTTGCACTTGTGCGTCAGGAATTTCGGCCAGTAGATCAGGCGTTCGTCGAGCTGTTCCAGCGCCTTTGCGTAGTTTGACGACAACCGAATTCGCTCCCACCATTTGTTGGGCATGTGGGCTCGTTCAATGGTTTTCATGTACAGGTACATTGTGCCCGTCTCAGGGTCCGAGCGGACTGTCGCATATCGCGAGTTGGCGAGTGGGCAGGACTGCCGGTTGCAGAGACCTGTCACGTTGTATTCATTGCGACAAAAGTTTTGTTCCTTTGTAGTTCTGAACGAGATGGAAAGAATCCGGTGTTAGTACAGGTTTTGCTTCGTTTGTTGCATTTTTTTTTTCAAGTGGATTCTGCCCATTCTGCCTGCAACGGCAAAAGAATTCTTGAACAGACAGAAAAATGGGATTGGAGGTGTAAACTCACTTGAGTTTGTAGGAACAAAACTGCTGGTTAATCACCTGCCAGACAATTTCGTCGGACATGATGGGCAGGGACCGGGTGTGGTTCGGTGCTAAAGAGCCGTTCCATCTGGGCAACCAGGTGCTGCAAAAAAAAAAAGCGGAAATCACGTGAGGCGCTTGCTTATCGATAGGCGGCCCGTCACTGGCCAGACCGAATCGGGAAGTATACCAGGAACAACACGACTACATCTAGCTGGGATTTTTTGGATATTATGAATTTGTTTGATATCGCATTTCACGATCATCGACGTTAGATTCAATGGCGAGTGCTTTTCTCGCGCAGGGGTATTTGAAATTCGTGCCACTCGCTAATACACAGGTGTTAAGTCCAGCCATCCATCTGCAGACCTCCATCCCACTCGGTCCCGTTGGTCGGGTGGTTTCCGACATCGCCTTCCTCGGCCATGTTTTCAGTCACCCATTCCATGGACTCGAGTTCGCGAACGAAAAAGTCGCGTTCGTCCTCCATCATAGAAGCCTCCGAGCCACCCATCACATCCTTGTACTGGCGCAAGTGCCACCAGTGCGTCAGTCCTCGAAGAGCTTGTTCCATCGGCAGTGCGTCTTCAACCTCAGCATCAACGTCGGAGCCGGCCAGCCAATCGTCACGAAGCTTAGGTCTGCAGTAAAGGTAGATTGCAGTGATAACGCGCATGTTGCTCTGTCGCCACTTGCGGCCGCAGTAGGGTACCTGCGATTTGAAGAGCTTCAGGGTGTAGAAGCGGAGATCAGGATCCGGGATCTTAAGGCCCTTGCGCAGGATGGTACTTGACTTGTACTGCACAAGGAGAAGGCAGCGATGCGGTTTGTTTCGGGTGATTTTCTGCATGATGTGCAGGTAGTTGATGGCAGAAAAGAAGTTGCGGAAGGAGAAGACAGCAATCGGCTCCTTCGGGAGCGGAGCGGTAGGATAGCCTAGCTCGTCAACCTCGGGGCGTGCCGGTCCATCGAGGACATCCGCGATGGATTCCTCGGGTGATAGCGCCGAGCTGGCGCCAGCCGGGTTCGGGCGGTGGCGAGAAATTGGAGGCGGGGCGGCCTCATCCTCGCTTTCAGTATCTCCATCGGTGGTGTCTCCAGCCTCAACAGGCTGGTCGGAGTTCTGAGCACAAAAGTGGAAGAATCTGTTCAGGAGTTAGAGCTGGCCATCAAGTTCAACAAATGCACACTTACGCTAGGTCCTCGCGGTCATTCTTCTGCGCGACCGCCTGATCGATGTCCTGGTGAGCGAACATTTTCAAGATCAGAGGAAGATAATTCGAATCGAGCAAAAGCTGTGTCATGTATTCAAACTTCAAGATGTCTGTGGCGTGTTAGTCTGATGTATATTCTCAGATCAATATCATTCACACTTCGACGTACGCGAACGCTTGAACCATTTCAGCAAGAGAAGTAAAGTTCCAGAAACGGCTTTTCCAGTGATCTCTCGGAGGCGGACATTGTCGAGTTCATCGATGGACAGTTCAGGGACAAACGATCCGGCTCCGTTGAAACCTTGGCTAGTGCTGGAGCGTTTTTGAATAAGTACCCTGTAGCATGCTGGGACGGAGTATACGTACGCCATGCTCTGTGCGCTTGAACAGTTCGCCTGATTAACAACGGCGCTAACGTTGGTGAGAATAATCTTGAGGAAAACGATGGTAATGGATTGGAGGTGGGCAAGGGTGTGAGTCTATAAACGGCATTAGTAAATGATGCAATCGAACAAATCAAGCCGTGACACTCACGTAGAAGCCTTCCACGGCATCAAGCCGTCGCTGAATGTTAGGATCATCCACCTCTTCTCTGAAGGGCTTTTTCGGCGGCTCATAGTCCCAGCCGCGATCGTATTTCATGAAGTTCTGACGCTCGTCCCACATTTGCTGAATAGCTCGAGTCATCTTCACATGGGTCGAGAAAAGCGTACCAGCCTCGACGATTGACGCAGGAACATCACTGCCTTCCCATTTCCTTCCAACCAATTTATCCTGGAGTGCGGTGGAACCCTTGCCTCCGATCAAATTACTCGATTCGTCGAGCGGGGGGTACATGAGCGGGAAGTTTTGGTTGGTCTGATAGTTCTGCTTTTTTCCGGCCTTCCCACCGGGACCGATAGGCGAAGGGGGTGGAGATGGGGCTGGGGTCGCAATATGGACAGACTGTTGCAGAATGGAGCCATTGTTACTAGCAACAGACGGGCCAACCCCGCCGAAAAGACTACCCGCGGCATTTGTCCTGTGAGTGTGCCGAGGGAGAGGCGGAAGAATTGAGTTGCAGTCGAACTCGAGAGGAAGAATGGAGGGAGGCGGTTTATAGGCGGGATATTTTGAGGTAATCTCCTGGCGGAAGGCATGGTACTCCAGAGGAGACGCGGTCAAGAAGGGCGTCCGACGGTTAGGGTCGACTTCAGTGGCCATCTTTGGCTCCAGAACTTCTTTGGCTCTTTTCAGTTCATCACTGCCACCGAAAACAAGAAGCAAGGTCTTCCACAGCAGAAGAATGATTCTGGTGAGTGGGATATTTGCTGACTCGTCCCATCGCAGACGAGCAATGATCTCCACGATAGTTACCAGCAGGCAGGGCTTTGAGTCAGCCAGCGAGTCGCGGATCGAAGTTTTCTGGAAGTCTTGGGCCTCTTGTCTACGGCCAACTTCAACGGCAAAGTACAGCGAAGTGAGGAGCAGATTGGCTTCACGTTCTGGTGCCGCGATATCACCCACACTGAGCCGTTCGAATTCAAGCCCATCTGGATCAGGGCCGAAAGAAGCACGATTCTTGTCAAAGATTTCGTTCAGTCTCTTGACTAGGAGCTGAATTCCAGAGCACTCCTGAAGGAGAGAGACGTTCCGTTCAATCCAGGAAATCTGAAGAGATTTGGTTCGGGGAGTCTCGGTTGCCGTTTTGGGGTCCGCACTGGGAGAGAAATCCGGTGCAACTCGTCCCGCGGTAGATCCCCAGACGCCTGTCACGGCGTAGCAGATGTTCTCCAGAGCCTCCAGACGCACGCTTACATCGAGATGCGTAGTCCTCTCGAGAGATTGCTGGATGAAAGTTCGACGTGAATCCTCCGGAGCATCTACCCACAATAGTCCAGGGGCCTCCGAGGCATGCTTCGAACGAAAGTCGTTCCACTGGCGGTCGAAAGTGGCCTTCATGCCGAGGAGCATCACGCGATCAAACTCATTGTATTGGAACCATTCTTCAATCTCATCCGAGAACGACTGTGCATCGGCATACTCGAATGCATATGCGGGCTGTTCTACCTTGGGCATTTCTTGCATGAGCTGTCGCAGCTGGGCGAGACTGAGGGAGTCCGCAGGGCGATTAGCATTTTGCTGGACGGGAGCTGGGGGAGGTGGTTGCAGAGGCGGGGGAGGTGCGGAATTCTCTCGATGCATTGCGGGTCGCTTGGGAATCTGTTCGGGTTTGGTCGTTTGTTTATTCGGAGCAGCTTGCTCGGCCTGCTCTTGTCGCAGACCCTCAGCCACTTCCTCCATCAATTGATCATCGGATACGGGTGAAATATCCGTTCCCGTCTGATCCACCTCGTCGGCTTTCACGATATGATGCTCGGGCATGGCAGCATCAGCCGCATCAGCAGCTGCTGGCGGGATGTCCATGGCGGACGAGCAGAGCAGTTGTTATGGGAACGCAGCACTGGGGAGAGCCGAGAAAGTGTTGTCGCGTCAGGCAGGTCGGAACATGAGGGTGGAAGAAAAGGAGCAGAGGGTCGAATCGAGTCTGAAGTCGAGCGGGCCTCGGAGGGCTCGATCGTTGCGCGATGCGGTCGACGCCAAACACACCGCGCTGGGCGGAGAGCAATATTGCCAGAGCGGCGATAATCGATAATCAGCACGTGATATTCTAAGCTGTTGCACGTGACTTTGGGGATTCAACCTTGAGTTCCCAAGGCCAATCATAGGTCGCATTAGTTAACGAGTTAGTTAGTTATCCAGAACGAATCTTGTGGCCATATTACTCAGGCAGAAGGTCAAAAAGAGCCAGGAACCCGGAGCATCATGATGATAGGATGCATTGGATATTACTACTATGCCCTGTCCAGTTAATGCAATATATACGAAGAGGCCCAGACTCACCGGAAAATTCCTGAGAGATTTATTTGCCCAGATCCCTCTTGCGTCTCAAGTAATTCTGTAGACGATCTCGTGTACGGGTATACACTATTTCATACAGACCAGGTAGTGATCGGGGTGTTCGGGTAGTAACTGGGTAAACAATTATCATATGTGGACAAGTACGCCAGTCATGGCTTTAAGCAGACTGTGTATGGAACAAGTTAAAAATAGCAGTAATTGGCCAAGATGGTCGACAAGCTTAGGACAGGTCTTGGTATTTGTCTTGGCTATGACCAAATTTCACCTTGAAGGGTTTACGCCGAGTTCGCTAGGCTAAATAGAATGAATTCCCGATTATGTGCTTGCTGTATGCTAGATTTACAGAAAATTCGCATGTCTCATCTAATCCGACTTGCGCGCTTCACTGACTCGCTGTTTCAACCGGAGTGTCTCCCAGCGTTGCCAGCCGGCCTCGGCCAGATCTTCACTTACGAGCAAATCTCGCACGCGCAGCAGACGCGACACCGTCATGTCGGCAGCCCAATCGATCCAGCCGAGACGTCGAAGCAAACCGGTGATCACGAACCAACCACAGGCGCACACGAAGCCTGCTCCACAACCGGCCAGCACCTGTCTGGGCGTGTGGTAGTTCAGGTAGACACGACTAGCAGACACAGCCACCGCCCCAGCACAGAGGCCGACCGTCAATGCGCCGCGCAGTATGAAATCGCAGTAGGGGTAGGCACTGGCGTAGGATGGGGTGTGTCGGAGGAGCAGGAAGAGGGACAAGTAAACAGCGAAGAATGTCATGAACTGCGCATGGGACGAGGGCATTCCGTACCCCTTGCCGAACATTTCTAGCGACACGATGTCAGGATCTATGCGTCGTCCGTACCCAACCATGGTTTGGTTATAGCTTATATTTCAGACTGGGCCGGACTCACCTCGTGGTCGCTCTTCCTTGATGATGCGTTTCAACGCAAAGTTCAGTCCTTCACAGGCCAGCTGCCCGGCAAACATCAGAACCACCTCCATCTCTCTTGATGCCCAAACGAGTGTTGCATAGGATACGCAGAGGGCCTGCGGAATGAGAGCGAGGTAGGCCGACACGAGGGACAAGGGGTCCTCGGGGTTCTGGGCGTGTTGGTCAGTATGACATTAAATGGTCGCCCGAAATCGGCTTCGTAAATGGGTAGGCACTTACGTAGTGAACATGGGTCAGCGATAGCGAGGCCAGCGGAGTATCCATAATGAACACCCCAGCGCGCCTCGAGCGTGGAGCAGCGTGGAGGGAGGTGGAAACGGAAGGTTGGCAGGAGCCGCTTTAAGGCGGGCGGGCGATAAGAGATACGGCAAAAAGCAGCCAGCGTTTGGAGGGGAAGGCGCGATGACACAAAAAATTCATCAGGCACCCAAAGGGGATTTCTTCCTCATTCACCTCTCGTCCTTTTCCACCGGCCACCTTCACTCCAAACCATGACGCAGTCGTTGTTTTTCTACCCGCTCTATACTTCCACTGTCACGCCCGTCCAGTTACATCATTCCATAGACCCCTCTCCAGCTCCAGCACACCACCGCGCGCGAATAGTCCACGGCCGCTCCAGAATCCCCTGAGCGTTGGCCACACCGTCCGGGGGGTTCCTGTCACTGCGCTTATTTACAGCGTGGGTTCTACAGGGAATTCCCCATTTCTGCCCAATCGCCACTTCACTGCATATCCATCACCACCTGTCAGACTGCTCTACTCGCAATCCGCTGGCGCCCGCAAGCTATGACCCTCCGCTCCTGACGAACCCAAGATTTGAGACGCGGAGGCTGCTTGCAAGGAGATCGTATCAACTTCATCTCACCGGAATTTACGTTTTCCGACGCTCAACTTTCAAAGGTCGCCGCCACCAGCAGTATGGCCGATCTTGAGACCGAAGACGACCGCTCGGTCGAGTTGTCCACCATCGCCGCCATTTACCCGGAGATTCAGATCGACCCTGCGTCGCCTTTTAGAGCATCGCTAGAACTTCCGGTCACCTTACCCTCACCGACCCGATTCTGCTTCGAACGGCCACTCGATCCTGGGCTCCCCGCTGCGCTGACACCTCCGACCTCTGTGGATGGCAACAAAGCCGAGCTAGATCCGGCCGCGGCGCGGGATGTTCATTTTCTACTACATCTACCCCCGCTGAGCCTTCAGATTGAATTATCAGAGGGATATCCCGCGGAAAAGCCTCCCGTCGTCCACCTCAGCACCAACCCACCATGGCTCCCAACGCCAACACTCGACCGATTGACTCACGACTGCAAACGACTCTGGGAAGAATGCGGCCAGGATATGGTGGTCTTCACTTATATTGATCATATCCAACAACAGGCCGAGTCGGCGTTTGGGATCCAAGATACCCCCGATGGCGAGCTGTGTCTCTCAGAAGACCTCAAAATTGCGTTGTTGGAATTCAACAACAAGACGGAGAGGGAAAGGTTCGAGAAGGAGACCTTTGAATGTGGAGTGTGCCTAGAGCCTAAAAAAGGAGCCATCTGTTACCGCTTGCAGCGTTGCTCCCACGTTTTCTGTGTTTCTTGTCTGCAGGACTTTTACAACACATGCATCGAGGAAGGCGATGTGGACAGCGTGAAATGCCTCGCGCCAGATTGTGACAGAAACCGGAGTCCAGCGCCTCTGACTGGGGCTGAGGGCGACACGCCCCGTCGGAAGAAGCGCCGAACTCTTTCTCCTAGCGAACTTCTCCAGATTCCTATTGCCCCCGAGACTGTGAAGCGGTATGTCTTCCTTCGGCGCAAGAAGCAGATCGAGGCCGACAAGACTACCGTCTATTGCCCACGACAATGGTGCCAGGGAGCAGCTCGGTCTAATCGCCACCCCAAACCAGCGGATCCCATGGCCGATGAGGACGATGCGTCCGATGATGATGAGGGACCAGCTGCCGAGATCACACAATTGCCCCCAGTGGAAGACCGACTAGCGATCTGCGAGGACTGTGGCTACGCATTCTGTAGTATCTGTCGAAAAGGTTGGCACGGTGAAATCGTTCGCTGTATCGCACCTCGCCGTCAAGAAGAGTTGTCAGAAGAGGAGAAAGCGACACAGCACTACCTCGCCCTCTACACAACACCGTGTCCGCATTGCAACGTTCCCTGCCAGAAGCAGATGGGCTGCAACCACATGCGCTGTTTCCAATGCGACGCTCATTTCTGCTATCTCTGCTCCAGCTGGCTGGATCCCTCGAACCCATATTTACATTTCAACCGCGCCGACAGTAGCTGCTACAATCGCCTCTGGGAACTGGAAGGCGGCGATGGACTCGATCCAGACGGCGCCGAAGCCCTTCACCAGGTACCACCCGAACTTATTGTGTTTGATGATGAGGATGATATTGATGACGAACTCGATGAGGCCGGGGATGATAGTGATGGCGGTGACTACTACGTATGGGAGAACGGCGATGAAAACGACCACATCCACCTGCCGCCACCGCCAGCTCCCGTTCCACCACCCGCGCCCCGCGATATCGCAAGAGAGGCCGGTCCCAATGGCCGACCCGCCGACCCTGCGGCTCGCGCGGCGGCTCTAGAACGCCAAGCGCAGGCTAATGCGATTGCTGAAATCCGTCGACGACAGGCTGGCGAGCGTCCTATCCGACGCGACGGGGTGCAGCGAGAAATCCGGGATTTCCATGCTGGCTTGCAGCACTTCCTTGAACTGGTCCAGAATGATCGAGAAGATGAATGGGATAGCGATGAGCTGGATGACTTGGATGACGAGGACTTCTAATTCCTTCATCTTTTCACGACTTCATCTTTCGATGCTTTCCCGATACGCATGCAAAAAATGCCGCCTTGCCAACAAACGCTGGTCATCGCTTTTTTCACTTTGACCATTTTCATATACTCTTTCAATGAGCGACGAAAATAATGAGCACGATGCAGCCATGACAATCAGTTTTCATTTGACTTTTGCATTGGTTTTTGCTTTTCTGGTTTTTCCTCATCTAGTTTCATTTGATTGGCTTCAAGCCTTCATTTCTCGCGAGTTCTTTTCCATACAATAGCATGGCTTTTAGCGGGTCTCTTCTTCTGTACCTTCTAGATATCATTTGAATTTATTCGGTCGATGCGCCAATCAATTACTTCTAAAATACTATATTCGGTAGATCACAGACTAATGTGCAGCTCCATCCCTGCATTCGTAAAGTAGACGGCGTCCATGAAATGTACCAAATAAAAAACCTACTTGCATATTGCCATTTTCACATCCTCGTACAATCCAGGCCTAGGAACCAGTAAGAAAATCGGATCATATCCATATCCATATTCATACAAAATGCAAATGCTAAATACAGCTTCGAACATCCACGAAATACTGACGCCAGAATTGAACAATGAGCTGGTACCACGGTATAGAGATAGAGAGAAGATGTGATGTTGACGAAATCAGCACTTCAAGTCGTGCCAGAATTCGTAGCTCATGACCGTATGATCACAATACAACAGCATTAACCTATAGTGCCGGGATGGATGCCAGCCATGCCACGTTTCGTGCGGTCGGTATGCTAGTGAGGCTTGTGCGTGTGCTTCGGGTAAGGTTAGGGGTTCCTTGTCTGTGGAGTTGGAGTTGGATGCGGATGGTTTGTGGTTTGCAGAGTGAGTGTCGGACTCTGGCTTGATTTCTTGTGGCTGGGGTTGGATGGTCGATGCGGAGTATGTTTCCTGATTTTCGGAGTCTGCAGACGATAATGAGGATAGATTCTCTCCATCGCTGTCGTTGTCGTCGTTCTCCGGGTTGAGGATACGGTAGTTAAATGTTTGCCAGTTTGTTGGGTCGACGCCTCGGGGGATACAAGGGACGTCTTGGGGGATTTCGAATCCTGGCATCGGGCTGACGGTGATGCCGAGTAGTGGGATGATGGGACGTTCTTCCTCCGCTTCTTGCGTTGAGAAGGGAACGATCCAATCCAGTCGGAATGTGGAGCCGATTTCTTCGTGCCAGGTGAGAGATATTATGGCGACGCGGCCCTTTTGTGATGCGGCTATTACGAGGCCGAGCTCAGGGACGTATTTTACCATGTTGAAGCGGTCGCAGAGGGAGCTTATTTCTGCGTGCAGGGACATTCGTTGGAAGAGCGGGGATCGGCAGATTATTTGGTATTCTGAGTCCATGGGGTAGGCGGCCAGACTGATATGGTGCTCGGAGAAGTGGATTACCGGGAAGAAATTAGGGTGAGGGGCTGTGGATATGGTACGTGTTGGTTATCTGCGACGAGTATGAACCGTGGTGGAGGTTGGACTTACGGTGGTGCGCCTTGCTCCTCATCAAGGCAAGAGAAGGATCGGGGTCGCCCAGGGATCCGTCTGGATACAAGCAGGGTGGCACCTTTTGATGGTCGTTATAGTCATCCTCGCCGATCAGAGGCGACACTGGGCGCTTGGTCTTCGTAAAATGCCTCAAGCCAATGCCATCTTCAATTGTCGAGAACCGCTTTTCGTTTCCCACGGCAGAATCAGGTGTCACAGCAACACTATTGCTGTCCCTTCCTCCATCCACTCCGTACACCGTTTCAGAATCCCACGGGAAAGAACCTTGCTCGACGCAGATGTAGGAACGCGGTCGGTTATCTTCACCAACTCGACAATCAGAGAACATCTCGTCCGGTATGAGAGCAGGTGCAACATCTCGGCTCGAATCCCTATGCTTGAAGCCATAAACGAAGATCTGAGATGCATCACGAACACCCTCGATGCTCCGTGTCGTGTCCAATATGGTCCGTTGCGCTACAGTTTGTGCATCTGGTTTGCATCCACATGCCTCTTCTATCGATTCACACGGTTTGAAGGTCCGCGGATCCAGAGGAATCACCGACCAGCCGCGCTGAGGAGGGTTATTCGTTGGATGTCCAGGGTAATAAACCCGTGATGGCCAGAGGTCGTCCCAGATACGCCATACAATGAGTCGATTGCTGATATCGGTGCTGACCATCCACATTCCATTAGGACTAAGGTCGAAGTTGGCAAAGGAAACACAAGGGATATTATCGAAATGGCCTCTGTAAGTTAATCGCAGGTTCCGTGTTCGATGGCTCCGTGGCATGAGCTGATGCAGCTCATAAAGCTGTTTCCTGCTTTGCACAGGCACCCAGGTCTGGTCTACCTGGTCTGCATCGTCGAGTGTATCATCATTATCCTCCGCAGCGGGATCAACCAAAGCAAAAGCAAAGACTGTGATGAGGCCAGTGTTGGCGCTGACGGCAATCAGGCGAGCGTATTTATGGGTTGCCAGACCCCAGGCGCTCATCCCTACATTCTCCACGAAGAAGGGACTCGCTTCCGAGCCGTCAAAGGGCCGTGTAGAGCCATTTCTTGCGCACCGGTTCACCGCGGAGTAGATCGCCTCCACATGGTAGCCGCAGACGTTGCCCGAGTCTGTTGCCAGCAACAGTACTTCGTCACGGCCAAGGTCATCCACGATGATGTTGTTGACCGTGTGCGGGTGGACGCGATCGATGTAGCCGTCATTAAGCGGCTCCTTCATGATCGGCTTGATGATCATCTCAGGTTGGCATCCCAGCAATTGGAGCGGGCCCTGCGGGATCCAAACATAGATATCACTGCGGTGCGCTACGAAGATGAGGTTCCGCCGCTGAGAGGCAGCGGACTGTCACTCAGATTGGCCATCAGTACTAGGTATCATACCCGCCGCGTACGAGCTTCCACAATGGGTACTCACCAGGTTGTTCCTCCATGTAGCTATCGGAGGGCCAAATTCATCGTTTTTCCTAAAATTTCATGTCAACCCCGTGCCTCCCAACAGCAGATATTGCTCGTCACCTACGCGGAGTACTTCTCCAGTTAGCTCCAGTTTCTCACGTGAGATTAGACGACACTCACTCTATCTTCTTCTTTCTCGACATGTAAAGCTTGAATGCGCGGGCGTATCCGGTGCAGATCCCTCCCATCGGAGCCGACTGTCCAATCCAGCCGCCCGGGGCTTGGGGAAGCCATTTCCCAAGCTATGGGTGCGCGTGTGCCACCAGTTGACGACAGGAGGACAGCCTGGGGTCGGGGTGGAGGGCGATGAGTTGAGCGGGGGGAGGTAGAGGTAGCGTTGTCATTGCCAAGGACCGAGCGGCGCAGGGATGTGAAGCATGAGCGGCATCTGTATGGGAGGTGGACATGGTCAAGGGCAGCTCTCGCTATCCGATAGACATTTGGGTGGGGGAGGTGGAGCAGTCCATGATGAAATCCACTTTTCACCGCCTGCTGTTCTTCAACGCGGACATCTCCTCCTTCACACCACGGTGAACTCAGCGCACATCATGGATCTGGTGGCTGGCATCCGCAAAGAAGGCAGCCGGTGAGTTCTTGTTTTACTTTTCTGCATTTGTTCGATTGGAAAGCTGACTGAGTCGTCTTTTTAGCGGCGGCCGCGGCGAGTTCAAGTGGTCCGATGTCCAGAACTCCACCCATCGCGAGAACTACCTAGGTCATTCGGTGATGGCCCCGGTCGGACGGTGGCAGCAGGGCCGAGATCTCCAATGGTATGCCAAGGGCGAAGCAGGCGACGAGGAGGAAAAGGCACGACAACAGCAGGAAGAACGACAACGAGTCAAGGATGCCGAAGAGGAAGCCATGGCTCGCGCGCTGGGGTTGCCTTTGCCGCCAAAGGCCCAAGCCGCAGAGAATGCCAACCTGACGCCACTGGGCGGTCATGATGGTACATCTGGAGCGGACAATCCGGGGCGGGAATCCCGCGGAGATCGGAGACACAAACGGGATCGCAGTCGCAGTCCCCGCCGAGAGCGACGGAGGGATCGCAGTGATGACCGTGGCCGAGATCGGGAAAGACGACACCGCAGACACCACGATGATCGGGACCAGGATCGTGATCGTCATCATCGCAGCCATCGACACCGGTCTCGGTCAAGAGACCACCATCGCAGGAGACGATCCCGCTCTCGTTCACGAGATCGTCATGGCCGCCGAGACGACGAGCGTCGACATCGAGGAGCTGACCGCAGTTATTCTCCAGCAGAGCGTCGAGTCCATGCGGAACGACGCAGAGATAGCCGAGATCGCCGCGACTAAAACACGACTACAACCTTTTTGATACCAATATAATTTCACGGCGTTTTTGGGCTCCAAGGAATTGAGAACGGCTGGATTCTTAAGACCATCAATAGTACGCTGAAAATGGTGGCTTCCGACACTACCTATGAATAATTTCCAATATTGTAATTTTAGCAACGAGGTACAGCCCAAGATGCAATGCGGTTCCAAGGCCTTTTATATCGGGCTTACAATGGATACAAGAATCATCACTTGTCTAATTTCTGGGACTCGATAAGTCAAGTCTAGGGTGCAGCTTAGCCATTCAAATGGCCTATAGCTCGTCATGAGCCCTGTCAGCGCCCTCGGCCAGGTCAGGCATGGCCATGATGTTCACCACCATACTGGTCCAGCCGGTAAAGTGCTGCGTGCGCTGGCCCTTGCCGGTATCGGGGTTGTACTGCTCCCAGGCGAATCCGGTCTCCTTCCATTCCTTGAAGATGTTCTCGACCAGGTTCTTCCGCAACTTGGAGTACATCTCCCGGGCCTGCTCCTGGTGAGGGCCAGAGGTGATGGCAGTATCCTGTAAGGAAAGTCAGCTTCAGAACAAAATTTTGAAGAAAGGTAAGGTCTTACGTAGAGATTCTTCACCACCAAGTAGTTGATAGGCATCCAGATTGGGCTTCTCCAGTAGTTCTCCGCGGTACCGTAGAACTTATCCTTCTTGCTCAGGCTGCGGATACCGTATTCACTCCACAGCTCTTCGGGGTCATAGATCAGGTCCAGGACGGCCTTGAGACGGGGGCTGTCAGGGCCCAACATGCCGGTCAGGAAGGGGAATATAGAGATGTAGCCCTTGTGGCAGACATGGACGCTCTCCTCGAACTCGTCGATGGTAGCGTCGCAAAAAGTCTGCTCCTTCTCGTTCCAGTGGAGATCATCGATGTTGCGGGTGATGGCGGTTTCGTAGTAAGCAAATTCTTCCGCGTCCTCTTCTTCGCCCAGAGTCTCGGCGATGCGGCGCAGAGTACGGGTCATCATGCCCATCCAGCTGATAAGGTCGACGTGCAATTCACCGGGGTGAGGAGGCTGGGCACGGGGGTAGTCGTCAATGCCAGAGGTCAGGATATGCTGCTCAGAACGTCCGCGCCAGCGGTAGGCTTCCTTGGTTGAGAAGGCCTCGCGGTCATATCCCTTGATGTCACCACGCTGGGTGTTGCGGAACCAGTGGTAGTGTCTCTTCATCAAAGGGTAGAAGGAGCGAAGGTAGGCATCGGACAGCTCGGGATTGTTTAAGGTCGCAGTGCGGAGATCCTCGGCCAGATCGGGGATGTCGAGGGATCCAGGCTGGTGGCTCTTGTTGTTGGCCTTGGCCTTGTCCATGAAGGCTTCCAGAGCCATGAAAAGGGTGGGAGGGTTAGCGTAATGAGGGTACTGGATGGTGAACTCTTGGGGAACCTTGCTGCGAGCTTCCATTCCAAGGATTTGCTCGCGAGCAATCCAGCCATCCTCGTCCATCAGGTGGAACCAACTCTTGATGATCTCAAGCCTGCAGACGTTAGTATGTCAAGGCATATTCAGTATATATCTTAGGATTCGGTTGACATACGCAAGATCAGAGTCATATTCCATGACGGGCATCAGGTGGAAACCTTCGTCCCAAAGGAAACCTCTGGGGAAGAACGGCCGAGAGGGGACACAAGTAAAGAGATCCTTGGGTCCCTCCAGAACCGGTTTCGCAGCAGCTCTTGCCTCTGCAGTCTCCTCCCAGAAGCCTTCATTCTCTTCATCGTATGCCGGAGAGCCGGAACGGTCAACAACGTCGTCGCCGTGGAAGAATCCAACACCACCAATCAGGTTAGAGAGCATAGCCTTGGAGAATTTGGTATACTCCTTTGCCTTGAACGGCGCCTTGGGCTCCAAGACTTCATTGAATCTTTCCGAGAAGGATAGTGAGGATTTCTTGAGCTCCTCGGTGATGGTCTCGGCTAGACACTTTGTTAGATCTGAGGGTCATTTGTTGTAGGATGGACTTACAAGTCATGGGCTTGGGAGCTGAGCCAGAGGAGAACAGGACATCAAACTAGGAAAATTAGCCATCTCCTCTTTGTGGTGGTCGACCACAAGTTATTCATACCTCGAATGCGCCGGTGAAGACTTTCTGGACCATGTGGACGTTACCCTCCCCCAGGAACATGGGGAATAGTAAACAACTGAGCTGGGGGCGGCGGGTTGTCCGTTCCATACTCGTTGATAGTCTTCTCAACTTCACCCTTCATCTGAGTAAAAAGAATACCTGAGACACATCAATATCATGAACACAAATACCTTATTCATTGCACAAGAACATACCCTTCGCCTGCCAAAGATGCTGTTGCGGCATAGTCGCACTAGACACAATACCCTGACCCAGTGGCTTATCCTCATAGGTAGCATGATCATGCAAGAAATACTCATTGCTGTCCGGACCAGAGGTGACATCAATGGAGAAATCACCCAGCTCCGAAGAGTACCCATTGAGCTTCAGGTCGCCCTGAAGAGGCGAGCTGGCCGACACCGTATTTGGATCGACGCTCAATTCACCAAGCCCCTCCAGTGTGGTATAGAAAATCATTGAGGTCGGCTGGTGCTCGCTACCGTCCTCGCGTGGAGTACCCTTCACGCGGAAACCCCAGCTACCTCCATTCTGGCCGCCAGGGACCTTGATGAAGTCGATCGTGAGGTCCAATTGATTTCCCGCGTCGTGGATCGTTTCGCGTCCGCCCTTTCGCACGTCATATTCGTCCCAGCCGTACCCGGCCATGCCTTCATTTTGTTCGCAGGTATGTCTAAAGTCTGCAATAGTGTTAGCATTTGTCCACGATTGACCTGAATAGAGAAAGCATAAAAACGTACTCTGCTGCGCCGTGGCAAAGTCATCGACCTTAGCCCACATCAAGCCTGCAGACAGGCTGTTCGCAATTCGAGGGCGCACCCCGAAGTACAGATTGGACTTGTAGGGGCCCCATAGCAGCGACTGGTTGTTGGCGCGCGCGGCCTCGTTGATCAGGATGGAGACATCGTTGGGATCCTGGGCGGCAGAGATCCCGGTCGCGTAAAGCAGCGACGTTAGGAGAGAGGAGATTCCGAGATGTCGCATCTTTGCATGGCATCAATGGACATCGGACAGTTGGCAGGTTGCAAGGCGGAGCTTGCTGTTCTCTCCGCAATTACGTGGCCCGAGCTCCCCACCTACGCGGCGGCTACTGTATACATTCCGTCCGGTGCACAATTTAAAGCAGTATGCTATATTCGTTTTAATTTACTAGCTATGTGGTCTGAGTATTCACAATGTAGTCTTTTTTCAGAGCTGGTCGCGAGGATCCAATGACCCGATCTTCGCACTCTTGGCCTTACCATCAAAGACAAACTCGCTCATCAGCTTGCCAGTACCAGGTCCGTTCTGGATGCCCCAGCACGTATGGCCAGATGCAAGATACAGACCCTTGTCGTTCGTCAAACCAACCAGCGGTCCTCCGAAGCCAGTGCTATTGGGCAGGTAGCAAGCCTGGCGAATCTCAACCGCGCCATCACGCAGCTCATCCGAGATACTACCAACTTGATCCACAATATCTTGACAGCGCTCTTGGTCGACCTCGACTTCTGCAGATGTCGGCGGTAGCGGAACCACCTTGTCTCCATCACCGCAGGCGTACACAGTATCGTCAGGACGCGCATAGATCTCCGGCGCAGCAACCGTCGGCCGAGATTTCTTAGCAGGGTTGAAGTTGGCGGGGATCTCGATATTCGTGAACAGTGCGTAGGCACTCACTGGCCTTGTCGGCCGAATGACAACACTGTGTGCGCGCATAGCAGCAATAGGAGCCTCGGGGAGAACATTGCTCGTCCAAGGACCCGCAGCAACAATCACGTCGGTAGCAGAGATGGTGCGCGATTCCCCCGAAGCTTTATCGGTATAGATAACTGATTCAACTGCGCCATCAGGACGAGCGATATCCGTAACCTGTCCAAGAATAATCTCCGCGCCCTTCTCCTCGGCCAGCTTCGCCATAGACGTAGTGAAGAGGTATGGGTGAACCTGAGCGGTCTCACCCGGACCACTCATACTCTCATAAGCACGCAACAGGTCAGGCTCGACCCAATCCAGATCCTTGGGAATACCAGACGACTTGAGCTTCGACATGGCGGCCGCGCTGCGCTTCTGCAAAGATTCACCCGAGTCGCCCTTCTTCTCGGTCTTGTTTGTCATGGCACGACCGCGGACAACCAGCTGGCCGCAATTGGTCTCTCGGTAGCCCCATCGGTTCTTCCCATCATGTTCCTTTGCAAGTTGGGCGTGCAGCGGAAAGCTGAGGTCCACGAGGTTGTTCGGATACGCCCATTGCGCAAGTAGTCCGCCTGCCTTTCCAGATGCCCCGCCTGCTATATCGGAGGCTTCGAGTAGTGTGATTTTGTGTCGAGCTGGGTCGTAGGAGGGGTGTCTTGTGAGGAAGTATGCAGAGCAGCATCCGATAATGCCACCACCTGGAGGGGGAAATGTGGTCAGCGCATTCGCGTCGGCGCGGGGTACGAAATCGCAAGGTGGGGAGCTGGCTTGTCTTACCAACAATGACGATCTCGCGACGGTCACCTGCAGCAGACATTTTCGCCCTCGGAACAATCTTTGAGGAGAGGGTTCGTAACGAAGCCACTGTGTGCGGGATTCGGGGTGGTGAGGAGCAAATGTAAGAACCGGCGTTGGTCGAGGGAAGCTACGTCACAGCCGTTGGGCCTGCCCAGTCATGTGCGGCGCATATCCAGTCAATGTATGCGCTGCACCAAACAAGTTATGACTACGTAGTACTTGGGGAAACACCACGATGTCTAGAATGCTTTGAATCGTATTGTGGCAATTAGATTACAGTGTCTTAGTCGTCAAAGATTTTATGAAGAACAACCCGGGAATATAACGCCGTATGAATGCTGAGATGATAAGGTGGAACAACAGAAGAGAAAATAAAACCAGGCGTTACTAACCTAGCCAGGTATCAACGGATATCATGCGCAATCGAAGACAGATCATAAGCGTGATCAGCGTGACGGGCTGAGTGGTCGATTGAAACCACCCGAACGGTTCATGTACTGGCGGTACTCGATCTTCTTTTCCTTGCGCACGCCGTAGATGTTGTTGCCGGGCACCTTGGTATTCTTGGTCGACCGAAATTCAGAGAAGCCCAGGATTCTCCGCATCTCCTCCGCCATGTCGTTCTCGTCGGCATCTGGATCGACGTCCATCTTGTCCTCTTCAATAATGTCAGTATTTACGTCCATTTGTTCAGACCCATTGATCTGGTGCCCCAGGACGTCCTGGTCAGATCGTCCATAATGGGATCTTACTTACCGTATCGGGGGGATCGTGTGCCGGAACTGTCGCGGCCGCGATTGTCTCTGTGTGCATATCCTGTGCAGAAGATCTCAGTTAGCCTTCATCTTGTGATGCATATATCGTCTTTCACAGAGGATTGAACATACCACGTCGGTCAGAGCCACGGTCCCGGCTGACACTTCTCTTGCGATCCCTGTACCCACGACGATCTCCAGATCGGCTGCGGTCTCGCCGTCTGTCATAGCGCTCTCGGGAGCGTGAGCGAAATCGGCGATTGTCTCGGGCACCGTCGCGTCGGTCGTTTCGGGGAGGTGGTGACCGTCTGCGGTCGCGGGATGGAGCTGCATCGGGCGATCGAATTCTCTCATCTTCCTTGTCCCACATCATGCTGCTGTCAGTGCGGCGAGCGCGTTTTGCCGGTGGTTCGGCCATGTTGGTACGAGACAAACGAGTTGTCTCGTGAGCCGCAGTGGTTCTGGGTGTTGGTTTGAGCAATGGGATTTCGCTGGTTACTCGAGCGGGGATGACAGGTGAGGGTAACAGGTGAGAGATTTGGGGTTGCGGAGGATGAGGGGAAGTGAAAGTCGGAGAGGGTGTGAACTGTCGCAATTGAGAAGTTTATTACGGTTACGGGGGTACACCATTTGCGCAGTTCTGGTATCGGTGCCTGATGGCCCGGTGCCCTTCATTAATCATATAATTAGATATCGCTTACCCATGATTGCTTTATTTCAGCTTAGAATCAACTACAATGTCAGCTTGCTATTAATATCACAAGTGAAGATTCAATGAGAATTCTCATTAACAAACATGTACCACACTACATTCTTCATGAGCGTACTCGAACGATATATATTTTGCTCAAACTGGAATATTCTGCCGCCGCACATGAAACCATCACAATGCATACCAGGCATGATTAACAGGATACCAGACCTCAAGCTACAATCCCTTAAAAGCACCTATGAACGACAAATGTATCTAAATAAAGGTAATTTGAATCACTTCACTTTTCATTCACTCATACAAGCAGCCAGTAGCCATGCTCTATACAAAGTGGCGCTAGTCCGTGTTGGACTACAAAGCTTATAAAACCATTGGGTAAACCGCGCGCAGGATGATCGAATCCCAACACGAGGGGAGGACATTGCGAAGCCAATCACAACGCGCAATTCCATGAACAAGCATTTCTGATAGGCATTGCGCCATTCCCCAAGAAAAATCTTAGTCCAGAACATCACAATCACCAAGAAATTTAATATTATATCTGACAATATCTGCTTCACCTGGTATCATGATAACGATAATCTTAACACCTGGAAAATTAATGCGACTAAAGAATTTAAAGCTGGTTAGATATCCCAATTCGATAAAATCGAGGAATAGGCGTCCATGTACCCATTCGGAAAAGATGAAATGATCACAACAGCCAAGGTAAGGCGCCAAGGCGTGATCTCGTGGATCATGGGGGTGCATACGATGCCCTCGTATTGCAATTTTGCCCCCATTTGATTTCTAGTTCCCGGACATTTGACTGGCTTCTTATATTCCCGGTGGATCTCATAATGCTTCATGCATGATCATCCTGGAAAAGCCCCCGGGGCCCCGGGGGCGCCATGATTCCTCCCGAAATTAGTAATGGATCGTTCGCTCATCCAAGTTCCGAAGAAGCAAGGATACCCATAATTAGAAAAGCGATATCGTAATTGTCTACCGCTAGCAGTTGTTAATAAATGCCTGTATTTCGACATAAAGAATGGAGATACCATTCGAATCATTTCTTGCACTTCAGATTTTTCAATCTCCACTGTTTTCTCGAGAACACCATAGCGCTTCTGAGACTAAACTGAGTAGCCTGGGTAGAATCGCTTAAGGAGTAATAAGCGGTATGCGGCGACCGGCAAAGAAATTGCCAAGCTTTCCCAGAACAGCCAATTGAATTGGTTGCGAGTGAGTAGTCAATTTGTAAATAGCGGGGCAATTTCCGACAAATCAGCGGCCATAACTGTCTGCCATGCCATATAAGACCCGGGTTGCTGCCGTAAAGTGCTTCGCTTCGCTCCGTAATATTAAATGATTCGAATTGATTATACAATTGTATGCATGCTAGAGGAGGGTACCTGATAGAGCCAGTAAAAGGTCCCCAAGTCATCACAAATGCTCCTCATATCTTTTAAATCGAATGGTAAAGAAACAAGGGAAAGAAAATTCAAGAGAAGAAAAATGCAAAAATAAAAATAAAAACAATGGAAAGCTGGGAAATAGCAGCCGAACGCGGTAACCACTGCGCCACTCCGACCAACGTCGGAGCCAGGATTCGAACCTGGGCACCCGAAGGAATTCGGTGAGCTTAACCACTGCACTATCCCATTGTTAAAGAACATAAACCACAACTTTCATTATATGACCACCACTTCGTTTAGCCATTTTCTGCCCACTGTGCCATGGCTCAAGCTGCCTGCAATTGAGGTTTGCGATTGCAGATTTGTTGACTACTAGTACAGTACGTAAAACCCATACTGACTTAATATGGTACTCTCTTTTGTAGGCACAGAAATCAGAGCCTGTCGCACCTGGAACAGGCGAAGCTCCCAAATTTCTTCAATGTGATGTAAATGTAGTCGCTGCCAAATTTTGGTCTAAGTATAACGTCAAGTCCAGCTTCGGGGGACGAGGTCCATACCCCGCCATGCGCGAGGGAGCCACACCCATGCTATACAGAACACACTGACAACAGGTGATTAGGCCTAGCTAACATGTAAATAAATGATTGTCGAGGAACATTTGGACCATGGAAATAGGCCTTCAAATTATCTGTGTTCTTATGATGGTTGCGCCTACGATTATATCTGTAATGACGTCACTCACACAGCTTTCTCTCTGCTACTGAAAAGAGCTCCAGGCATGCCACTACAAAGAAAGAGAAATACTCTGGGCAGCCCCGAAATACCTGCAAAATCTACTAATGGAATTGGAAATCTAACCGAAGTTTGCACGTCGCGGCCCGGCCCGTCGAGCCTCAAAGAGTTGGAGCCACCGCGAAATTTTTGCAACGCGATCAACCCCACTTCATCCGCATCTCCCTGCACCAGCCACTCCGATCACAGCCTCCAGCGTCATGGCCCCAGTCAACCTGTCCCATCGGCGGACGCATAATATGCTCCTCATTTCCAAGCTGCTCAGCCTGAGGGATACCGCGTCGCCATTTACCCTGCTGCTGGACTCTTTGGAGCAACCGGCCACACCCCTCCTCAAAGAATATATTAGACGCGCGAAGGTATGTTTCCCCTATTTTGATGTAATTGATACCTGGCGATGCTCTTGCGAGCGTGAAGGAACGAGACTAATACTAAATTAGCTTTCAAAAGTCCATGTTACTCTCATTTCATTTGAAACGCTCCGCAAGCCAGATGGCGTCGATGCGTTCATTTCGACTCGCTGCAAGAGTCCTACAGATATCATGAGGGAAGTGGCTGAATGCCATAAGCCTGCTACTACAACCGGTCCACCGCAACGTGAGTCATGGCCCAAGTATCTGTTACAACTGGATGTGCACTTTCTAACTGCCTACTAGGCCGTCTCATCCTGATCGATGCGATAAATCCCCTCCTGAGCTCTCGAAAGCTAGACCCAAACTTCCAACTAGCTGCATTCCTGGGCTCATTCATCACTCCCAAAGACCCCACGGCTAAAGCCGACGCCTCGCTCGTGGTAACATATCACTCAGACGTGCCAGGTCTCCCGCATCAGAATCCTTACACGCCATCCTCGCTCTCTATACTCACTTACCTCGCCACCAGCATTATCACTCTGCACTCATTCTCGCACATCCTCGCGCACAAGGCCGCACGGGACCGCAGTCTCGTCGCGCCAGTCTTTGGCTTGGACGAAGAGCAAGACGGTGTCATTCTCGGACGTCTTGATCGACTAGCCGGAACTGGTGCTGCGGAGGGCATTGTTTTGGAGTTGGAGCATCGTCGGAAGAGCGGGCGTGGAGTGCTGGAATGGTATCTTCTTCCGCCTGCGTCGCGTTATTCGCCGCAGCATGTGAAGGAGGTTGTTACCCTCCTCGACGACAATATCCTGTACAATCCTCCCATGGAGCCGGATACGGGTGCTGGTGATGAGGAGCCGAAGTCGACTTTCGAGTTGGGGCTGACGGATCGGCAAAGGCGAGAGCGCGAGGGCGTGGTGTTGCCTTACTTTGATGCGCAGAATGGGGACGGACCGGGTGAAGGTGGACGGATTCTCTACGATATGGGAGAGGAAGATGATTTCGATGAAGAGGAGGATGAGATATAGATATGTTAATTATGAGTACCTACGAAATGCCACGACTGTATTGAACATGGCCTCACCCGGAGGTAACATTCGATTCGTCTAGCTACATACATTCATACAATTGTGATGGGGGAATCGGGAAACGCAGCCATTGAGGCTACGGGGAAAGTGCTGTGAATTAGAAGAATCGCCACCAGAGCAACAATAAAACCACGAACCCAACGCCGGCGAAAGGCCCGTACTGCAGGAATTTGTTAGCGCATTTGTCACAGGCGGGGGATGATGCAATTGGACCGACTTACCTGCTTCACAAGCAATTCCCAGTTTATGCGGACGGCTGCCTTGCGGTATTTCTTGCTGTCCTCACGGAGACGACCGGAAAGCTCGCCCATGCGCTCGAGACTGTCTCCACGGTACAAGAGATCCTCGATGTTCTTTGTCATGACCTTGGTGACATCGCGCAGTTCGTCGTTTAACTTGTCCAAGTTCTGGGAGGCGCGGCTGTCTTGGTAGAGTTTCTTCGTGCGCTGAATGAAGGTGTCGAATTCAACGAATGCGTATGGACGGAGGGTGGGCGAGAGGTATTGTTGCTGGGAGTAGGTGGTTGTGAATTCGGACGCCAGATCGGCCAGATAGGTGAAAGCGAGTTTGCGGGGGTAGGACCGGTCACAGACGCAAAGGAAGCAGATCTCGTCTTGGATAAGGTAGCTACAGATAAACCGTCAATTTCTCTTCTTCCCCAATTAAACTTCCCTCATCCACCTTCCTCTCCCACATGTGCACACTTACTGAAGGTTGTACTGTCCCGACTCGATACTAGCTTGCGGAGCAGCATTACGGTTCAGTCGACGGAAGATCATCTTGCATTGCGACTTGATCTCCGACAGCTCGGATTCAGCCTGGAGTAAAAAAGGCACTGGGTAAGCTTCAAGATGCTCTGCACTATCAGCACTGTCCTCGCTCACCTGTTCATCATCGACGGAAGCAGCTAACATAAGGCCTAGTTGCGATTCACGTCAGCCTGGAATTCGAACCTCACCAAGTCGTCGACTCATTCACGAACTACTCACCATCCAGCCTTGCAATCTGCGTTGATTTCACCATTCTGGCAACAGGTGGTCTGAACTAGAAGGAAAGCCCCGGCCGCAAGCGTGTTTTGGTGTAATCGGCCGCGGCAGAATGGCCAGGGAGAAGGCGGTCGTGGGCGGCAAAACGGGCGGCACGTTGGGGTAAGCTCCGGCGATCTTGCGTGTTGAACTGAACTAACTATCCGCGTTACACTCCAGGCGGGCCAGTAATCGCCCAAACCGTGATGCCGATGTAGGCGACCAACCCGAGCAGGCGATGAATCTTGAAGAACCCGTCGCGGCGTCCAGCCATGCGAAACCAAGCCCCAGAAAGGCTGCACCCCGGGGGAAGTGGAGCGAGGAACGGCTGTTGACCGACACGAAATCGGAGCTGGTGGACGCAAACCTGGTGGTAGGTGTTGTCTGACCCAAAATCTCAAAGGTAAGTGCAAGAACTAATTGCGATTTCTTTGGAAATTTTTCTAGAGCTTGTTTGCCGACTCAGATGCTTGGAATTGCTTGGATGAAAGCGAGAAGCGCGAGATTCTCGCCTTACTCCCCGACGATGTCCACCCCGAGGCAGAGATTGTACAGGACGACCCGGACGCGAAGATCCCGCCTCCTCCGCAAGAGTTCCTGCGCTACTCGATGAACTGGCGCGATGGTGTTCGCCAATTCCAAGATGACCTCGCTAATGGCCATTTCAATCCTGAGTGGCTGCGTCAAGCGGAAGAAGCTCGTAAACAGCGGGCGAATGGCGATTTCGATACCTTTAAGGAGCAGGAATTCGAGGAATATTGGGGACAAAAGCAGAAAATGGATATGAGTCTTATTGCTGGTGAAAGCGCAAAGGTTAAACTCAGCCAACTTATCCAGGATGGTGTTGTCAGAATCGGCGATGTCTGGAGATATCGCTTTGTTTTTGGCAAGGGGGAGGATCGTTTCTGTATTGACAAGGAAGCCAGGGTAATTTGTAACACATTTTTCCATTTTAATGAGCGCGTGAACTAACGGTGCAATTACAGATCCACGACATCAAAGGCTTGAAGTTGTCGTTTGTGGTTCCGACTGGGACACGAACTTTCCTCTCTGTTCCTTCTCAATTACAGGAAGAGCCCAAGACAATCGTCGAAAACGGAACAAAAGCGGATATCACCACATCAGATTCGCAAAAGGCGTCAACAGGCATGAAAAAGGAATCAACAGACACGAAGAAGCATGATCCGGAAAGCGACATTAAAACAGATCCTAACACCACAGATCCTTGCGAGAAGATATCCACAGAGATTCCCGCAGAGCCTTGCGCGGGAACGGCAAATGGCGCCCAAGAGGACCCCCAGAAATTAGAAGCTCCCGCAAACGATGTGCCTGACACCGTGGAGACAAAGCCGTCGCCCCAGGAAACCACGGTCAAAGACCAAAACGGCCCTGAAAACACGCCCGGTGCACACTACGATTCCTATTCGTCGGTTGAGGCTCCCATAGTGAGACAACCTCCTAGCACGAAAGGGGAAAGTAGCCAGGCCAACAATGGACTCAAGCGCCCAGCCCCTCAGCCTGTGCCAGAACCTCCAGCGAAGCGAAGGGCCGGTAGACCTCTCAAGTACCTGATCAAGGAGCCAGCACCAACCGAGCAGGAAGATACCAAGCAGGAGACTTTCAAGCAGGAAGCTATCAAACAGGACGCCACCTATACTGCGTCTAGCACGCCCGCAAGCTCAAGCGTATCAGTGGGAATTTACAACCTGCCTCCCTCGGCACCACTCAAGAAAATGCAAGCGGAGGATGCAGCCACCACGCAGGAAGAAAATACTGTACAGACTCGAATTGTGCCCACTACCGAGGACGGAAAGGGAAAGGCGATCACAGAGCCATCAGCTCAAAGCAATGGGGCTGAAAATCCTGAGAATGGCAATATCGTCTCAGCGACAGAAAATGAAGATGCAAATGAAACCGGACTCAAGGATACGGATCATATCAGACCCGTGTCTTTTCCACTTTCCACTCGCACAATGTCGCCGCTTACACCTCCGCCTGAGGACATGGACAACGGAACCGAGCAGCCTGCAGAGGAGAAGCCCGCAGAGCCCTCCAAGCCCGCGGACGCCGAGCAGGCCCTCGAAACAATCGTCCACGGCATCACATCTACAGCCAATTTCGCCAAATGTATCGTGGACATGGACGGACGACGACCCGAAGGTGCGCGTTTCTCGAATAATGCGTGGAAGGAGATCCGCTGTTATCGAAACAACCAGGACATAGGGAGTCTCTGGGATGTTCGACATCAGTGGTACCTCAAGCACCAGTGATGCCTCGTTCATTTCCATGTGATTTTTTTTTTCTTTTTCAACACCAATCTGAACAGTATTGCATACTTTGGTTCCGGAATCATCTGTGCACAGGAATCTTCAAAATTTCAAACAGGCACAATAGCCATTTTTATTCGGTCTAAACCCAGGCTTATTCCTGCTGGCGGGAGCATTAGCTTATCGAATGGAACATGTTCTAGCATCTCGGTACCTCACTGTTACAATACTATTGTAAACCTCGCAGACCAAGACGATCTGATAGTCTATAAACTGATAGTTATTTTTGCAAACTCCTAATACCGTTGTGTATCAAAAAGGCCCACTAAAAGACCCCATAGCAGGCGGCGTCGGATCCGAATCAGCAGCAACATCCACCGCAAAGCTAGCTTGAACAAAATCCTCCAACTCCTCACTAACAGTCTTCAGTTTCTCCTTCACACTCGCAACACCCTCTTGACCGACAATATGCCTGGACGGAGGATTCTCATGGCCTCCAATGGAAGTAATAGCATACACAGTCTCGGAAACCAGAACTTCCAGATGTGCGGAGCTGAGAGGCGGGTGCATGGAGACTATCTCCGAGCTGGAGAATGGTCCGTTTTCGATCGAGCTGACGCGTGGGTTGTCTTGCTCGCTGGACCGACTGCCTGACGTTGTATTGGGGTTTGTGGTTACGCCTTCGGAGGGGGCGTCGGGGAGTCGGGGAACGAGGTGGTTTAGGATGCCCCGGAAAAGAGGGGCGTGGTTGTTTGCTGGGGAGTAGGCGGGGAAGATTGGGGGGACGCTTGTGACAAGGTTTGTGAGGATGCCGATTTCGATGCTGCATTGGAAGATTGTGAGTTTTATGTTGAAGGGGGCGATTTCGTAGGCGAGGCTCTGGGTTGGATTAGCTTTGATTGTAATTGTCGATTATGTCAGGTGTTTTGCTCACGTCGCAGAATCCTTCAAGTGCCCAGCCTGCTGCGCAGTACATTCCTAGACCTGGGGTACCGATATGCGCCGCTGTAACTTGTTAGATGTTGATTTATTTTGGAGGCGAGATGGTCATACTGATTCCTGACAGAATCATGATGTGTCCTGTATGTTCTCTGCGCATGTGTGGGAGCGCAGCTTTGATAATATTGAGGGGTCCGAAGTAATTGACTTCGAATTGGTCTCGGACGAGGTTCAACGTTTGTTGTGAGGCGGACAGCTCTTCGACGGTACCGATTAAAGCTAAATACGACATTGTGTGAGTGCTTGTTCGTATAAGAATATTTGAGAATGCATATCAGGGTTCATAGTTCATACCCTGACTGGTACAGCAGAGGAGGATATCTACTCGTCCGAATGCCGCGACTGCTTCAGCAACGACTGCCTGGCACTCGCCCATCATTCTTCGCGCAAGGTTAGCACACCAGACCCAGCGAAATTATAGCTTCATACAGCACTCTTGTGTATACTCCAGGGAGGTCAGTATTCGCACCTGATATCCAACGGCACCGCCTTCATACGCTGCTTCCATCCCTCGTCGCGGTGCTCCTCCACTTCGGCAAGAAAAGCGTCAAATCCATTTCTGCGGCGCTCATCACGTTCCAGAACCGAATGCGCCAGTCCCAGGAGCACATAATCGCCATGCGCCAGGACCTGCCGCGCGACCGAGATGCCAATGGGCGAGTCCCCCGCGGTGATCAGCCATACTCGCGGTTCGTTATGCGAAGGGAACTGGGCGCGCGATTCGGGGGAGAGGTGGGGGTCCATGGGGGTCAGCGCCGGCGCACAAGCACGCCCATTTGCGCGACTGTCGAATGACTGTCAGAAGAGAGGAGGGCGACGGCGGTGGGCGTGCAGAGTGTTGCGGAAGACGAGCTTGTCCGGAGAACTGCGGAGTATCGAGTGGAGCCGATGCACTACCGCTTTGCCGGCCCAAATGGCGCGATTCGCAATAATTCCGCAATGCACGGCGAGATCAAACTGGAACATGCAGCAAAATAGATAGAAAAAAAAATTAGACTGATTGAAATAGCAAATATGAGAGTCGAAATATGCAAATAAATTTTTTACTTCGGCATCTGCCCGCTTGGGATGAAAGAACAGGCGGAATGCCAAGCCCCACCCAACGGTCCCTTAGCTTCAGCAAGCTAACCACCTTCTCGCCGCGCTGGCCTCTTTCTCTTCTTTTCTCCCCCCGTCTTCTCACATCATGTCCGAACAACGTCCACGAAGACAGGAGTCCGAGTCCAACGTACGTATTTGTCAGCTCCGGTTGGGGGACTGCGCAGATTTACTGACAATCATCTAGTCCGGCCTCAAGGGTGCCCTTCAGGGTCTCGGAATTTTTCTCCTCGTCCAATTTGGCATCAACCAATTCTTCGGCAACAAACAGAATGCGACGTCCGGCGCTCAGCCTGGCGGTATTCCCGCATTCGTGGATCGTCCTCACCCCAGCGAAGTCGTCGACCCGAGCGCGATGCCAGAGCTCATTGCCCCCATCTGGCCCACCGATAGCGCCCTCGATATCAGTATCTATGTGACGCCCTCGATGATTGCGCCGCCGATCAAGTCGTCTGAGAACCTGCTGGTGATGCAGGAGAAGAACTTCACCATCGGCAACTACAGTGATACCCGGGAAATCGATACGACCATCAAGGTCCCGAAGCAGGTGCAGCAGAATGGAACTCTCTGGGCACACTTCTTTGTGGCCCGCACTGGTTTCCAGATCGACCCTGCTGCCAAGGATTATACCACCGACAACGCTCTCCACTTTATTCGCCCGCTCAACCAGTACCTTCCCAAGAAGAAGGCCAAGAAGCTCAAGAACCTTCTGGCCTCCCCCGAGGGAGAGGAAGAAGAGGAAGAGGACAATACCCCGCAGGTCTCCACGGTTTCTTACTATCACCCTAACTTCACTGTGTCTGTGATTCCCGACTCTGGCACTCAGCGGTTCGCTCAGATCCCGCCGCCCGCTCGCCAGTATCTGCAGTTGGAACGCACCGGAGCCCGCGATATCTCTGGCAAGAATGGCTGGTACTACCCTACTCTCTTCCTCAACACCTTCTGGCAGTTGAAGAGCCATATGACAGAACTCAATTCCACTGTTGACACCGTGCCGCTTCACATCACCCTGAACAACTTGGCCAACTGGAAGTTCACCCTCCTCACGAATGTTGACGAGGGCTCGAAGCAGAGTGCCCGCCAGGCCGCCTACGGTGGTCCTGTTCCCGGTGGTGGTGATGGAACTGAGTGGGAAATGGTCAAGCAGATTCTTCTCGACACCAACATCTATCTTCTGGGTACCACTGGAGTCGTGACTATTCTGCACATGATTTTCGAGACTCTTGCCTTCAAGAACGATATCGTAAGTACCCCAGCTAGGTTAGTCTATTTTTGTATCACTGAAGCTCTAACACAGTCCTCTCTTATAGTCTCACTGGCGCAAGAAGAAGGATAACGTGGGCACATCAGTCCGCACCATCCTGGCAAACGTGTTTATGCAAGCAGTTATCTTCCTTTACCTGATGGACAACAGTGACAACACTTCATGGATGATTCTTGCCAGTCAAGGATTTGGTATTGTCTTGGAAGCATGGAAAATCACCAAGACCGTCGACGTTCGCCTGCGTCCCCCGTCTCCAACCTCTTTCTTCTCCTTCCTGCCGTTCGTCATTGTCTTTGAAGACAAGCACAAGCTCTCGGAGACTGAGGAGCGCACCAAGGAGTATGATGAGATTGCGTTCCGCTACCTCTACATCATCGCGGTGCCTCTGCTTCTCGCCTACGCCGGTTACAGTCTGATGTATAACACCCATAAGTCCTGGTACTCTTACATCATCGAGACTCTCGTTGGCAGTGTCTACGCCTACGGATTCTTGATGATGGTTCCCAGCCTTTACATCAACTACCGTCTGAAGGTGCGTTTCAAATTGATCAAAACCTAGCCAACATGCGTACTGACTTTTTGTTCTAGTCCGTTGCCCACATGCCCGGCAAGGCCATGGCGTACAAGTTCCTAAACACCTTCATCGATGACCTATTCGCTTTCACCGTCAAGATGCCGTGGCTGCACCGTCTGGCCACTCTCCGCGATGACGTGATCTTCTTCGTCTGGCTGTACCAGAGCTGGAAATACAAGACCGACTTCAAGCGTGTCAATGAGTTCGGCCAGGGTGGTGACAGTGATGAAGAGGATGGGAGTGCCCCCGCCGAAGACTCCGAGAAGAAGGTGAAGCAGGCGCCGAAGGAGGAGGTGGCCACCCAGACCTCTTCCAAGGCTAGCAACTCCAAGCAGTCGACTCGCAAGAGAAAGTGAACGTTTCCCCGTCAAAGTCAGTCTTGATGCAGCCGATCTTTGAGCCCGTATCAATATTCGCCACTGGTTTATTGGGGCCCGCAAGTACCAGCATCAACCCTGTGCCTGAGATTGTTACTTAATTCAAAAATTCGATGAAATTGCATCATCGATTTAGAGCATTGAATAAATTGTCAAAATTGATTCATTCTATCCGTATACCCTAGAATAGTGTATGATAAGTGGTATTCGTAGTTCTGCTCATCGCATAGTTTTGCGTTGCGGACGGGATTGTTGTTGATCGCGGCATCGCCCGATTCGGTTTAAGCCGACTTCTCCAACGGACGCGCGTTCGCTGCTCTATGCGAACGCAACAGAACCCGCGTTCCTCGATTATTCGAACGCTGCCCTACCTCGAATTAGTAAAGCGCAATACTTAATCTTCATCTAGACGTCCTCGGCCTCGCGACTGAAGAGGAGAGGCGCGCTCGACCATTACGCGTTGACGCGCCGGACGGGCATGCAGATTGTCCCGCGCATCTAAAGCCGAGAAGAAACCACAGTTGCAGGGAGTCCGCGAATCTGCACTTACAAGATGGATACGAACGAAGGTAAGTAATAATAATCGTCCACAAATTACACCACTTGATGAAAAACTAACTTGCTCGCAGGCGGCCAAGAATCAGGCACCTTGCTCGATGCCCTGGAGCACCTGGAAGCCGGTATGAATCGCAATCATTACACCATGAAAGGCACAGGCTAATGAACAGGACAGTCGCCTATGTGCCAGTCAAGCAGAGGTACACTGATGCCAGCGAACTGGCCAGAATCATTACCTCGGACGCGTACGAGAACGGCATACCACAAGCCGCGCTGGGCCGTCTGCTGAAGGTGCTGACCGCAAAAAACAATCTCGACCAGGGAACAGTCACATCTCTGATCAAGAACCTCTACCCCCAAGAGGGTATCCTGTCGAAGCATATCACGCAGGTGGTTTGCTGTCTCGGGCCCAACAAGACCAAGCCAACACCCGCGACACAGGCACTGCTTGTGCGCTGGCTGATCCTAGCATACGACCTGCTGGAAGATAAATCGCATCTGGGAAAGCTTTATGCGGTTCTATTTAATCATCTGGATATGATCAGTCTTCGGAAACCGCTTTGTCATTTGCTGTCGCTTATAACGCGTCGGAAACACGTCAAGCCGTTTCGGATCCAGACTCTGATGGAGTTTATTCAGAATGCTGGTGGCGAGGATAAAGAGCTTGTTTGTCTCTTGAGGATTTTCAAGAACTACTATCCCGAGATCATCGTTGGTGATGGTGGGTCGAGGAGAGCTGGGCTTTTCTTCAAGCATCCTGATCTTGAATGGTCGAGTCATGCGAAGGCCTTGCAGGATCAGAATGAGGAGAGGGCGCAGGCGAGTCAGCAGTCGAAATATCAGGTTGTTCATCGAGGTGCGGTGAAACGGAGCAGACTTGAGGTGATTATTCCGGTGCTGCAGACCTCGCGAGTGTCGAGTAAACAGACGTCCTTGGAAGAGATCCGGGACATTGATCATTTTGTCGACAATCTTGATCGAATGGAGCTACCGAATCAGATTATCTCGACGCTGGGGGATGCGATGGCACAGAAGTACCTTCATCTGGTCCAGTCTGAAGCAGCGAATCATCGTCTTGATGAGTGGCTGAGGAGTTTCTTGGAGGATAAGTTGGAGCAGATCCGCAATGGTGATGACGGTGATGAACCAGACGCATTATCATATGTTCTCAGCTTAGTTGAGGCTTACGCCTCCTTTACCAAGGTAAGTGACTGCTTTGAACCAGTCATGTAATCATATTGTGAACGAGATAACTAATGCGATCCAGCAACTTCTGCCCTCAGTTCGCTCTTTTCTAGAGGCCTACGTCCACGTATGGAATGGCCGAGACAACAGAGAAGAGATTCTGCGACTACTTCAATACCTGCCGATAGAGCCCTTCGAGTCTCTCCAGAGGAGTATCTTGTCGACATTGGAATCCAGCCTGCTGGACGAAACCCTCGCTTCTCGAACCGACCTGCTCGACTTCTATTCAGCTCTGATATCCGAATGGGGCGTCAAGCTTCGAACCCAGAAATCTACTGTTCCGACCGAAGAATCCGCTCCTCTGAGCAAAATCGTCACACACGCAGAACTACTCGCCTCGTCAATTGAAGAATTCGCATCCACCGACGAGGACGAGCAGGACGCTGTCAACTCGACCACTTTGCCCGTTCTTCGATTCTACAAGTCCATGGCAGATCTCTTCTCCCACGCACCTCAAAATGCCAAAATCCGACTTACGGTCCCGCGAGCCGCAACAGTCTACACCATCGCATTTACACAGAGCATCTCCGTCATCTCCACGCTCAACTCCATCCTAGCCGGCTACAAATCCTCCTTCGAGGCCTCACTCACCTCTCAAACGCTAAAATCACCAAATACGACCGAACCACTCTACGATACCAATCTAGTCGGCCAATTCAACGGCTACGTGATGGACATGTGCAACCTCATCTGGCGGAACCGCGCTCTCAACTCAGAAGATCCCAATGCGTTGGGCTGTCTGATTCCCGCAGCGACCACCACCGCTCTCACAAACTATGTGCGTAGTGTCAATGAGGCTGCGAGACATTATGATAGTAAGAGCGCTTTCAATGTCACTCTTGCTTCGATATTTTCTCTTAGTCATCATGCTGCGTTCTGTAATCTTTCTGCGGCTTGTTTTGCGGATTTGGAAGAGGAACAGCAGATTCCGGAGGACCGTCCTAGGATGCAGAAGCCAGTTACTCAGAAGGCGTTGCAGGCGCTTGAGAGAGATGGTGGTGCGAAGATTTCTTGGCAGGAGTACCGCGTACATATGCTGGATTGGTTGGATGCTATTGGGAGCCGGGGTACGGCTAATCTTATGAGAAGTACGATGAAGGCTTTGCGGAAGGAGTAATCGAAGATAGGTTTGGATGATATAAATGAATGAACATGATCTTTCCTGTTAAATTGCTCGAGTCTATGTGAACTCGTTTGTTCCTCCAAAACGCCCTGAATGCCTGGTATATATACACTTATAATACACTGTTGTCTGTATATTGCAAAGGAAGGACACAGAAAGAGCCTCAGAATTTCTCGGTCGAGTTCAAATAGATATCTTGAACGCTGGGGTCTTCGCGCAGGGAACTCAATAAATCCTCAAGACCTTTAATCTGTTCCGCATCCTGCACTTCAACCAGCGTGTCCTGATTCGGGTCCCAGAAGATCTCCAATTCCTCGATGGTGAGTCCAGAAAGCTTGGTGAAAGCCTCGCCGACGCTTTTCGTCTCTGATGGATCAGTGAAGATGACCAGGCGGCCTCTATCATCCGTAATTATATCCGTTGCGCCGGCTTCAATGGCCTGATCCAGATAATCGTCGGCGTTCAAGCCATCCTTCTTCTCCATCGCCACTCTCCCTTTCTTTTCGAATAAGAATGTCGTGGGCGTCACTGTCCCACCTCCATTCTTGATCAAGTATCGTACGTCCTGTAGCACTCGTGCCTTCTGGTCCGTTTGACATTCCACGACGGCAGCTACGGAGCCCGGTAGCATGGCTTCAATTGTCAGATATTCCAGCGCTTGTCCTGTCACGCTGAGCCCTTGTCCCCGCGCAATGGCTGCTTCGATGATGGTCTTGGGGATGGAGGCTCGTTTCGCATTCGAGAGGGCGAGGGTTAGACGGGGGTTGTACTTTGGATCGGCGCCCCATACTATCGACAAAAAAGTGGTCGTTAGTATCAAAACGTCATATAAAGCTGCCGAGAGTGCGTACATTGTGTAGCGCTGCTGATCTCCTTGCTCACCATCTGTCGCTCTTTGCTCTTGGCCTTGTCATTTTTAGCCTTATCGTGCTTGATGGTGGACCATTTGTTGTGCCCAGACATAAGTCCAGATGTAGTCATAAAGCCCCGAGAAGTATTGCAACCAGCAACCCCGGAGGGTGGTCGCAGAAGCCTGCCCAGCTGGAGCGCCATACCTCTTTTTTTTTTCTCTGCGGCGAAGAGTTGCGCCTGCGAGCGGAGTGTATACATTCCGCGGGCCGACATTTATCCGATCTCCGCGGACGGTGAGGCCAACTCGATAAGGAGATGACGCGGTTTACTTCAACCTCCCCCCCCCCTCTTTACCGCGAGGCACTTTTGATGGGGATTGAACGATCATCACATCCCGTGCCCAATGTCTACCTCCGAATCCGCCCCGATATCCTCAATCCCTGAAAATGCGGTGCCGGAGCTGGATATTCCCAAGCTTCATGCGCTCCCCTCCGAACAGCAGGACCTCTACCTGCTCACCTTCACGTCTGATCTAGTGCAATATATTTCCGGTCTCGATGCGGCACAGGTTTCGGCACAACAAAAAGCCCTCAAGCCGGAATTGTTCAAGATCTTGTCCCTCTCCTCCCCAACCCTCACGCGAGTCCTCCGCAATAACTTGGGACGATGCTTCGGTGCGATCTTGACGAAAGGCGATCGCGGGATCCTCTTCGAGACCATTACCGACCTGATTGGCATACTGAATGCGGGCAAGAGCGAGGCGGAGCTAAAGACCAAGTTCGCTGCCGCGCATTGTCTCGGCGAGGTCTTTGCGACGGCGGGCGAGAGCGCCTTCATGCAATGTAATGTCGCCACCGCGAGTATGCTTAAGCTGCTCAAGTCGGCGAGCAATCATACCGGTCTGCGGGGAGTAATATATTCTGTGCTGCGCAAGATTGTTGTTGGAATTGGCGTCCCGATCGACGAACAGACTGCCCGCGATATTTGGAAACAGGCGCGCAATGCCGCAACGAGCGATAAGTCGACTTTCGTGCAGGTTCATGCTTGCCGGTGCATGGAACAATTGATAAATACGACACCGTTTTTTGACAATGCGACTGATTTCGAAATCCTCAAAACTATTATGTGGAAGGTCATCGACAGCCCAATTGCCCCGGTCAGACATGCGGCAGCCGCATGTCTTGGCCGGGCTCTTGTCAAGCTGCACGCTAGCGAAGCGCATATTTCGGCTCCGCCAAAACCGAAGTCGAAGAAGTCGAAGCGCATGTCTAAGAAACCTACCGCTCGGCCGGGAGAGGAAGAAGAGGAGGAAATGTCCGAGTCCTCTGTGGCGAATGCCCCGAAGAAGGACTCGCGCTTGTTCTTCCTTCTCCCAGATCTTCTGCGCCAGCTCTCATCTCAATATTTGAAAAGTACGACTTCAAATCGCACGCGCGCCGGTATCTGTATATGCTATAAATACGTTTTGCGGAATCTGGGGGATAAGATTGTCGAAGAGCGATATGGGCAAATTGCCTCTAACCTCCTGTTCGATCTTCTAAACCACCCGACGATTACATATAACCGGTTCCGCCTGCTGATGACTCGCAAGTTTGTCAAGGTTATTCTCGAGGATACGATTGGCCGGGAACTTCTCCGAGAGAACAGTCAACTTAATGCTGCCAAGTGGCTCATTAATGATATTCTCAAAGACTACCCCCAGGTCATTCAAGAGCGTCGCGAGCCGAGCAAGTATACATTGACAAGCACCGTTAGCGCCTTGTCCTCTCTAATTGCATCGGTTGGCTCCGCCTTTGGTGTTCATGCCGATAGCTGCCGTGATGCTTTGCTTCAGGTGCTTCCACACCCGAGCTATACCGTCCAGGTCCACACGGCGCACTGCTTGCGCAGTTTCGTACTTGCATGCCCCCATCAACTTCTGTCCTGCGTTACAATTTGCATGAACAGTCTGAACAGAGAGATTGGACAGCTTGCCACACCGCGGCAGTCTCCCCGCCGTTGCGTTGGCTACGCAAATGGACTCTCCGCCATGCTCAGCACGTCTCGACTGCAGCCTCTGTATGGTGCAGTTGACGTCTTTGCTCGAATCTTCACACAGGCGACCGATCTACTGAAGACCAGCAGTACATCCGAGCTGCGAGTCGCAAGCACTCAGATCCAAGTGGCCTGGATCTTAATTGGAGGACTTATGCCTTTGGGTCCAAGCTTTGTCAAGATCCATCTCTCGCAATTGATGCTCCTTTGGAAGAACGCCCTGCCAAAACATCTGAGCAAAGAGAACTCGGCTAAGCCCAGCACACTTGAGACAAGCTTCTTGGCTCATGTGCGCGAATGTGCCCTGAGTTCCTTGCTTGTCTTCATGCAGTTTAACAGCAAACTCATTACCGCCGATGGTGCTAAGCGGATAGCGGCCATGCTACAGAACACGGTTGAGTTTTTGGATGATTTGCCACGCCCGAAGTCGATGGAAGATATTGCTCATCGCCTTCATCCCTCGCTTCAACTGGCTGACTACACCACTCTGGTGCGCCGCCGGGTTCTTCAATGCTTCTCGAAGCTGGTGCATGTCCACCACCCCAGCCACGGTGACATCATAAATCATTCTACACTGCTCAGCTTGGCTATCTCCTCCTTCGCGGACCCTGATGCGCAGTACCGGCCCCTGGAAAGCTCGATCGCGGGCTCCACCGGCCAATTTGATGGCTTGTGGGACCTTTGCGATAATTATGGCTTTGGAGTTACTGGACTTGCTCGCGAATACATTCACGCTGCCCTGACCGGTTCCAATGGCAATGAAAATGCTCCTGCTTGGTCTGCCATCAACTCCGCAGATCAGGCTGTTGACAATGCGTTGACCTTCCCCATCTGCGAAGCTAGTGAGCATGACTCGGTCCTCTTGTACAGTTCGCGAGCTGGGGAGTCATTCTCGGTGGACCCGCCGACTACTGGAGTTGTGAACTCTGCAATTGACCTTTTCTCTGTTGCTATTGCTTTGCACTCGCCTAAGATCCAAGAAAGCAGTGTGGAACAGATTGCCACGTTCATGACTTCTCAGAGTCTTCAAAGGAATCTCGGAAGGAAGGCTGCACTTGGTGTCAATATCTCCGTGGCCCTACTGCACGCGTTGAAAGTTTCGGTCAAGGAGACTGATTTTGTTGCTGGAAAACTGAACTCTTCCACTGATAAACCATTGCAAGAGCTTATCCAGGTACGTCCTCAAATCTATTGTCTGCCGAATTGAATAGATGCTAATCAGATATAGAAATTTGTCATTGATGTCGACCCTATTGTCCGCACCATTGGTGTGGAGGCACTTGGTCGTCTCTGTGACAGTGCTGGTAATGCTTGCACCAACACCCAGGTCAATTGGCTTGTCGATACTATTGTCGCCAACAGGGATCCGCATGCGCGGGCGGGCTGTGCTGCTGCTCTGGGCTGCATTCACTCCCAGATTGGTGGTATGGCTGCTGGTCTGCATCTCAAGACCATTGTGGGCGTGCTGATGTCTCTTTGCAACGACCCTCACCCCGTCGTGCATTTCTCGTCTCTTGGCGGATTGGAGCGAGTGGCCAATTCTGCTGGATTGACATTCTCGCCGTATGCCTCTAGCTCTCTGGGCATGCTTGCGCAGCTTTACAATGCCGACACTCACAACGAAGAGTCTGCCACGCTGGCAACTTCCAACATTGAGATGTCCTTTTTGACGCCCGTGGTCATCAGTCGATGCGTTGATTCGCTGATCAATGTCTTGGGACCGGACCTGCAGGATGTTGCAAAGACTAGAAACCTCATTCTGACACTGCTTCGCCAATTCCAGTTGGAGGAAAATCCCGCCCTAGTCACGGAAAGCTCCAAGTGTCTCGACCATTTCTCTCTCTACGCCTCCAGCTTTGTCGATTTCCCTGGATACGTGAAGCGCCTGCAGACAGAGCTTCGCGCCAAAGATGTCTTCATGCGTGATGTGGCCGTCCGTGGACTCAGTAATCTGATGAAGCGAGACGCCACTTCTGTGGTGCGAACAGCCAGCGAAACTCTCGAAGATGATATCTGGCTTGCTTTCGATGATGCGCCCGACAGCCGACCCTTGAAGAAAATGATTCAAGAGTGGCTGCAACAGACTGCCCTCACCGAGACCGAATTGTGGATTCAGCGCTGCCAGAACATCATGACAAAAACCCGAAACAAGGTCGAGCCTCTACCGACGACGGCAGTCCAGACTGCCGCAGCAGATATGCCTGACGATGAAGTCGCCGGCTTCGCCTCTGCTGTTGCGGGTGATACACCCGCCGAGTCTGCGAATGGAGTGGCAGGTCAGGAATTGCTCAAGTGGCAAACACGTAATTTCGCCATGAGCTGTCTCTCTGAACTGCTCGCAACTGTGCAAGAAGCAATTCTGCCTGACCATGCTATTCCTGCAGAGGTGGCGCTCCAGTCCAAGGTTGGAGACATTGTCCGAATGGCCTTCTCGGCATCAACAGCCAATGTCATCGAACTGCGTGTCTGGGGTTTGAAGATCATTGATCAAGTTTTGACCATGTTTGGCAAGGCTCCAGACCCGGACTTCGCAGAGGCTTCCTTGTTGGAGCAATATCAAGCTCAGATTGGATCTGCTCTCACTCCTGCTTTTGCTGCGGATTCGTCTGCAGAACTTGCTACTGAAGCGATTAACGTGTCGGCCACTTTCATTGCTACTGGTATTGTGACGAATGTGGAGCGCATGGGTAGGATTCTCAAGTTACTCGTTCTTGGTCTTGAGAACTTTGCCAAGAACCCCGATACCACTGAGATTGGCGACCTCAAGGGCTTGAACTCCAATGCCCGGGTTATGGTGAAGCTGGCACTGTTCTCGGCGTGGGCCCGTTTACAGATTGCAAGCATTGAACATGAGTATCTTAACCAGGTTGTTCAGCCTTATCTCGCCAAGCTCACGCCGTTGTGGCTCTCGTCTCTTCAGGAGTATGCCCGCTTGCGCTTTGAGCCGGATATCTCCGGTGCTCTGGGGACAAGCACGCAGAGCAATGATCTGGACGAAGTCTATGCTGCATTGAATCGCGAGACTTTGTTGAAATTTTACCAAGATTCGTGGCTCAATCTTGTTGACGCAATTGCTGGTTTGGTTGAGAAGGACATTGACTTCGTTTTCGATGCCCTGGACGGCAAGCTTCAGCAGCCTGAAGAGCCTAGTGATGCTGAAAAGGAGAACGAAAGCGAAAAGAAGGATGAAGCCTCATCTTTGGCTGAGTCCAAGGGCAAGGGTGATGATATCAACTACCGCGAAGAGCCTGTGGCCTTCTTCTTTGTGCTGTTTGGTCTTGCTTTTGAATCTCTGGTTGATCAAGCAACTTTAGCCTCGCAGCGTTTGGCCATCCTGCAAGCCCTCAAGAGAATCTTGCGCCCTATCATTTCTGGCAACGCTATCTACCAGGATGCCATTTTCTCGGAGACTATGGATACCTTTGACCGTCTTGTTCTGACCGAGAGCACTCCAATCCAGACCGTCATTGTTGAGATCGCACAGAACCTATCCCTGGACCATCCCGCAGCCAAGAGTGACCAGGAGCGCAGTGATCATTTGTCGGATGACATCGAGCAGCTCTTTGAGCTGACAAGAAGCATCATCCTCGTCCTCGCTGGAATGCTCCCCAACCTTCGCGAGTCGACTCCCTTGGCTCGATTCAATGTATCCTCGGACGACTCCCTGACACTTATTCGCCTGGCCCTGAAATCTCTGGTGGACGTTGCATCGGTCTTCCCATCGATCATCCGCAACGATCTCCACGCTTGCATCCTGCACATCTTCACCACAATCCTGGCCACAGGAATCTGCCAAGCTCAAGTTGTACCCCAGGCCCTGCCCATCTTCCGGCAATTTGTCCACAGCATCACCCACTCCTCCGAGGTTCCCGAGGACCACGACGTGATCGCCTTCCAGGTCCGCGGCTGCTTAACCCGATTCCTGACCATCCTCACTATCGCCCAGCGTCGAGAATCTGAGACCTCAATCCCGTGTGCCAAGAATACCCTCTTGGCCATCACCTTCCTCCTGACAGCAGGCGGCCACGTCCTCCCTCCCCAGGACCCAGTAATCAACCGAGTCCTCAACGAACTCCTGGACTGCCTCCAAGACGTCGGCCTCGCGACCGTTGCCGCAAGCTGTCTCCGCTCGATCCTCCTAAAGCCCAACCCCCGCTACACAACCGACGACGTGATCTCCCGCTACCTCCTCCCTCGGCTGATCGCCTTCCTCATCGGCTGTCCCACAAACTCCGGCGATATTCCCAGCGACCCGGAGAACTCCCGCGCCGTCATCGCCCGCACCCTCGTCGGCTGCGTCGCCAATGCCTCCTTCTCGCCGGCGGAACTCCCCACCGCGCTCTCGCTCGTGATGTCCGCTTTGCTTGTCCGCGCTAAACGCGAAGGCCAGGCGGTGCACAAGGAGTCTGCGGCCCTCTTGCTGGAACTGGCCAAGGCCGACCAGCTTGTTTTCAAGACTTTGGTGGCGAATATGAACCCCGAGCAGAAGTCGCTTCTCGAAGAGGTTCTGAGGAGTGCCGGTATTGGGGCTTCGGCTAAGTCGGATGAGTCTGCGGAGAATACTCAACACGCTGCGCCTAGTATTGCTCTGCGGATGGACTTTTAGTCTAGCTTTGGTGGAAAGTACCTCTTGACCCTGGTTTCGTTGGTTTGGGATTGAGGATTTCATGTGTTTTCGCACTGATGACTTGATATGATGTGATGCATAGTGTGCAACTGATGTATAGACTCTCGGTGATGACGCTTATCGAGAACTTGTTTCAAATTAATCGCGGAGTATATTACATAGTCTACGATGAGACGTAGTGTTCAGAGTAGTAGAACGCCTTTAGAAGATTTCATGCCAGTTACGAAAATGGAGAAAGAAAAGAGAAAAAAACAGGTAAAATCCCAGCCATCTGAAAATGTCATGGGTATTTTTCTGGTATTCGGCTATTCGAATATCTAGCTGGTGGATCCCTGCCATGCAGTCAAATCACGCCAGGAAACAGGTCATGAACATTTGCAATGTCCCTCTATCCCATAATTTCACTTCGTTGTTAGCCTAAACTGCAGAAATATGGCAGAGCTCACCTTTTCAGAACCCATCGTCATCAATACCTAGGGCCATGGCAGCCCAGTTCTGCCAAAGCGGAACCCCAAGCAACGGCACATTGTGCGGCCTGTTGAGAATAACTTCGAATCCCATAGCAAGCAATCTTTGGTTAGACCAGAACGGGAAACCTACCTCTCTGTACAAGTCGTGGTGTGACGAGCACAGTACAGTTCCGATGCTACCTGGATTCCAATTGAGGGACTGAAGGCCCATGTACTGCAGTCTGGGAGCAACGCGCGTCTCTGGGCAGCAATATGAAGCCCAGCTTGACGAGACACTCGTTCCGGGTTCCTCGAGTTCGAAGAAGGTATGGGCCCAGTCCACGACGGCGATTATGGAATCGCGTGCGTGGAGCATGAGGAAACGTAGCATGCTGCCGGGGGGAGGGTCAATAGGCTTGGCCCAAAAATCTCGAACCCTGTTCTCGTTGAGACATCTTTTGTGGAACTCGCTGGGACCTACTGTGAACGTACCTCTAGCGACGGCCTCCTTGAGTTCAAAGAAGATCTGGTATGCCACTGTAGCAACCATGATGCGTTGCTCCTCGATCCAGGACGGTGGGCCGATGTCGATTGGCATGGGAGGGCTGAATCCGGGCCACAGTGGCCCAATCCTTTCGAGGCATTCCTGGGGTGTAACACTCATGCAACGGATAAGCATGTTGTGAAAGCACTTGTGTGTTCTCATGCGGACGTAGCTGGATAATTCCAGGAGTCGAACGAGGTATGTTGCCGGAGCCGATCTGGGAAGAGGGCGTCGTCCGCAGGATTCACGAAAAGTCTCGTTGATCTCAGGGATGATTCGCAGATTACCGACCAGGATCTGTTCAGTGATAAACCTTGGAAGATGGAACGTCAGATCTTCCATGAAGAGGCCAAACGCTTCCGGCAGGGGATTGTCATTGTGCGGTCCCTCGGCACGCCACCACAGGTAAACACAGCAGCGGAAGGAGAATTGCATCGAGGGACTGTAGCAAGTCGGCTGGTTAGTGAGGATGCCTTCCACGACCTCCGAAAACATTCCGTCGAAGTTGTTCAAGAAATCAGCTATGGTCGGTGACGCCTGGTACAGCCGATGCAGGGTGGGCAGGTCTGGTAGTTCGATGAGGATCGCCTTGAGGGCGAACCACGGAAGCTTTAAGAAGGGATCCATGATGGCGGGGTGAAAGTGTACGCGTGTAGGGGATTTGGAGAGAGATGAAGAGAGAAAGAGAGATGAAGAGAGAAAGAGAGAAAGCGAGAGAGCGAGAGAGGAGTGGAGAGAAAGCGAGAGACGAAGAATAGGCAGCGGGCGCGGCGCGACATCAAAATGGAAGGCGCAGCGGTTTGAGTGCCGGCCTTAGGCAGCCCTTTGATTATTTCCATTTCCCTTCACTAGTGTTTATTCTGGATCCTGAGAGCAGTCCCTAGAGGCTTTTTGTAACGTAACGAGTAGAAAGAGTACAGTTCATCTATGAATTAAAAATATCTGAATTCCAAAAGTGTGGAAAGCCGAAAGGTTCAACCATACAAGCTCTTCTCGAGCCGAAGCCTCACTATAAAGTGAACGTGTTGTGTGAAATACCCAAGCCAGATTTGGACCAGACTCTTACTTTGAACCTTTACCCTCTTCAAAATTCACTCGCTTTGACGAACCTTGATCGTCGAGCGAGCATCTCCGCAATCTGCACCATCGTCATCGATCTCATGATCTCCATCATCTGCACATGAGCACCCAACTGCGTGACAATCCAATTCCCGAATTCTACGGAGATAAGCGAGTCCACCCCATAGCAGGCAATCAACCGATTATCCTGCAGCCCATTTTCTGGTATGACAATCAGTTGCGATATTTTGTTTTTCATGGCAACAAGAGTCCCCTTGACGGCTATGTCAGGGTCGACGGCAGCCCGTAAGACTGGCTGTACTCCTACGTACCTTGAGATACACAATTGCAATACACAACGTAAATATAGGGTTCTCTACATGAAGGAGTCGATAATAATAATGGGGCCAACACTCAGCGGGGACATTCCGTGAAATTTGTTCAAGGAAATTTCAGCTATGGCCGGTGAAGCCAGGTACAGCCGATGCAGAGTGGGTAGGTCTGGTAGTTGGCTGAGAACCTCCTTGAGGACGAATTAGGGAAGCTTCACGAAAGGGTCCATCGCGGCGGGTCTACCCGGCGGCCACGAGGTGCTCGGAGCCCGTGGCAGATGGGCGGCGGGGCAAAACACGTTGATGGCAAATGGGAGGCTGGCCGAGTTGCTCCGAGATGGGTAGTGGGGTATGAGTTGTGTGGGGTGGGATGCGGAAGAAGATGGCCGAGAGATGGGTAGACAGGTGGTGAAGAGGGGTGGTGGAAGAAAGGTTGGAGAGAGAGATCGTGTTCGAAGCAAACATAGAAGAGGCGGGAATGGAATCTGCAAGGCTGACTCACTTGACAACCGAAAAAGGAAGGAAAGAACGCACCAAGCACCGATCAAAGGGCACCAAGTTCAACATCACAATAAATGGGAGTTGCTAGGAAGGTAGGGGACGCTTAATTCAGCCTTTGGCAAGCTGAAAGATGTCGGACTCATATTACTTACAATGCACTTCCGTTTCTGAAAACATCATGGCCTCCTTCACAAGCGAATTTTTGGGGTATATTACAATCTGATGAATTTACGCAATTCCTCCTTTCATCAATATTGGACAATTGCGATTCTTCTCGGTATATTTGGCTATTGTGCCTTACCCACCCATACCAGAGGTAACTATACATACTACTACAGGGTTGTTGCAACTAGTCCAGCAAATTCGGGTTGAACAACATCCAACCAACAGTGAAAACAGTGCTATAAGTAACATTTATCTATGAATGACTGGGTTTCAAGTGAATCAATTCAGTGTAGCGATGGATCTTCGATGGTGACTCAGGCTGAAGCAGCGTGTTGGCCTGAAAAGCCGGGCCGCCACACCGGTCGCTGAGTTAAGCAGGTATACTCGGCCTCTCCCTCTTCTCCCACCCCCCAACCATCGTTCTCACGGATTCGCTACATACCATGTCTGTCCGTTAACAGTACCTTCGGGGCTTCCTTGCTGGGTCCGCGATGCCGCCAGATCGTGGGCGCGCCTCTCGAGCGTGTGCCTCATGCAGAAAGCAAAAGACTCGCTGCTATGAACCCGGTATCCCTGGCAAGGCGTGCCTGAGATGCGAACGCCTTCGCCAGAAATGCTCGCTGGTCGAGATTGACGGACACGATGGAGAGCCAGTGGCTTCCTCTTCTTCTGGAACCGATGCACGGTATGACCGATTTCTAATCCCGCTATTTGAAAGACGGCAAACTAAATGCCGCGATTAGACTGGAGCGCCTGGAAAGGACGGTGGCAACCTTGCTTGATCGGCTGGGGGAGGGTCCTTCCAACGTCGAAAATGAGCCAAGCCGGCCAGCAAGCACACTAACGACCTCGGAAGCCGGGGAGTCGACCTACCAGGACACGGAACCTTCCGCGGCTCCGATCATGGTCATTCGTGATCTGGCCACCGATTCGGAGGCGAAGCCATCCCCTGATACCAAATCCATGGGCTCGGTGCTTGATGATCTGATCACGCCCGATCTAGCTTTTACTCTCATCAAGATGTATGACATACCTCTCGGGGAGCCCTGGAATGCCCAAGAAATTCTGAACCTAACTCGCCCTTACAGTTTTCTTGGATGCTACGGCCGCTGGATCATTTTCGACCCCGAGTCGGATCCTGCGCTAATTCTACCCCGCGTGAGGCAATCGCCATTGCTTTTTTGCGCTTGTTGTCTAATCGCCGTGCGGCATACTTCCGAAGAACTTGCCGCGAGCCTCGCGCCAAAGCTCTACGAGTGCGCTCGCTCGCTGGTTTCGAGCACCCTTTTGGTGGCACCTCAATCTATTGAGTTCTTTCAGGCCGCATTGATTTTGTGCATGTGGTCGACCACCGTGGGACAGGTGCCCTTGAGTATCGATACGTGGCTTCTCAGTGGATTTGCCCTCCAGCATTCCCTGTCCAGTCCGTTATTTGCGGAGGTTACTGCTCGATCTCAGCCACCGACCCGGATGGATGAACATACAGCGGATCTCTGTTGCTTGTGGAACCACTTATGTCTGGCTCATTTACACTACTGTGTCGGCACTAGCCGCCGATCAATGTTGCAGACTTGGCAGATTGAACGTACCCGAGTAATCCTGGAGTCTGATTATGCGATTAATTTTGAAGTCCGCATGGTTGCTGAGATCCATTTATATTGGACTCTATACCAACATCTTATTGAGGCACCGGTAGACCTTCTGAAATCGGTGGCAGATCTGCAGACGTGGAGAAGAGAATGGGAATTCCTTCTTGGTATGTGGTCACTGGTTCTCCCTCCGCTTCCCGATGCTGATACCGTTCTCAGAACAACCAAGATCTCAATTTCTCTCGATGGGCTTTCACTTCTCAAACCTAATCTTGTACGAGCACGCCCTGAAATCAAAATCCGCCCGAGCCCGCGAATTACTTGTCTCCGAGATGATCCGCCACTCAACTGCCATTTTGCACCTACCCATGGATACAGTTGATGAACACACCCGCCATTTAAGCGACCACATCTACCACATGATCACATTTGCCGCAATCATCATCTGTCGCCTGCTGCACAGCTACGAAGAACAACTGAGTTTTAAATACAATGTAGCTGAACTGGATGCTTTGATTATCAATCTGGTTCAGTGGCTGCACTCGATCGGTCTTCCCTGTCATGCAGGACATACACTGGGAAACATCATTGCAAAGGTTCACCAGAAGCTTCGGCCCCGTGTAGAGACATTGCCTGCCACTATCCCCACAGAGGATTTTCCGGAGGATAATTTCACGAACTACTATTTCCCCGAGTTTCTGGGATTGGGGGCTTCTGCGGCTGGAAATTGGGATTTACTCACTGATCTGAATTTCTTTCCGCAGAGTCCTAATTCGTGACGAATCTAGGGAGATCCCGCGAATACGCTTTATGATCTAGCGATTTTTTACGCACATCGGAACCGTGATTGTATCAACCGTGATGGGCTTTGACAAGGTCCTTATCAATTTTGCCATTCGACAGACAAGCAAACAGATACTTGCTACCCAACCCAGCGACCCGGCCAACCACTGGGTCATAGAAGTGTCAAGGACATCTGCTTGAATCCCCATTCTGGCACCCATGGAAAGGTGTCAGTCCATGATGCACTCGTCTACGAACAGCAGTCGCAGCAGACCGACATGATATTTCCAATATCAACCTGCCGGAGGTTGAAGACGACGTCCGGATACGTCGCAGAGTTTCTACAAATTCATAATAGGAGCTCTTGCGTTCGTTATTGAAACAATTGCCCTGCCTACTATTACAGTGCCCAGCGCCTTTGACCCGGAAAATTCAAACTCCGAAGACTAATTCATTATAGTAGAGACAAGAATGTGAAGTCCAGAATATAACATACAATAACCAACGCAAGTCTCGCTCTTGGTCCATAAACTTAGTAGACATTCAATTCAACCATTGCTCCGATGCCGTAGCCCAGCCACATAATATATACAGAAAGGCCCCTCTTCTAAGTCGGGAAGATGCTAATGTACAGCCAAAACCACATGAAACATCAAAAATTCTAGTGTCGTTACTCCCCCTTTTCACCCTTCCCCTCACTACTTTCCTCAGAACTCCCCGCCTCTCCTTCTCCATCATCATGCAAACCCCCATCCTCCCCACTTGCCCTCTCCAACCCCCGATACTTCCTCTTCGCCTTCTTAACCTTACTAGCCTTCTTCTTCCTTGCCGCCTCAGCCTTCAACGCAACCCGACTCTGATCTCCCTTCTCATGAGCCTCAACTCGATCCGCCAAAAGCTGGCGCGCAATCTTCTCATTCTGCGACTGTGAACGTGTCGCTTGGCATTTTATCACTATCCCTGAGGGCTTGTGGATGATTTGTACGGCTGAGTTGGTTTTGTTCTTAGAAGTTGTCAGTGTTTCTGTTCCAGCCTCAAGATATACTAAGTATAGAAAATGACACCACGTACGATCTTCTGCCCGCCAGGCCCAGTGCCTTTTAGGTAGGCGACTGTCAGATCAGCATCGTTGAGCTTTAGACGTGGCGGAAGTGGTTTTGCGCTAGTTATAGGTGTTTGCGTGAATGTCCGGCGTTGATTTATTGTTTGCGGTGAAAACGGCTGAATTGCCCGTGCTAATTGGCGTAGACGGAACATTAGAGATGTTGAACGTGGAATGTTGCAATGGTTCAGGTTTCCCTTCGCACTTGATGGCTCGGATTTCTGGGGCGATAAGATAAGCAAAGTTCATATTACGTAATCACCTTGAATCAGGTTGGCCTGCAATAGTTATATCCTCTGATACATCTTTTTAAATATTTCAAGGAACACTCAAATCTTACTACTGATACCCGGCGCGAAATTACTTCCCTCACCCTTTCCCAGAGCCTCCACAATGTGATCCACGCTTTGGAGAAGCCAGACACTCCCGTCATCACTAGCCAACCAGCGAGCACCCCGAATATCCTCTTCAAGGTCATCTTGGAAACTTCCGTCCTCAAAAGCCTTCCGAAGACCAAATACGTGAGATAAAAGCTGTGGTCCAACGCCGGTTTGTGCTCGCAGACACGCTACACCCAGAATGGATGTCAAAACTCTTCCCACGGTCACTGGCATAGCGCCCGGGTGTGTGGGCGGATCAGAGAAGAGGTTGCCGTACTCGCTTTCTACGATGTGCACTGGTAGGTCTGGGTGGGCTTGGCTCAGCTTTTGGAAGAGCTTTGATTCAAAGGGGAAGTAGATGGATTTCCAGAGGGCTGAGCCGCGGGTGGAGATGGTGTTTATGTCCTGCGGCGCAAGAGATCTTGATTTGGCTCAGTATTTTGGAGAGGTTTTCTCACGACGGGTGGAAACATACCGACGTGGCTTTGTGGCTAGCATCTCAGCTACAGTTGGTGGCAGCCCGGTGCGGAATTCGCTCAAGCAATTGATCGTCCGAGGTATCTGATCAAGTCAATCTTTGCCGGAGAATTATACGCGGGGAGCATAACCCACGCCGTTAAACCCCAGGCATTTCAGTCCGATTTCGCGGACAAATTCTGCAAGACGAACAGTCTCATCGTGAGATTCTGAATTCGAAACTTGCTCGAAGAGCTGGGAGAGTGATTGTGGGGAATTCATTGTCATTGTTGCAGCGGCCTTTTTTTAACCGCGATATTAGCGATGCATGCCAAGTGGTTTGATAGACCGATTACTGACTGCGGCCGTAAACCACGGTTTCAGCCCTATATTCTGAGCCTCGGCTTCCTTTGCGATTCCTTGGTATACAGTTAAAATGCGCGAGGGGGCGGGAACTGTTCCTGGTCTTGCGTGGGGAGCATTGATGACGGATTTCAGTTTGTGGGATAGCTTTGACATGCTGGTAAAATCCAAGATAGAGACCGCAGTATTTTTCTTGGATAGTTGGAAAAGCAGGACCGCCAGCTGAGACTGGGTTCTTACGTATGTTCCGCTTGACGTGCGGGGTAAACAAACCTGGATACTGTTTCTAGATGTTGAGAGCGAAAAGCCTGGCTTAAAAACGATTTAGTTCACGTTTTAGAAATAAAAAAAGTCGAAAATATATATTCGAGCCTGCTATCCACCAAAATATTGAAGATACTCGACCCGACGCCTCTCCCAAGGCAAGTAAACTCCCATCACCGCACAACAACCAGACCAAGAATCAGGAGGAAGCCACAGTACACGTTCACCATTAAGCTCAACCCACGGCCATTGACCAATTCAGACACTGGAATATCCAGAAGCATCATCAGACGTGGTATCTTAAAATCCGAGTCGTACATCAAGAGTGCCCAGATCAGTAATTAAATACGTTCCGTCGGGCTTGTATCGGAGGTTTCTCGGCAGTGTAGTAACGTCGAACGTCAGCTCTACTGCTCCCATATCCAAGTTCCAGATTCGTATTGTTTGATCAAACGAGCTGGATGCAAGTATTTTGGTGTCAGGCGAAAAAGCAACTTGGTGAACCCAGAAGGAATGGCCTTCGAAGATCCGATGCAATCTGCCCGTAGCGGGGGTTTCAAAGTCGGAGGGCATTATCTTGAGAACCAGATGCCAGTAGCCGGCCGTTGGGCGAGAATGCCAGTGATATAATGGGATTTTTATGGCCTTCAAGGGTGCAAAGTCGTCTCCCCGTTTCGAGCTCCCAGATGCGAATGTCCCTGCATATACCCCCAGAAGCCAGCAGCCGACAGTCAGGTGAGAAGGCTACTGAGTAGACTGTCCCTATTCTATCAACTTTTTCAACCATGATTTGTTGTGAATAATTAGCCTACAACTTCCACTTCAGAGTGCCAGTTGCTGTGTCGGTGATCTGGACAGCCTTCCTATATCGTTGTCGCCTTCATATTCATCCAGTGCATCAATCACGAGGACCACCGTAGGAGCCCTGAGAGCAAATAACCTTTAGATTCAAGAGTCGTTGAAGAATTAGTTTATCTAATTGCTCACGCATCGTCTTGTTCGCAATGCCCGGGTCATCTTGGAATGCTTGCTGAATGGGAGGGAGCAGTTGGCGTACTATAAATACTAGCTGTCTCGCGATTGTCGGGAAATTCTTGAGAGCACTGCCGCGATCTGCTTCACCCCTTTTGAAGAAAAAGCTCGCCTCCATCTTCGAATTCTGATGCCACTGTTCGTGAGATACTCGATTTTCCTGTCCCGGCCATGCAATTTAGCCAGAAGATACACCTTCCATGCGAGGAGAATTGTCCAGTCGTGAATTTGAAGGACTATGTCGGTTCGCGTTCCTGGGAGACATTCCTTCATGTTGATCTTCAGACGAATGCAGCCTAATTCACGACAGGTAGCTTCTCGTCGAGATCTACCGCTTGATAAGCATGAGGTCTTTTGTTGTAGAGCGGCGAGTAGCTCACTGATATTGATCGAGCCGTAGTTGATCCCTATCTGTGCCCCGGAGTTGAGGTCTGTGGGGTCCTTGATTCGATCTCACGGCGGTGGCATTCTTGTTAAAAATAAGCGGAGTCTGTCGATGCAGTATCAGCAGAAGAGCAGCGCCTCAGCCCACCCAGCCCCACTGTCAGCTGACATTGATTTCCATTTCCGTGCTACATGGAGTTGGGGGCCTTATTGCGGATGTAGAAGAGTGACGCTGGCTTTGTCCTCTGAGCGAGTTTCGGAAAATTGAGTGAAGGCCGCTCGATGTAGCAGTTTGTTTGGAATCATTCCATTGGCTTTGTGCGTGTATAACAGATAATTGTATATGTTTTGGGGTATCAGAATCTATCGGTGATGGTACAGTGCCCTGTCTATTGGAACCAGGTTTTGACAAATGAAAATTGTTTCTATAAAGAACGAACTCGCCGCGGAAAGCAGCTGTTTTCAGCCAAGGGATTCGACGAGGTGCGCTTCAGCGATGTACGGCGTTTCGCTTTTATGTCCGGACTCATGTACGACCCGGGTCGGAGTTTCTTTGGTAACTTCCTTGGTAGGAACGGGCTTTTCGACCTCTTTGATCACTTTCGGCTCGGGCACCTTACGGGTGGAGGCATATTTGAGGAAAACGATGATCATGACTACTCGGAGAGTCAGTAAATCAAAAAAAAAAAAAAAAAAAAAAAAAGTCAGAGAGAAGGGATTGGGACTTACAAGCACAGGTGGCGACGGTTAAAGCAGCACGCCGGGTCAGGATCCACCTAAGGCCTTCGGCCTCGCTCTTACCGTCGCTGTTCAACGAAACGGTAATCTTGTAATTCAATTCTTGAACCGAGGTGTCAATGGTTCGTTGCTGTTCACGTGTAGACATTTTGTGGTCATTGAACATCCCCTTGATGTCATCTTTCATTCCGGTCAACTCTTGATTGAGGCGCTGTGACAAGATGTCGATTTCGTGCTCTAATTGGCCCCTCGACGCACGCTGTCTCTGAATTTCAGAGTTACGGGCCGTTTGCAGAGATTGCTGGAGTTCAGAGCAAGCCGCCTTGAACAGATATGACTCATTTTCCTCATCGGACTTGGAGGTCAAGCTCTGCTTCGCATAATCGAGGTTGTTCTGCAGAATACTCCGCACAGCCTTCATAATCGTGACCGACTGTTCGTTGCTGAACCCGCTATTATGAAGATCCAGTACCAGCGAATATGTGTCGAAATGGTGTACATAGGGCGCGGGGCTGAGGTGTGGAGGCCTCTCGCCAGATGACGTTGATGGCCCGGCCGGAGTGAGGTGAGTTGACGGGGAGGGCATATGGTACACTTCTTCAAAGGCACTCTGACTTGCATAAGGTGGCATTTGCGACATCTCCTCCCCAACATCTTTCGCCGACGACGAGGACGTCGAGGATGCGTTTTCCGGGCTATCGGCCTCCGCTGCATCCTCATCCTGGATTTCCGGTTCTAGCGAGGCCCGAGTTTTGATCGATTCCGCAATTTGCTCCGTGAAATTAATGGCCGAGGCTTCGGAAGCCTCCACAGCCTCATGTGCTTCCTTTGACGAGTCCAGCGACGGGGACTCGGACTGTGATTCTGTCTGCGACTGGGATTGTTCTGACGGCGAGGTGCTCCGCTCGGGCTGCTCCTCTGCTGGTGACTCCGCCTCAATCTCCTCCTCCGATTGTTCTGGAGATTGTTCCTTCGGCTTCGAGGGTGGGGGGATATTCGGTTCAACGGCCGGGCCGTATCGCCGGTGGTAGGCCTGTTGGTGGCGTCCGCGAGTTGCGTGGAAGGCGCGCAGATGCGGAGAGTGGAGAGAGCGGTATGTTTTCGGCTGACATGATCGTACGGCACGCATGAGGCTCGGATAGAGGAAGGGGAGCCGCGGAGCCGCCATGGTTGCCATGGTTGGGAGGTGTAGGTGTCAAAAGCGTTTCCCGACGGCGAAGTGCGAGTGACGTTGGTTCCCCACGGATTTGCTGACTCAGCCCGCACAATTAATTCCCGGGTCCTGTGATTGGCTGTCGCAAAGTATATGAAAATGGTCAAGTTGTTGCAGGCCAATGCGACGAGAACAGTGATTGCGACCAACATAGTACTGTACCCTCAACCACACCAAAACAGTCGAGTATGGTCAGGCTTGTGGATGTACGCGTCAACAGCAATAGCACGAAGATTATGTCAGTTGGGCATGAGGGCTTGCTGGGATTGCATAAACGGGACTGTCGATGATATGCCCTTTGCTTCAATAATCTAAGTTGCTTGTACTAATTGAAAGCTGTGCAGAGAATGTACACATCTTCAGGTATTATAGAATCCTGATGGTCTTCTGTACTAGGAGTACGTATCAATGCATGGCGGCGGTGTTCCCGCAACGAAGGCGGCATCCTGGCTGGGTGACAGAACAGGAAGGCGCAATGGAGGAGCAGAATGGACCATTCTCTCAAGGAAGGCGCGCGTCGATGGTGGTGCCTATATTACACCAACAACTGCCCCTCTTTTGCCTCTCGCATTTCATTCTTCTTCCATCCTCCTCCGTTACCACCACCTTCGAAATTCCCCAAATCCCCTCTACACCACGCGTTTTACACATCCCGGTCTACGGTTTACCGGTATTAAATCGTTATTCAACCCTCAGGCTTGCGGCCTGCGAAGCTGTGCTCCTCGTATTTCCTCGAGCACCCGCGACTGCCTGGATCCCATCTCGTCCTCGCCTCTTCATCTCGCCCTCGTCCCTACCTCCTCTTCTTCTTCGAAAACAATACTCTCGAGTACATCATGCTCCCAGAAAGGCCAAAGCATCTGGTGTACCACCTCCTCACCCGCACGCTTGAGCCCGACCCGCGAGAGATCGCCCGTGCTGCTGCCAGCATCGATGATACGAGCGTCGCCCTGCCCAGCCTCATGGAAGATCCAGAGTTCCTCGACATAACCATACTCAATCCGGGACAAGCCTGCTCCCGGCTCCACAAGATCTTCCAGGAATATACCAAAGGAACAAGTACCAACGGGAAAAACTCGACCAGGTTCATTCAACAGTTTCTCCTGCCTCTTCTGCACCTACAGGATCTCCAACGCCCATTCTCGCTGGATGAGATGACTGAATTGATTGGCGGATCCTTGACCATCATGCACAAACACTCGACTAGATTACTTCGAGCTGTATTCACGGAAATTCTGAAGTGCGACGACTTGTTCGAAAGCCTGATCGCCTCGAAAGACTTCGCGCACCAGGTAATCCCGTGGTTTGAATCTAAGAAAATCAACACAGTCTTCGGTCAGGAACTGGGCTGCACAGTTGCTGGAAGAGTCCTTCGCGCCTGTAATGCCTGCCCTGGAGACCATGGAACCCGAAACCTCTGGGAGGATTGGGTCCAACTGGAAAGGTTGAAGCAAGATATCGAGTACCTGAAGCCTTCCCAGGGCCAGGAAAATCAACAGCCGATCCATTCCCGAGGAACTCTTCCTGTGCTCAGCCAGATGAGACCTTTGAACGTCAATGAGAAGAAGGCTCACGGCATGCGACATGATCCAGCCCCAAGGGTCACATTGTCCTCGTCGATCGAGAAACAGCTCGAGGCATTGCATATCCAGTGCCCTGAGGGGACACAAGGGTGGGCCCAGATGTTGAAACAAGTTGATGATAAAGCTCCTGAGCTTATTGAAGAGGCTATGAAGAGTTTCCCTTGCCGACTTTGTTCTGAGAGATTACAGGGCCATGCGCTTGCACCGGCCCCTGTTGATGCGGAAAATCCGCTTGCGGTTATCCCGACCGAAGAAAGAATTGATCTGTACGGCGAGCGTATCGGACATTGGAAGGTGCTCTTATCAGACCTAGCTATGATGAGCATCAAAGCGTTGGTTGATTCCGATCGGTTCGGGCCCGTTGAGAAGGCTCTGAGGTCCCTGGCTCAAGGAAAATGGGGAAAGACTGAACGCGTGCCCTGCGGCTCCGACAAAGACCGAGCACCTCGAATTCCCATCTTTCGGACAGATGTCCGCTCGGAGCTTTTTATCATCTGGCAGATTGATTTCGGTTACTATGATGATTCCACGGCGAGAGATAAATTCGGACAGACTATGAAAAGTAAGACTCAATGGTCGTCCTTTAGATGGCTCCTTAGTGGCCACAAGTATGGACTTAAGCTAACACTTACTAGTTTGGGACATCAAGAAGCAAGATGATGTACGACTTGTGGCCCTCCTCCAAGAAGCCTCAGCGAGTGACTAACTGTTTTCCAGCTGATCCCTACCGTTGATCGCGTCATCAATCTTCAGCAGCACTACAAGCCCGAAACCGTAGCGCGGTGCCAAATGAAGCCAATTCGTCTCCCAAATAACGGGGCGTGGGTTCCTCTACGTTGGGATGCTCTCCCGGTGTATAGCGCCATGAATCGACTGCCGGACCAGATCGATACAAATCAGATCTCAATCGAGCTGCTCAGTAAGAGACACCGTGCCTTAATAGACATATTGACTAACGTGTTCACCCGAGGTAAATCGACAAATGTGTCAGAGTCGTTCCTTGAAGCATTTTCCCGCGGACGGGGCCCAGTGGAATTCCCGTTCGATCTATCCTACGATGAAATGGCCATCGTGGGTTATCACAATACATCCAGCATGATTCTCGGTCGAAGTGGCACGGGAAAGACCACTTGCTTGCTCTACAAGCTATTCGGAAAGTACAAAGCGCGGGAATTAACCCAGCCCCCGCGTTCCGTCAAGCAGGTTAGTGTGCTGGGATGTCGAAAAATAAACTGCGTTTCATACGCAATCAACGGAGACCATTTGCTAACTAGATATAGTTACTTCTTACCAGATCCCCACTCTTGGCCGCGAAACTGCAGATCTACCTCCGGACCCTGATTGACACTGCAACGGGCACAATTGCTGAGCCATTGTCTGAAGACCTTCAGCCAGTGGATATCTTGAGGCTGCATGACATCCATTTCCCGTTTGTCTGCACATATGACAAGTTTCTCGAGATGGTCGAAAGCTCTATCAAGTAAGACAAATATTTTGCACTAGTTCAACATGAACCATAAATCACGTCAATCACTAACTGTATGCAGAAATCAGGATCGTCAGAACTTCGCGGCCGGTGACACTTCCAAGGAAAAGGGCAAATTCCGCCCAGAGGACTACCGCAGAAAGGCACCCGTTATCGACTACCACATTTTCAAGAACGAGTATTGGGGTGGTCTCTCAATGTATGCCCCGGCAGGCTGCTCGGTGGAGCTCGCATTCGCGGAAATCATGGGAGTGATCAGAGGATCCCGGTCTTGTGCACAGGAACTACGCCCCCTGACCCGTGATGAGTACATGGAGAAAGGAGCGAAGGCATCGCCGACTTCTCCAAGCGGATCCGAACGTGAAAAGATTTACGATGTTCACGAGCGCTACGAGCGGCTGAAGAAGCAGCGGTGTCAACTCGATGACCTGGACCGAGTGATGACTGTTCTGACGCACATCATCGGAAGCCCGAACTTCGCCGCTCAGTTGCGTAACTGCTTCGAAGAGATCTATGTCGACGGTACATATTCCTATCCATTTGAATCATGACACATCTGTTGCTCACTAACCATTCATTTTACAGAGATTCAAGACTTAAGATGTGCAGACATCGTCTTGCTCTTCAAGTCCGTGTTTAATGCTCGCGGCATTCATCTAGGTTAGTCAAACTTCAAGGGATATGAGAATTCGTGATTCTAAAAATATGTTTTAACAGCGGGAGATACGGCGCAGTGCATCTCCAAAGATGCTGTCTTCAGCTTTCCGGAAATCAAGGCTGCATTCTTTGACGAGCACCAGAGTACCGCAGCATTCCTGAACCAAGATGTTGCCCGACCCAGTACATTCACCCTTGGAAGAAACTACAGATCCCATCAGGGAATCCTGAGCTTTGCATCGTGGGTGATGCGCACCCTATGGACTGGTAAGTTATCCTAAATTTCTAATATGCTCTTTTCCTTATCTGAAATTTGAAATTCAGGTTTTCCGGAAACGGTTGATAAGTTGGCCCCCGAGACCGGTTTGATCGATGGTCCAAGACCGATAATCTTTGGTATGTTAAGCCTGAACTTCCACAATGTCATCCAAACTACAATTAATCACATTTCTCCTTTTTCTGTTGAATAGCCGGGTTTGATTCGTCGGTCCTCACAGCGAGAATGATGGCTGGAAACAGAACCGAAAATGTCGCCAACTTCGGTGCCGAGCAAGTCATACTTGTTCGCGACGAAGAAGCAAAGAGCAATTTGCAGACTGTCATTGGGGATATTGCGCTGGTCTTGACAATCCTTGAAAGCAAGGGCATGGAGTTTGATGACGTTGTCATCTACGATTATTTCAGCGGCAGCGCACTCGGAAGCAGTTACCGCAATTTGCATCAGCTGGTAAAGGAACCGCGAGGAAGCTTTGATTCTAGAAAGAATGCGGTAAGTAAATTGCCTTTGCGTTTAATATCAGTTTGGTGGAAACAATATACTAACAAGATCTTACCAGGGATTGTGCCCAGAGTTGAAGGTAACCATCATTCAAAACAATACTTGGCGGACCGCAGCTAACAATGATTGGTAGCAACTCTATGTCGCAGTAACGAGGCCCCGCAAGCAGCTCTGGATTTTGGAGTCAAATGAAAGCAGTCTGGAGCCTATCATCAAGGCATTGACTGAAAGCTCGAGCTTGGATCTCGTCGATCTTGCGAGGAAAGGCGATGGACAGGTAACCCATTTCCTTTGTAACCCCAAGGAATGCGTGGAATTAATTCTATCTAGTCCTCGGAAAAGCTAAAGGTCATCCAAGAACGCCGATCTGTCGACGTCCTTCAGTGGCAAAAGCGAGCCAATGACCTCTTCAACCAGAAGAACTTCGAATCTGTAAGTATTGTTTTCTTTTTACTTTGGAGCGAGCACGAGGAATGGACTGGTACCAGACCTGGTCCAGCCTCATACTACTCTGTATTGAAATTGGTTCATATTTGTTTCGGAAACCCCATTGATATAAGTCTGGTTCCGGCTCGTTGATCGTGTCTAACAATTATTCAAGGCAATCTTCTGCTACAGGAAGGCAGGCGATGGACAGGGTGCAGCTCACGCCAAGGCACTCGAATTTGAGAGCCAGGCGAGGCGACACAAATTTAGCGATCTCAATCGCTCTGTCAGCTACATGGAAGAAGCCATTTCCTGCTTCCGCCAAATTGGCCTTCTTGAGAAGGCTGCTGATTGTTACGAAGATATCGGGATGCATGATCAGGCAGCAGGTGAGCTCTTCGTCGCCTATGAAGCTTTCATGGCACTTGCTAATATCCACGCAGAGATTTGGAAGAACAAAGGCCAGCTCAAAAGGGCAGCCTCACTTTTCGAAGCGGCAAAACGTTACAAGGCTGCATCTGAATGTCACGATGCCGACGGTGACTTCTTAGAGGCTGTTGAAGTCCTTCACAGGGGAAGCGAATTTGACGAGGTTATCCTCTACCTTATCAAGTATGTTACCCATCACATCTCGGTCAAAGAGAGTAGTAATTCAAGGTTGATAATTTTCTACAGGAACCCAAAAAACTTTGACGTCAGGACTCGACAACGGTACTCTCGACTTTGCAACATTCTCCTGAAACAGGGTCGCATTTCTTCCGAGTTGCGAGAGGCAACAATTAACCTGCTTGGCTCTGCCGAGGAGAAGATTGCATTTTTCAAAGAGTTTGATATGGCTGAACAGCTTCGATCTTTCTATTTCACCAATGGAAATTGGCTCGAGTACTACAACGTCTTGATCGATTCAGCAGATATGTTGTCAGCTGTGGAAATAGTGTTGGAGCATGATCTGATTCGAACTATTGACATGGGAAGATTTGTACACGTTGTCACCTTCCTATGTGCCGAGAGCCTATGCCCATCAAAGACAAAGAAGAACAAGCGGGGAGTGATCGAAAAACTGGAAACCCTTCTCGAGGACGAGGACCTCGATCTCGAAGCCCCTGAAGCTCTTCGGAGTACCCTACAACAATGGAAGGCTATTTACTCTCTGGTTGCCCCGGATCTCAACAAAACTCATTCGTGGGACACCATTGCCATTGGTTGTGATGAAGCTTTTGAGGTCAAGGATGTAATGGCTCTTGTGAGGAAATCGACAGCACCTCCCGGCAAATCCTTCCGTGATTTCCTGGCCTTTCATACAATTTCACTCCTCATGAATAGCCCCGATACAAAGACTGAGCATCTGCCATTCTTGTTGATCAAGCACTGCGGCGAATTCGTTCGAGACATTGGTATATCAGATCAGAATCTACAGTCACTCCACCTTATTTGCGGTCTCTACACTCCCGATGAGGGTGCCCCAAAGACGATCAGACTGGATTGGTCACCACTTTCCACAGAAAGTGTTGCAGAAGGTTACGAAGCCACGAGCCTCATTAGTCAAGTCGAAGCGTTGATTCGTGAGAGATTTTCTCAGGCAATGATTTCGTTCGACAAGAGAGCTAGATTATACCTTTCCAGGCATTTCCCGACACCCTGCTTTTACTTCTTGCATGTTGGAAAATGCCAAAACGCAACATGCCACCGTTCACACAACAAGCTGTCTGCCGATTTTGTCAGAGCCAAGATTCAATTCCTGACTGATGTTGCTGGTGTTTACGTGAACCTCACCAAAGTCTACTATCAGCGTCAAATGCCATATGCCTTCCAGTCCTCCTTTCTGGGCCGCAGGCGATACTGGCTTACCACATTGGAAGAAGAGTTGAATTTCATTTCGCCTCTCGCTCAGCTTCCATACTTTGTCGGTCCTTCCGGTTTTATTCTCTTGGAGCACCCTAATCTCACCGGGGTTCAATCCGCTTGGGAAGATCTTCTTTTTTACCGCATTGGACATAATTGGGCAACCATCCAGGGTTTTTCTCAGATGCTGGAGCAGCTTCAACTTGCCCGCTACCTAGGCCCTGGAACAGAGGCACGCTACAGGCGTGCACTCTTCGGCAGACTCCACCGCCAGATGAGAACCCCCGGTCTCGCAACCCAATCTCTGCAGAGAACTCTTGAGGCCCTGAAGGCAGCAGTGGCAATCTACCGTGCCGCCCCGGGGGTGCGATACCACGGACTTTCAGAAATTGTATGTTCCCCACCCAGTTCATTTTTGTTATATGCATATGCATACTAACCACAGTAGCGGGAACCTATTGTGAATTTGACCAGGCTGTTTTTTGCTATCAGCCTCTCTGATTATTCTCGCGTTCACTCCGTCATCTCAGTTTTTGAAGTCGCAGCCTTGGCACTTCTGTGCAAAGCGAGCCCCGGAAAGACGGTCCTCCTTCCGTCGCCCTGGATCCTATTGCATCTGCAAAACATCATCGGATTCCCAATCCCCAAAGATGCACCAGAGCTGTGTGAGCGGGAGAGAAATGATTACTGTCAACTCCTTTCTCTTCTTGTCCGGGAACTTTGTCGGATTGTCATCAGATTGTTGCAGGTCAAGGTCCAGACCGGAACTACTCCACAAAATCATGCGTCCTCTTATATACTGTCATTCACCCACAAGAGACGAGTTTTCGACCTCGCGATGACAGTCATCGTGAACATGCTTCATTGGCCGACTCGCTTCCGGGGCATGCATGGATTGATGCAATCGGTCTTCATTGTATGTGATCTTTCATTAATTGTTTTCTTTTGTGGTTGTCAAATTGCTAATGTGTCTTGAAAGGACTTGGACAAAATCCTGTTTCCTGTGCTTCTGCCATTCGGTCTTTCCGATGAAAAGATCAAGTTCCGGATGGAGTACAGAAGGTGGTTTCTTGCGTATGGGGACAAATGCAAGCTCTCATTTGTCAAGCTTGATGATAGCCAGGATATCCCTTCACACTTGAAGATCTTCGCCAAAGAAGAGTACAGGTTCTCCCGGCTAAGTGACGACATTCTCGTTGTCCGGAATGAAAAAGACACGTCCCTGGTTATGGCTGATAACTCGGATCCCGCCGGAAAAGACGAATTCACTGCAGCTGAACGAATTGTTGTCGCCAAAATTCAACGTCGCTGGAAAAAGGTTATGGTCGTTATGGAGGAACGACGACAGATGAAACAGACCATGGAAGGAAAAATCCTCCTTGCTCTGCACAAGCATTGCCAGAGGCTCCTCGGAGATCCTAAGCCACCTGCAATCCACAGCATTCAGCTGCGCCATGTGGTGTTTACTCGCCTCCCGAAAGTCCTTGTCCATCAGAATACCCTCTCAAATCAAATTCAGCGCATGAAAGAGCAGTTGAGAACCCTCTTTAGGGACACGGAAATGTCCACGGCCAATCTTGAGAAGCTGGATGATTTGCAAAGCAGATTCAACCGAGCCGACAAGTGGTTCTCTGACTTTTCGAAGAATTTCAGCTTGGAAATGGTCTACTACATCATTGAAATTACTTCTTCTCCGATTGAACTTTCAGAGACCATTGATGAGACCGAGAGCATGTTGGAAGGCATCCGAGAAGCCCTTTTGCTCAATATGGCTGATCTCGACGCCATTTGCCGTCATTGAGCCTTGCCTCCCCTTAAAACGGCTCCCTACTGAGGGATATGCCTGGAAGGTTTATTCGACATCTTTTGATTTGTACGTTTATTTATGTCTATGTTTTATGTTCGATGTACAATTATCTGTAACATTATATGTTCAATGTACGATTATCTGTAATAATCTTCCTTTTCGTAGATTCTAGTAGTCGATTGTACTTATGACTCCGATACTAGAAACTTCTAGGTTGAAACACAACGCAGAGATGCACCGACGGATAACCCAGAAGTTGTGCGAAACTTGCCTCTAGAAAATTATACAGCACTAGCAAGCCAATACATTTCTCCATTTGGATTGTACTGAAACTCATTCTTCTGTGGCAATCTCCAAATTTTGGCAGAAATGGTTGACAAACAAGTAATGCGGCACTGTCCAGGTGGAAGAATTATTAGAAGTCCTTGGTCAGCTAATAGCGAGTGGGAAAGCTTTGAGCACCGACGTGATTGGTTAACCACGAATTAACCGACTGAAATGGACCCACTCAGTCCACTTCATCCCGACAGTCCACACATATTCCATTCTGGATCGCTTTTTTCTCAACAATTGGGCTTGTGGTTTAGTGGTATAATACCCCCTTAGCATGGGGGTGGTCCGGGGTTCGATTCCCCCGCGAGTCCATTTTTTTGTTGTTGGTTGGTCCAATACACGTTTCCCGGACTTATTTTTGCCAATTGGGTGTTTGGAATGTAGAGTATCCCACGTCCCACGCTGAGGTTTAGCTTTAGGAATAATGTAGGTAAAGAATTTGCCGCCTGGCGCTCGCGCAAATGTCCTTTGTTCCAGCTTGCAATTAACATGGCTACTAGCGAAGACCAGCTCACGGCTAATACAGATTCCAATGCACTATACTCGGGTCCATACCCATCACTACACTAGTGTGGAAAGAACGAGGATATTACGCTCATTGATGGAGCAATGCACACACTGCACAAACCTTCTTGCAGTGGAGCTTCACGAGGGCATTTGAAGACTTCGAAAGCTGTATTACCTTCGGCGGATATCTACTCATCTCCCATCTGGATATATACATTATGTACATTTGTGTCCTGGCTGCATTGAATCCTCTCACTTCTTCATTGCTTCTCAAATCCATTGTATGATTATGTGACTATAATTCAGAAAGGTTTCCCCCTTTTCTTGAAATGAAGATTCTCTTCGGTTGACTAAAAATATGGCTCACGAGAGGAGCAACACCTTCGGCAATGTGATGCATGCATAGGCGCCCAAGTCACCTGATCGATGATCGCTCGTGAGGCTGAGAAGCGGCAAACGCATCTCCTTAAACTGTTAAACTGCGGTCGCATTCCCTGGACTTGCCATTCGAAGGCCACGTCCATAGTATCTTGACTATGTCCTATATAACCATTGGCGACTCAAATTCAGGCGTTCAGGTCGAAACCAGTCAAGCACCGATGTACATTACACAGTGTACATTACACAAGGTACGTTCCAAGAGCCCAGGAGCCACACGGACGGGGCTTGGTTGGTCAGATCAGCACAGCGGCGGAACGCGATCATCTTGAAATAGTCAAGTTTCTCTTCGAGAATGGATCAGATATTCGTGTCGTCACTACACGTGGTAGCATAGCCTGGTCATCTGGAAATATGTCGCCTGCTGTTGGAGAAAGGTGTAGACATCAATGAGGGAAATATCGACGAGTGGACATCACTGCATGAAGCATCGCACCACGGCCAATGCGCGATTTGCGCCTTCCTTCTCGAGAAGAAGGCCAGGATCGCACTAGAAGACAAGCAAGGCCATACACCAGTCTTCGTAGCGGTAGAAGGAGGTCGAACCAACACGGTTTAGCTCTCAATCAAAAGAGGAACGGATTTCACTACTACCAACAGTGATAGATGGGCATCTGTCGACATTGCTTCAGCAAACGGCCATCATCGCATGGCTTAACTTCTACTGCAGAAGGGAGCTCGAACATGTCGCGGTTGCGAGGAGGAATTTGCAGAGTCCAATCAGGATAGCCTCATTCATTCAATATTCAGTTCGTAGTCAAATTATCCCGTAAAACGGTCGACATCAATTCAATGGCAGATGTGCCTCGGAGGGTGATCAAATATACCTGGCAAAAACAAAGACTTGGATGCTATTGTAACGCTGATGATAAAAAGAAAGTCTAAAGCAGGCTTACCGTTCGGCCAACAGGCCAAACAACAACTCAGTCCGCTTCCAATACTCCTGCGCCATTTTCTGCACAGTTTTGACAGCGTTTGAGCTAGGATCTGCGCTCTTCTGCACACGACTTGTGACATCAGCCAGCTGAGTCGGGTTGCCAAGCATGTGTGCTAGGTAAACGCAGTCGAAGAAGAGTTGGGTTTTCCAATCGCGGAGAGTAGCTTCCCAAGAGTCGTCGGCGTTGCTGGGTTCATTATTTTCCTTGTCGTTGTCATCCGTCTTCTCGTCTTCCTTGGTCGATTCCTCTTTAGAGCCGGACTCTTCCGCGGGTTTGACTGGAGGTTTCCAGGTTTCCAATTCTTCGAGTGTTAATCCGATGTTGCTTTCCAGTTGCTTCTGTAGTGCTTCCTTCAGAACGCGAACAGTTGAAGGGTCCCACAGGTCAGAGCCGCTCTCGTCCATAATAGACGTTAAGCGACGCAGGTATTTAAATGCACTGGGGGATGGCTGCACTGGAGCCGCAGGATCCCCCTCCCAGAGTGATCGACCAGGAACTGTCTTAAGTTTGTTGGTCTCTGGATGGGTATTGGAGGATGGTACAAATGACAGAGAGCCAGCGTCGGAAACGATCTCTGCAGCAAGCAATTTCTGCAGTTCGGGGACAACATCATTCGAGAAGAGGAAATCGTCTGCGATGAATTCAGTTGGGATTTCGCGTCGCACCAGCCGAATAAGTCGGAGCAAGTACGTAGCCTTTTCGCTTTGACTTGAAGATCCAAATTCATCAAACGCCCTTTTGAATGATGTCTGGAGATTGTTCAAGGCCTCGCGAACGGCGGCAGTTAGAGCGTCTGACAGAAGGCGCGGGTCCTCTTCGTTCAGCTGGGGTATGATGTCGATATCTTCATCGTCGACCTCGGCACCAACGAGGATGTCGGTCCATCTGAGTCGGCGGAGGAAGTCGATAGAATCCGAAACGTCCTGAATTGACCTGATCCACGAATCAAATTTTTCCAGCACAGAAGATACGTCGTCATCACGACCAAGAAGTCTGTCCGCAACAGATCGCTTGAATGCCGTAGCTCCGTTAGAGTAGTCCGCGGTGATGATGTCGGAACCCCAGAGAGAGCCATTCGAGCTGTTGTGCTGACTGATTTCCCACGATAAAACTGTTGAAGACATGTGGCCGGCGATTTCATCGATTGCCTGCGCTTTGGAGGTCGACACCCTCTTGAGGTGCTCATTGAAAATGATCCGAAGGCGTTCGAGAACACTAATTGAGCTATGCATAATAGTCGAGCCCCAGGATTCCAGCCAAAGCTCGATGGTTTCTGCTCGCAATGACAGCAGTTCTGTGAAGTCATTTCCATGAGCGAGGCTCTTTTGACAACCCTCGGAGAACTTCTCGAATGCCGATAACGACCATTCTTTGATGGAGTCAACCCCTTCAGTGCGACTCAGCTCACTGAGCATGATCCATGGTATAAAATTGATCACTTCTGGAGCAGCAAACCGGCCAAGGACTTCGATTTCAAGGCCATCTAGACCGCGAATTTCTGGGTCAGAAAGCACCGGCCTTGACTTGAGTTTTGAGAGTACATCAATGAACTGGCGCGACCGGAGGGTCTTCGATGTTTGGAGAGTGTGGATAAAAAGGCGGAGGGCCTTGGGAATGTTCTCGCGCGACATATCTAACTGGCTAGTAATTGTATCGAGTCGCACCTTTTGGAAATGTTGAATGGCTCCATCGGAAGAAGAATTTGTCACGAGACAATATGCTGCCAGGTATTCTATGATGCTGTCCTCAGAGGCATTGGCCGAGGCCAGACGCTTGGCGACCCGGTTAATAAGAGTAAGGCGCAAAGACGCCAGCTGCTTGCGGAGGTCCTCGAGGAACGGAAGCGAAGAATTGTGTTTCGAGAGGCTCTTGTGGAGCAGGCGAGTGATGACTATGATCTTTGCTACGAGCAGAAGGGAGCCCCGTCGTCGTAGTAGCCTCGCGATGGATGTCGTACACTGATGGAGGAGAGCTAACTGGGCCCCGAAAGCGTGTTTGTCGGCGTCTAATAGGACGTTAGCAGGCAGCCCATATAAACAAAGTCTTGGCTCTCTTACCCTTTTCTGCAGCATCGCTCTTCATCTGCCGAGCATGTTGGTGTTTTCTCTCCACCAATCGCGGATTGCATCGTCGTCCAACGTCGGCCAGTATAGATTCCGCCTCTTGGATCTCCTTGTTCATCGACACAATGGTTTCTGCCGTTCCAACGAGTGCTCGGTATCGAGTCCTACCATAGCAATCGCCAATGTCAACAAGCATATCCAATCAATCAATCCATTAAGACCAACTTACCCCACGAGAGCTCGGAGCTTCTCCTTATTGCTTGCGATGTCGCGGCGCAGTTCCTGCTCCACACGACGGACCGTGGGAATCGGATACTGAAACGCATCGTGCCATGACTTCAGGCTCTGCGGGTCGGGAGCCTCAGGGGCCATTCTGGCGACGTTGCTGAATGAACTTCGAAGCCGCGTTGAGACCAAATCACCCGTGGTGCCTGAGGTCGGGATGCTGAGTCATCTATCATTTATCGGTGAGTCAGCTCGAAAAAGATCCCCGCGCTTTCCCCTCCAACTTTTTTATTTTGAATTACTATTGAGACGATTACGATGCCGATGATGGAGTCTGAGAGTGCGCTGGTCGAGTCGCCTTCGATCGATCTGCCCGACCGTCTGCCATTCCCTCCTGTCACCTATTCTCATATTCTGCATTGCTCGTATCACGACTGGCATCCGCGGTATGCCGTCACATCACATATATATGCAAATGCGACTGTCTAATCTCGTACTCCTAGATACCGCACGCTCACACCCAAATCCAAAACCATTCCGCTCCCAGAAAAATTTGTCTCATACCTCCGTGCCGACGGCATTGTCCTCCCGCCTGAAAATCACCAACCGACCGAAGACGACGACTACGATACCTTCTCAGATGACGGCGAAGAAGAACAAGACCCTTCAACTGAGTGGGAAGATGTGCACACCAAAGTCAAGAAAATTATGTCCGACTTCGGCCAAGTGACCCCCAAATTGAACTGGAGCGCCCCAAAAGATGCAACCTTCATGTCCGCGACGAACGACACAAAATGCCAAACCGCCAACGATATCTACCTCCTCCTCAAGAGCAGCGACTTCATCACCCACGATCTCGACCATCCATTCGATGACTGTGTTCCTGACCAAGATAATGGCACCGATGCCGCCGCGAATAGCACCGCCTCTCCGGACGGACCCCTACCAGTTGTGCCATACCATCTGGTCCTCCGCAAATATGTGAACTTCAACCCTTCTCTTGAATTCCGCTGCTTCGTGCGCAATCGCAAATTGCTCTGCATGTGTCAGCGTGACCAAAATCACTTCGACTTCCTATTTTCAATGCGCGATATGCTCCGCTCCCGTATCCAGTCATTCTTCGACGAAAATTTGCGCGATTCCTTCCCAGACCCGAACTTTGTTTTTGATGTTTATATTCCTGCCCCGCACCAGCGCATCTGGTTAATCGATATCAACCCTTGGGCGCAGCGTACAGACCCGCTTTTGTTTAGCTGGCTCGAGATTCTGACGATGAAGGATCCGGTCGGGTTTGAAGAGGAAGATGACGATTTGAACGAGGGCGTTGTGCGAATTTCTCTTCACGATGGAAGTGTCACCAACCTTAATGCTCAAGGTGAACCGATCGATGACTCTGACTCGTCGGACGAGGAGGAGGCTTTGGATAATGTGACTCCCAAGGCTTCGGGCGAGGAGGATGATGAGTTTGCGCCCTTCCTTCCGGAATTCCGTCTCATCAAGAAGAATGATCCCGAGGCATACTCTTTTGCGACACCGCAGTACTCGGCTCATAAGGTGCCTCGGGAAGTTGTTGATGCTTCGCTTGCTGGACCGGGTGGTATGAGTGAGTTTATGGGGAAGTGGCAAGATATCCTGCAGAAGCAAATGCGCGAGGATCAGGCGGCTGGTAGTGATTCCGAGTAATTTAAAGCTTATTGTGGTTCACACTGTATGGAATCTATTCTATCGTTTGAAGTTCTGGCGTTTGGTCGGGAGCATGACGTCTGTTGAAAATAGCATTTACGTGGACAATTAAACCAAAGTACAATTTTCCATATTGAATCATCAAAGCAATTTATTTCTGAAGTAATATTACTAGAGTTTCTTGTCACATTAATTTTGGCTATTATTGAAGCTGGTCGACAGGATAGGTCACAAGACAACAAGAATACATTACAAAATGACCGAAATATACTACATAGATAAATGGGCATGATGCGCAATTTCAACAGGTAAATTTCATGATTCCGTACCTATATGACTCTACAAGCTCAAAATCCATCATGCATGTATGTACATCAAACACTAGACCCACATCTTCCCCACCCACTTGTATATAGGTCTTTTCTAGCCTTTAACAGCACAGCAGCATCACAGCTTATGCTTTTTCTCACCAGAAGCAAGCTTCCGGAATTCCTCCTGGGGCACACCACCAAGGAACCTCTCAAGGCCCATAAATGCCTCAATCCCATTCTGGCGATCAAGAATCTCCCTCTCAGGCCGACGAACCAGCTCCTTAATCTTGAGCAAACTAGACTGATTCAAATGCGTCCCAAGACGATCCTCAACCTCATGCAAAACAGCCTTCAAGAAGCCCTCCGAATCCTCCTTCTTCCCAGAGGGAGCCTCAATAACCTTATTCACGAACCCGGTCGAAACAAGATCCTCGCACGGAATCCGCTTGCTCATGATGAGCGCCTCGTTGGCCTTGGCGATGCCGAGACGCTCCACGAAGGCGCGGCTGGCGCCGCCTTCGGCGACAAGGCCGAGGGACGAGAAGGGGGTTAGGATGAAGGTATGGGGTGTGGCGTAGATAAAGTCGGCGTGGGCGACGAGTGCGGCGGAGAGGCCGACGGCTGGTCCGTTAAGGGCGACGACGAGGATTTTGGAGTGGTTGTAGAATGTGCGGGTTACGTCTACGTTGTTCGAGACGAAGTTGCGGACTAGGTCCCGGCGGATGCTGGAGTTTAGGTCGCCGCTTGGTCGGGAGCTTGTCACGTCTGCGCCGCTGTTGTAATCAAGATGGTGTTAGTTTAATCACAACAGAAGTTTAGATTAGGGCATTGCGTACGCAGAGAAGAATCGGCCTGTGCCTGTGAGGACGGTGACTGAAATATCGTCGCGCGCATCGACCTCACGAAGCCGTTCACCGAGGAGGTAGTAGAGGTCCTGGTTCAGGGCGTTCAGCTTGTCGGGCCGGTTGAGAGTGATGATCGCGACGCGATCTTGGTAGGTTAAAGTAATGATCTGCTCGTTGGACATGCTTGCTGCTGTATCAGTGTGAGTTTTGGTGGTCAATTGGAAAAGGAATGGTCAGTCTGGGGCGGAGGGAGGAGTGGACTATCAAATAAAGCATCGGTAAAGTCTGGCCGCAGCTGCGTCCGGCCGTTTTGCGGGGGAGCTGCACAGCAACAGCCGAGGCCCGCGGCTGGTCAGGTGACTACTCAACCGGCATGTTTGCATAGCGATGTGTTTGTCTCTGTTTGTCTCTTTTGCATTGTCAAATAATCCCGGATGATCTGACTGGCGCATCAGGCAATCCGATAATTTGAGTCTTGCGCGACGGTTACGCTGAACTTCTCCGATTCCACGATAGAGATCTATTCCTATCCCACCAACATATCCATTCCACCCTGAATACAATCCAGAACAAACTCACCCATCATGTCGTCCTTCCTCCGCAGACTACAGGGCGGCAACTTGGAAGTCTTTAAGGTAAGTCCGCGAACAAAAAACACGCCCTAGCCATGGCTGGATACGGCAGCTTTGCCTCGATTTCAGGCCTGTAGATACACTACCTGCTTTGAATCTCCGCTCACATATTCCAGTTTGGCATGTACGTCCTTTTCCCAATCGGCTGGATGTACTACTTCGGCACAAACCTCGACGACCGTTTCAGCGTGAAGGGCTTCTGGCCCTCGGCCGAACAATCGCACAAGATCCCTCTGGACAAGGAGGAGATTGACAAGGAATTGGCTCGTATGCGCATGGTTGACGCCGTCAAGCGGGAGCGCGCGGAGAAAGAGCGTGCGGCATTGGCTGCTGTGGAGGCTCAGGCCCAGGCTGAGACTCAGATTCAGGAATAATGAGTACCACGCCTGAGGGATGCTTCGGTGGATATTTGAATCTGTTGCTGGCTGGCGTTCTTCGAACTTGTCTTGGACGGACGCTTTATGATATTGGGGTCTGAGACGACGAGCTAAGAAAATAAAGCCCAAGAGTAAAAGTCGATGTAGGGCGACCGCGCAGATCGAACCATCATGCTCTCATTCTCAATCTTGTGGTTTGATCGTCTTGCTGAGGACTGCTGTGGGCTACTTTGTTGCATCGGGGGAGTTATGTCTGGTGTCACGAATTTGTGCATGTACAACACTCTGCTCTGGCATATATGGAGTTTCGGTGTTGATCTGATTTGATTTGTCGAGGGTTGCAATATTACCCTCGTTTCTTTTTTATTGTCACATGGGAGAAAATGTATGCATATACCTCCTGCCTGATATTACTGCAAATACACCAGGAATGGGCCTTCGTCTGATTACGTTTCGTCTATCTTACATAGGCGTTCAACTATTTTCTCAAACTAATTGATATGATTCTGCGCTCATCAAGTATGCACATGCGATGGTCCAAAGCAATATTCTGTATGAATTGGTTTTGAAAGAAAGCAAAGAACAAAAAATCCCACAGAGACTAAAATTATTAACCGAAATGCCTACTGATTGTAGCAGTAGACCCAGACGAAACGAAGATAAAAAAAAGCCACGATAACTCCTAGAATGCGCCGGCCGGCTGGAAGACATGAAGCATCATGGCAGGGGTGGGAACCAAGCTCCTGGTTCAAATCACTCAATTAACGGAGCCGCTCTTCCTCTTTGTCTGGTTTGATCGTTGATCCCGTACTATCCACCCTGCCAGCAATGAATCCAGACAACTCCATCCAAACTCCCACGAATGGTTGACAACCGCTCACAACTCGCCCAGTTGCTCAAGGGTCGGGGCGGCGGCCGCGTTCTTCGCAGTCTCGTAGACTACTTCCAGGCTTTGGGTGGCACTCTCGCCGAAGACGGAGCTTATTGAGCCGAGACGGCTGGAGATGAAGGGTCGTTCGCCGGCCCAGTAGTAGTACAGGTGGCCGTAAATGGAGCGGAGGTGGTCGGGGAGGTAGATGTAGATGCCGGTGGCGATCATGGTGATAAGGGTGAGGAGGAGGGAGTCTGTGGGACGAATAGTTAGAATCTTGATTTGGAAGAAGTGGGATGTGAACCATGTTGGTCAGGGAGGGTTACATACTGAAGATGAACTTTTCCGTGGGCGTCAGCATGTAGATAGCAAATGTCACTTCATACTGGTAGATCTTCAAGCGGATCCAGCGAACGAAGTTCGTGATAATCCAGAGGATGAAAGTCATGGTGGAGGTCGCGTGTGCTTGCTTTTGCGCCGAGCGATTGAGTTGTTGGGTCGCGATGAACCTCTCTTGTCTGGGTTCTTGGATTCGCAAGATCTTTCACCTTCCACCAAATATCTCAGAGAATCGGTGACGAGGCGGTGGGAGGGTGATTTTTTTTTTGTCGGCCCCTGATCAGACGTTGGCGGCGGAGTGACGGCTTGGCGTGGCTTCGTCCGATAAGATCAGATTGGGTCTCTGCTGACGATGGCCCACTTGCTTCTCAAGACGCGTCACGATAGACAAGTCGAGGAAAAGAAGTCAAGATGGGATTTGGTGGAATTGAGGCCTTCTATGCCAGCATGGTGGTGATGATGCAAGCGGGCAGTCGGCGGGTTTGGATCGGCTTGGACCGGTGGGCGTTGGGGAGGGACTTCGTTGGGACGGAGCTGTGCGGGGAAATTAAAAATGTATCGAGGCAACTTAGGGTAAGAAGGCGTAAAGATAGCCTAGAGCAGTTGGATTCGAACGAGAGAAGGGCAGTTGGAGGTTGCAGGGTCGCACTCGCACTGGCAGAAAATGTTATCCGCGTTGGGCTCCGCCACACTGACCACCCGCGGCTCGGCGTGTCGGGGGTCCGCTCCCGTTTAGTTGTAACTACAACGTAATACGACGAGTATGGGCATGGGCATGGGCAATACGATTACGAAAATAGTCACGCAAAAATCTGTTGCAGGGGGTCAATTTCTTTTTCATTATGTCAATTTATTTGCCGAGTTTGAAAATGTCAACACTATATATTTCGATCATTTTTGTGCTGACCAGGATTCGGGTTCCGTAGAAGCTATGCCGATAGCAACGCGCTGTTGCTAGGACTTTTACAGCCGAGGGTCCCGAGATTCAACTACATAGTACATTAATTGTGGGCTTCAAATTCAGGGTACTAAGCACACTGGGTAAAAGCATTAAGATTCATTCGGTCGGAAGTATCACGCATATCCTATGGAATAAATGTAGGCTAGCCGACCTGTTGATCTAGAGATTCATAATTGAATGGCACGGCGCTTCTTTTCAACGTACGATAAGTTTTCTTTCTTTTCGTAGACAAAAGAAATGAAATGGAAATCAAAGGAAAATGCGAGGTTTTGTCAATTCCTTTAGGAGATGTAGCTGCTCAGAACAGCCTTAGCCTGGTCGTCGAGACGGGACTGAGCCATCTGCGACACACGTCCACCGTGCTTCTTGTCGGCCTCTTTCAGGTAGGTGCCAACCCAAGCTTTGAGGTCCGCACCGGTCTCAGGCCATGGGTCCTTAGGGGATGCACGGATGGTGTTCAGCGGGGTGAATCCAACGCCAAAGGCCATCTGGTCGATGTCGACCTCGGCGTTCACATCGTCCTTGTGGGTAACATCCGGCGGAAGCTCGAGAAGCTTGAGCAGGGCGCTGACGGTGAAGCCCCAGCCCTTCTGTGAGTACTTGGTGGCAAAGGCCTCCGAGTTGGCGACGGTCTTAGTCAGGGAGAGAACGGCAGTCTTGCGGTCCAGGGGTCGGGCCAACTTCTGGGTGTCCTGCAGAATAACCTTCAGGTAGACGGGGGTGAAAAGACCCTCCTGGATCTGCTCTGTGACTTGCATGACGAAGTCGGGATCATATCCCTTGTCGTCGTGGGCAGTCAAAAAGTGGTAGAACCGCACAAAACGAATAGAGAGGGTCTCGGTCTTGGAGTTTTGCAGGCGCTGGAGGATGATCTGCATGATGGACACGAAGTACTGCTGTAGGGCCGCAGGGGGGAAAGTTCGCAACAACAGTCTCCAAGAGATCAAAGCCATAGGCCTCGTTCGCCTTAGTGGAGACCAGCTTCTGGAAGATACCCAGAATCGGCTCAATCTGGTTGTTCTCGGCAATGTACTGAGAGCCCCGAGGAATAATTGAGGAAAGCAGACGGACAAGTGCGGGAATGTTGCCCCTCGAGTCCCACATGACGGGCATCAGAATAGGCCCAATCAGCTCCTGGTAGTAGGTTGGGAGAGTGGCGGAAGAATTGGCCTCGAGCAGGGCAGCGAAAAGTTGGAAGACGTAAGGCATGAATTCTAGAGGATCAGATTAGCATTTGAAAATGAGGGCGTGAGGGAGGGTCTGCTTACCCTGCACGTCACCCTGGAGGATGCTGGCGAAGGGAGCGTAGAAAGCCTGCTCGAGCTTGTCGGGGTTGGCAGGAGCGGCGTATCTGTTATACATTAGTGCATTGTTTGGTAAGGGTAACGTCGAAGTCGAGGCTTACCGGATGAAGGCTCCCATGGCCTCGAAGAAGTAGTAGTAGAACCGTGGGTTACTGGGATTGCTGCTGATGATCTGAGTGATGGTGATGAAGCGCTGAAGCGCAATATCTGTGAAAGGTACGACACCCTCGCGGATGACGACCAGCACTCGCATGACGCAGCGCATCAGGAACTCATTTTCTTGCACCTTCTGAGGAGTCGGGTCGCTCTGGATTAGGGTGAAGATGTGCTCCAGAAGGTCCTTGGACAGAGGGGTAATCTCAACCGGAGGAATGACGGGCTGGCCCTGAGCATCACTGAGGAACAGAGCTCTCTCAACGGCGATGGCGGCATAGGTGTAGACAACGTAGTTTGGCGAGGCCAGGTGCTTGACCAGAACGGGGAGGACACCTTGCCACTGCTCCTTAGTGATGATACTGCGGAAGGTGTAAAGATATTTGATTGCGTCCACCTTGAGAATGGGGTGGATGCCATCTTCGGTAATCAGATCGGCAGCAAGATTTTGCTGGAAGAAATCGGTGATGCTGACCAGGTTGTTGGTAGCAGTGACACCGTGGGTAGAGGTTGCCTGACCCTTGGCCGCAATAGCAGAGAAGAGGTAGGTTGCAGTATCCTTGGCCTTCCAGTTGGACGCAGGGTCCTTGGCGAATTCAGCCAGGTAGCCCTCGGTATACTTGAGAACAACCTTAGTCACAGCTTCCTCGAACTTTTCGGCCAGGCGACGCAAGAAGTCGGTTGCCGCGCGACGGCGAGTTTCGCTGTCGGATCCCTCCAAGTCCCGACGGATGAATTCGATAGGCTCGTCCTCGAAGAGCTCCTCATCGGACTCCCGCAGACTGATGTTTGGCAGGATAACCTTTTCGACAATCTGGCCCAGGGTCTCCTCAGCCTGGAATGAAGCAGCATGCTCGGGCATGCTAGCGACTGACGTCAAGAAGTGCAGAGCCCGGCTGACAAGAATATCGTACTTGGTCTCCTGGCCGATGGTCGTCAAGAAGCCCCACGAGCTCTGGATGAACTGTCCAACATGCGGGCCGAAAGCATCCAGGTACTTCTGGACGTACATAGTCAGGGCCTCAAAAATTCCAGCACGCACATATTCCAGCAGACCGGCCTCTGTATCGTCATCGGTATGAAGAAGTTGGTTATCATATGTCAAATACTTGAGGAGAATTGTGGAGATTCCGGCGATGTTCTCCTCGAACGCGGGAGGCAGATCGTGGCAGGAGAGATCGTAAAACAGCTTGATCATCAAGTTGAGTTGGGTGAAACCTTGCGTGAGGTTCTCCTTGTTGGTCTTATTTTGCTCAAGGTAATTATCGAGGGACTGCGAAAGAGGTTATGGTTAGGATCGTATCAGGTGCTTGCTGCTTTGAGCAAGGGATCATTGCGAACTGACCTCAAAGAGTGACAGGAATGGTGTGCCAAACCTCTCCAGGACATGGTTGATCTCCATGTACAACTCATTGGACTGGAAAAGTGGGCGCCAGCGCTTAAAAATGGAGTGTGCGACCTGCAGCACGCCGACGTTGACGGTAGGATCGGACGGCGACAGCTTGGAAACAAGGTCCTAGACGAACAAAAAAGGTCAGCCCAAGGTTGCTCTACCAACACAAACATCAATGGTCACTCACATCCACAAGTGTTTCCCATCGTTCCCAGAAATCACTGTCAGCGATCACACTGACGGCCTCGCCCAGCTGAGACTGGATTCCTGAAGGCATCGAGATCATCAAGGTGATCAGCTCACGCTTGATCGTCGCAACCTCCGTCTCCGGCAGCTTGTAGTTTCCATCCTCATTCGTCCAGTTGCGCTTAATGAAGTTCTTGAAGCAAAGGGCGCTGGCAAGACGGATATTGTAGGGCTGGGACGCAGACGCTGTGATTTGAAGGAGTTGTAGCGAAAAGTTCGGCTTCTGTTCTTCCTGTCGAAGGGCTTGCTCGGCTATATTATAAGACAGAGAGGTCAGCATGTCTTCGGGCGATTCAGTATGACACAGCAGACTTACCTTCCTTGTTCCGTCTGGGATCCAAGCTCGCCTCCAACAGAGCTCCAAGCGCATCCGCCATTTTCACCGAACGTGGGGTATCAAGAAGAAATGAAAGAGAGTAGGCTAAAGAGAAGGGGTGATTGCGGTCAGAGACGGGGCAATCGTGAGGTGGGTTTAGGAGGATTGTTCTGCCGCGGCGGTGGAGTTGGAATTGCAGGCAAAATGTGAGTCCCGAGATACTCAGCAGAAGAGCTCACACGGCAACCATAATAAATAGAGGCGCCGATAATCGAGCGGGCAGCCCACCTGGCGCTAGTCCGAATATGGGTAGTTGGTGCCTGAGGCGATAAGTGCAGGCAGTAAACGTTAGTTACCTAGGGTGGGATAACCTCACCGCTTGGATTGTATGAAGAGAACATGGTTCTCGGTGAGTATTGAAGAAGCTACGAGTTCTTCTGTTGGATTGTTTTGACTACTCCTTACTAGTGTGATTGCGAGTTGGGAATAATACTGAGTCATGCGGCAATTCAGCCGGTTCGAATATTTTTCTATGGATCATATGCCTTTTGCCTTTATGCCCGGTGCCCATAAACATGAAAATCAAAAAAAGTTCAGCCGTTACACCAGATGCCCATTAAGATACTCTTTAAATGACAATGTTATCGACGCCATTGGCCAGCTTGTCGGCCTCGTTGGCCTGGGAAAGCTTCATAACTTCGTCGAAGACACCCGCAGCGGTGGAAACAAAGCCCATGAAGGGCTTGCTGGGTGCGAGAACACGAGACAAATACTCGGGGTGGAACTGAACACCAACGAACCAAGGATGATCCTTCAGTTCAACAATCTCCATTCGCTCACCCTTGTCGTCCTTGCCAATAAAGTGGAGACCAGCAGACTGAAGACGGTCGATGTACTCGGGGTTGATCTCGTAACGGTGACGGTGTCGCTCATCGATCGAAGCACGCTCAATACCGTAGAGCGCACGGAGCTTAGACCACTCCGAGTTCTCCTGGAAAAGGGTGGGGCGGGAGCCCAGGCGCATGGTACCGCCCAGGTTGACCTTGTCGATCTCTGGCATGTAGACCACGATAGGGTGGGATGCGGCGTCGTCCAGCTCCACGGAATTGGCACCCTCGAGGCCGCAAACGTGACGAGCATATTCGATGACGGCAATTTGCATACCAAGGCAAATTCCCAGGTAAGGGACCTTCTTTGTACGGGCCCATTCGGCGGCAAGAATCATACCCTCGGTACCACGAGTACCGAATCCTCCAGGAACAAGAATACCATGGGCGGTGGTCACGTCGTGCCAGGCCTTGTGGTATTCCTGAGGGTTGGCGTCGCGAGAGGCGTGCTCCAGGTGGGAAGCGTCAACCCAGATGATGTTGAGCTTCCGACGAGCAGCCATAGAGGCGTGCTCCAGGGATTTGATGACGGACAGGTATGAGTCGTGAAGGGAGACATACTTGCCAACGAGGGCGATGTCGACGGTATCAAAAGTGTGCTCTTGAGAGGTTGTGAGAGTCTTCCACTGTCTCCAGGTGGACTGGCCTTTCTCATACAGCTCCCGAGGGATTTTCACGGTTTGTTGCAGCTTCAAGATGTCGCCAAGAACACGCAGGTAGCCCTGCTGTTCAAGGAGGAGGGGAACATGGTAGGTAGAGCTGACATTGTGAACACCAATAACATGCTCCGAAGATTCAACCTGACAGAACATGGCGATCTTATCGATGGTAGCACGGTCCAAGGGCTTCTCGCAGCGGCAAGCAATGAGGTCAGGGCTCAGACCGGCAGAGCGTGCGTCACGAGTTGCCTGCTGGGTGGGCTTGGTCTTGAGCTCACCCCCGATGACCGGGACAAGACTGACGTGGATTTGCAGGAAGTTATCCTTGCCAGCACGGCGACGCAGCTGACGAAGAGCCTCCACAAACGGGGCGCTCTCAATATCACCAAGAGTACCACCCAACTCGATGACACACACGTCGGGCTGCTCGTTGGTGTCGTCCGCAGGAGTCCTTGCGACACGCTCGATCCATTCTTGGATGGCATCAGTCAAGTGAGGAACAATCTGCACAGTACGACCGAGATAGTCACCGCGACGCTCCTTCTCGATCACATGCTTGTAAACCTTGCCGGTGGTGATGTTGTTATCCTTGCCGAGGGTGACTCCCAGGTAACGTTCATAGTTACCCAGGTCGAGATCAGCCTCTCCACCGTCGTTCAGCACAAACACCTCTCCGTGCTCGGTAGGAGCCATGGTGCCGGCATCGACATTCATGTACGGGTCGATCTTGATGGACGTGACGCGAGCTCCGAGAGTCTTTAGCAGCAGACCGGTACTGGAGGCTGTGGTGACGTGGTTAAAAAATAAAAGCGCGTAACTATTGGATTCACAGTGAAAACCTACCAATTACGCCCTTTCCAATACCGCTGATGACACCTATCAGACATATTCTGTTAGTGGTCGAACTTTTTTTCACGGTAACGGGTACCGAAGAAAAAAAAAAAAGAAAAACTTACCTCCAGAAACAAGAACGTACTTCATGATGGCGATGCGAGACGGATATATATATCAAACCGAACACGATAGGGTAAAAGAGTGTAGCACCAGAAAACAAATCCTTGGTGAAAACAAATGTAGGGTGCCGTCCTCAGCCTCTGGCGAGGGGGAAGGAAAGAAAGGTCAGTACACACATCGAGCCGCAAGCTGCTTTTCCGCCCTCACCGCCCCCCACTTTGACTTTTTCTTCTGCCGGCCCACAGGGCGCAGAATTGGGCGGTCAACCCGCATGACGGCCTATCAGGTGACTTGGGCTGGAATAACCTCATTCCCCCGTGATGTTACAAGTCTTCTGCAACGCCTGCACCCCCGTGATCGCATCACTCTTCCGCCGAGTCCTCGACCGCACCAGAGCATCTTTCGCCTCTGTAAATCTCTTCACGACTTGCTCACCCCGATCCCACCTCGATTGCTACTCCACACTGGTCCCGCTTCGAACATCGTTTCCCGAACCGTACTTCTGTCGCAGCTTGCAGTTTGTCATACCAGGCTCTGAATGTGCAGCAAATCTGTCTAAGAGCTGCCTCCTCGGTCAATAGCTCCCAATAGCCGTATTTGACAGGGTAAGTTGTCTGCAATATAGTTATTTCGGGATTTCCCGAATCCCCCCGTTTCTCCTGATGGCTCCGTCTGTGTAGCTGGTGGTTGGCATCACGCATATGTTGACGTTATCCCATGACTCTATAGATAAGTGGCAAAGCATCACCTCCTGCGCTCTTCACTTCCGGCCCAATTTGCCTGCAGCTAGGCGGATGTCTTCCGACGATGTTCCACCTCCGCCCCAGCACAAACCCTCTTCCACCAGCTTCGCGGATGTCTTCAAAACTCTAGGTGTCGGCCGCCCGAAATCTCAATCCCCAGTTTCGTTTCAGGAAAGCAGCAGCGACTCTTTGTACCATACCGCGGAAAATCGGGGATCAAACCGACTCATACCCGGACCCGAATCAATGCATCGCGGCAGCATCGTGTCGAGCTCTTCGGACACCCCGAATAGCCCCGACTTCGAATCAAGTGTGCGGAATCTATCGCAGAAACAGAACCTTTCCCAGTCGATCGACGAAGCCGAGACACTATCGAGAATTCTCCCGTACTTCACCCCCGAGCAGTCCATTGTTTTATGGGAGGCAGCGGAACACCTCTTGCACCATGAAAGCTCCGCGGATGCGCAGAAGGCTGGAGCCCAGCTGCTCGAGGCGATTGCTGCCCGACAGGACTTGACTCCAGCGGCTCGGCGAATGGTCTTCGAGTCAATTGCCTGTCCCAGTGAGCCAGAGGTGATTTCGTCCCGGGTGCAGTCTTTGATTTCCTTGTCGGACCATGGAAGGAAGCTGGATTTCACCACCACTTCGATTCTCCACATTATTGCTTCCTGGATTCAGCCCCTCTACGGTGTCGTTTCGGCGGCCCGGTCGAAGGCAAAGAAAGCAAAGCCAGCCAAATCGAATGCGCTTAACCAAGATGAAGTGGTCCTAGAAGATCTTTTCCAATTCGCGGTCGATTTGATTACGTTACAGCGCAAGCAGCCCTCACAAGAGGAGATCGAGTTGCTTCTGACAGAATCGTTTACGATCTGCAAGAAAACCAGCATGGCCACCGACATCAAGAACGCGTTGGCCCTATTTGATGCTATCATCATGTACCTGGATGTGCCCGACGCTAGTTTCGACCCTCTTCTAGAAGTACTGTGCAGTATACATGCCTCTGTTCGGTCTCTTTCTGGACCCACCTCTCGCGCAGTACGCAGCTTGGCGAAGTCCCGAAGACAAGGTGAGATGGTTGAACGACTCCATGCTTTTATGAGAGAGTCTTGCGCGGCAGAGTCACCTCGAAATCTGAACACTTTTCGAGGCACTATCTATGTCTTCTCCGACCTTGTGTGTGCCTGCGGACAGCTCGGCATGCCAGAACTTTCTTTCGACCAATTGATCGATTCTCTCACTGTCATCTCTCAAAGGAATGATGGTCGGGTGGACTCGGATATTTTGGACTTGTGTTTGAGTATTTTGGAAGGGGCTTATGTCCAGACGGCCTTGCAACGAGACTGGACAGGTTTCGTTGACTTGCTGGTATTGTGCTCTCGCAAGGTCTTTGAAGAGCCCGAAGAGACAGCTACTTCCCCAGCCTCACAGCAAAGCTTAGTTAAGGCTGCCCACGATGATGTCAAGTCAAACATCCTGGCCAATATTATCCGGATCGCATCTGCTCTCGAGGTCCTTTGGGACCAGCTCAACGGGGCTCAAAGGCAACAAGCTGTTCGCTTCTTGGCGAAAGGATACCAGCACATTGAGCCTTCTCAGGCGGAACTCATCATCAACATGATGAGGAAAGACTGTCTTTGTCGTCCTTCGGATGACCCCACTTGGGTAAAGCATTGCCAGGAACTCATTGGGCGGTTCATTCAGCCTCGGACACAGACTTCAGATATCCGCATTCAAGCCTTGGATGCATTGAAAGAGGCTCTCTCTGGGAATGAGACACTGCTTTTCTCTGAGGAGCACGGTCTACTGAGACTTCTGTTGCAAGACTTTTCTGCGGAGCACGATCTTCTCTTTTTGGAATCCCTGGTCTCTTTTATCACGGAACCGGCGATTCATGCCAGCAACGATGATCTGTTCCAACAATTTGTCGACACAATTTCTAGACCAATGGCTAGAGATGCATTCAAGGATGAGCAACAATTGACCTCGCCAGTCTACTCCACCCCGCGCCGAACTTCTGCAACATCTGGGAGTGTACTTGAGCATTCCTTGGCGAATGCCTGCGCAGTTGGTCTGGTGAAGATGATGCTCCGTGCCTTGAACTCCTCTGCACCGAAATCCGTCATTATCTTCGAGGCGTTACTGCGGATCGCTCAATCCCAGGATCGACCAACGGACGCACGACTTCTAGTCTTGAAGTTACTTTTTCGACTCCGGTGTGATTCATCTGGGTCCGTGACTGTGGTTACGACATCAGAAAACGACTTTCTCATAAATGTGCTCGGTCGAAACGTTGACGTCGGCTCCAAGAAACCCAGTGAAACCTCCCCCACTCGGGATCTCCCACAGCATGAAAACTTGCCGCCTCCAATTACTCGTAAACTTTCGGGCAAGGAATCCCCTGCGCCTGCTCTATCAAAGTCCCTACCCGGGCGCGGATCCATTTCTACTGGTCGTGGATCTAAGCTCACGCCTCCAGTCTGGACATATGCCCACCCTCAAGCTCTGCCCGAACAACCCCCTGGAGAGTCGAGTGGCGTGGTGTTTGCCTGGACCCAGAATGGTTTTCAAAGCCCTGCTGCTGCTGATGAAACTTCATCTGCGTCGGTGGGTGTGTTGAAGGTGAACATGTGGCTCGAGATCGTCATCTCTCTTCTTCAACGGGAGACAGACTGGGATGTTTACAGCTATGTCCTCACCCATCTTGGTCCTCAACTCAGCAACAAGGACTTTTTCAACAACTCGATCCCGCAGATCAAGCTACTGCGTAGCATTCTTTGCGACCAAATAAAAAACGAGACTTACCATGAGCCTCCTAGCTTAACGGGATTGAAAAAGAGTGACGTGGCTGCTTGCATCTTCGATGCCCTCTGCATGCTGGTCAGCTACCACGACCACTTTGCCAAAAGTGAAGAAGACGACCTTGTCCGAGCCTTCATGTCGGGTATCATTGGATCGTGGGGTGCTACCTCTCGTGGCTGTATCCAGGCACTATCGCTGTGCTGTCATGAAATTCCACTATCCGTGACCAAGTCCCTGAACAGCATCCTGGACAAAATGGCAAAGGTGATCACGATGTCGAACATTGCTGTTCACATTTTGGAATTTCTGGCTTTGCTGGCCCGCTTGCCGGATGTCTATATCAACTTGCGCGAGGAGGAAATCCGCACCGTTTTTGGTATCTGCATTCGATTCCTGCAGACGTCCAGAGAGCAGGAACTGCGCTCTAAGGCGTCTGAATCTCCCCCTTGTTCGACCCACTGTCCCGTCTCAGTCGCGGTCCAGTGCTAGCTCCCGTGAAATCGCCTTGAATGCTGCTGAGGCCATGGAGTCCACGTCACAAGATGCCATGTCGAAGTATGTCAAGAGTTTGACCTATCATGTGATGATCTTTTGGTTTTTGTCCCTGAAACTCCAGGACCGCCCAAAACATGTGAACTGGATTACCAGCAGACTTATTTTCCCCGGCGAACATGGAGAGGACGTTGTCGAGGAACAGAGTCAAGTTTTCATCGATTTGATGCAGCGAGTCGCGTTCTCGGATCTAGGAGAGACCATTCCATTTGAAACCTTCCCACCGAATCCCGAAGATGGTCCTGTCATGAAAAAGTCCTGGGTCGTGGGCATGAGTATTATCACTATTGAGACGGCTGGCGTGTCTGGCTTGACCCAGATCACCAAGAGACAGGCGTCTGGCACAACCTACTCGGTTTATCAGCAACGGACGGCGCCGGTTCTCCCGCACCAGGTCCCATCAACACCAGATGCTCATCTTCACCCCTCTGATGCGATGCGCACGGCTGTCCTCCCCAGCCACATTATGCTCCAGATGACCGCCACGGCATTCCCAACTCCTGCGGTCATGCAACCTATTCCAGTTCCGGAAGATGATATTACCCGCCGCGCAATTGGCAGCTTCGATCGCACTGACATTGTGGATGGACACCGGATCGGTGTGGTCTACCTCGACAATGGTCAAACCAAGGAGGCAGAAATCCTAGCCAACTCTGGCGGTTCTGCTGACTATGAGCACTTCTTGTCGGAATTGGGGACCAAGGTTTCCCTTCGCAACGCCCAGTTCAATACCCAAGGATTGTATGCCGATACCGATGGCGAGGCTACCTACGCATGGCGTGACCGTGTGACAGAGATTGTTTACCATGTTGCAACCATGATGCCCACGGATCTCAACCACGATCCGGCGTGTATCAACAAGAAGCGCAACATCGGCAACAACTTTGTCACTATCGTGTTCAACCGATCCAACCTCCCGTTCAACTTTGACACAATCCCGTCCGAGTTCAACTCTATCAATATCGTCGTCACCCCCAGCAGCCAAATCGCCTATGATGTTTCGGGAGTTGCCAAGGGACAGACTGACCCAGCAAAGCAATTCTACCATGTCAGGGTTATCAGCAAGCCTGGCTTCCCAGAGGTTTCACCAGCTGCCACGCCCAAGATGGTGTCTGGTAAAAACCTGGCATCCTTCGTTCGTATCCTTGCTCTCAATGCATCCGTGTTCTCTCTGGTTTGGAACCACAAGGGGGGTGAGCACATGTCTTCCTGGCGCACCCGTCTCCGCGAAATCAAAAAGGTCCGCGAGCGAGCTCTGGCCGCTCAGATTCAGAGTGCCGAGGCCGCCACAGAGGGCGCCTACCCCGGACAACGACGCAACACTAAGCCCAACATCTTCTCTGAAGACCTTCCTGTTCGAACCGCTCCAGCCAAGACAGATTTTACGTCTGAATGGACGGCAGCCTCGGAGGCAAACGTCCTTCAGAATCTGGACTTTTCCCGCTGGAGTCGTTAGATCACGCTGAGGTCCAGAAAACAAGAACGCGACTACTCTCCATCTTCACCACTCATACCCGCCTCATCTCCTTGCAACCTCTCAGACAACCAAACACAACGAACGACATCTTTCCTTCCCTACTGAACGACCTAAAAACTTCCGACACGATTTCATGTACATCACCTTGCTTTTTGTCCTGCAACTTTGCAGCATTTGTGAATACCCCCGATCGCCCCCAAAAGTTTTTTGTTTCGTGTCTTGTCTGCGTTTTCTTTCGTGGAAAAGCAGTTGAACCTACCCTCTTTATCAATAGCTGGCAATGAAATTACCGTGTACGATGGGTCACCGTCATGAATAGGATCAGTATTCAATATTTACCTATCGTAACCCCCAATCCCTATCTTGAATGTAGGTCTGGTGCTAGCCAATCGCATGCATTCCACATCGCGATTCTCCACTTTCAAGAGGCTTAGCACGGCCCCCATACTCAATAACTCACTCATACCTACAATTACTTCAGACTATACAGCATTCTAGTCCCTAAGTATTAAGTCAATAGCGGGTCCTCGCGGAGACTCCGCTTTAGCGCGTCCAACACAACACACGGACCACATGAGGCTCTTCGCTCGACATTAAATGGAACATAAGAAGTCCAACTTGCAGAACTTCTCAACCAACATGAAGCGCCCTCTTTTCATTTCACTTTTTTCTCTCATTCTGGACAGGTGTTATGATATTATGATATGGCAGATGCTGAAATTAGATTAACATATCTCCAATGGCAAGAAGACTACACCCTAACATGCCGGTATAGAATCGGGCAATTCGTCGGACGCCGAAGACCCAACCAAATGCATGAAAAGGACACCAATTTAGCCTTTTCTGTCGCAGATCCGGACATTATTCGAGATGTTAGGAGCTTTGAGGATGTCTCCCCCTTTAGTCTCGATGTGAAATGGCTTTTCGTATAGGAGGTGTACGCTGCCCGCTCTGAAGTGAAAGGAAAGACGCAGACGGAATACGAATTTGCAGGGGTTTGCGAAACAGGTTCATATAGGTGGGTGTAGATGTATATTTGAATGGCTATTGCGAGGATCTAATCCATTGACGAGAACCAAGAGACACTCCTCACTCGCGACGAGCTTGGAACACCAAATGATTGAATTCCGAGACTTTTAAGAATTATCGGAGCTAGCATCATAGGTAGCAGCATGTTAAATCGGTAGCGTTGTCAACGGATCCGGCGAGGTAGAAATCGAATTGATAAGCAAGCGGTACAATAGCAGCGGGTCCGATCTATAGAGTCTGAGACTGCCTCAAGCAGAAGAGATAGCCTGACATTCACACCTCCGGCTGGCATATCCCGACCAGTCCCTTCCAACTTTAAAATTGTAGATAATTCGGAGATCTCGGAAATAGCTCGGTTCCAAATCATGCTCAACTTATGATGTTTACATTTGGCAAGGTACTTTTGACCTAATATCGGGAGATCCAATGATCGATTTTCGGCACTAGAACACGCCACTCCAGCCACACCCGTGGACGTGGCTGTGATTCGACAACACCAACATCGGTCTCAACATTCCATATTCTAGATCCCTTCTAGAATTCCAAGTTATGATGCTATAGGTCATGAGAGTATCCGTAAATAGAATATGTTATTCGACTGTCTTAATGCAGTCAGCATGACGGCACTGTACGACCACTTGGCGACGCTCTTGCCTGTATACCCGTGGCACCACATTAAAGTCCGCATCACTCCACCCATCACCCCACTTCTAACCTTCACTTGCCTTCTCTTCACCTCATATAACGGCACATCTACTGTCACCCTCACACTCACCACAAACTCACAGTCCATCAAAATGACAATCATTGCAATCGAAAGGTACGTCCCCAAACCAACACATCACCCCCAACCCACGTCCACTCATCCATACTCATCCAGCATTCCCCCTAACTTCTTTACTGCACAGCAAAGCAGACTTCACCTCCAAAATCCTAAGCACAACCGACCTCGTCGTTCTCGACTGCTGGGCAACATGGTGCGGCCCGTGCAAAGCCATCGAGCCAAAGTTGGAAGAATTCAGCGCCGCCTTTTCTCAGGTTAAATTCTACAAGCTGAACGTCGACGATCCGGCTGTTGCGGATGTTGTGCAGGAACTGAATGTCCGCGCTATGCCCACTGTTATGTTTTTTGAAAAGGGGGAGAAGGTTACTGAGATTGTCGGGGCGGATTTGCATGGGATCGAGAGGGGGATTCAGGCTTTGGTCGCTACACTTGTGTAGTGCTTGGGGGAGGGTTTTTGAGACTGACGCTGGGTCAGATATGGAGTTCGTTCGTGATGATTATGGTTGATATGGTATTTTACACTAGGGAGTTTTTGTATGGCACATTCTATGAAAGGCATTGTCCTTGATCATTATCTCTAATGATTATCCTAGTAACTATTCCATGAAGACAACTCAAGGCGCATCAGGATCAGGATAATTCCCCCAATTTCTCCCCTCCACCCCCTAACACCTCTTTCCACCCCACTCGGCTCCAGCTCCAGAACTGTAATCTCATTCCCCCCCCTGCCGAAGATAACACCCAGGTAGATAAAGCGTCTGCTGCGGCCCAATCACCCAATACCGACCCAGATTCACCCCATTCACCCAGACAACGCCCTTCGTCCAGCCAGGTAATTCGAGGAATGTATCGCCGATTGTGGTCATGTTGAAGGTGCCGCTGAAGAAGGCTGGGCTGGATATATTTGACAATTTCCGGATAGCAGAAGTTTTTGCTGAAGAGGAGGAGAGAGGCGACGAAAGAGGAAGGGAGTATATCTCCCAATCAAAAAGAACCTCACCACTAACACTGATATCCCCAACAACGCCCTTCCGCTGATCAACAATCCTAGGACCGTAATTCACGCGGCCCATATTCTCGATTAGCATGTCGAGGGTATCGCCTTTTTTCAGGTCGATGTTGACCTTGTTCGGTGTCACGTAGAGGCTATCAATAACACCGACTCGCCTCCCGTTCACGTAAACCAGGACTCTGTCACGCGGTACATCGCCTGGCTTTACCATGCCTTGACTGTCCTTTTTCGCAACGTGTCGGTATAGCGTGAATCCAACACTCTGTCCGAGTGCCTCCATATTAACCGGTCTCTCTTTCACTACCGGCTCAGGGAGAGCATCGAAAAGACCCCCAACAAACCGCATCCCAATCTCCGGAATTTCCACCACCGGCTCCTCGCACAAGATCTGGGATACCGCTCTCTCCAATATGAGCTGCAATAACCTCCCGAATGGCATGATAAACCCCATTAACCCTCCCACCCTCATCAATCGGCGCCCCATAATCATAACTTGTCGTAATCGGCTCCAGCGAATCCCCCCAATCAGCCCCATTCTGAAAGCCCCAGTTTGTACCACCGTGCACCATGTAGATATTAAACGAGGCATTCTGGTCCAGGATCCAGGATAGATCGCTCTTGACTTTGTCGATGCTTTTTCTGTCTCCGTCGTCGCTCTGGTGTGACTTGTTGCTGGCCCACTGGTCTAGCCAGGTTACGTAGTACTCGCCGTCGAGCTGGGGACCTAGACTGCTCTTGTCGGTTATGTATTTGTTTCGCGCAGCGAAGGCGGTCTTCGGATCGCCGTCGCTTTCGGCTAAGACGCCAAAGACCTGGCCGCCCTTTAGCATTGACGAGGTTCCGCCGTCGTTCGTGTAGAGGGTTATATCCTCTCCGAAGGTGGAGCTGAGCATATCTCGTAGTGAAGAGGTGTACGCGTGGTTCGAGCCGTAGGAGCCGTATTCGTTTTCGACTTGGATCATGAGAATTGGACCGCCGTTTGTAACGAGGAGGGGACGGAGGTCGGTTGCGAGGTTTTGGAAATATGATCTCGTTGCGTTGAGAAAAGGGCCGTTATTTGTCCGTACGATGAGATCTGGGATTTCGGCCAGCCAGGCCGGGAACCCGCCCCATTCGTGTTCACCGCAGATATAGGGTCCTGGGCGGAGGACGAGGTTTAGACCGTGGTCCTGTGCTATTTTAAAGAAGCGGGCGATATCGTTGTTGCCTGTGTTGGACCATGTTCCGGGTGTTGGTGAGAGTTGGTCCCAGTAGATGTAGGAGAAGATTGTGTTGAGGCCCATTGCGCGGGCTTTGGAGAGCCGGTCGGACCAGAGTTGGTACGGGATGCGTTGGGGGTCCATTTGGCCTCCTAGTAGTTGGATGGGGTTGTTGTTGTGGAGGAAGGTGGTGTTGGTGTAGGAAAAGGGCCCAGTTGCTAGGGCTGTGGAGAGGCATAGGGTGATGACTAGGAGGGCTTCTTGGAGAAGCATCTTGAGGTGGCTTGAAGGAATTTCTCCTGAACATTTGATGAATTGGGGACGGGGTGTTCTTTTTGGTATACTAGTACTCATACAAGGCATTTATGTAGTGCTTGTTGGCGCTTAGGCCCTTCGCTAGTCTGAACTGCGGCGATGCGCTGCAGATCCTCCAGCTTCATCAGTTCGAGTGATGTGGTTGGCTCATGGAGGTGTGAAGTTGTAAATGTTTTCCAACCCCGCACGAAACCCAATGCCTCGATGCAACTGTGACATTTCTGCAGTTTCATGAGGTTGTCGAATGGCAATGTTGTCGGGTAATACCTGCATACTAATTTTCCTAATACCCGACCAGATGTAAGAAAGATTCATTCCATTCGTATGTGTCAGCATGGCAACGCATCTGCAGAAAGTCGGAGTAGAGATAAATTGTGTATATATGAGCCAGCTAATGCCCAATAGCTATCGTGGTAACCTTCCGATCATGCTTATGCTCCTTCTGCCACTGCTTCGAATATCCCACGCCAAATCCATTGTTGAAAACCTCGCGGACAGCCTCAAGCGGCATCCCCTTACACTCGGGGTAGAAGAAGATGATGAAGAGCCAGCCGAAGAAACAAATGGCCATGTAGAAACCGAATGCACCGCTGGGGGTCCAGGCCTTCATCATAGAGAGGAAGGTAGAGGAGATGATGATGTTGGTGCCCCAGCAGGTGACGGTATTCTAAAAGTTTAGAGTTAGTGTCGATATCCTCTTATATATATGAGAGAGGTGGCATACCATCATAGTCCCCACAGCGCGAACCTCCAACGGAATAAGCTCAGTCCCAATCCAAGCAATCGTCGCAACACCGGACGAGTAGCACGCTACATAAAGAATAATCATGACAAGAACAACAGTCCCCGGCCAGCCGACGTTGTTGCTCTCCACTTCCAGCGTGTCGAGGTTCACGGGGATATACCGGAACGCAATTACCACGACCATCATGCACAACGCCATGCCCAGCACGGTCGTCATGAGAATGAGTCGGCGGCCGAATTTATCAACCAACACCAGATTCACAATCGAAAAGACGAAATTAGTCGCAGAGACTGTAATGCCCACAGCAGCAGAGTTTTCAAACCCAACAATCGAAAATAGAGTGGCGGCATAGTACATCAATGTATTGAATCCGCCCAGCTGGCTAATAGCCATAATCACGCAGGCTGTAAGCACCGCTCGCCCTGTCGAGGGCGTCGTAAAGATCCGCTTGAAGGTTGTCCAGAGAGATTCTTCTGTCATGGAATCTGTGCTTTCATGCAAGGATAGCTCGATGGAGCGGATCTTGGCTTCGCGTTGGAGGGCTGTGGAGGATGGGTAGATGCGCAGGAGGACGGCTTCGGCTTCTTCGCGTTTTCCGTGTGAGACGAGCTGGCGTGGAGACTCGGGGCAAAGTATTAGCAGACCGGCGAGGATCAGGGCTGGTGCGGCGCCGATGCCGACGGTTGCGCGCCAGGCCTCGCCTTTTACCTCTGCGAAGCCCGCGCCCAGCGCGCTGGCGAGGAGCTGGCCGAAGGTGACGCTCATGTTGTTGAAGGCGACCATGCGGCCGCGGTATTGGGCGGGGGCCAGCTCGCCGACTAAATTCGCATGTGGTTAGTGTCTGAAATTTTGTATAGAGGCCGGTGAGGAGGTGCTTACTGTACAGCGGCACAATCATCGCCGCACCGCCTACTCCCAACCCAACCACGAATCGTCCTGTCGCGAACTGGGCCACAGAGTACGCAGCTGTCTGCAGGACAGTCCCAATGACGAAGAAAAAGCACGATCCCCAGATCGGCCAGCGACGACCGAAGCGATCAGCCGTGAGACCAGCCGCCACGGCTCCAACCAGGGCGCCGCCGCTCGTCAGCGAGGTCACCATCTCCTGCTCGCTCGAGCTGAGCGTGTGGCCGAGCGACTCGCCGATGGTGACTAGCACTGCGGAGATGTAGCCCGTGTCATATCCTATACACCAGATCAGTGGATGAGCGAGTTATTGTCAGGCAGAAGAGATGACTCACCGAACAAAAGACCACCAATCGAAACAACAACAGAGATCAACCAAGCCGCCTTGGACGCGGCCGTCGCCTCAATTCCACTCAGCTCAGACTGATCCTTCTCGCAGTCTAGCTGTTCCAGCTTGATATGCTCGATCTCCTCGACAGACTCCTTCGAGGGCTCTGCATCGTCTTTCCCAGAACTCATAATGTCCGGATTGATCCCGAGGGAGTATGAAATTGAAATAAATGTGAAGACACAATGCTCATTGGTACTCTCCAGAGTATTTCTCGGGGGACTCTGCCTCCTTTTATCACCCCCAGCTTTCCTTAAGACACTTGAATCGACGCCATTGAGGTTGAGTGGGTCTCCCCGTGGGGAAATGCAGATCTCGGGGAAAAATGCCGATTTCTCGCCCGACCAAAACGACCGATCACTCCGGGCCCGCTGATTGGGTCGCGACTAAGTCCAAGACCTAACGAGTCTCGGGGAATCTTGCCTACTCTGCTTTTGTCGACATTCCCCGCGCCCTGCTTTCTTTTTAGGGTAATGTTCCCCTTCTCCCGTCTCGCTCTGCAAATATCCTGCCAATGTCCTGCCAATCCTGCGCCACCTGAATAACCCTCAGTCAGATCGCGACGGCTATTGAAGACCACTCGCCGCGCGCTTGGCGGTGGCTATCTTGTCAAAACTGATGGTTGGGGTTGTCTTGATTGGTGCTGGTAGCATGCCGGGTCTGGATGGGGTCATTCAGGCGGGTATCCGCTTATCTAGCCCAGACGAGGGTCTCACGATGAGGCTGTGTTCTAAAGACTATCCACTGTGCTACTACCCACAGTAGTATAGGAGGTGGAGTGCAGAGTCGGGCCGAGAGCCTTCCCCGCAAATGTCCCGGCAAATGACTGCTGCCACTCACGTCACTCTCGGGATCTTTCTCATTAGCTACAGGCTCGTCTTGTTAGGCCCGATGGCTGCTCCCGCACTTTGGAAATGGACAGTCGACGGGCAATGTGACCTTTGAATCTTGTGTTCAGGGTGAAATAAACCCAAATTTTTGGTTCAATGAGATCGGAAAATACATTCCTGATGCAGCGAATACTCTTTCAAATCCACTCAACACCAAGCCCGACAGCCTATGACAGTAAAGTACCACTATTATGGATCTCTCTGTTCAGACCAATACTCTCAGCCATCACATACCCTTGAAAAATCATAAATACAGCAACGGCATCTTACACTTTTGCTAGCAAGAAGATGGGAAATTTGATTTGGTTCTCTGTGGTGGTAACCTACCACCATAGCCTTTCCACCCGGGCATGTCTCGCACTCACTTCACCCGAACCCTTTCGGCCTAGGTAGTGTCATCGGCCTCATTGAGTACAATCCACTGCCGCTGCAGACACTTCTTTACCTCGCGAAGAATGTCCGTCCTAAACTCGGGGGAACTGAGCCAAAGTCTTCTCAAAGTTGAACGAATGTTCCTGTCCACTCAGGCCCTCCTCTCCCTCGCCCTTGCCGAATTCAAAGAATGGATCAAAAACCCCAAGATATGGGAGAACACAGGCTTTTGCAATTTCTTTAATTCGATGTCCAGGCCGAAAAGAGAGTGCGTTCACAGCATACTTCTCCAGCAGAATGTACCTCCGTTTATTATCCGGTCCATCTGAGTACCTCTGACTGCTAAGCAGCAATTGAACCTCCTTCCTTATGGGGTGTTCCAGTCCGTTCATTCCGTACCGGCGAGTCGATCAAATGCAATTGCTTTTGAGAGTTGTTGCTCGGCTATTTCGTTTTCGAGGCTGGCTCTCACCATGTAGAGCCATTGAGCGAGCGCTTCGAAGCAGCAAACGGAGAGGACACTGGTGATTTCTTTCAGGATCACTTCACTTCTTCGGCCTTGCGGAACTCGCCGTTGAACATCGCGTAGAAGTAGAGACCTACGTGCAGAAAATATCTTTCGCGATGTGGTTCTTGAGCCCGTTCGGTTAAAGGATTATGCGTCGTGGTTGTGTGTCTGACAGCGACATTGGCGAGGAGATTGTCGGTTGAGAGACTGAAGGTGAGATTGAAGCCTGCTCAGATGACTGCTCAAATGACAAGTCAAATGGCAATTCATAGCCAAGGGGCTGCATCAAATGCGTAACTTTAGGCGACACAAGCAAAGGTAATGTGCGTGTTGTCGATATCCGTAGTCATCGCCCATACTCGCACCATAGCATGACTGGTAAAGGTTTCGCAGCTGTATATTGGGAGCCATCGACCACAGCGGTGTTCATCCCGGTCGCTATACGTCGAAATTTTCACAGAAAGTCGAAGTTTCTTTTCTTTTGGGTTAGGCTCGGCGTGGAAGGTGGAGGCGGAGGGTACGTTGTCGTAGGTGGTCGACACTCAATATATGTATGTGATCACGTGATGGATAAAGAAGATCTCCATAGCCACACCCCCTTTGCCTCTTACTACACCTCTTTTTGTATTTTTCAGGTCTCGCATAGTGCCCCTGGCTAAAGTCTCTGTTAGCATAGCTAGAAACAGATTTTCCGCTTTATTTATGAATAATTACTGGAGCCCGACGCCAAGTAATTTGCCTTGTGCCGTGAGACTTCAGTATACTGAATACGTGGCCAGGTCGCTGGTAACCTAGGTTACTGGGTAGATACCCTGGCGGTTGATCAAATGGATGACTGGGTAAGAAGCCAGGCAGGATGCAGGATGTGGTGTAGATGGCAGTCGATGGTAAAGTTGGTACCATCTAGGTCCTTGGCAATCCTTTGCATTGCAGCCCTCAATACCCAAATACAGAGATGGAGATTGATGGAAGGGACAAAGCTCACTCCTGCTGTCCTGAACGTAGACTTTCTGGAAGCCTTGAGCCCAGTATGTTTGGGACAGGCCATCTCCAACCCCAGAAACGAATCTCCTGCCGTCAGACTATAAAAGGCGCAAAAATGTTTTTGTTACGGGGGTTGTGACTGGGTTAATTCCAATCAAGTACACCCGCCCAAGGGAGTGTATAATATTGAGTGTTGATTATTTGAGCAACCGAATGGCTTGATTATATGTGACTTAGGAAATCCGATACAACAAAGTTCCAAATCCGAGGCCGTCAAAACCGCCCGAAGTAGAACCATAGTTGCCACCACCACCCTCAACACCACTTGTAGAGTTGGTGTTGACCCAGTCACGATAGGCATCACTCCATGAAGAGTCCAGGCCCTTCAGCTGGCCATAATGAGCAGACAACAATTCGAATCCGGGACGCACTGTTCCACGCGAGCTGTTGGAAATCACGGTCTGGTTCCCTTGGTAGCTGTTGTATGCTGTGTAGGGAACATCCTGGCCGACGTTATACTTTCCAACATACTCCGCACTAGGAATAACCAACAATCAGTAAAGATCCAGGAACGAAGATAGGGGATAACTCACGAATTCAAGATCTCATTACCATACTCGGCAAATAGATCATCTCCCTGGTTATACGCCTGCTGCGCAATAACACCCAGAAGGACAGCATCCAAGGTGGAATGGCCCTGATCACGCCCCGCCTCCTGGCCCTGTGTCAAGACTTTGTCGGGTTCAGACTCGGTGTAGTTGGCAATGGCGAAAACGGGCAACGCGCCATTCGAAGGACCAGTACGCACATAGCTCACGGCATTGTCATACATGGTCTGGTTGTCGGTAAAGATCCCAATCGCGATGAGCGAGGCAAGATTGCACTGGTCCCAGTTCGCATAGTAATGGTAGTAGTCCTGACCATTATGATCTTGCAGAAACAGCTCATTCATGGACGCAAAGACATTCGTCAGCATGGTAGCTGTCGCTGTCTTGTTGTCACTGTCCCAGCCGGAATAGTCCGTCATGAGCTCGGCCGCATTCGCCATCTGGTATCCATATAGTCCCGACGCGAGGAACTTGTCGCTGCTTCCGCCGATTTCGGTCAGGGTTGCTGCCCACGAGCTGAGGATGTTGATTGCTGCGTCGGCGTAGCTTGTGTCGTTTGAAATTCTCCAGCGGATGGCGAGCTGGTATGCGGCTGCGGCGTCGCGGTAGAGGCTGGGGTAGTTCTCGGAGTGGACGCCATCAGAGCCGCGGTATACTGTCTCTTTGGGTCCAGGCTGGTATGTTGACTGAGCGTACTCGCTTTGGGTCAGGAGTGTCCAGGTGGTATTCCAAGGTTCGTCTCCGTTTACCACGTGGGTGTTGATGCGTTCGAAGTCCTGCGCAGTGTGGAGGGCTCCCGGATGAACGAAAGCTGTCGCAACGGTTGCCAATGCGAGAAATGAAGGGATGACATGCATGGTTGTAAAATGCGAAAGGAAAGACCTCGAAGCTTTGGCGAAAATAGAGCGTGTGTGGTCAAGTCCAGCTTGAATGGGGTTGTTCGAATCGATTGGAGGGCATGCTCGCTACTAATTTACGACTCCTTTCGAAGATACTCCTCAGGGGTAAAATTTTGACCAATTTAACCGACAAACCGTTAGGGTCGTGATTAATGCCGAAGTGCGAAGCGATCGGCATTCAATATTGCTGTGGAGAAGGACGGTGTTTCATGTTGAAACACTTGACATGCAACGGGTGCGCGGTGCACACATAGCGTCAAACATCTTGTTTGAGAGCTAGCCAGAATTAGATTAGCTTATTTTTTCATGCAATCGGCTCAGGGTTGAATAGAATCAGGGATTCTGTACAAGGGTAGATAGTCTCCGAGGTAACGGGCTCTTCTGGACATTCAGGATCTCATGCAATATGCGGCCGCTGCGTTTTCGAAGGTATGAAAAGCGAGCATCAGCGTAGTAGTGAAGCAACATGCTCTGCAATGAAGTTGCCGCAAACGTTGAAGTTGAGTCGGGATGAACCTTGGTGCCTGATAGTCATGGCAGAATAGTTACGTATCGATGATCTTCGTCGCGTTCCACTGATTGTCTTGCAACGGCCGTGAAGGCCGTGGACCTCGACTTAACACTTGACAGCTTCAAAGAGACTGTCTCTTCTTGAAATCTGTACATCCCCTTGTCTGCACCGATGTCATGCCTGATACAACAGCTGACGCAGAAGGCATGGCCTGCTGCTCCTCATTACCACCAGTGAGTATACCCACACGCCACTTTCGTCAAAGACCCCTCTCTTACTTCGCCTTAGAAAGATGCGCCTCCTAGCTCCGCCTCGTATGCCCAAACACCCGAGGATTGCAACTGCATACCATCGGTAAGACCACGAACCGGCCCAACCGAGTCAGACGGCTAAGATCGACCTGCTAGTTCGACGTTCCTCCCGGTTGGACAAAGGATCCCCCGGGGACCACATACGCTGAAGAATGGGAGGGTCCTGACTCCCACGGCCAGACTATCGCGCGATGCTATGGATGGAGCCAGGACGGCCCGTGATGAAGACACTGGAGGCTTTGACGACGATCTTCCAGTCTGGCGAAAAGTACTATCTGTGGCATCGGATGGACGACGAGGTGGAAGTACTTGTTTCCAGAGATATACGCGAGATCGCTCAGAGTATATCACAGGCAGACCTTCGTGATTTAAGGGCGATAAATCTTACTCAATGGGCGTAGTGAGTCTTACAACTTCATTGTGCTACGGAGCGGGACTCGGCGAATCATAAAGTTGCTGAATGAATCTAGCCTAGCCAGCGATGAGGGGAATGTACTAGATATAAAAGAAAGTTGAACAAAGGATCAACCAGAATCAACACCCGCAATGTCCTGGATGCCCAGACCGCGCGCTACTTGCGCCGCGTCCCCTAGGATTTTGGTTAACAGCTCCTCCGATCGCTCGACATAAACCCGAAAACTTTTCCATGATCTGCACAGCCCGTCTTTGGCAGAAGAAGACGGTATTTGCGACAGTCTCACCTCAAAGTTTGCATAGATTGATAGTAAGCTTTGGTAGCAGTAGACCCAGGCCTGGAAGTAAACAACCATCTCAAAGAAGGGTTGTAGCCACTTTTGACCGGCACACAAAAGCAGCACCAAGTGTTTTATCCGGTTGGCCAGTAAATATGCATGATTAACTATTTTTTGAGCTCTTGGGGGCATTCTTCGATCTGAGGCTGAGACTCCTGCACCAGTCGGAAATAAGCCGCCTCAATAGTGGGTAGCGTATAGAGCTAGGGGCGCGGGGAAGCGCCTTGCTCTTTTGGATAGGAGAGTCGGGATGTCTCGCTTTGAATTTGTTGTGTATCTTTCTTATTTTAAAGGAACAACTCAGAGAGTGCCCTGAAACGAACGAAGTGAGAGTAAGGGGAAACGAATGCACGTGACACGAACTATATATTTTTTCATATTTTCGCGACTCAACAGACTGCCAAAAGTCCATACAAAATCGTGACGAAAATGGACCGAAATCGCGATGATTGGCTCGCCGTGCTTCGGTATCATTGGACGAAGGCTTGAGTGCTATTGGACAAAGGCTTCCAATGATATTGGACGCATGCTTCCAGTGATATTGGACAATAATTATACCGGAAACGACTCTAGTTTTCCGTTCTTTGTCCAATCCGCTTCCCTGCTGGCGTTTTTGTAGCTTTTCAGTGTTGTTGCTCACTCTGACTCCATCCGCACCATTGGGTTTTTGCTGCTATTTTCGTTTCGGGGATGGCGTTCGCGCTAACATCACTGAAAGGATTCTTATTGGGTTCGGCTTCGCGTTTCCGGAACTTTAACACATGCTAGCACCCATGCAGCCCCCTTTCGTCGTGGACCTCGTATCCGGACCGTTGTCTACGTTCTTGGCCCAACATTGTCGACATCATCATTCTCTTTTAGTAAAGATATTCTGGCCTTATTATTGGTGTTGTGATCATGCGCTCTGCACTTTTACTTTCCCAAGCCTTCTCGCTCGCTATATACGATCAAATCTCTCCGTGTGGCTTGGAAATAATACTGTACGTTTCATTGCATTGCAACCTTGTATCAATTTGATATCCAGACACTAGATGTTCTTTACACATATATTTCATATCTCTGTGAAAGTCTTGAATGCCACTTCTTGTTGTCCATCACCCTTCCGACTTGCACTATCTCGGTCTTTATTCCCTCCCAGATCGTTGCCCTTATGCCGTCTCAGGTTAACTCGCCCGCTATTCTTCACTTGAGGGACTTCATAGACAGCGTGGGACCCGACCCATCTCGGCCCAGCCAGGGACTTGCTCTACAAATTGGGGCGTCCTTACATCTTCCTTTCCAACCGGATCTCTACTCAGACGATGTTGAATTGAATGAGCTTCCGACTACCATACATTTCTTTGCCTCGCCGCGTAACCCTCAATCTTACGAACCCAACAAATTCATCTATGCTTGGGGCTCGTTCTTAACCTGTGTCGACCCGGAAGGGTCTCTACGTTTGATTTTACACGCCCATGAGGTTGACTGGTGAGATCCCGTATCACAACGCCACCCTTGCCTCCCCACCGCAGAAGGTTTCCTTAGCCATCCTGGTGACCATTCTGATCCTCATGCATACAATATGCACTGCCCAGAGGCCGCTCTCCCTACAGTTAGCTTACTGGGAATAGTCCGAGGCGGAGGGGGGCAGTTGAACAATGGGTCTAATCTATTGCATTACGACCTCGAGGCTAATGTCTATGACGTCTCCAACAAAGCGTCTGTGACATTTACGGTTTCTATTTACTTCAGGAACGGAAACCGTTGGACGAATTTTCCTGTCCTTGCTGCGCAGTCTCGCGTATTTATCGCTGGACGCATTTTCGGTATTACTACGAACACGCCTCGGCTCGCAATTGGCGTGGATGATGTTTATTTCATTCCGAATCTCGGCTCCATTACGACTGCTCCCGTGACTCCTGCCTCATCAGCAGAAAAGCAGAACAAAGCAGACAGATGGAACAGTCGCGCCAGCCCACTGACACCGATGAAGAGGTCTCAGAGGCTAATATCCGTCTCTGATTCCCATGGCCTAGACGAAGGTCACCAGACTGCTCAACCTTCACTTACTTCAGCCACCACTCCTTCCAGTGACGCACATGTTCCCATACAATCTGAGCCCCCCACTGGGCAATTCTGCAGGGATGCAACTGTTCAGCACCTGACTCCCCCGGAAAACAATTCATCAGCAGACACAATTCTCAGTGGCCATCGGCCCCAGGGGAGTCGTAAATTCTCGAAGACCAATTAAAGATCATGATACTCAGAATGGCTGGTATCCGGTATCAAAGGTTCTAAGTTCGCTTCTTACTTTTCACGTCTTTTTCCTTCGTGGCCACGGTCATAATACACATGCCGAGTACGTGTTGTTCGGCACAAGCTTATTTCTCAGTCTCGAAAGTAAAAATTACACTTTATTTCCTAATAACTAACCCTTTCCGTTACGTCATAGTTGAGGATGAATCGAATGATTCTACACCGTCAATTACAACTTCGTCAGCGTCAATCTTTGGTGGCTAAGGCAGTATATTCGCGCTATGACTCATCCACAAGAACTGCAAGGTACTGTAGGAGAGGAAGCCTGCACGTATAAAGTTGGCGACACTGCTCCTGTGAGCTTATTCGACAATTATAAATGGCGAGGGAAAAATCTGGCCACTCTCACGTTTTTTGAATATTGCATGCTAGTACGAATGAGAGATAAACAAGGCGCGGCCACCACCGACCTCGATTTCGACGCGGCACATCCGAGATACACCACACACGTACAGCATCTCGCTCAAAAACCTGCTCACGTGGCTACTGTTACATTCAAGGGACAGCTAACTCAGTTCCAAGAAGCCGAAGATGCCATTTCTGGAGGACATCCCGCAACAGAAGCCATTCTGAATGATGTCGCCCAGATCCTATTGGGCCTGTTTGTTCCATGGCATGATTTATCTGCGATCTTGAGCCAGTTTACATCTCAAGAAAACATATACTCCATAGTGTGGACCATTGCGCAACCAACCCTCGCACCGCATAATCGAGAATTCGCTGCGAATATTGAGCTTCTTCGCAAGTCTAAAGAAGACTGCCAGGCAGATGCGAAGTTACGTGCATCGACTCATCTGGACGACGATTTTTTTGACCGACAGATTGTTGATCTCGACCAAGGAAGTTTCGATTCTGATAGTGATGAGCACGATGACGACTTCCAGGCTCAGAGTGAGAACTTTACCGCAGAGACTCTGATCGCCGCCTACCACACAATCGGACAAGTCTGGAGCCGAGAGTCAACTATCACAGCGCACCGAATCCCTGCATTGGCCCGCGGAACAACACCAGGGCGGAATATCCAACACTTCAACCCGCGACCAATTACCATTCCCAATTCCTCTGCCAATGATATCTTGGGTGTCAGATTTCTTCCACCTTCCGTACTACAATGCTGGGAACGTCGTCTCGAATGCCTTGCGAGCACGAAAGACAATGCTTCCATCGCTGAACAGCAGAACTCGTCCTTCCAGCTAGATGATTTCGACCAAGACATTGGAGATGGCTTCCTACAACCTATGCTAGTAGACTCGGACGTGTTCCACTCTCTACAGGATCGTCGATTTCAGCTTGGTGAGAATCCAACAGCCGCCTCTCTGGTATCTTCAGTTGGTCAAGATATTCCTCTCAACAGCAAGCAACGATTGATCGTGGAAAAAATATTAGCCGAAGCTTTGGCATGCGCAGACCATCCATATGACTCTTCTCGACGGAAGCAACTCCTACTCTGCATCACAGGAGAAGGCGGCACAGGGAAATCGCAGATTCCCAAGGCCATTGTCGCCGCCATGGACCTCCTTGGTCGCAAGGATGAGATTATGCTGATGGCCCCGACAGGAGCTGCTGCAGACACCATCGGTGGGAATACGTATCATACATCTCTGGGCATCTCTATCAATCGCCTGCAGAAGAGCTCAATGGGCTCCCACGTCAGAAGTCTCTGGGCACACAAGACCATTATGTTCATCGACGAAATGAGCATGATGGACTTGACCATGCTCAGTGTGGTTAACAACCATTGCAGGATTGCTCGTTCACTGGACAGGTCCTCCACTGAACTTTTTGGGGGACTACCCGTGGTCATTCTCATGGGAGACTTCTTCCAATTCCCTCCAGTGCGAGGTCCCGCTCTGTGGAAGGAACCAAGAGACGGCAACGATGAAGATGTGAACGGCCAAATGATTTGGCATCAATTCAAACAAGTCATCATCTTGGACGAACAAATGAGACAATCAGAAGACCCTTCCTTCCATAGCCTTCTCACGCGAGCGCGGCGAGCAGCTCTCACACAACGAGATGTAGATCGACTCAATTCCAAAGCCATCAGTTCACTTCTAGAGCCTCGGTTGGAATGTGCCACTGCCATAACCAAGCTAAACTCCATTCGACATCTGATAAATCGCACCCAGATAGAGCATTTTGCAATCACCAGATCTCAGACCATTTGTGTCTTTCCTGCCGAGCACAGCCGTATCAAAACCAAAAACGCCACCAAAACGCGGCTACGGGCCGAAGACCTGCTCCAGCAACCTGACCAAGGGACAAAGATCCCATTCCCTGGTCTCTTTCTCTATACCCGAAACATGCCAGCCGTGATACTGACCAATATTTGTTCCCGTATTGGCCAAGTGAATGGCGCGTTGGGAACGGTGGTGGGTGTAGTACTAGACCCGACAGGCAAGTCGTCTTTCTCCCGAAAATAGTTTGCGCTGACCCAAATTTTCCAATCAGCACAATTATTTGAACTCAACAACCTATACATGTTTTGCACCAAACCGCCCGCATGTCTTTTGTTGAGATTGAACCGACCGCAATCCGCCGAATTCGACAACCTTGAGTTTTCGGTAATGCCTGTTTTCCCATTAGAACGATCTATCTCCTTCAAAGGCTTCTCTGTACGAAGAAAACAAGTACCCATGTGCCCAGCGTTCTGCCTAACCGACTACAAAGTCCAAGGCTCAACCTTCACTGAAGCCATTCTTGACCTCAAGAGCGATCCCACCAGACGGGGCTGGGATGCTCACAGAAAATATTGCTCCACTTATGTCCAACTGTCTAGACTTAGGTCATCCAACGGACTTCATCTTCTCCAGAAGATTTCTGTGGAAGATATTGAATTTGCACCTGACGTTCGGCTAATATCTGAGATGAAACGACTCGAGAGGCTTCAAGAAGAAACTATCGGTACCTGGAATAAGACCAACTTCCAGCCTTGTTGAGATATGTTGCTGGAAGTATTAGAAGTATACACAGACACACTCGAACATTACAAGCACTTGCCAGTTTGACCTACTTCATTGCTCTGTGGAAACACAGACCTTCCTATGTAATTTCCAGTCCGCCTTCTGATGATCTCTTCCACAGTACGCCACCACCTTGCAGCGCCCGCACTTCTTCGCACCTTCTCTTCTGCCACAAATCTTACAACACAGTATCTCCTCAGGTCCCCAGGTGCTGTTGGAATGGCTTTCTTGTGCGACTTCGGCCATTATAATCTCGATTTCCTGCCTGGTCTGCGTTTCACATTTCTCTTTCTCGCATATAGGATGGACAAATACTGAAACGAAAGGTTCGTCCACATGTAGAAAAGACATCGGAGTTTGCAGGACTCCGACAGTAGGTGAGCCACAATTTCCACAGTGAGAATCTGACGCCCGACGACAATCCTTCTCATGTGCTTTCATAATAGGCGTTATAGCATTGAGAAAGCTATTCACATATGCAGGACGGTGCTGTAGGGATTGAGATTCGACTGTGATCAGGTGACTAGGAATATTATGGTAGAACATAAGTTTGTTGCTCGTATTTTCGCAGGTGAATTCAAAGCGAACTGGACGTGTAGCCATTACGATCGAATTCCTTCCTTGGAAATTTTATTTTAGGAGGCCTACTAAACTGAGTTCCACAGAGATCTTGGCCTATATATATGTTCAACTGATAAAGTTTCAACAAACTTGGGCCTTACCTATTCCGGACCATATAAACCTTCCATTCTTTTGCCCCTTATGGCTGTATCCAATAACATCACTTTTCTCCTTTACTAACCTTCGTTTCGTTTCGTTTTCCTTGTCGTTTCAGGGCATCGGCGTGCGAAGCTTGCGAAGCGCGCGTCACCAGTGTGATAATGGAGAGCCGCCCAAAAAGCGGGATCTTAGTCTGATTCTTTAGATGATGCCTAAGCGCTGATTGGTCAGCTCAATAAACCTTGAAAATCGCCAGCCATCCTATTTAGGAAATATTTGTCTAAATGCGGTCAAGTTTATTTTACTGTGAGTCTATTTAAGATCGAAGCTCAACGCGTCATATTACAACATCTCCAACTCCTAATATTGGCTAGTACGCCGCTGCGAGTACTAGTAGTAAGTAGTAGTAGCAAAAGATTTCTCAGGACGGTGCATTCATTCCTTGCAATAATACACATTCATCTGGCACACATTTGTCTTCATGCAGGGCCTGACTTGAATATCTGCAGCCATGAATGAACCATCTCAAGCAGACGCCTCGACCTTCGCAAAGAGGTGAGTCGGCTTGACCGAGCAACCCAATCTGACCTACTTTTTATTCCTAACGGACCAACATAATCTTCCATTATATCACAGTTCAACAGTCAAAATCCGAACCGGGTCATCCAAAAATGAGTACCACACGGTCTCAAGAGACCTCCTTTGCGTCGCGTCACCGTATTTCAAAGCATTGTTAGTGGTAGATCCAAGAAGCCAAACCCAGAAAAATCAATTTAGACGATATGGAAGACATCGTTTCGGATCGAAGCTTCAAGGCACTGATTCAGTGACTATATGTTGGCAGCGTAAAGTTCGAGACGAAGAACGGCAAAGATCAGATTTCGGCTACAATGGAGCTTGCCAAACTCGCGGACAAATATGGCATCGCTGGGCTGGAGTCCCCTATGGCATCATGCATCAAGGAAAACATTATGGAGGACATGAAAACTTGTACATATGGAGTTGCTGACAGATACGCAAACTTAATCACACGACGCGATATCGATTCTGCATTTTTATTGCCATCAGGATATCCAGTGCGCCAAGTTCTCTCAGGGGCTTCGTCGTTTCGCTTTCTTCGATATGAAAAGTCCAAATTCACTCGAGAAGTTATATAGTGTGTTAAATTGGCAATAAATCTTCTTCTTGAGGTCGAATCGGCCTTGAGTGACCAGAACACATCGCGTGGAGTCAGAATAAGAAACACTTTGAACGGGGTCAATACGATACACATGCAAGGCTCTACTCGAGATGCTGGGGGTGGGCTTACAGCTGGAGCCCCCATCGACGTTCCACTGCTTCCAGCTCTTCCAAAGTCTTCAAGGAGATAATGCTACTTCAAATCAATAGTCTTGGTCTCGGGTGTAACTAAATTTACTTCTGTTGGCCTAGCTTAGATCCATTTGGTAGCATTATTGATGAAGTTCTAGGAATTTATAAGAACTTTGCTTTTCGGCCACAGAATCCAGATTATTGACCGCAAAGCTCTCACTATTTTGGGTGATGTTTCTTTATCATTGTTCATACAATGACACTCAATAGAATTCAGCATAGGGTTTGATGTTTTCTGCTGCAAGAGGTTGTAGGCGTAGCGATTGCCCGAATGCCGACCATTTCTCGCCTTGGCTCATAAGTTTTTTTCTTGAATATTCCGTGTGTTCCTGGACGTGATTGAATATCATTCGAGTGTAAGAAGCGTTATGTTCATAGCCAGGAAACGGATTGGGGCAACTCGTCAGTTCATTCAACGGTTCAGGATGAAGTCCCAATCACGAATTGGTCCATTGTCACAACATGAAAATATAAATCCATCGAGGAAGTTTTCAAAAATTCATCACTCGTAATTTGCTATTAAAAACAAAATGGTATCTAAATGCATTGCAAAACAAGGTCGATGATTGCAAAGAACGAATCACGGTCTGCGCCTGTTTTGCCGAGCCCAAGACCCACGACCAAAAGCCGCTTCTCCGAGGGCGATTTGGTCGCAATAGCCGTGGCGATCTGACGCGCGAGGAGCTGGCCCACTGTGTCCTGGCCGGGCGCATGGCCACCCAAGAGAGATGTTGCTGTCAGACCGCTGAGGGGCAACAGGCTGTCGTCCGTACCCTCAGAGAAGGTGTGCATGCCATCAGTACCCGGATTTAAGTTCACAATGGGCACATGCAGCTGTTCCCGAGTTAGCATTCCTCTAGATAGGAGCTTTCATGAGTACAAACCCAGTGCGCAAGTCGGCCTTGTTGCGAGATGGTGACCATGATCTTATCGCTGAAGTTCATGACCATGACATCGGTCTTGACACCATCTACCAGGCCAGCCACTTGCCTGGTGGCAGCTGGGAAAGGCAGATTCAGGCTCAAAGTCTCCTGCAAAGCACTGTCTAGAGTCGCCATTGTTGATGTTGGTGTTGCATGTCCGGATGCTCAGCGGCCTGTTGATGCTTTGGTGAAAGGCGGTCAGGCCCTCCCCACACTGCAGTATCCGGCATAATTCTCACCGCCTCGCGCATATCCTCGATTTTTTTTCCCGCTGAACTCGACGACTGCGCAATTCAAGCCTCTTGGTTTTTCTGTCTTGTTTAGAAGGGTGTATTTTTCAAGATGCCCAAGTTCGTTCCTCGCCAGCGAAAACAAAAGCACCGGCGCCAAGAGCCTGCTGCGCCGGTCGATACCAATGTTGCGGAGCTGGCGCCAGTCTCCAAAGATGAAAAGGAAGCTCGGAGACAGAAGCTTCGCGAGGAGCTTCGAGATCAGCACACCAATGTCTCGTCGAAGAAGCAAAAGCGCTTGGATAAGTATATTGTAGGTGAAGCTGCTCAAGACCAGCCATGGTCAGCTTTTCTAACTTGGCATGCAGGAAACCAAATTGAAGAAGGAAGAGAACGCCGAACTCTTGAAGAAGCTCGCTCAAGCGAAAACCGATCATTCCGGTCTTCATAGCTTCCGAGATTTGGGCAAGCGCAAGCGCGAAGGCGATGAAGTCGCTCCTGAGCCCGCCGTTAAAGTATCGGACCGAACTTCCTCCGCTCAAGATCTGTCCGGAGACGAAACAGACGACTCCGATCGTGGTCTGAAGGTCTCCGATCCTGCCACTGATCCCGATCCTACCCCGAAACCCCAAACAGTTGTTGGAAGTGGATTGAAACGCCCTCTCGAGCTCGGCCCCGACGGTTTCCCGATCCTCAAAAAGCGGAAGCGCGCTGCGAAGCCGGCACCGGCACCGGCGCCTGTACAGGAACCTGATTGGGATGGATTCGGATCAGACGAGGGAAACTCGGATGAAGAGTGCTCGGACAAGGATGTGGACAACTCGGATAGCGATGCGGAGGAGGATCCGGAAGGCGAAGATTCCGAGTCGTCCGAAGGTACTTCTGACGAGGAGGATTCTGGCGAAGGCTCTGATGAAGAAGATTCCGACGATGAAGGTGAGGAAGCCCCTCACAAAATCAAGCCAAGAGAATCCGCTTTTAAATCCTGGGCCGTCCAACAAATCAATGAAGCCGTGGGCTTTAAGCCAGAGGCACCGACGATCACCGATTATGCCCAGCAGCAAGCATTTGCACCTCCCCGAAAGGAGGCAAAGAACACGGTCTACGAAGAAGAGCCTCTGCCACTAGAGCTTCAAGTCACCCAGGGCGATCCCTACCGCAAGGCTTTCAGTGTCCCCGTGGAACGCTCAGAAGAAATCCAAAATGCCCGTATGGGCCTTCCGGTTGTTGGTGAGGAGCAGAAGATCATGGAGGCCATTCACAACAACTCTACCATAGTCATCTGGGGTGCCACTGGTAGCGGAAAGACTACTCAGTTGCCCCAATTCCTCTTCGAATCCGGCTACGGCAACCCGAACAGCCCCAATCCGGGTTTGATCGGTGTCACTCAACCCCGTCGAGTGGCGGCCGTGAGTATGGCGAACCGTGTCTCTCAGGAACTTGGCCAATACTCCGATCACGTCTCCTATCAGATCCGATTCGAGACAACTGTCTCCAAGAAGACTGCCATCAAGTTCATGACTGATGGTATTCTTCTCCGAGAAATCGCAGAGGACTTTTCTCTTCGCAAGTATTCCGTCATCATCATTGATGAGGCTCACGAGCGGAGTGTCAACACTGATATTCTGATTGGTATGGTCAGCCGTATTGTGGATCTGCGCAAATCAATGATGGCCGAAGACCCGACAGTCACACCCCTGAAGATTGTCATCATGTCTGCCACTCTGCGTATCTCCGACTTCACCCAAAATTCTAGCCTTTTTCGCCAAGGGCCACCTCCACTGGTCCAGGCTGAGGGCCGCCAGTACCCCGTCACCGTCCACTTTGCCCGTCGCACACACCGTGATTACGTTGAAGAGGCTTTCCGTAAAGTCTCGCGTGGTCACCGTAAGCTGCCACCTGGTGGAATGCTTGTGTTCTTAACTGGACAGCAAGAGATTCGACAGCTGTCAAAGCGGCTGAAGCAGACATTTAAACCAACACAGCGGGCAGATGCAACTCAAGCAAAGGTGCAGATTTCCGCAAACGACGCACCTTTGGAAGCAGAAGACTTGGAGCTCGGTGGTACGGAGATGGACAATGCCGGCGTAGACGACGAAAGTGATGTCGAAATCACCGGACTCGACGAACCAGATGATGAAGACGAAGGTTTCGACCTGGGCGAGGATGCCATGGATGAGTCTACTCGCGTCCACGTCTTGCCTTTATACTCGCAATTGCCCACCAAAGAGCAGATGAAGGTCTTTGAGCCGCCACCAGAGAACTCGCGGTTGATCATCCTAGCCACCAACGTCGCCGAAACCTCCCTGACCATCCCGGGAATCAAGTACGTCTTCGACTGCGGTCGATCCAAGGAGAAGCAATACGACCTCTTCACCGGTGTGCAGAGTTTCCAGATCGGCTGGATCAGCAAAGCCAGCGCAAACCAGAGAGCTGGTCGAGCCGGTCGAACAGGACCAGGTCACTGCTACCGCATGTATTCGTCGGCCGTCTACGAAAATGACTTCGACGAATATACCGATCCAGAGATCCTCCGCACCCCCATCGAAGGAATCGTCCTCCAAATGAAAAGCATGGGTCTGCACAACGTGATCAATTTCCCCTTCCCTACACCTCCCAGCCGCCAGGGTCTCGCCAAAGCAGAAAAGCTGCTCAAGAACCTCGGTGCCCTCTCTGCCAGTGGCCAAGTAACGCAAATTGGCCGCCGTCTCTCCACATACCCCCTCTCCCCCCGATTCGGCAAAATGCTCTACATCGGACACCAGCACGGCTGCATGCCCTATGTCATTGCACTCGTCGCAGCCCTCGCCGTCGGCGATCTCTTCGTCGCGGAGAACCAAGTGAACCCCGTCGACAACGCGCCGTCAAATAAACATAAAAGCGACGACAGCTCTAGCGACGAGGACGGGGATGATAGAAAAGTCTACACAAACGCGGACCGTCTAGAAGACACGGAGCGCGAAAAGAAATCCAAAGACTACGCTCGCGTTCATCGGTTGTTGAGTAAACACGACGATACATCCGACGCCTTAAAATACCTCTCCGCCATCTGCGCCTACGCATACGCCTCAGACGGCGAAGCCTTCAGCGAGCAGATGTTCTTCCGCGCAAAGGCCTTCAAGGAAGCTTCCCAGCTCCGTCGCCAATTGACCGACATCGTCCGGTCCAATACCTCTGGCGTCGTAGGCACCTACGAACCGCGTCTCCCAGAACCCTCCGCGAAGCAAATCAAGGCCCTGAAACAAATCGTTACAGCCGGCTTCATCGATAACGTCGCTATCCGCGCTGATATGGCCCCCGTTCCACCAGAGAACCCTCGTGCTCCCCGTCGCGCCATCGACGTGCCCTACCTCACGCTCTTCCGCTCGCGCGAGGGTCCTGCACAAGATATCTCCGAACGAGCCGTCTTCGTCCACCCCACCTCTGCCCTGGCGAAACTTACGCCGAAGGAAATGCCGCAGTATATCATCTACTCGCATCTGCAGCAGTCGACTACTTCGCTGGTTTCGGAACAAGCGCCGAAGATTAGAATGTTCCCGCTTGTCGTTCCGAGTGGGTTGCAGCTTGCGGCGATTGCGCATGATACCCCATTGTTGGAGTATGGGAAGCCGATTGGAAAGACGGAGATCTTGGAGGGTATTCCGGTGCGCCGCTCGGCGTGGGTTGTGCCTTCGTTGGTTGGTGATGCTGGTGGTGCTGGCTGGCCTTTGCCTGCGAAGAAGGTTGTTCAGAAGAAGGATCCGAGAGAAGGCTGGGTTATTGAGAAATTTGTGGCTTAAAATCTACCTGGGCTGTTTGTCTTGCCTTGGTGATAACAGGTTATTGGTTTTGTTTAGATGAGGTTATGATATCCAATCGAGTATAGTCGCATTTGTCGATGCAGTCCCTCGATTCTCTAACACATAGACAAAAAAAAAAAAGAGGTAGAATAATTCTCAGAATTCAATAGAGGGTCTGTCGGAATAATATGCACCCATCAAACGCCCAACACCACCCCAAAATCAAATAACACAATTTAATCCCGTCTCCTCTCAACCCTCCCAGAACTAATCTCTCCAGTCTCCCTATCCTCTCGAATGCCCAGCGCCTTCCGTAACCTCTCACTCTCCTCAATCTTCGCCTCAGCAAGCTCATGAACCTGATAAGCCTTGAGATTCCTCCGATCCTTTGGAGGGGCCATCTTCCCCTTCTCCTTCTCGCCTTCCTTCAACAACTTCTCCCGCAAAGCCTCACACCGCGCATCAATTTCCTCCTCGCTCAAGATCTTCTCTTCATCATCTTGTTCCCCCTCCTCTTTCTCTTCCTTTTTGTCGTCCTTCTTGGCCTTGCTCTGCTCCTCTTCGATCCGCTCGTTCTCCTCCTCAAGACGCTCCCGCTCCTCCATCACTTTCACCTCGATCGCGCGCATCCGGTCGTGTTCCAAGATCTGCTGGTCAGGCTTGCGTTGCCTGAAGCTGCGCTCGCTGCTGCCGTTTGCACCTGTCACTGGTGGGTAGGGCGCGCCGTAGCCTGCGTTGCGCGGTTTCATGAAGGCGCTGTTGCGCTGGACATAGCCGGATGTGCCGCTGCCGCGGGGTGTGCTTAGACCGACGTTGGAGGACATTTTTGGTTCGTGGAGTGTGCGTAAGGTTGTTTTTGATGTGGTCTGGTTTGGAATTTGGTAGGTTATGTGTTGCAGCCTTTGGGAGTGGGTTTCGGGGTGGTCGTCAACGCTGCATCTGCTCCAGGCTGTGTTGGTTGAGCTTGTGGAAGGTTGGAGTGAGGCGAGGAGAGGTGGGTTGAAGGCTGGAGTTGCGGCAACTTCCAAGGCCAATCTGGGCTTGGCGGGTCCGCGGCGCATCTTATCGGTCACGTGATACGTTCTACCTTTGCCTCACATGACCTCAGGCGTACTGAGTCTCGAAATTGAAAGAAATATATTTACTGGTTTGGAAAGATTTGAGAATTAAGGAATAATACATTAGCCACTAAGCAAACTATCAACAAATTGTTGGGGCATAAGGAACACTTTTCATTGGAAGTGAACTGTATACCGAAGCAAACCCGCACCTGATATGCGTGGCATCTTTCTTAATATTGTAGAAGAAAGATATTGAGCAGAGTAAGAGGGGGAAGGAAGACAGAGAAGCAGAGAGGACCAGAAGAGGACCAACAATAAACAGATAAATAAAAGGATACCGTGCCATGCAAAAAAGATAATTCTCTCCCATATTTCCATTTCCGAAGCTCAAGGGGTGGTGTCTCTCATGTCATATGCCGAAGATCGTTGAAAGCGAAGATAATTTCCCATTTGATTTCCCTGTCTTCGCTTGACCGTGACCCAGATAATGAAAAAAAATGATAAAAGGACACATCGACGCCGATTCCACATTGGTTGAGTCCTGACTGTGTCACACCACACGCCTGTTGATATGAGAGTTCAGTCGAGGGAGATCGCATAATGACAATGATGGGGGAGTAAAAAATAGGACAAGAAATAATGGACAGAGGGAAAACAGATTTCCGAGATCAACACACATGAGAAGGGAAAAATAGGGAAGTAGGTAAAATAGAGGGTCCCTCTTTGCGCCGTCAAGCCATGGATAACATGAGAATAGGGATTTGGGAGGGGAAAAATAAAACACATTTGACGTTGACAGTAACATCATATATCCCGCCGAATTTCAAGCCCCTGTATGTATACGCCCATATTAGATAAAGGAAGCAAAAAATATGAACTCCGGAGGAAGTTGGGGTTTTTTTCGGTTCAAATCGGCGTAGAAGCGAAAAAAAAGAGGAAAAAGATTATGTGGGCCAGCAAAAATAAGGTTATGTTGTGCAATCGAATTAGTGAGCGCTGGTGACATCGACCGGGACGGCAACACCAGCGTTGCCTGTCTCGGGACTCGAAACCGACGTCACAGTGCTCTTAGCAAGCCCCTTGGACTCAAGAGAGCCATCGACAGTGTTCTGGTTGTCCGTCGGAGGTGGGGTGGGCGGCGCAGTGCCGACGAAGGGAGCTCGCGGCTGCTCCATGGCAGGGATGGTGCGCTTGGAGGGCTGTGGGGAGGATTTGTGGGAGTTCGGGGGAGTAGTCGATGTAGTGTGCGGCAGAGGACCGGCTGCCGGGGAGTTGGGGTCGAAAATGAGCTTCTCGATCGCCACGATCTGCTTTCCGTAGCTGAACTTTTTCAGCTGGCTGAGCAGGGGCTTGATTTGGTCGATGAGGGCCTCGCGCTCGGCGCCCTTGAGTTGACCAAGAACCTTTTCTGTAGGGCGAGAGTAAGCTTCAATCTTTCTGCAGTAGAAACGGAGTAACTTACGGATGACATAGTTTCCATACTGGTCGCGCATCAAGCCGAGCAGTGGGCTCTCACCCCGGTCATTGGGAGAAGTCAGTGTCGAAATGATGTGGTGGCGCTGGCTCGGCTCGCCAAATTCGATACTCTTCTCGACGACGTTGCTGGCAAACTTGTGCTTGGAGTAAGCCAGCAATTGCGACATCACGATCACAATCATGCGGTTCCGATCCTTCTCATCGCCGTTCTCGATAACATGTTGGATGACATAGTTGCCAAACTGATCCGGGATGAGGTTCGACGTGCAAGCGTGGAGCTCGCCCAGAATGGACTCCCGATCCACCTCCTCACAGTGCTCCAGCATGCGCTGGATAACGCGGCATCCGTAAGGGTGGGCCGCGAGACGGTTCACCTGGCCCCGGAAGGCGTTAATAATGAACTGCACGTACTGCGAAGGAACACGCTCAATGGCCTTTTGAATAACGTGGTTGCCATTCTGATCCCGCACACACTTCAGAACGTGGTTCTCCAGCTCCTTGACCATGGCCGCCTGTTGGTCAGTGAGGATGTGCTCGAGAGCTTTCTGGACGACTCGGCAGCCGTACATCTGAGTCGACAAGGCAAGAACATGACCACGCATTTGGTTGGCCAGAATCTTCTTCTGAGTCTGGTTGCCGTGTTCAAACAACTTCTGGACGACGTAGTTGCCGAAGACATCGGTCATGAGCTGCAGACAGTTGGGTTGGATCTCCCGGAAGACCTGCTCTTTCTCATCACTGTTGGCAGTCTCCAGCTTCTGCTGAATGAAGCGAGAGCCATGCTGGTCACCGCTGAACTCGACAACGTGGTTGTAGATGTCCTTGAGCTCGTAGCGCTTGTTTCCCTTGCTGTTGGCGCGGAATTCCTCGAGAAGTGGGCTGCGAACAACTTGAGTAGGGTCATGTTCTCGTGCTCGGTTGATGACGGCGGGATTGCCAAGCCCCAAAGAGGGCATCGGGTAGTAGCCTTGGAGGGCATTGAAACGCGCGGCCTGGAAACCGGCGTAATCGTATGAGGGGGGCATTTGCATGCGCTGCAAGCCGTTGCCTTGGCTCTGCACGAACTCTTGCTCTTGGAGTCGGAGGCGTCGCTCGAAAGCCGCAGCCTGATTCTCAGACATGCGGGCACCGGCGTTGCGGTACTGAGCTCCATCAACACCAGCATAGATCGGACTGTCCATGCGGGCGTAGTCCGAGGGGGAGATGGACCCATTGTCTGCGCCACGAGATCGCGTTTGGTAGAGCATATCCTGCGCCGCATCATTTCCATAGCCAGCCAAAGCTTGGTAGCTGACATCGTCGTTGTTCTGGAACTTGCCTCGGGGCATAGACCCATCGAAAGAAGCGTGGGGCATGTAGGGCGGGCGCTGAACAGAAGATTGTCCGCCGAAGCCACCATTGTTGAGCTGGAGCTTGCTAAATCCCGAGTTAAGATCCATTGAGCCACTGTTGTAACGGCCATCGATGCTGTGGTTGTCGGAGTAGAAAGAGGGGTTGGCGGAGTGGACAGGCCGTTGAGCGTATGAGGCGGAATTGTGTGACATGTGTGAAAGGCCACTGCGGGTCTGCGAGGGAGACATGTTGTCGGGAATACCAGAGATAGAAGACATGTTCATTTGAGTCGCCATGTCATCACGCGAGCCCTCCATCGGTCCAGCGAAACCTGATTTGACGGGGAAAGTCGCTCCCACTGGGCTTCCACTCAGACCAGTTGTGCTCATCTGTCGTCGACTGTCGCCATTGCGAAGCCCAGCGAAACCACCGAATGTGATACCATCTCCAGATGGAGAAACACCCTCCGAGCTGCTGTTCAGGTACGGACGGTGGCTCACTGTACCGGCCGAAGTCCCGATTCCAGTCGTACGTGGGAGTGTGAAATATGAAGAGTCGCCTGCATTGTTCAAGGCCGGGGCACTGCGGTCATTCGAACGAGTTTCGATTGGCGAGGTCGCCATGCTGCGGTTCTGGCCCATTGAGAGCGACGAGGTGTTGACAGTACTCCACGGAAGGTTGGGACGTCCAGTCCAGCCATCAGACTCTGAAGATGACAGCAAGGAGCCCGAACCTGACTTTCCTTCAAACGCGTTTTCGCTGATGTGTTGCTCTGTTTTTCTGGTGGTGAGTGACGGCCATAAGGTCGATCGGAAGGTCCACATACCATCACTGAATCCCCCTCCTAGGTTGGAGTCGCCCCAGATGTTGTTGTTCCAGCTAGACTTGCCAGCTCCGAATCCCTTCCCCACACTGTTGCCTTGGGATCCACGTGTGCGGTCGTTGTTCATCCCGGATGAACTCATGTTAGAGCGGCTCGACCGTACCTGCGTATTTCGCGTCAGTGCCTGATCCGATCCGTTGCCGGATTGTCCTCCACTCACGTTGTGCACGCTGCTTGCATTAGCAGCCATGGTAGAAGCCATCCCAGGTAAGCGATCGATGGAAGGGTAATCAGATATGTACTCGAACGAACGGGCGAACGTATTTGCAGGAGAGGTCGAGGTGTCGTCACTAAATCACAAGGCCGAACAACCGATCTGTTTCGGCCAGTATTTGCAGCGGGCACCAGGCACCAGGAACGGCGTGTACGAAGAATATAAGACTGTTGGTGGAGGAAGACCCTTGTTAGCAGACAGCCCAAAAGCAGGTATACAGGGTCAGGGACGACGAGGGGAGGGCGACGAGAGGGCACACACTCACCAAGGAGGGAACAGAAAGGGATCACCAGAAAGCGTTGATGACCCAGCAGGGAACGACCGTGGCCTTTTTTTTGGATTTTGGTGGTTCTTCAGGAGCCGCAGACCCAGGACATGTACAGATAACCGATGGGGATCGAGAGGAGGAAAGGAGGAGAAGTTGGAAAGGGAGTATCGGTCACTGGAAAATGCGGGCAGGAAGAAGCAGGATCGGGGTAGGAGATGCAAGGCGACAAAGATTGGAACGATGCAAATCTTCTTCCCCTTCGTTTGTCGCTGCAGGGCAGGTTTGGTAGCCGGAGATCAGAATTGGGGAGGCGCCGCGACGTTACTCTGCTCCGTGCATGCTCCAGGAATCTCCCAGTTTGCAGATCGTCCTCATGCGCCTTGTGGAGGAGCGCGGTTCCCGAGAATGGAAGAGCGTTGGGACCCTGGGATGGGGAGTTTGCGCAAGGGGGGGCGAGGATGGAGGGATGGAGGGGGGGCGAGGTTTCGTAGGCGGTCGACAAGGGAAAAATAGCGGAATGCGCTCCTGTTGCGCAAAGAAGGAAAGCCGACGAGGGTTTTTTTGCTTTAGTGGGTCGACGGATGGGAATGTGGGCGAGAGACAAAGCACGGCATTAATGTAGTCCAGCTGTCACACAGGCGCCAGCATGACAGCCAAGCTCGATTTGGTTTTTTTTTTTCCTGCGTGCTCTGCTCTGTCGGTATTCCTTTTTGGAGGAAAAGTGCAGAGGAATACTGCACGGGCGGGAAGGAGAATGGAAGAAAAGGAAGAAACGAAGAGCGAGAAAAAGGCGAAGAAGAGTAACACGAAAGGGAAAAAAGAAAGGTGATGGGAGAAATGATAGATAAGGTGTGGGCGCAGAAACTGATGCTGGGCCGGAGGAGATCAGCCGCTTAGTGTATGGTACTGGTATTCGCGGGAGGCGATGACGCCTTGAGCAGGGTCGATCCCGGGGGTACTTCAGCTACTACGCTACTAACTATGGGAGATAAAGTCATTCGGTGCTGGAATCGTCGCAGCCCAGCCTGTTCGGTGGTATGGTACCGTACTCGTATTGTGACAGACAGATCGCCGGATCTCTGGCTCTCCCGGCGCTTCTTTTTTAGTGCCCCATCGACCTTCAACTCAGCTTCGTCGAAACGACGGCCGGCGGCCCCAGCCGGCGGCATTGCGGACGTCAAATGCCACCATCGCGCCCCTTCGACCACCTGTCCCCTTTCTTCTTTCGGTAATTTTGGGGAGCCCCCGGGCCTGACCGCCAGATCATCATCCACGGTCTGCATGAAAAGAACACCACCCCCAGTCCCTAGGTTTCCCAGGGACGCGGATGACAATCGAGGGCGCCGGGCGGGTGCACGGGAAAACTTGAAGTCACCATGGCCCAGCTTCGGCCAACACTTCCTAGCGGTCCACTTCATCGACAGAACTCCTGACATGTCTCAATAACCACGGTCGATGCCATCAAGTCGGAGCATACCGGCAAACTCGGCCTTTGCATTCTGCCGAGATGGTCGAGCATATGAATGGGCCATGGGCGAACACACTAGACCAGGAAGTACACATCTGCGAGGGGCGGCCAGAAGTCGAGAGATCAACCTGGTCGAAATTCACCGGTCTGGCTCAGACTGGTGTCCGATCGGACACGGCTCCACTTGGACGGCCCTAGCCTGAGTCCGAGCAAGGTACATTAATCAAGCTTGTCGCTTGACGGCTAACCCTGAGTTTATTATCCAGCAGTGCACTACAGTACAATTAACCCTCGCAGACACGGGGCAACATGAGTTTGTTTATTTGATTCTGTCCGACCCGGTTGAGGTCGGAACGGAACATTCTTGAGAATAAAAATTAAAAATAAATAAAAGAGCCAAGGGTCCGCCACCTTTCTAACTGTGGATTACCTGTCATTCCAGGCCCCGGCCGCGCTCGTTGGCGGAGGCGCTTTCTCTGGTCAAGACCTCAATGGGTAGGAGCAGGGCTGGTTGATTGACTCATGGATCGACGCCTGGTTCGTGCCATGATCATGTTCGTCAACAAAAACGCATTTGGAATCCCTCCCTTCATCCCTGGGGAGGAAAGCGATAGTTTTTCGCTTCAGCAGTATGTAGAATATAGATAGTCCGACCCTCTCTCCTCTATGCTGGGCTCCAGGAAACCAGGACAACCTTCCTGCGAGTCTCACAAATAGTGTGCTCGGTCGTCCTCGCCCGCGCTTTGGACCGTGAGCAAGACGAGCTAGTAAATGTTCCATCGACTCTTCCAGCCCCTTGCTTCTGTATCGTCACTCTGATCCTTGGATCCATCTGCGATGCCTCCCTCCACCCCTCGGGAACCACTACCAGCTGAATTTCCTGATTTACTTTGATGACAAGAGAAGCTCATCGGGAGCAAGCTGTCCGGACAAGTGGTGTGGTGGAGGGGAGAGCAGAACCGTTTTAGTCGGTCAAGGACACCCCGGTTGGACGCCCTCGCAGTCCCGGCGAGATTGAAAAGAGACCGAGACATGGAGATCACGGAGAGTCATACAGGTGATGGTCGGCAAGGATTCGCACGTCCGCATCCTTGCACAGCGTCGCACACTGTCAGTCAATCACTCACAGAAATTCTTCGATCTTTCCCCGGATCTTTGAGCCCGCCTTGCATCCGATAGCCGCCGCAGGTCTGAGACCCAGGCGGACGTGAGGACGATGACCGCGGTTACCGGGGCGGCAGGTACCTTAGGGTAATAGTACAGGGCCAGAGGGTGCCTTGTCGATAAATAGATAGATAGATAATGCGAGGTGCAGCAGGTATTTCCGAGTTTCCAGGAAACATGACAGCTGATTTTCCTTTTGGCGCGCTGCAGAGTACCCAGCTAGATGGGGCCGACGGTTCCACCGGCGTGACGTATCGCATTTGGTAATTCACCGCATCATGATTAGTTGACCAGTGCGGCACTGGTCGTCGACTCATCGGCCTTGCCCCAGTCGATAGTCGGGCCACGCTGCGTGGTGGGGTTTAGAAGTGTCAAGAACTTGGTTGAGTTGGCGATCTGGGCCGTGCAGTCTTGGCGGTAGACAGACAGCAGTTCGACCCTTCATCACTGCACCAGTATTTGGTATACGGGACCTGCTGCTGAAGTATTCTCCTCCCATTGCTATGTCATCGTTGTGATGTTGAGATTCTCTTGACGTAGCCGGGGTATCAATGTACTTGAAACACGGTGGATCTTGAATGCGGCGAGGATCTACGAACTGCCCGGGATCTCCATCTCCGTCTGGATCGAGACCGAGAACCCCGCGTTTCAAAAGTGCCCAAGTGCTCATGTGTTACGGGCATGGTCAGATGCTAGATTGGAGCATGGCAGGTGCACTGTACAGCGGCCCGAGTACCTAGGTATAGATTGCACTAGTGATTGTCCCGTGGATACATAGAACGAAGCTGTCTCATATCCTGCACTCTATTGGAACTTCTGATATTTTTTTAAGCAAACAGTTGGGTAACCATATTTGAGAATAACAAATATGAGCGTTGTAGGCGGAAACAGTGGCTAAGGTGTATTGGTCAGAGTACACACCTCAAGTACAGCACATGCTTCTGCATGTACCCGGACACGAGAACTCAATGTCCGATGGCGCCCCTCGACCAGTCGAGGCTCGACCAACGTGTGTAGGAGTCGGACAGGATGGGATGTTCTTGCGGAATGAGGGATGGTTGCACAGTGGATATTTGTATCGGTGGATATTCGAGGGAAGGATGGACCTTGGCTGAGTGCTTGGCATGTGCTTATATATATCGAATCGGCCAAGGTAGCCACCACGCATACCCTTGTAATTAATCATGACAATTCAAACCAAAGAAAAGACAGATGAAAAGATAAAAACCAACCGTGGACTACACATGTAAATAAGTAGATATTTTAATTCATAGATGATAATCGGCGTAATTGTCTACACTCTCAGGTCCTTCACTTCAGGCGCTGTTCATGTGACCGCTTCCCCGGACGGCCAGGTCGAGGAGATCTGGCCAATTCATCTTCCATTCTAGAAAGTCTCCTTCAATGCTCACAAGCGAATACATATCAGCGTCAGTCTACGTTGTAGACCTTTTCTCCGTTGCCAATTGACGAGATGGGTCTTTGTTCACGCGTACCCACCAGCAGTTCAAGCGAGTCGAACCTCATCTCCGGCTACCGCACTTAGTTTGATGGGATTCACGTGAGATGTATGCAGACTTCATGGGTGTCTCAACCCCGCGAATGAGATGGTGATACATGCATGAATCTAATCTCTTGCTAACCCTGATTCTATTGCATCATAGGTCGAGGACGACCCGCTGCATCCGTGTCAATAAATAACAACCTGTCAGGGAAATGAAGTAAACAACTCTAAGTTCGACGGTGAGACATCGGTATTATGCGCATGACCAGACATCTGTACAGTATGTACCCTCCCCATAGTCAGACGGCTACAGTAATATGTACCGAGTACATACTGCCCAGCACATGCCGCCTTTTCAGGGGAACCACGACAAACGGCATAGTTCGGTGGGCCTAAAGCTCTGATTTTCGCCAATAAACAAGCGCAATCTAGCGCCCACCCACGGTCGGCTGCCAGGCACGGGCAAGTGATTGGCTGGTCAACAACAGCCCACGCCTGCAGGCTGACCGGCGCAGGCTAAACGAGCAAACGGGCTAGCGCAATTGGCAGTTGGGCAACACTTCACCTGTCGCTAGGCCCAGGCGAGTCTAGGGTGAACAAAAATAAAGATAGGGCGAACTGGGGCGGTCAACTGGAGTCTGGACTGTTGTCAAAGCGGAGCCCGGCGTTGCATTAGGCACCGCCCTCTTTTCCTTCTCTGCCCCTGTTTTCCCTTCATTCTCCATCCATCCTCCCACCTCCCCTTCCACCGTCCTCCATTCTTTCCCCAGCAGGTGTCGGCTTCACTCTTTCAGCTGCACGCCCTGCGATCCATTCTTTCCTTTGCGCCTATCGTTTCCTCCTTCACCTTCATTCCTTCTCTGGCCTCGAACAGTCCGCGACTCTGGTTTCGAGACATCCCATTCCTGCGACTTGCTTCAACCCGGATTAGATCCGTGACACTCTTTGGAATTTAACTACGACGATCCCTATCGGTCTCCCCCACCGCGTCTGACGCGATATCGATCCGATCAACAATCAACGACATCGATATCGATATCGACATCGACGCATTCGACAACACACACACGCGACCGACAAAATGATCAACCTGGTTCCCCGGATCGTGGCTCGTGATGACAACAACAACAACAACAATGTTGGCCTCTCTGGCTCCATGGTCGACCTCCTGATCTCGCTTCTCGTTCTTGTTCTCCTCGGTCTTGCTCTCGTCGGTGGTCTGCTGGTTCTCCGCCGTAAGCGTCAATCGAAGAAGCAGAATTCCGTCCTCCCCGTCCACAATGGCCAGGTCCCCAATCATCACCGCAGCTTGACCATCACCGCCAATAAGACCGACTCCATCCTGGTCTACGACGAGAAACGTAGTCTTATGGAGAATTCCCATAGCCCCCCGCCCAGCCCGGTCCCCGAGATCCGCATCACCTTCCCCGAAGAGGAAGACGCCTCCGGCAAGCGGTCATCAAAGATGGTCGTTGTGCGTATTAGTGAGGCCGGCAGTGTAGGCCTCGAGCCCTGCCACGAAGAGCTGCCGCCCTACCAAACTACCGACACCGGCCGGTTCCAATCCCTGGATATCGAACGCATGGGTGGCCTGAAGGAGAAGGAGGAGATGAGGAGCTACCACTAAGTGGCTACCCTAGGGTATGAACCACAATACCGGCTTCCAGCTCCTCGCCCTCAGCTTTAGCCGCGATCAAACCGCGATCAAACCGCGCTCTCCACCCCGCACTCTCTTCGACGACTTCCTAAAAGCATGACGAGCACCTTGGCGACTTTCTCTCTTATCTCCTTCCCCATATACCTGTTCTCTGTTTCTCTCCCACTGCCCCACCGTGGCTTGCACATACACCTGCATCTTATTTTGTTTGGCAATATCCAGACGAGCAATTTCGACCTTTTTGCGATGGTCAGATCTACGGAGCCCGACTATCTCGTGCCTTTGGAGATATGCTACATCTGGATTGTGTATAGCGAGGGCCTGCCGATTTATCTATTTGGAGCTTTGTCTATGGCGTTTTTCTTCGTGGGCTCTCATATTAATCTCGACCCTGCCACGTCCCTAGGGTCTGAAAGATATGCGACAGCGTTGTTTCTCATTTCTGTTTATTATTTTCCTTTTTCTTCTCTCACACCCATTTTGGCGGCCTTTATTTTATTTTTGTTTTTGCTCACTTTTTTGGGCCCGTCTTCACCTCCTTACCTTCTTATGCGTCTTTTGGCGCCCCCGGCAGCTGGATAATGTATGTACTTAGTCCTCCTATTTTCCTAAACGAATCCGCAATGCATTTATTGCACTTGACATGCAATATCGTCCCTCGTAGTATTTTAGCATTTGTATTTATCCGCTATCTACTTCGTGGTCTCAATCTGAGACGTGCTAAACAAATCTTGTGTGCGACCCGCGCGGCCAATCAGAAATGCCGACCCCGAGCTCTCCCCAACCCGTCGCTTTCCGCGACGTCAAGACAAATTTACATTTTCCACCTGCAGCCGCAACACACTCCTTCTGGTTCTCTCTTTTGTCTCCTCCCGTTCGCCGAAGCGATGCGCAGCTACTGATCTCCCGCCTGAGGGGAAGCCGCTCACCCAACAGAGCACAGACAGGGGCCATCTTTTCTATCCCGATCCTGTTCCCACCCGGGCTCGCGATCTTCTCGACCGGAGCCAGGAGCCCAAGGCGACGCAATTGCCTCGATCCGTGCTTGAATCCGGCTTCCCTGCCATTGTGCGACTATTTCCGTCTGATATTTTCACCCCTTTCGCCGTGTTGCGATCAAACGGTGTCTGCGGACCCTTTCACCGACACACCGAACCACTTGGACAACTTCTCCTTAGAAGGGAGTTGACGTGTTACTCTTTTTCAAATGGCTTCCACACCGAAGAAGGGCCTCGCTGGGAAGGCTGCGCTTCCCAATGCCTCGAAACAAACCTCTCGTGGCGATCCGTCCAAACCGCCCGGTGTTCAGGATGAAAAGGCAGAGGAACTTGAGGCCGAGTTCAAGACCAAGCATCTTGGTGTGATGGGTGTGCTCTTTTGGATCTTGTAAGTGACATCTCGTGTGATTGAGGTATTCGAGCATGTGGGCTCGACCTGCGACGCCAGAGCCAGTCTCGAAAAAAACATTGAAAATACTAACCAGGGATTAAATTCGTCTAGGTTGATACACCTTGCCGGCATCTACTTTTTCACAAAGGGTTTCCTCCTCACGCGGATGGTCCTCGAAAACAAATCCTCATGTCAATTCCTTCCTTTCGACGACGCCTCCGCTCAAGAAATCGCACCGGCAAACAAGCAAGAAGGCGGCTGCTGGCATCAGAAGTCTTTCGACAAGGCTGTTGTCATTGTCATCGATGCTCTGCGATACGACTTCACGGTTCCTTTTGCCCCCAAGGATGAGAGTGAATCCGCCCACCTCTTCCACGATAATATTCCCGTTCTCTACGAGGTTGCTATCAAAAATCCCGCCAATGCCTTCCTGCTGCCCTTCATCGCCGACGCGCCAACTGCCACCCTGCAACGTCTGAAGGGATTGACGACCGGAACTCTGCCTACTTTCGTCGATGCTGGCTCTAACTTTGCTGGTACTGCGATTGACGAGGACAACTTGGTTGCCCAGCTGCATAGTGCTGGAAAGACCCTGGTTCATCTTGGCGACGATACCTGGCAAGCTCTGTTTCCGGGATACTTCGATGCCAACCTGACCCACCCGTACGATTCCTTCAATGTGTGGGACCTGCACACTGTCGACAATGGCGTCAATGAGCACTTGTTCCCTCTCCTTCGCCCGGAGAACAAGTCGAAGTGGGATGTTATCTTCGGTCATTACCTCGGCGTTGATCATGCTGGTCACCGATATGGACCAAACCACGCGGCTATGGCTGGCAAGCTGCAGGAAATGGACCGTGTCATCCGTGATATCATCGCCGCCCTGGACGATGATACTCTGCTTGTTGTGATGGGTGACCACGGAATGGATATCAAGGGTGACCACGGTGGTGAATCTGACGACGAAGTTGAGGCTGCTCTCTGGATGTATTCCAAGCGAGCAGCTTTCGGTCGTACCAGTAGAGAGACTCTGCAGCCACCGAAGCACGCGAAGGAACGCCCGATTCCTCAGATTGACCTGGTCCCGACGCTCGCGTTGATGCTTGGAATTCCTATCCCGTTCAACAACCTTGGCTCTCCCATCGAAGAAGCCTTTGCCGGTCCCAGCGGCAATGACTGGGGCAACCTGGCCACCGTTGGCCGCCTTACCGCGGCTCAGATCAAGCGGTATCAGGATGCGTATGCGATTTCCCGCGGCGCGGGTGATGATGAGGAGTCGGCTAACCTTTGGTCTGCGGCTGAGGCCGAGTGGAAGACTGGGTCAAAGGCCTTTGCGTCGAAATCAACAGCTGTCCGGTCCAGCTATGAGCTTTACCGCAAGTATCAGCGACACACTCTGGACGTGTGTCGTGGACTGTGGACCCGATTTGACGTTCCCAGTATGATTCAAGGTGTTGTGCTTCTTGTCGGTGGCATTGCGCTCCTTGTACTGTACGCCCGGGGAATGAAGAACGACCGGACCGAGCTCACCTCCCAACTCTTGTCCTTTGCCGGCGTTGGTTCTGGGCTTGGTGCTGCTTCTGGTAGCATTTTGGCCTTGTTTGGGTTTACGGAAATGTCGACTCTCGACCTATCCATCTTGCTGGCTGCGGCTGGTAGCATGGCCGGTGCGTTGATTGCCATGGTCAAGAAGCCTGCAAGCCTCACCTTGCCTCTGCCAAATGGTATGTGGGGATGGCTCGCCGTGCTCTTCACCGTCTCTCAGTCCGTCGGGTATGCCTCGAACTCCTATACCATCTGGGAAGACGAAATCATGCTCTTCTTCCTCACTACGTTCGGAGTGTGCGCTGGTATTTCCTCGATGCGACAAAAGACACCTACCGATCGTGTTCTTGGTGTGTATCACTCACTCCTCTTCGTGATTATCGGCCGTCTGGCATCTTTCTCCCGTCTCTGCCGTGAAGAACAGATGCCTTTCTGCCGCTCAACCTACTACGCTTCATCGACCTCATCCATTTCCGCACCCTGGCAACTGGGTATTCCATTCTTGGTTACCCTGATCTTGCCCGGCGTCATTCGGGGCTTCTACGCCGGCTCCAAATCCTACGAAGGCGCCGCCACCTTGTGGATTGGCTTTGCATTCCGCCTGGGTCTCCTCATTACCTCCCTCTTCTGGATGCTCGAAGGTGCCGACGACGGTGAATGGCTTCCACTCAGCAAGGAAACCCTCAAGTCCGTCCGCGTCTTCCTCGCCCAACTAGTCCTCGCACTTGCTTTCGCCGCAGGCACAGGCGCATACCTGTACTCGAAACCCTGCATCAGCATCAGCGTGAACAAGCCACAAGACGATCCGAACGCACCACCCGCGCCTTTCATCGCGGGCCAAGAGCAGAAGCCACGCACAACAGTTACGATCCTCGGTTTTGGAAACGTCTACGGTACACGCTTCTTCTTCCTGGTCGTCAATTTCGCATTGGCTATCATCCTCCTGCAAAAGCCTATGGGCCAAGGCGCCATCGCTCTACTTGTTTGGCAAATCCTTTCTCTCCTTGAAATCCTCGACACAAACAACCTCACCCTCACAAGCTCCTCCATCGGCCCCATTGTCCTGGGCCTCCTCGGCTCCTTCTACTTCTTCAAAACAGGCCATCAAGCCACACCCAGCAGCATCCAATGGGAAACTGCCTTCATCCCCCTCTCTACCATTAAATACCCCTGGACCCCGCTGGTAGTCATTCTCAACACCTTCGGCGCGCAAATCCTCGCTGCCCTCGCTGTGCCATTGACGGTTCTGTGGAAGCGACCGCTCCAAACACACGACCGCGTCTCGACTTCTCCGGCTGCGAAACTCGCGAACCCTGCGACGAAACTCCTCTCGGACGTCGTGCAGGCTGTTTGTACGCATACCCTCTACCTTGCGACTATCAACCTGGCCACGACGATGTGGGCCGGTCATCTCCGTCGCCACCTGATGCTTTATCGCATCTTCAGCCCAAGATTCATGATGGGTGCGGTTGTGTTGGCTGTTGTGGATGTTGTTCTTATGCTCTTTGCCGTTGGTGGTGTGCGGTGGAGCACGCTTAGTGTCGGGGAGATCTTTGGGTGGTGAGAACTGTATCCGAATTGCAGTGTAACCTGAAAAAAGGCATGTATCATATTTCCATCGTTGGACGGAAAATGGGCGACTACCCTTTTGCATGATTCCCGGAGAAGATTACTTCATTCGAGTCTTCTACCTCTGTCTTATTAAGTCTTGTATCTTTTCTTGCGTGTCGTTTGTGAAACTGTCATATATAAACAAATATAATCCAATCCACATAAAGGAATTTCAATATTGGTCGCTCCCTTGTATTTGTGTACATTTAGTCGTGCTCGTATACTTTTAAACCTGCACCGCCGGTTACGGTAGCACGCCCACCACTACAATTATTTTTCAGTATGTTCACGATTTAGATTTCCAACATATCTTTTCTAAAACAATTACCGGTTTCGCTCAAAAAATCCTGTCAGAAAGAAATGCCGAATGCCCCGACAACCGGCGCGCGTCCCATCCCTCGGCATCTTGCCGAGTGAATCATAAAAGTCGCGGGGTCAACTGTAGTACACCTCGGACAACCACAACCCTCCGTCCTTCAACCATCTCTTCAACACCGACTTCAAGCGCCAAGAAAGATCATGGCCAAAACGAAAGAATTCACAATACTAACGCCAAACGCCATGTTAGGCTACGGCTTTAAAGCAACCCACTTCTGGCACGGCATCGAAACATACAAGCCGGCAGCAATAATCATCGACAGCGGGTCCACAGATGGAGGTCCTTACAAGCTCGGCCTGAACAAAATGACCTGCGGCCTCGAGTCATATGTTCGGGATCTGACGCCAATACTTGCCGCGTGCTTTCATAGGAAGATCAAGGTGTTGATTTCTTCTGCTGGTGGCGATGGGAGTAATTCGCATGTTGAGGAGATGAGGGGGATTGTGGAGGAGATTTCGGAAAAGTTTGGGTATTCGTTTGCTGTTGTTACGATCCAGGCGAGGATGGAAAAGGGACTGGTTAAGAGGAGGATTGAGGGGGGATGGTTGGGCCTTGTGGGCCTGTTGATGAGCTTGATGTTGGGGGATTGGAGAGGGCTGTTGATGTTGTTGCGCAGATGGGGGCTGAGCCGTGAGTTTATTTTTCTTTGCCGTCATATTTGAAGGTGGTGGCTAATCGGAGAACCGTAGATATATCAAAGCGCTGGATCGAGATCCCGATATCATTATTGGGGGCCGGTCTTATGATCCTGCGCCATTCGCGGCTTTCTCTATGTACCACGGCGTTCAGCCTGGTGTTGCGTGGCATATGGGGAAGATCATGGAGTGCGGAGGCATCTGTGCCGTGCCGAAGGGTCGTTCGATGATTGCGACTGTTCGTGAAGATTCATTTGATCTAACGCCTCTCTCGCCGAGGGAAAGGTGTACGCCGTTATCTGTTGCTGCCCACACACTCTACGAAAAGACAAGACCAGATCGACTTCCTGGTCCGGGAGGAGTTCTGAATCTTGACGGTGCCTCCTATGAGCAGATTACGGAGAAGACCGTCCGCGTTCGTGGGGCCGAGTTCGTCCCGTCAGAGACGTACCAGGTTAAGATGGAAGGCGTGGAGAAATTGGGATTCAGAACCATCTTCATCGGTGGGATTCGGGATCCGATCCTGATTTCTCAGATTGATGCCTTCCTCGATGATGTGCGGGCTTATACGCAGAATCTATTTCCTCAGTTGGATCAGTCGCCGCAGTGCCGACTTATCTTCCACTTTTACGGGAGGAATGGGACGATGGGGCCTATCGAGCCGAAGAAGGGGGAGACGAGCTGCCATGAGCTTGGGATTCTCGGTGAAGTCGTTGCACCTTCTCAGGAACTTTCGTATACGATTGCCAATAATGCTCGCGCGTCAATCTTGCATATGCCGTATAAGAATCAGGTTGCTACGACGGGTAACTTTGCTTCGCCTTTATCGCCTCATGAGACTGCTGCTGGACCTGTTTTCCGGTTCAACGTCTACCATCTAATGAATTTGGTTCCCGGTGAAGAGGTTTCGTTGTTCTCGGTCCATGATTGGAAGATCAGCAATGAGGCTTTGCAAGGTGAATTCCAGGGTCTCACGGATGCACAGCGAGAAGAATTGGCATCGGAGTCTCTGGAGCCAGTGACTTTTAAACCGGTTCCGTCGGGTGAGTGTAAGATGTTGGAAATTGCAAAGATTATTCGATCGAAGAACTCGGGTCCGTTCGAGTTGACCTTTGATATCATGTTCGATATTAAAGAGGCCTATCAGCGAGTCAAGGATGCGAATATTCTTACCAACGAACGCATGTTGAGTCTGTACCATCTGAAGCCAGAAGATATCATCACGAATATGTTCTTCGAGCCTGCCCTGGCGTGGAAGTGCACCATCCGCCGTCCATGGGAACAAGGGACCGTCGGAGAAAGAGATACGCTCGGCACCCAACAACATGGCCCGTTATTGACCATCGTGGTGCCAGACCCGAATGCAAAACTGCCTTTCCAAGACCGGTCAAGCTTCACTGCAAAGAAGAGCGTCGAATACATCTGGAGAGAGCTGGGTCTTCCATCAACAGCTCTGCAAAGCCTGAATCTCCCCGGCGAAGGACTGGGCCTTCCCTCATCCTTTAAGATCGGCCACCTCGCCCAAGCATCAATTGGACTCTCCGCTCTCCTCGCCGCGCAAATTTATGCTCTTCGAAAGTACACCTCTGTCCCTGAAGTCACAGTACCACTCCAGCATGCGTCAATCGAGTTCAAATCCGAGCGACTGTATACCCTGGATATCCTGGACAATAAACCCACACCGTCGCCCTTGGATGCTATCGGCGGTCTCCACAAAGCAGCCGATGGCTACGTCCGCCTACACGACTCCTTCCCGAACCACCGAAACGGTGCAAAAGAATTACTAGGCTGTCCCCCAGACGCAGATCGAGCCGAAGTAGCCTCCAAAATATCCGCCTGGCGCTCCGTCGATCTGGAGTCCACCGCATTCGACTCGAAGCTAGTCATTTCTGCATTGCGAAGCTACTCGGAGTGGGATATCCTCCCTCAAGCCCGCGCAATCTCGGATTTCCCCATCCGAATCCGCAAAATTGGGGATGCGCCCTCCGGATTCCCAGCTGCCATGCGATCTGCAGGTGTCGATAAGTGTCTCCGTGGTCTGAGGGTCCTGGAATGCTCGCGTGTCATTGCCGCGCCGCTTGCTGGGAAGACGCTTGCTGCGCACGGCGCTGATGTGCTTTGGGTGACGAGTCCGAAGTTGCCGGACTTGCCGACGGTGGACCGGGATTTTGGGCGGGGAAAGAGGTCGATCCATGTGGATCTTTCGAGTGAAGAAGGGAAAGAGGATCTTTCGAAGTTGCTGGATGATGCGCATGTTTTTATCCAGGGGTTTAGACCGGGGAGTCTTGCTTCGCGCGGTCTATCCTCTGCGGAATTGGCTAAGCGATTCCAGCATCGGGGGATTATTTGTGCGAATATGTCTGCGTACGGACCCAAGGGGCCCTGGAGTGGGAAGCGTGGCTTTGACTCGCTTGTTCAGACTTGTTCGGGTATGAATGTTTCCGAAGCGGAGCATTTCGGTGCTGGGGAAGCTGCGAAGCCGACGCCTTGTCAGGCTCTTGATCATGCTGGAGGGTATTTCCTTGCTGCGGGGATCATTGCTGCGCTGCATAAGCAGGTCACTGAGGGTGGTTCTTGGGAGGTTGATGTTTCGTTGGCTGGCGTGATGAAGTATCTTCGGTCGTTGGGACAGTGGGATGGGAAGTCTGGGTTCCAGACGAGTGATTATACCTCTACGCAGGATGTACCGCAGGAGTTCCTTGAGACGAGAGCGACTGGCTTTGGCGATATGACGGCTGTGAAGCACTCTGCTGCCATTGAGGGTGTGCAGGTTGGTTGGGATATTATGCCTCGACCGCTGGGGTCTGACTCGAAAGAGTGGTTTGAGTGGTCTGCATAGTTTGTATAATTTAGGTGTTTGTATAGGAAATCATACTGTTTGAGATCTGTTCTCTCCCTCTCCAATGCTCCTCGCTCCGCCTTGCCTCGGCCGCATTCCAGTGGGTCCAAGGCCCGTGCAGCCAAGGGGCCCTGGTCGCCTTCGCGCCATGAAGCTAATCCTTTTGTCATCCTCCTGGAGTGCGCCCGTGTTGTCCGATTCATCATCTCGTTCATTTTTTTTCCTTCATCGTCTCCATGCACAACTTCCCACCCTGACCCTGTCACCCCCGCATCGCCGATCGATCGCACCTGTCAAGCCTCACTAGCGCGGGGAAAGGGTCCACTACTGCCGGTGGGGAAATCCAGGACCAGGAACCAGCCTCGTGCCAGCGTCGCAACGTGCAACGTGCATCGCGCGTGCATCGTGCAATTGCTCGCCTTAGGTGGGCTCCATCGCCATGGTTCTTCCTCGATCGCTTTTGCGCGTCCGCTTCCTCCTCGCCGCTTTCTTGGTTGTCTCGTTTCTGGTCTGGTCCTTTACCCGGTGGACCTCTGATATCGATAAACTCGATTTCTCGCTCCGTGAACATGGGAAGAGTACGTTCGATTTGACGCCCGCGCATCAGTCATTCTGGCGTAAATTCCATGGTCTTTTAGAGCGTTATAGCCCCGATACGAATCCATTGGTGGAGGACGAGAAGGCTCCGACGGAGGGATTCAAGGTGACGGATGCTCCGGCGCGCCCGGAATACGTGCTGGTCGCAAGGGAAGATGTCGATACAATGAGGGAGGCGCATGCAAGTTTTCTCAAGGCCGTCGATAACTCGCCGCCTCTGATGCAATACCTTCCCGGTACAAGAGGTGTGGTTTCAACCGCTGGCGGTTCTTACCTTCCTGTTCTGGTGATCTCTTTGCGTATGCTTCGTCGCACCGGATCAAAGTTGCCTATGGAAGTCTTCCTGGCCGATGAAGAGGAGTACGAGGAGTACATCTGCGATGTAGTGCTACCTTCGTTGAATGCGCGCTGTATCGTGCTTTCTCATATTCTTGAGGCTGCTCCAGCTCGAATTGAAAAATACCAGTTCAAGCCATTCGCAATGCTTTTCTCCTCCTTCGAGGAAATTCTCTTCCTTGATGCAGATGCGTTTCCCCTCGAGAAACCCGAGGATTTTTTCAAGTCGGAGCCATTCCGCTCAACAAACATGATCACCTGGCCCGATTTCTGGGCCTCATCGGCCTCACCGATCTTCTACGAAATTGTCGATACACCCGTACCCCCGATGAACTTGCGCCAATCTACGGAATCCGGCGAGTTTCTCATCTCTAAAAAGACACATGCGCGCACATTGCTTCTTGCTACGTACTACAACTACTGGGGTCCTACACATTATTGGCCCCTCCTATCTCAAGGCGCCGCCGGCGAAGGCGACAAGGAGACTTTCATCGCTGCGGCCACAGCTGTGAATGAGCCATTCTATCAAGTCAGCGAGTCGATAGTTGCACTCGGTCATGAGAAGAAAGACGGTTTCGCAGGTTCCGCCATGGCCCAATTCAACCCCATCCAAGACTTCGCTTTGACCAGTCAGGGTAAATGGCGTATCCGCGGCGACAAAGCATCTGCCCCAGACGTCTTCTTCATCCATGCCAATTTCCCCAAGTTTAATCCCGCCACCATCTTCGACGTTCATGAAGTCAATCCTACATTTTTGGATGATGGCTCCTATACGCGTGCCTGGACGCTTCCGAATCATGTTGTCGAGAAATTCAGTGCCAAGTTTGATGTCGAGAAGGCGTTTTGGAAGGAGATTATGTGGACTGCGTGTGATCTGGAGTCCAAGTTTGTTAGTTGGGATGGAGAGGTCGGGATTTGCAAGGGCGTGAAGGAGTATTGGCGGAATGTCTTTGAGTGGCATGAGCTTCCTTCTTGAGTTGTAGGAGGATATGGCAATTTTCATGACGTCCTCGTTCAGCTGAGAGACTGGCTTCTGATTATGAAGGAAACGCATTGCAACCGAAAATCTGCTCTCTAGGTCTATGGCTCTTTTCAGCTAATTTGTGCCTGTCATCGATCATCTATCGGGTTGATATCTACTTCCCAGCCGGTCTGGGGGAGACGTGGCTTCGATGATATTGTTGTTTCAGCTTCATTTGGCACATGGCTACGCATAACATCAAGCAATTAGCTGAGAAATAATTTGCATGGCTTCTATTTCTACGATTTATTGGATCCAGTTCGAAACTCGGTCATTTAGTCGTTACATTCGTGTGGAAGGTGACTGCAGTGGGATATCTTTTGAGACTAGCGAGTTATTCTCAGCACTTAGACCCTTCTGGATCAAGTTTTGCAGCCGTGAGACGCTTCTCCATCCTCTGATAAACCATACGTCTCCCCCTCAAGTAATCATTGTCTGCAATTGCTCACATCCTGCCTAACAGCTTCCTCCATCTCGCGGTTCTTCGTGACCATATCCAATACGGTTTGACCGGTATTATCCTTCAAGTCCAAATTCACTTTCTTGGTATCAAGAAGGATCTTCAAAACACCTTCGTGGAGTTTTCTGCAGCCAGAAAAAGTGCGCGCTGTGACCCTCTTTATTCTGCAAACTCATGTCTACCTGCCCTGTTTCGAGAAGCATCTTCACTGCCTCTTCCTTGCCACGGCTCGCAGCTTGTGAAAGGACCGAATCACCCCCATCATCCAATACACTCAGATCCGCCTGCTGAGTATCTAGGAGCAGTTTCAAACACTCTCCAGTGCCACTCATGGCCGCCATGAACAGTGGGGTTCTATTATCATCACCGTGCGAGTTCACATCTATTTGCCCAGATTCAAGGAGGAATTTAACAGTATCCGCATTGAAGCTTGTTGTAGCAATTGCAAGTGCCGAATAGCCGTAAATGTTTACAAAGCTCAGGTCCACTTGCCCAGTGTCGAGAAGTAGCTTAGACACTGTCTGCATTTCCCATAACTCCAGCTGACATGATTGGCGATTCACCGTCACTGTTCTGCAAGTTCACATCCATTTTTCCTGTTCCCAGGAGCAACCTCACTGTATCCGCATTGCCATACTCTGCAGCAATGGAAAATGCCGAATTGCCGCCTTTGTCCAACAAGCTCAAGTCGACTTTTCCAGAGTTGAGGAGAATCTTGACAACACCTGCCTCACCACGCTTTGCGGCGTACATAATCGGCGATTGGTCAATGTTGTTCCGCAAATTCACATCCATTTGTCCACTCTGTAGAAGAATTCTGACAGTCTCTTCATGGCCATAGAGTGCAGCAAGTGAAAGTGCCGAATTGCCGCCAGAATCCAGTAAGCTCAGGTTAGTCTGCTGAGCATCAAGAAAAGTCTTGACGATCTCATGATAGCCTTCCCTTGCAGCAAGTAAAAGCGCAATGTTGCCCACGTCGTCTTCTATGTTCACATCCACTTCCCCGGTGTCAATGAGCTGTTTCACCACAGCGGAATGGTTGTACCTCGTTGCACAGATAAGCGGTGTCTGACCATCTAGGTTTCTGGAATTGACATCGATCCCTGGACGGTCAAGCAGCCTTGTTACAACTGCGTCAAGACCAAATGTACAGGCCAGGTGGAGTAACGGTTCCATATCGTCTATGGATGGCTCCTGCATGCGTTCAGCTCGCCATGGAGTGATTTTCTCCGAGCCAGGCTCGCAAAGTTGGATGGCGAGTGAGACGAGGTCATCGTCCTCATGCGGACAGCATTGGCGTAGATGGTCTTGCCAGTAATTACCAGCGTAGACCATTAACCCCTGGAGGGCATGGCTCTTCGAGGAGAAAGCTCCGTGGATATACCACATGCATATTTCAGCGAGCAGCCTGTGCGAATCTTCCGGCAGAAGACAATATTTCCAAGATTTCGGTGCTATAGTCCCGCAAATCGACGACTTGCCAAGGACTAAAAATTCCTTCACGGTTTGGTGGAGTAAGTAGACCTTTTCATCGACAACTGTCAAAATGAGACCACACAAATCTCGCATCGTCTCTTTAAATCGATCGGCCGGTTCCAGGTCGTCCGTGACCTCGTCAACGGACTGCCTCGGTTTCCGTATTGCCATGGCGAGTGACAACTCCTCCAATGATAGGGGTCGCATTGCGGCAACAACGACATGGAGTAGGCGTTTCCCTTTTGCAGGATTTGAGCTTTGATGCAGGATCTTGTCGTATGCTCCATCCACAGATTGGGGCATTTCCTCACCCACAGTCCGGATAACTTTTCCTCTCGTGAAACCAGGTTCTCTCTCGAGAAATTCGAGTATCAAAGCAACCCAGAGATATGTTCGATTCTGAACTGTTGTCATTTTTGCCTCGAGGAAGCCGCGCTCTTCAGACGTGAGGCGCTTGTTCTTCGCTATCTTTTCAATCCGACTTTTGATCACAAGGTCGATTTCCTTGGATATCTTTTCCACTTCTTCCTCACGCTCGCCGCTCAGATGAATTGTTGGGAGTTGGTCTTCGAGCTCTCGGAACTTGCTGCGGATATGGGAGTAGGGACGACTGGTCATGAGAATTTTAAGATTGCGCGTGTCATCTTCACGTGCGTATAGATCAGTTACGGCCTCTATAAGGTTGGTTTGGTCTTCATCTTTGCACTCGTCCAATGCATCGAAAACGCAAACAACTTCGCCGGCTTGCTTGGTGACTTCCATAAAAATCCCCCAGAGGTCACTGAATGACTTAACCAGACCATCGCCGTCTCTCTCGAACTTTGTCAGAATTGAATCTGTGAAGAGCTGAGATTGTGCCATCAATAATTGCCGTAGAATACACGAGATCGCATTCGCGGAGCTCTTCTGTTCCAAAGAGTCGTCTTTGAAGAAAAAGTAACACACTGTTCTCTTGGCAGCAGGCTTTTGAAGAACTTCATCAATAAGGCATCGAGATAAAACGGATTTACCACATCCTGGATCGGCAGAAACCAATAAAAACCCGGATCCCTGGTTCTCGTTCCAATTGCGGAATTGGCTGTGATTGATGAACCATTCACATGTCCCGGGTACGCGACGCTTGTTTCGATCTTTTTGTTCTCGATATAAGCTGGTGTAAAGGAGCTGGAAGTTTTTGTTCATCCTTGCATCTCGCTCCGATGTCATTTTCCAGACTTGGCGGGCATTTTTCTGCTGCTTTTGCTCTTCACTTTCCAAGGCCTGTTTGTACGCGTCGAGCAGATGGGTGGACTTCTCAGCTTCTGTTTCGAGCTTGTCCATGTCTTGGATAAGCAAATCCCAAGGGTCTTGTTTGAAAACCTCTCTGGACATTTGAACAAAAGAGTGTTTTTGAAGATGGCAAAGGGCTCGCGCGAGGAATTCCAGAGCCTTTTTGAATAAAGACGTTAGGGTGGTCTCGAATTTTGCGGCAAAGTCATCAGAAGGCTTGATGTCTGGACGCATGTAGAGTCGTTCCATCAAAGTCATACGAGGAATCAAAGCAGATGTTTTGTCAAGTCCTTTGAGAAGACTCTCTTGCTGTTCGACGCCTTGGATGTAAAGCTGTTTCGATCAGAACAGACTCTGAGGAAAATCAAAGCTGTACCATACTTACCAGAAGGCCTAGTGATACCGCGGCACAAGCAATTGCAACGGGAGGGGATCCTGATGTCGCAGAGTTGACAAGCTCTTTGAACTGGAGAACATTTCGAAAGACTCTGGTGGCTTTTTTCTGGATAGACTGATCGCGTTCACTCAAGATCCATTTCTTCTCTTCGAGCTGATCTTCCATGCCACTGAGGAACGTACCAAACTGCTTATGGCCATCGGCTTTGCTCCCGTCTACTTGGAGGCCAGAGCGTTCGAGAATCTTGACCGCTTCTTCGAGAATGTCGTTCAAATTCTTGTCTTTCTTGAGATCCTGCTCGGCTCGGGCCCAGAGATCAATGGATTTAGAATTCTCTGTGACATCCACGACCTTTGGCGGAGATCCTGCTGGTGTTGCTGGTGCTGTAGGTGCCGCAGAGGGTCCGACATTCTGTTTTTTGTCCTCTTTTTTTGTCTCTTTTGCGGAATTTCCTAGTTTCGACCGAGATTTTTTCCAAGGCAAATTCAAATGCATCGTCAGCGGGTGGATGTTGATTCTCAAACATCGGTCGAGTGCGGTTAGCGGGGTATTTAGCGTGGGCGGTGCCTTATGGTCCCCACGCTACAAATCCAATGCCGGATACTAGTACTTTTACCACAAGTCCTAGACCCAAAAATAAATGAGCTAATGCATTGAAAAAATATCTAGAGAGGTGAATTTTAGTTTTTAGATTACAGCTCCACTCTACTATATCTACTATACAGATCTATATAATACATATACACCCACAAAGTGCAAGATCGCTTATACATCAGCAGGGAGACCAGACCACATTACAAAGGCACACTACCCATCCCAGATGTGGCGGTCTACTTCTCCAAATTGGAAGTTGGATCTCTCTCCAACTTGCCAACAATATCCCTGAACAACTCCTTACAAGGAACTCGGCTTCCCAATCTAGCACAAAGCAAGAAAGCCCCGCTAAGCTTGCGGTGCAATGAATACGTCTCCTCCGGCGGCGGCGCAAGACGTTCCCGAATCATTAGCGGAATCAAGGCCCGCACACGATCCGTAATCGTTTGATTCTGGAAGTCGTACACGTCCGGCGAATCGGACATGAATGGCTCCGCGATCGTGACCAGCGAAGACACATGTGCGTCCGCCATCGCCGTTGACTCGTGGCCTGTGAGGTACCCTAATTTTTGAGAGAGCTTCTGGCACGCCGGTCGATCGTTTCGCGAGGCGGCGATCAGAGTCGATACGTATGTAGAGATGAACTCGTCTGGATATTCGCGAGATGCGCCGAAGTCGAGGAGTTCCAGTCGGTTTGTGGAGGCGTTATATAAGAAGTTGGTCCAGTTGGGGTCTGTTTGCATGTACTTAAATTCTGCAATTTCGCGCAGACACAGGCGCATGATTTGTGTGCCAATCCAGTCTCTTTGGGATTGGGTGAAATCTGAGATCTTGGTTACGGCGACTCCGTCTAGCATTTCCATTGTCAGAACTTGCTTTCCGGAAGCTTCGGTCATGATTTCTGGAACCACAAAGACGGGGTCATCCTTGAGGAGGTCGCGGAAACGTGTTGCTGCCTCGGCTTCCCGAATGTAGTCACATTCCCAAGCCAGTTCCGTCCGAGCGTTGGCGATCGTCTTGTCCAGGTAGAGACCCCTAGGCAAAAGGCGGGAAGCGGTTAAAAGGATGGAGAGGTTGTTCAGGTCGGAGTCAATAGAGTCTGCGACGCCGGGGTATTGGATTTTCACGGCGACAGGTTTTCCAGTCGATTTCAGGACCGCCGAATGAACTTGTCCAATCGAGGCAGCGGCGATGGGGATTTCGTCGAAGGAGGAGAACAAGTCCCGCCAGTTGGGACCCAGATTGTCGGCCAACACCTTGTCACGCTGGGAAGCGGGCATGTAATCCGCGCGATCTTGGACGCGTTGGAGAACCTGCTGTATGGGTTCGGGGAGCATGTTGGAATCTTGGATACTGAGCATTTGGCCGAGCTTCAACGCCGCGCCCCGCATCTTGGATAGCTTGGCTACCAGTCGTTCCATGTTTCCTGCACTAAACATAATCGAACCATTATCTTGGCTTCCGGTTGCTCGGCGGAGGGTCTCGCCCACGGCGCCAAAAGCCATGGAGGTCGCGAGGCCGCCATATTGCCACATTCGGGCAAACCGGGAGGATGGCACGCGTGACTCCATCATCTGATATGGCACGGTCTTGTCGGCCAACTTCTCGCCCAACCCTTCGGCGGTGGGAACTTCGGTCGGCACGACATCAGGCACTGCATCGGTAGGTGTGGATGTTGTCCGGTAACCCGCTGCGTCCATCTCCCGCATCAATTCGGGGATCTCATTAGCCTGCAGCTCAGGCTCCGCAATTTTGTCAGCCCCATCATGCGACTTTTCGGGCTTGTTCTCAGTCGGAATCCAGTCTCGTTTCGGCTTCGGCTTTCCCGCAAGCATACGCGAGACTCGGGGACTGTGAAACAATCCTTCCATCATCTCCTTTGGGAGCTCCGCCGATGCCGATTTTTCCGGGCGCCCGGCGACCGCGCCGTCGGCGTCGGCGGAATGAAAAACATCGGCATTCAGACCTTCGCCGACATTATTTTGGACTGAACCTGTCGCCTTGGGCAACTTGATACGCGGTAAAGCGGATAGATCGGGCTCGATCTGCCGGGAGGGTTCGTAGAAGACCTCCTGTTGCTGGCTGACGTTCAGGGCATCGGGTTTTTCATTGCCGCTATACTGAGCGGCAGAAGCCGGAATCTGGAACTCTGCCTGTCGCTGCGATTTGCGGGCGGCCTCGGCATTCTCTGTCACATCGGGGCTTGTGGTTGTCGCTGTTGTAGGGGTTGGCCGGGGGCCAGCATGCCTGTCGGGCGTCGGCGATGTGGTCGGGGCTGGAGTTGGTGGCGAGAAGTCGTCGAAGCGGCGCGCCAAAGCGGCCGCGGCTTGTGCGGTCAGGATAAGCCCATCGGTCTGAGCTTTGATGCCCTTGGTGAGCGAGGAGGTACGGGTGTAGACGTCGAGCTGGTGCTGGCGAATGCCGAAATGCTTGAGAGCGATGGTCTTGGAGACGTTGAGGAACTGGACGGCGTCCAGCAGGCGCCTGCCGGACATGGTGTGTGTACAGTTGATAGTTAGGATCGAGTATCGAAAGTGGAGTCCATCCGGGCAGAATAGGACCAGCGATCGAGTAATGCGATTGATAATGATGGGCACGGGAGATGAATAAGAGAGTGTGTAATGGCCGATAGAGAATCCGCCGGCAGCCAGACGGCCGCCTCCGACGGACCCACTCGGCATTAAAGATATCTCCAGCCGCCCGCACTTCTTTCTTCTTCCCCGTTTCTACTCACACCTTAATCACTATACCCCGGATCCAGTTCCTCTCTGTACGTCAGATCCGATACACTATGCTCTTCGAAGAACGACCACAGGGCGTCGAGTCCGAGATTGCCCAGCTAGAAGCTCGTCTCCACGATATGCGCGCCCAGCTCGACCAATCCACATATCCCACACCACCTTCCTCACACCCCGACAAGTCCTGGACTTTGCCATCCTCCAGTAAGTGATCCAATTTCTCTTGACAATAGTAAAAATTGCAATCACTAACGCCGCACAGCAATCTATAATAATAAGAACCCCCAATTCAACTCCAACACCACCCGCTCCACTTCCCTCCACGCCCTCCTCTTGCTCTCTGACTCCGCACTCCCTCTCGGCTCTTTCGCCTTCTCCAGCGGCCTAGAATCATATCTCGCCCATAATAAGTCTCGCCGCACAAATGCAAACCCTGTCTCCTCTTTCCACCACTTTCTGAAACTCTCTATCGCCTCTATCGCAAGCACATCCCTCCCCTACGTGCTGGCCGCATACCGACACCCTCAAACTCTTGATACCCTCGATAATGACCTCGACGCTTCGACCCCGTGCGTCGTCGCGCAACGCGCAAGTGTCGCGCAAGGACGCGCCCTTATTGGCGTCTGGGAGCGCGCCTTCCGGGCCAGCTTCGCGTCGCCCGGCAAATGTATGTCGGATAACTATGAGGACGCGGAGGCTAAGACGGCGACTTCGGCCATTGATGAATTCTCCGATGCTCTCAAGTCTTCCTTTGAGGACGTCGATGAATATGATCTTGGGCCTCGCGGCCATTTCGCGCCGCTGTGGGGTGTCGTTTGTCGTGCTATGGGGCTGGATCTCCAGCAGACGGCGTATACTTTTGTTTTGAACCACGCCAAGGCCGTGCTGAGCGCGGCAGTGCGCGCCTCAGTAATGGGTCCATACCAGGCACAGAATATTCTTGCGAGCCAGAGTCTGCAAGATACGATTATGGCGCGCATTGAGCGGGAGTGGAACACCGAGCCGGAAGAAGCCGGGCAGGTTGTGCCCGCACTGGACCTGTGGATCGGTCGGCATGAACTGCTGTACAGCCGCATCTTTAACTCATAACGGCTATGATGTATATATGTATAAAGACCCCATTATAAACTGTCATAATACTGCATGTGCATTTCGCATTTTTGCATTCATCGTATCCGTTTCTCTTTTCTCCACAAAGTAAAACAAATGTAATCCTACATGACAGAGATCTAGAGCCACGGCCGAAGAAGTCCACAACGCGCCTCTGAGGAAATTTGAGGGTATCCAAAGAGTACTCAAAGCCGCTCACTCAGCGCCCCAGCGCCTTTGGGAACCAAGAAAAAATAGAAAACCACCAATGCGTCGACCCAGATGCGACCGCATGGAAACACGACATTAACTCGTCAAACGCCGACCCAACAACTCCGTGGGAAAAGATAAAACAAATCAACACCACACCATGGACCTGTCCGGAAGTGACCACTAAAAGAATAGGGTAGAAGGGGGAGTAGAAGAAAAGAAAACAAAAGGTGTCATAAATACATGGAAGAAGAATTTTAAAAGCGATGGGTCGGATCAGAGGGTAACGCGCATGTGGTCGTTACTTCCGAATGATTTGGCGCAGTGGGGACATTTGCGTGAGCGCGAGGTCAGCCGTTCTTCCACACAGGACTTGCACAAGACATGGCCGCAGGTCTTGAGCACTGTATCCTTCCAGTTCGTGCTGCAAACCCCACAGAGAGCAATTTTCTACATCGAGGTTAGCGGACCCATCCAAACTTAATTTTAGAGTGCGGCCAGTGCGGCCGCCCGGTCAAACTTACTCGCAGCATTTCGTACTCCGAAGAATTGTTCCCCAGACTCCTATTCTTCCAGTTGTCCAGGCTTTTCTTGGTGTCCGAGAGCGATTGCTTGAGACCCGCGACTTCGGTCTCGGCTTCTCGCAGGGCGGAGGAAGTACTCCCCAACGTCGAGTCTTTCGAGGTCGAGAGAGACTTCAATTCAGTGATTTGATTCCTCAACCCTTCTGCCATGATATCCCTCTCGGTGAGCTGTTGCTGGGTAGCCCGGTGCCGGTCGAGTGCTGAATTGAGGGCTTCTTTGGTCTCGCTGACTTGTTTCTCCATATTGGACACTAGAGACCGTGCCACGGACTCCGACTCCTTCAGCTGCGAAACAATGTCCGAGGTTTTCGAATTCTGCATTCGAAGTGTACGAACCTCGACCTCACGAGCCTCCTTGCTCTTCATCGCAGCGAAATATTTTTGGTCGGCTTTAGACTTCTCGGCTTTCAGGCGGTTCACCTTCTCCTCTAGGACCCCAAAGTCGGTAACCTTTTGAGATGCCAGAGTAGAAAACTTCTTATAGGCCGTTTGCATGGACGTCAACTCGGTATTAAGCATAGAATATTGGCGCTCCAAATTGGTGTACTTGGAGCGGAGCTCCTCCACCGGCATATCGGCCACATTCTCTGCGGCTTTGGCCCCGTCAATCTGTAGGCGCAGCCTTTCGATCTCCGATTCCAAAGCCGTGATACGAGCCTCACGAGCATCCGCTAGCTCTTGGAGCTTAACGCTAGTCGCTTTCTCTTGGTCTTGTGCCGCTTTGCGCATCTGCTGATCGGCCAAAAGTTCATCGCGGGCATTCCGTATCCGAGCCAAATCGGTCTCGGCTCTCATCAGCTGAGCTTCCTTCTCGGCGATGGCGCTCTTCGATTCTTCCTCAACTTCGAGCTTGTATGCAGTCCTTTCGGAACGGTACTTCTCGGTCTCCTCGCGCAGTTGGCCATTTGTCGCTTCCAGATGATTGATGCGCTTCACCACATCATCGTATTGCGATCGGATTTGTTTGAAGAGATCGGTATGGGCGTAATCGTCGTTCGTAAGTTTCGAGTACTAGAATTTGGACATTAGCAAACATTCACATAGCTATCCGGTGTTCATACAGTATGGGTCATACCTTAATCCTCTGCTCGTTAACTTGAGCGAGCAAATTAGCGTTCTCCGCCTCAAGTTTCTGAAGTTGCTCTTTCTGCTTTTCCGAAATAACGGAAAGCCTGGCATTGGTTTCTTCCAATTCAGCACTGCGGTCTCCCACGGGTGTCCCGCTGTTTGCAGGAGACGATTCCTCGCGCTTGCCCTGGGCACCTTCAGAACTTGGCCGAGCACCTCCAAGGATGTATTGTTTCTCGAGTTTGGCAACAGTAACGCTCTTTGCGCGATCGAGTTTCTTTTCAGCGACCATGTACCGTAGGGAGGCTGCCTCCAGGCTTTCTTCAAGCTGTTGCTTTTCTGCTAGGGTCTTTTCCAAATTGGCGATGGTGACTTTTTCTTCGGCGAGTTTCTTTGCCAATTGGGTTTGTAGCTCCGTCACTTCAGGAGACACATCGGCCGCCTTTGACTGAAGATGAGTAATAATTTCGCGGATATCGTCGGATCTTGTTTTCAAATGCGCCTCGAATCCTTCTACATCTTCAAATTGCAAGGAGCTCTTGAACGATGATTCTATACATGTGTTAGTTCTCAGGCCCCCGGTAGATACGGAAACTTCAAGTGGGGTAAAGACCAACCTTTGGCAACCGCCTCGGATCCCAGTAACACTTTCATTTCATCAATCAACTAAAACTCCGTTAGTCCGGACACATATCTCAGAAAGCGCAATTCAAAGCGGCACGCGACGCACCTGATTGAACCAAGCATCAATAACGCGCAGGTGACCGTCATGATTCGTGGCAGCTTTCAACATTTCACTCAAACGCGACTCCAGTGACTGCTTCTCCCGCTTGAATTCCTGCATCTGTCGCAAGATCGCATCTTTTTGAAATCGCTGTCAAGAGGTGGCACCGTCAGCGCTGTTTCGGATATCAGTGTTAAAGACACCCTTGGGTCTTCAACGTCATAGAGGATCCGGGGGCCACATACCTCGAGGTCATCCTTCCACGGCATGTCCGCATCGGGGTGCGGTTTGCTGCTCCCATTCGAGGTGGTGGCCTGCTTCTTTAACGGAGGGGCCGAATCATTATGGTCCGCGGCGGGCCTCTTCCGGTCTTCCATCTTGATGAGACCGGACTCAGTAGGCACGGGGGGTTCGGCGGCCGGCATCAGTGGCTAGACTGACATCCGATGAGGGGAGTTATCGTCACCACCGAACCGTCCGTCAGCCAAATAGAGGGACCGCAACCGTGTCCGAATTTGGTGAATACAAGTCCAAGACGCGTATGAACGGGTGAAATCGATAGCAAAGGCTGGGTGGTGGAGGTCCAGGGGCGAGTGCAGGGGTGGGATGGTTGAGATTGAAGGAGTGAAGCCAGGAGGATTTTCAACGAGGTTTAGCGCGGCACTAGTGTTCCTCACGTGATCTTCATCCACTTCCCCGGCGCAACTTTTCGCGCTTCGATCTTAATCACAACCTTGTCGTCGACAGCTATGGGCAACAATGAAGGCCTTCTCGAGTTCTGTTATTAGTACGTCATCACTGCCGGTAAAGTGATCGCTCATGTCAATCATATACTGACGATGCTTTTTCAATAGACAAATCGGGCAAAAAGTTCGCCCCCAAGGCGCCTCCCCGCCGCGGCGCGCCGGGTGCGCCTGCTAGGCGGCCCAGCGCAACTCAGCAGGTCCAGGCGCAAACTGCACAAGCTGTTCAGCATGAGCGAGAGGCGATAGGACCTGTTGCGTCCCCTGCGATCTCATCTGCGGAGCCGGAGCAATCGGCGATCACCGAATCAACCCCGCTCGTCGCGTCCTCGCAGGAAAAGACCCAACCTCCGGCCACCTCGAAGTCGGCCACAGCCATTCCAATCCCTCGCCCAAAACCTAGAGCTTCTGCGACACACAAATCGACCATTACTCCTATACCCGCTCCAGATATCTCCCGATCCCCCCGAACTTCGGCCACCGAGCCTCAAATCGAATCTGGAATAGTTCCTTCCATCGAAGAGGATGCCGAGCCATCCACGCGCCGTGGTGCACCCCCAGCACCTACACACACCTCTGATGCTACCTTGAATGAACAGCCTTCTCCCCGCTCGAGTGCTACCCAACCCGTTGCTGCTCCGCCTGCGCCCTCCTTCAGGACAATTGAATATCAGCCGAATCGACCACCAGTCCCGGACATTTCCAAGCCACGCCAAAGACGTCGCTCTCATATCAGCATTGCTGCTACTACAGTTGATGGAACCGAAGCCCCGGGCGTTTCTGTGACGCCGTCAACACCAGACCCGAGTCAAGCAGGTGCCAAGGGCAAAAGGCGACAGCGGTCGGAGGCCGATGGAGCGGGCAAACCAAAGCGACCTCGTCGCCGAAAGCGCGAGCCTACACCGGAAGACGCTGAAACGGTAGAAATCGTGCCGAATGTTGTCAAAATGTCAGATCTCTGCAAAGACTTGAAGACTGGACGGAAGTCGAAGCGTGAGGTCGAATTACGGCGACTAGAAGTTGAGGAATTGGAGCATAAATTGAAGGCTCAGGAAGAAGGCTCAAACAATGCAACTCCCAAGAAGAGCAAAGAAGCTGAGGCCGAGGCGGCTCGGAAGGAGAGGGAACAACTTCTCGAACCCAAGGGCCCAGCAGCGGGCCCTGTCATGCGCATCGTCAATGGAGAGATTGTTCTTGATGCTACGTCACTTGAGGTGGATCGCCATGCTGATGCAGCACGGAACGCAGGCGAACTGGAAGACGTGGTGGAAAATCAACTCACCCGCAAGGTCAACCAGTCTACATATGGCAAACGCTCTAAGACTGAGAGCTGGGACGATGAGATGACGGATCTGTTCTACCGCGGCTTGCGCATGTTTGGCACAGACTTCGGGATTATCAGCAACCTATTCCCTGGCCGCTCCCGTCGCCAGATCAAGCTGAAGTTCAACAGTGAGGAGCGCAAGTATCCGGAGCGCATTAGAGATACGCTTCTGGGTCCTCGCGAAGTCATCGATGCCGATTCCTACTCCGCACTGACAAACCAAACCCTTGACGATCCGAAGATTGTCCAGAAGGAACTGGATGAGGAGAAGAGCGCCATGGAGGAGCAACATGCCAAGGAGAAGCAGTTGCAAGAAGAAATGATGCGCAACCCGAACGGTGCAGGCGCTGAAGAAGAACCCAAGAATGAAAAGGGCAAGGCCAAAGGCAAATCACGCAACAGCAAGAAGCAAGCTGCTCTGAATGCCGCTGGTGGGACTGAGGAAGTCCTGGGATCCATCGACGAGATTCCAGCATTCTGAATGATTTATGATATAAGGGTAGGTGGGCATTTGGCGTTTTGGGCTGGGAAATGATACACAGGGACTATAGCCACGGAGTTTCAAGATCAGTCCTTGAATTGCTTTAGAATTTGAAGTATATCCTTTTCTGGTTTCATGGTATCTTTCCGCCTATGTGAGACATGTAACCCGTCTATCTGCGCCGAGTTGAACCAAGCCCTGTCCCCGTTGTCGTAGTCGAGAATCGCGGTGGTGAACGGCGTGAACTGCCTTCTCCGGGGTCATTGAACCTTCCGAACTGGTATGAACGACCACGGTTACTGTTCCGTCCCATTTGATATCCAGCTGCCGCGCCTCCCAGAATTCCAGACCAGAACCCTGGTCTCCATCCTGTTCTCTCATACCCAGGGGAGCAATGATTGTTGCTATAAGGGGGTGGTGGTCCAGGATAAAACCCATCATCGCCTCCTCCTCCGCTGCCTCCCCAAAACCCTCCCCATCCGCGTCGTGGACCTCCATCTCTTGGTTGTGTTCTATAACCGAAGAGGGCTGCAATTAACGGAGAGAATATGATCGCGAAAACAGCGATGAAGAACCCCAAAAAGATGAGTTCTCCCGCCCAGGCCAAAAGTTTTTGAAAGAGTCGTCCTGTCTTGGCTTTTGTGGGCTTCCATAAAGGCTCCGTGGACTGGCCATAGTACTTTCCAAATCTTCTCTCGCCTTCTTCCGTCAAAAGCATGCGATATTCAACTCCACAGCTGCCTTTAAGGACCCACGGGTCCTCGGAGCTCCGATATCCTTCGCACACCACATCGGTAGAACCAAGCTTGAATTCCGGAGGCAGTTGTGCTTTGCAAGTCCATTGGACATCTTCCTCATCATAGTCATGGCCTTCATTGTTGCAGCGCATTGATTCGATCTTATATAGATCGCAGACCTTCGGAGGTCCAACGCAAGTAAGTTGAGGAATGGGAGAGACGCGGCGAGAGCTCGTCATACGATCTGCGCGCAGTGTCAACGCTTGAACAGTAGACAGTTGGATGGCATTTTTGCCGGGTGGTTTCGCCGTTGATTTGCATGTTGCTGGCGAGGCAAGTAGTAGTGAGGCAAAAGCTGCAGTCAGTGCTGCATATGAGTAGCGCATGGTGAGGTTCTGATGAAAGCTGAGCTCAGCTTCAGCTGAAGAATAACTTGGAGGTTGACGTGGCCTCTTCCTTCAGATCTCGGAGAGTCCTGCAGCCTGGGGGTGGGACTCAAAGGAGCTTGTCACGAACCACGGTGTCCTGTAGATGCAAGTTCCATGGACACTCGGGCCCTCGCTCGGCAGGTCAAGTGGCAACGCCGATAAGCGATAAGCAGTTCAGCCAAGAAGGATCCACCGCGGCCAAAGTTGACCCAACCTCCTCAACTCGGGGATGGGCGCTCCACGACGCACAACCTGACAATGGCGCTCCCACAACGTACGTTTCCTGTTAAAATTTGCTGTCGCGCGTACGATGCTAACATTAGGTCTCCAGCTGAGCCCGTGCCGGTTGCGCCGCAGTCTTCGTATGCCCACCTTGGAAGCGCTTCACTATGAACTAGATCACTAACCTGGCCAGCCTCTCGTTCACGCAGGGATTTCTCCTAGGCCAATTGTCCGTGGTGCTGCTCATCGGCGCATTCATCAAATTCTTCATCTTTGGCGAAGCACCCCCACCTCCCTCGCGCGGCCTGTCAAACCGCACAACCCACCGCCGCTACAGCTCCGTCTACAACACCCCGCAAGACCAAAAGTCCCTCCGAGAAAAGCCGTCAACCTCCAATGTCCTCCGTCCTGTACCCGCTTCTTCCACAAATACCCGTTCGATTCTCCGCAAGACATACTACAGCGCCATCCCTACCAACCCCTCCAAGCATGGCCGCCATCGGATGCACCACTCATCTCACCAGCCCGAGTCCCTGGACTGGTTCAATGTCTTGATCGCGCAGACAATTGCTCAGTATAGGCAAACTGCTTACTCGCTAAAGGATTCGCCTACCTCCTCCATCCTGAGCTCCCTGACCGCGGCCATGAATAACCCTGAGAAGAAACCCTCTTTCATCGATAAGATCACCGTGACGGATATCTCGTTGGGCGAGGAATTCCCCATCTTCAGCAATTGTCGTATTATTGCCGTCGATGATCCCACCAATGCCGACGGAGGAAGGTTACAGGCCCTGCTAGACGTCGACCTCAGCGATGATAACCTGTCTATCGCCGTGGAAACTCAATTTGTGCTCAATTACCCAAAGCCTCGCTCTGCTATCCTCCCGGTCGCGCTTTCGGTATCTGTCGTGCGATTTTCGGGAACATTATGTATCTCGCTCATCCCCGCATCAACCGATCCACTCCATACCCCAGCGGCATCCCCAATGCCAAATCAAGACGCCAATGCGGCTCCAGGCTCTCCAGAAGGCGATGAGTCTTCCGAAGGCCAGAAACCACAAAATGGTAGTCCCAAGAGCAACGTTGCCTTTTCATTCTTGCCGGATTACCGGCTAGATCTTTCCGTGCGTTCACTCATCGGCTCCCGCAGTCGCCTTCAGGATGTGCCCAAGGTCGCGCAGCTCGTCGAAGCCCGTGTCCATGCCTGGTTTGAGGAACGCGTTGTTGAGCCTCGGGTGCAGGTGGTCGGATTGCCGGATCTGTGGCCGCGCATGGGTCGGACAGGTGTTCGTACTGGCGAGGACTCGGATGCGGGATCCACAGCTCCTCCGCGCAGCTCGGGCTCCGCCGAGGGTCCAATGCGCTTCTCTGATGAACGTGAGCGAGAGACTGAAGGACTGAGGTTCCGTGGGCCGGTGGATCCCCGGTTAGGACTGGGCGGTGGCTCCCGCAGCAGTAGTTTCAATATGGATTTGGTGGGTCTTCGGAGTGCCAGTATGACTCGGGAGGATAGTGCCGGGGTTGCAAGTGACCATTTTGAAATGCCCGGTGGCTTGCCTGCAGGGACGCCTGTTCCTCGAGACTGATTTTGTGTCTTGGATGACGACGCTTGACGAAATTTCTAATCTAATCCAATGCCTACCGTAGCATTGGATACATCTTGAATTGCAATGTATACATAGCTAGAATAAGAGCAGTGGCTTTAAAATATGAAGTCAATAGCCGGAACAAGTCTCCATTTCAATATCTAGTATGTGCATTTTTGTTCAAAAGGATATCGAAGAGCATAAACAAGAACAAGAGACTTTCAACCTCTGTTCCATCCGTCAGTCATTAAGCATTTCAACCCGAAATCAATACCGAAAAGAAAATTCCAAGCATTTATGAAGTCTAGTTCGCTGCAGCGGTCGGCTGCAGATAGCTGTCTAGGTAGTTCTTGCGGTGCGGGTTCACATCGACCTCAGCTCCACGGTTCAGCGGTGTCCACTTGGGCTCGTCCTGGAAGAGACGCATCGCCTTGACATACTACAGGATGTGGTTAGTCAATCAATCCCAAATCACCGAATTCCTAGAGGGTTGGTATTTCAAGAGGGAAATTTCACATACGTTCTGCTCATTGGTCGTGAAGCGGTGGTAAATACCAGCAGGAAGAATAATCATATCGTCCTTGCGCAGGCAGATCCGAATCCATTCATCCTCAACCCCACGAACATCAAAGTATCCCTCTCCATCGAGGATATACCGGATCTCCTCATCCTCATGCAGATGCTCCGCAAAGAACATCTTCACCTTCTCCTCGTACACATCTCCCATAGTCTGAGGCGAAACGCACACCTGATCCCGGTTCTTGTATCCGCGGTTCTGAGCCAGGGTATCGACGGCCTCAAGCGTCGGGCAGTGGTGGTATAGAACACCGAGCTTGGTGAGGGTCTCTTCCGAGACTTCGCGACCGGAGTCGTGCGGCTCGCGCTGGTCGCCCTGAACACAAAATGTACATCAATGTACTGCGTCATTGCCAATGGCGGCCGATCACTTGGGGTTGAAACAGGTTGTCTGGGGTAGTTTCCTGACTTACCGGCTTGTTGTCGTACCAGTAGGCTCGCATTTTCACTGCTGTTGTGTCTGGATGGCTTGAAAAGGGGGTTTTGAGGCCACTGTGGTGCAATGCAGGTTCACAAGTGAGAGGTGAGATCCCACTGAATATTGCTGCCCCGCAATTGGCCGATGGCGTAAGATGCTTATGTCATTTCTTATCCACACGTGACTGAGTATATTTTTGTCTTATCGTTCGGGCGACTCTGAGGGTTCCTGGAATTTGACGATCTCGAAGTCTCGATTCGCACGTTGAAGGCACCTCATCTCGCCATGGCTTTTCGGGTGCGGTCGGTGGCTTTGCTGCGACGGCGCATTGGTGTTCCTGTGTCAATAGGCAGGTCTCGTCGACTTGCGACTGTTGCTGAAAGCACGCAGTATGTGACTTCCCCTTGAACGTGTATGAAGACTTGAGCGCATTGCTAACCGTTCACTTTTGTGTTTCAATAGGCCCTACGATGTCGTCGTTATTGGGGGTGGCCATGCTGGATCCGAGGCATGCGCTGCTGCTGCTCGATCCGGAGCGCGTACTGCGCTTGTGACGCCCTCGCTTTCGAACATTGGTGTTTGCTCGTGTAATCCGAGTTTTGGTGGAATCGGAAAAGGAACGATGATTCGCGAGGTCGATGCGATGGATGGTGTTGCTGGACGGATCATCGACAAGGCTGGTATCATGTTTCGAGTGTTGAACCGCTCCAAGGGACCCGCGGTGTGGGGACCGCGCGCGCAGATCGATCGCGATCTGTATAAGAAGTACATGACGGAGGAACTGGTCAATACCGAGGGCCTCAGTATTGTGGAGGGCAAGGTTGCCGATATTGTTGTCTCGAAAGAAGGCATGGAGAATACGCCTGGTGCTCAGGGCAAAATTGTTGGCGTCCGACTCGAGTCTGGAGAGATTATTCCCACAGGGCGTGTTGTCATTACAACTGGTACTTTCCTGGGTGGTGAAATTCATATTGGTCTGGAGACATTTCCTTCCGGACGTATGGGTGAAGCTCCGACATATGGTCTGAGCAAGTCTCTGCGTGATGCAGGCTTTCAACTCGGCCGTTTGAAGACCGGAACGCCGCCTCGCCTGGACATGAAGTCGATCGACTTTTCGGCTTTGGAAGTTCAAAAAGGAGACTCGCCTCCTATGCCATTCTCTTATCTCAATGCGACTGTTCAAGTTGGCGACGAAGGCCAACTGAACTGCTGGATGACACATACCAACGAGGCCGCCCACGAGATCATTCGCGCAAACCTGGATAAATCTGTTCATATCAGAGAAACCGTTCGAGGACCCCGATACTGCCCGTCTTTGGAATCGAAGATCATCCGGTTCAAAGATAAGGAACGACACCAGATCTGGCTTGAGCCGGAAGGCTTTGCGCCGAACGAAGTGATTTATCCCAATGGTATCTCCATGACTGTCCCTGCAGATGCGCAGTACGCCATGCTGCGAACTGTCCGTGGTCTCGAGAACGTGAACATGCTCCAGCCAGGATACGGAGTTGAATACGACTACATTGACCCGCGGAACTTGCGTCCAACTCTGGAGACCAAGTTGATTAGCGGACTTTACCTGGCGGGTCAAATCAATGGTACAACAGGCTACGAAGAAGCCGCCGGACAAGGTGTAATTGCTGGTACGAATGCTGGTCTGGAGTCACAAAACCGAGCTCCCATGACTCTAACCCGGTCCGATGGATTCATTGGCATCATGATCGACGATCTCATCACCAAGGGCGTCTCAGAGCCCTACCGTATGTTCACGACACGCAGTGAATACCGCATTTCAACCCGATCTGACAACGCCGACCTCCGCTTGACGCGCATGGCCCGCGAGGCCGGAGTCATCTCTGACCGTCGTTGGAACGCCTTCACAGAGACGGAAGCACAGATCGAAGAATTGCAGTCTCTACTATCAAAGACGAAGCTTTCTTCAACGGCCTGGTCGCGCAAGGGCTTCAAGGTCCGCGCAGATACTTCGGTGCGCTCTGCACTCGACATCCTCTGTCTGGATGGAGCAGACATCGATACTCTCATTCCGCATATCGACTCCACTCCTGGTACAGCGTATACGGCTGCCTCCTTCGACCCAGCCATTCGAACTCGCGTTGCCATCGAAGGCCGCTATGCGCCGTACTTGAAGCGTCAGGAGAAGATGGCCAAGCGGTTCCAGCAGGATGAGAATCTGTTGCTACCCGCTGACCTGGACTATAGCCTGATCCATGGGATCAGTAATGAGGAGAAGCAGGCGTTGGAGCGTGTGCGACCTTCGAGTGTTGGTATGGCTCGTCGTATTGAAGGTGTTACGCCTGCTGGTGCCCTTCGTCTGTTGATGCATGTGCGGAGAGGTAGTGGGTTCACGAAGGAGATTCCTAGCGAGGACGATCCTGCTGTGGCTGATATGTTGCGTTCGTCTCCTTAATTTGTCGAGTGCATCCATGGATCTGCATTTTGATTTCAGCGAAACAACTGGGCGTTGATTGTACAATATGGGCTGGATTTCTTTGGATTGTATTTATCTATTTTCCCTCTGCCTACATAATGACGAATGGAGCAATATGGTGTGTATTATCTATCACGTTGAACTATAGAATTAGTTTGAAACCCACAATATGTGATTTTTAACAACGATAGTGTGCATTTTAAAGTCGTTAGAATCCTTGGCTACAATTAGGATCAGAACTACGCACATATATATATATATACATCTTCAACTCAAGACACAGGCAAACTCAAAGTACTTCTACAACATGACAAAATCAGGACCAAACCAATTCAACTGTGAAATGGCAGCTCTTTAACAGTACCCTAACAGGTTCTATCTACTCTCTAACCCCGGGGACACAATAGAACCTCCATCGACAAAGTACCACCCCAAAACTCGATACTCGCCCAACCTCCTCAAAAAAGCAAAAACCCCGTACATTCCAATCCCCAGACAACTCAAACACGCGAGGACAACCCGGTCTGGCACGCACGCCGTCCCACCATACTGGAATCCACGCAAGGGGTGCCGATCAAGGCAGCAGCACACGGCGTCATAACAGGGATGCGTCCTGCACGTCGGCACTAGTTGGGCATGATGGGCAGTAGATTCTCTAACGCTAGTGGACTCACAGTCGGGTATAGTATTCCATCCTGTCCGAATTTCGTGGCTGTGGATTGGTTTGTGCGTTGCGGTCATGGCGTGTTGACTTTTGTTGTCCCGGTCTGCTGGTTCTGGGAATTCCAGTTGGGCATTACACTAGTACTGCGTGGTGTGTAGTGTGTCCGGGGCGTTGGAGATGATCTGAACTTTGTTGGAATTACGTCGGCATGCAGTATTTCTTGCAGAGGGCTTGTGTATACTCCTTCGTGATAAGGTGATAAGTGGATAATCGCGAATCAGGTCATTTCTCATATCCTCGTTCAGCATACCTAATGTAGTATATCCAGTGGATAGTTTGTAGATAGTAGTAGTTTCCACCTCCCTCTATTCGCCTACCGTAAAGTATTCTTCTACTTACCGTAAGCCAGTGGCAACGAGTTCCCTTCGACACCCAATCCTGTCCCAGATTCATCCATTCCACCATCCGATCGATCGGTATGCTCTTCCACATGAAGTGCAACAACAGGGGCTCGTCCTTGCGGTAAGACGACGCTAGTGAGGAGGAGCCCCTTTCTCCAGTCCATCGGCGTCATTGCCCTAGGTTCAACGCTGACGCCTGGGCCTAGCTCGCGTGATGGGCGCGGAATCCAGTCGGGGCTTGGGCGTGGCGAGGTCACATAGGTGGGGTTATTCGTGGATTATATTGCGAAATGGGCGAGTCGGTGCATTGCAGTGCACCGCGCTGCAGAATACAGCTGGCTGAGGTGGTGATAGGTGCGTTTCGCGTCTATGTGGACTTTCATACAAATAGATACTATGTATACTACTCCTCGTCATATACTATGTATGTACGATGTAGTTGGCGTGGTCTGGGGCCCCCTGGGTTCGCCGCTTATGCTTATGCTTCTTCCATGTTCCTAGTACGTACCGTCGACCGCATACTTGGGCCATCTAAACTAGCATATCCCTAACCATATCCTAGGTACCTGTAGAGGGCATGCGATAGGCAGGTGGTGGCTTCCAGCCTTGACTAGCCCCAGCACTTCTATGGACAAGGGACAAGGTCAGAGGACAAGTTACACCACGCCGTTGGGTCGGTAAACGTTAGGCGTGTCTCGGAGGAACTCCTCTAACCGGTCACGACGGCTGGGCCAAGTGACAGGTGATGACACGATCTACCTTGTACGACACGAAACCGGGCGCCGGTACCATCGACGTCGTACAAGGTGCGTTGGCCGTCAACACGAGTGGTTTTTGCTTTTTTTACCTTTTTTTTTTTTTTTACCTTGATTCTTTTTGCTTTTGCCTTTCTTTTCTGTGGGGCGACGGTACCAACTGCTTTCTTTTTTCATCATTCTTCAGCTCGTTGCTTCTTCTCATGGCTAGGCATGCAGGACGATGGAGTCAATTCGTGCTTGGTTTGGCTTTTGTGGAGTCTACCTCCACTTCCTCTTCATATCATCCCGAGCCGACTTGATCTTCTAGTCCACTTTAAATGCCGAGAGATGATGATGACGATGATGATGATGAAGGGGCTCCGTAATTACGAGCTGCCATCTCGGGCACAGACTTGGTCAGCACACAGCAATGCTTAGCAGAGCATCTCTCAGGCAAAGATTAGCGTACTTAGGGTCTGGCATTCTGTTGGGGTCGAGGTGGATGTGTCGGGTTCGTCAGGAGATTGGCATCTTCGAACCAAGAAAATGGATTCCACTATGGATCCCCAGAGAAGAGGTCAAGGCGTAGGGCCCGATGTTTATTGCGCTACGCTATACCACGAACCACTAATCCTTCTTGGTGATAATGATGATGAGCGCGATTGAATTTCTTAGTCTGCGGGTCTCCGATCTCTCCACTTGTCAGTCTCCATCAAAGAGCTAACCACGCTAGAGGGAGGTCCTTCGTCTTCGTAGGCAAGCGCTAGGTACCTTAGGGTAGAGAGCGTTCGCACGTCGTCATCTGCCCTGTGCGAGCACCGAGAATGGCATTATTAGACGATCGTGATGATCACTGATCTCAGACCCCCAGTCCCTCCGATCTCGTTTCAGCGCCGCGCTGTTCGAAATGTTTCCTGCAAGTCTGAGAGGCCAGCGCCGCGTTTAGGATGAACCTTGAACCCGGTGCCATCAACGGGGGCTAGTGTTAGTGGATCAGTCATCTACAAAGTATGGGATAAAGAGGGGAGGGGGTGGGGAAGAGAGGACAGATGTAGGGCAACAAAGACAAATGGAGGATAGAGGATATACGAGGGGGTCCTGCGGGAATATGTCATTGGTAGTTGGCACTATCGCAGGGAGAACGGGGACAAAGGAGGCACGGAGAGTACTCGGAGGAAAGGAGCCAGAGTCAGAGCCCAGGCAATCGCAAGCAGACCAGACCATACCCCGAGGACCAGATAGGCAGGAAGGGATACCAGCAAGCCTGGACTGGGCAAGAAATCAAAGATGAGCTGCCAATCACCAGGTGCTGCACCTGTTTCCCCGTCACATGTTGCCCGTTACAGACACCCACATCGTCCTCCCCCCTCCTGGAGACGCCAACAACTAGCGCGATCGTCGAGGGGTGGCCAAGAAGGACTGCCGCTAGCACCGTCCAGCGCCCAGCAGCACCACAGCTCCAGTGCCAGTATTTACCAGCTCCCAGCGCGCACTAGCACTAGCCCGGGGGTCCGCTGGGTTTAGTGCCGGGCGCTGGTGAGTAGTGTTGGTTGGGGGATGCTGCCGGCGCCGCCGCTGGTCCTGACGGTCGAAACCGGATCGTCGCTTCCCCGAAGCGTGATAGGTGATGTCTTCGCCGGGCCTCGAGAGGGGTAGAGTGCACAGAGTTAGACCGGTGAAGATCATCAGACCCTGCGGGATTTCTTAGCGCAGTCGAACCAAAAAAAGAGGACGGCTGTCCACGCCACACTGCTGGTTCCAGGTCCAGTCCAGTGGTGGACTAGTGAGGCCATGCGGCCGGTGGTGTTTAGTGCCGCGATTTTCATTTGGGGATGCAAATTATTTTGGACTCCGTAATCTGTTTGTGTTTGATTTGGAAGGTGCTCGCTTGCCCCGCTGTCTTAATACGAGACTCAGGGTCCCCTCGACCCTCCAAGATGATCAACTGCTTCATCTTCCGTACCGAGAAGAGGACATGCCGAGTCATCCTCTGTATGCCGTTGAATCACATCAAACCGCTCCAAGGACAGCGAGGGAGCGTGCAGCGAGTGTTCTTCGACTGCAGAATGCATCTGAACAATCTGGGCGCCCCGAGTGTCTGGTACGGTGGTGCGCCGTCCGTGGATGTGGGTTCTTAGTGCGGGCGAATGGGAGTGGAAGATCTGCACGAAAGCTGGAGATGATTTGTTTACCTGGTGGGTCGACACTAGCCTAGCTGGGCGACGCCATGCTGCGCCCTCGTAATGGAGCGGAGCATGGTCGTGTCTCTCCTCCGTGCGATTCCCCGCCCTGCGCGCTTACCTGGGACTGCTTCTGGCGAAGATGATGGCGGCTTGCTGGCTGGTGCGAGTCCAGAACCCCGGCGATCGACCGAAAGAGGATCCGTGCCATGACTGGATCTGGATACCGCGCTCTTCTCATTTGCTGCTGGCGCCAGATGAAATCATCATCTGCTCCCCATTTCCCTTCCCTCCCCCAATCCACCACCCCCATCACGTCCACTCCCAGCACGGCCCTACTGAAGGAGGGATCCCGAGGATCATCTCCCAGCTGCTTGGGTCGGGCGGTTGGTGTTGGTCTGTTCCCTCTACGTGCCCCGAGGCAAGTCGTGGCCGACCCAGCACGACCCCATCGTGGATAATCCTGGAGTTCCCTAGTGTCGCGTATCGACGGAAAATCATGGTCTGACACTGACAGTAACATTAACATTGACATTGACATCTGTCACGGCGCCAATTGAGTTTTAACAAGCGTGCGCCAACTGGGATCGTCTCCTGTTCACCCAGTTCGCCGGGACCATCTGAACCTGAAACAGCGGAGGACAGTCGTCCGTTGTGTGAAGAAGCAGAGCAGAAGAGAGTTTTCCGCCACGAGCTGCCGATCGTGACCAAATGAGGGGCAGTATGTCAGTGGACGCTTGTAGTCTATCTGTAGGAGTTTAGTGTGCTAGGCAGGGACTGGCTGGGGACTGCAGGGACCAAGGATCCGGTCAGCGTGGCAGTGTGGCAGTGATGTGACGACTCCTTGGTCAGTGGTTGCTGGTGTGCTTGGTGCTGCTGGATCTGCTGAGGATCTCCCGCGAAACTTTTGCCAGGATCCAATGCGCCCCAGGAACGGGACCCTCTTGCCCAGCACGCAGAAAACAAAGTCATTAAAGTCTATGTAGAATAAAGACTCGAAACCTTGCGACGCGTGCGACCGGTTCTGCACATCCCGCGGTGCTGATTGGAGGCAGGGCGCCAGCGCCAACCGAGTGGTTGTTTTCCCGCGTTTTTTACTCCCACGGGCCCTCAGGTACAATAATGGCGGTACTGTCGTAGGCTCCGCCAGCGCGGGCGCTCAGTCCCATTCCATCCCTGGCCGCGCTAGCTGCAGGCCAGAAAATGGGCGGATCCACGGGGTCAGGCCTCCAGATCTCTGACGTGCCGGTGATCACTTCGTTTCCGCCCCATTTTCTTGGGTGGAGGCCCCTTTTCCAATAGTTCCGCGGCGGTGCCCACTCGTGCCCACTCGCGCCCACTCGCACCCACTTGTTTGCCCCTTGGAAACCGTTGAGTCGAAATCCCCCGATGTTCCACTGCTGGCTGCGGCAGATGTGCCCAGAGATGAGGTGTGGTCATGGTCGTGAGTTGCGGGCAGTGAAGGAGGGAAGAACCAGCGATGGCGGCGAGGCAAACCGTGGGCGGCGCGGCGACACCCACGGGAAGCTCCCCAATCTGTCAGGTAGACGTCCGAAAAGGGTAGGCGAATTTGCCTGAAGGGGCTGAGTCAGACACAAGCGGAGAGAATGGCCTCCGATCGGCCCACTGGATCGATGATGATTACACTCGACTCGACTAGGGTATTTACTCGAACGACGACAGCACGGCCATGGGTATGGTATATGATGGGGTTTCATCCCGTATTTCTCCGTGAGTGACACCGTCGCGCGGTTCATCCTGTTTCTTCGAGGGGTCTCTACGACAGTCCTCTGGTACAGATATTTTTTTGGGCCTACATTAGTTCGTACTTGTGCTGCGCTTGACCAGAGAGAGCAATGGGACAGGGTATCCGGCGAGGAGCATACTGTAGTATAGCAGTAGTAATACATCCTCGAACTACAATACTGGGCGTAATCTCTTATATCCTCATCGCTACCCCTGTCCCTGGTTCGCCCCGCAGAACCCTCCGAGTGTTTAACTTAACATTAATTAGCCTACCCCTTTTCGCGCTGAAAGACTGACCAAAACCTCCCACCGCACCGGTGGACCAGATCTTCGATCGGTGCAACCGGTTGACTCGCTGACTCTTGGGTCCGTGCTGCGCGGCGATCCCTGGGTTTCGCCAACCCGAGGAGGGGTTAACTCAAAACCACCGCATCCGCTCTTCTTTCTCCATACCCTGGTCGATCTCTTAGCTTATTTCCTCTCCCCCTCCTCATATCCGGGGTACCTGCGACACATCTTCCCACATCATGGTGAACGGGACCGCCGCCGTGCTGGAGCCCACGTTCACGGGGTATGTGGCTACCACCAACGATGCCCTCATCCTCTTCGAGGCCTGCTTGACCGGCGTCCTACACCATGTGCCCCGGCGCCCGCACGATCGCGAGCGCTCGCATCTCGTCCGCAGTGGCAGCGTCTTCATCTACGAGGAGAACTCCTCCGGCATCAAGCGATGGACCGACGGCGTCACCTGGAGCCCGAGTCGCATTCTAGGCAACTTCCTCGTCTATCGCGAACTGGAGAAGCCCTTCCCGCCCGGTGAGAAGAAACGCGCCATGAAAAAGGCCAATCGTCGCCCGACGCCCGCCACCAGGCCTGGCGAGCCGTATCCGCGCCACGACAGCAACGGCTCCTCTACCGGCTACTCACCCACCTCGCCCTCCGGCCCCTTTGGAGACCGCCCGCACCAGTCCGAGGTGGAGCGTGCCCTCGTGGGATCGCTGGTCGATTCGTACGGCTTCAAGGATTCCGGCCTCGTCAAGAAGACCATGAGTGTGACCGTCATGGGCGTTACCCACCATCTCGTGTCCTATTACAGCGTCGACGACGTGATGCGCGGCGTCCTACACCCGCCCTCGATGGTGGAATCGCTGCGCTACATCCGGCCCCGGGTCGATCTTACGCAAAAACAAAGCTTCCGCGCTCCGATCGACGATGTAGAAACGAGTGTTATGGAGAACGCGCACGACCCGTCCCACGCGGCGCTGTATGGATATCGCCCGCCACAAATGATGGCACCGCCAGGTTACGCCATGCCAGCGCCCTCGACCGACTTCTACATGCACCCCAGTCCATATGCTGCCACACATCCACCACAAACAGGCCCGATCGCGGGTTATTCGATGGGCGGATCGTTGCCTACTCAGCAAGCGTCCAACCCATACCTTCCTTCTCCCGCTGGCCCCACGCCAACCGCTATGACGCCCAAAATCGAAGACTACCACGCCTTCCGCGCCGGGCCTTATGGAGGAAGTATGGACTCGCTCAGCCACAGCGCACTCTCCTCGTCGATTCCGGGTGCTTTAAATACGGCAATTCCCAGCTCCTTGAACGATCGAAACAGGTCCACCTCAGACCACAGTCCATCCGCCTATCGCAATTCATCTATCTCTTCCCGCAGCGTCGCAACCGACGCTACTTCACCTATGGACGCGTCAACTCCCGCCACCTACTCTCGCGGTAGCTTCAGTCTCTCCAGTCAATTGGACTCCGGTCAGGCGACGAGTCTTGATTCTCGTGGACTCGGTCCCTTGGATCCTACAGTCCCCCGCCGTGAATCGAACCCCATGCACCATCAGCCGCCCCAGCAGTCCTTCTATACGCCGGATCGCACACAGTATTACATGGGTGCGGCGGCTCCCCCGGTGAATCATCCTCATTATGCGACTCAGCCTTTGTCGACCTGGACGACGACGGCACCAGCCCAGCCGCAAATCTAAATGGGTACGGATTGAGGTGTCTTTTTTTTTTATTGGCTCGGTGTTGGTTTACGCTTTTTTTTTTCTCTATTTTTTTGGATATCTTATTTCACAGGGAGCTTTGTTTTCCAGGTCCTTTGGTCGTTACGGCTCTTTGCTCTCTATCTATTACTCCTGAGCTCTTGTTTTGAGGGTGGGTCTGATTTGGTTGGTTTGGTTCGAGCGGGAGTCGGCGGCCTTTTATTGCTATATTCATTCCCCTTTATTCTTTCCCCTTGAGTGTTTGTTTTATGACTATTTGCTGATAGACCCCCTTGGTTTCGGGAGGTCCTACCCATAACCTTGATCCATATCGTTTTTCCTGGGCTGGGATTGGTCGGAATTCATCGGGAAAATACCGGTTCCCGTTTGGTGTGTGTGCTTTTTTTGGTCACTGTTCAACGGTGTACTCATGTTTGTCTATATGGCCTGGTTTCGTCTTTTCCCCGCAATGTCGCCTTGAAACCCCTGTTTTTTATCCCTTTCCTTATGTGCGTGAGGCTCTCTGTCTTCGGAATTCCCTGGGTGGCGTTTTCTCTTCCTTCCGTTTTGTTCTTACGATGTGATGCAACTATCCCCAATTACCCAAAAGGTTTTATTTTTTATCTCTTATTCGAGGTTTTTTCTTATTGATATACGTTAGTCTGGGCTGGGTGCATGCAACAACTGATATCGAGACTAGAGGTGGTCTTGAATTGGAAATCGAGTTGAGATCCATTGCATTGCTTGTCGTGCTCTCGTTCCATCCACTTCACCTCATCTCGCCACACCTCACCCACCCCACCTTTCCTACCACCTTTCCTAAGTCAATTTGCTCTGAGGGCGGACTAATTGTTTCTGGGCCGGATGTCTCCTTTGGGTGGCTATCGTGCTTGTCGCAAACTTCAGGACGGGGTTGGGCTGGTGTGTGGTGTACTGGGCATGAGCAAGGAGAATGATTCCGTGTATTTTCTGGAGTACGTGGATGGCCAAATGAGAGGGGCACTTATCCTCTATGAAACTCTATTGTACGTTGGGTAAACTCTTATATACTTCGAAACTCTGTATTGTGGTTGGCTCGTCTTGTTTGACTCGGTACCCATGGTATACATAAGGTTAAGTCCGGAGTCTCTTTTAGACTCAAATTATAATATTATTTGGTTAACTCAACTTTCGTTCAACTTATCTGGGGCAGGAAATCAAAACCATACCATGAAAATGAAGAGAAACGATACTACTACGGTTATTCACTCTTGGATGTCGTATAATCTTTCTATGGCCTACCTCGTGGTACATTGGCGACCTTCATGTACTGCTTCGCCTCGATCCGGGCGGGTATGCGGCCGCAGGAGATAAGATTAGACTTTGATAGAAGTTAGTTTGGCATCTCTTGGGTTGGCCTGGGCAAGATAGGGGGGACCTTATTTGCTATGGTCACTGCCCTGGCATGTATGTTCACTTCTAACATTGAACGAAGTGAGATCGATGTTAAAGATATCTTAAAAAACTCCTTCGCTTTGGTATTTCGGTAGCTAACAATATTCAAGCGACTACATGACTCATACAATAGATAATAAATATATATAAAAATAGAATAGTGAAAAGAGCAAGTGCCCCTGCTTAAACCTCGCTATGCAAAGTTAACCTCTGTGCAAAGCAGCCGCCATGCAACCGAAACGCCATGCAACCGAAACGCCATGCAACCGAAACGCCATGCAACCGAAACGCCATGCAACATCTATCATGTCACCGAAAACAAGACATCTAAGCTTTCAGCCTCTTTCTCGGTCAACAGCAACGACGGCGTAAGTGGTCGATTTTCCATGTTCATGATTCGTTTCGGCGCCTCGCTCGTGTCGTCGTCCGAGGCACACCCGTCCTCCGGAGGGCTGGTCCAGTGGACACTTCGGAGCATGCTGCTGCGAATGGTCTCAATATCAACGCCTGGTCCGTTTCCTGATAGGGGCGGCCACTCACCGGCACCAGCCTCCTCGTACTTATCTTCATTATTTTTATTCGGGTTCGAGTGGTCGGAAACGGCCGACGTGTTGCTTTTCGTGCTTGCGTTTGTAGTTTGCGGGTGTCGCGTGCACGGAGGCGATGTCATTGCAGACCGCAAGGCCGAGGGGTTCATTATCGCAATTCCGTGGCTCGGTCCGAGAGAGAGGTTGAGGTTGTTGTTGGTGGTGGTATTGGTAAGAGGAGCTTGGATGCCGGCGAAGCTGGGCTGTGCTTGGGTGGGCAAATTCGCTTGGCTGGGCAGGTTGGTTGTGAAGGTCGGGGCGGCAGAGAAGGTTGCCAGGGATGTTTGGGCGCCAGAACCTTGTGTTTGGCCAGTGCTCTGCATTTGCTGTAGGGTTTGCATGCCTTGTTGGACGCCTTGGTTGGGGTTGATGGAGCCATATTGTCCAGGGTATCCTGGGTGGAAGGAGCCTTGGTCGGGGAGGTTGGGTTCAGAAGGTATCTCCATCTAGAATATAATAAAATTGGTATTGGCATGCTTTGGGGAACTACCGCAAGAAAATTCATAGCTTTTGGAGCTAATACTTACCCGTCGACTATACTTTCTTCCCGGCATCGCGATGTAATCGTCAAATTGGTTCACAAGCGACGCAAAATTGAACCCACGCACTCCGTCTGCTGGCTCAAAGCGCTGCCCGATCTCTCGGTTGAAATCAATGTCTCGCTTGACAGGTTGGTAGGAAGAAAACCCGAGTAACCAGCTAGGGTAGCTGCCATACCAAGACTGAATGACAGGGTCGATTTCGAGGGTCAGTTTCATCCGGTCGTTCGGTTGATACTTTTGTATCAACATGACGAATGTGAACTCCCGTGGGAGACCTGATCGCTGCAGGTTGTTCTCCTCCAGTGACCAGACAATTTCGGCCGCTTCGGCATCGAATTCGCGGCCACGAGGACTCTTCAAGGTGCGCGCAGAGCCCTGGATGCGCATCATTTCGTATCGGCGATATCGACTATTCATGCTGCCGGAGGGAATCAGGTTGGCGCTGATGGGAGTCTCCGAAATACCAATAGAGCCGGCCAAACTGAAGGTCCATTCCATCGTCTCGGGAGAGACGGTGCCGTAGATGAGATGCGGCGCATGCATCAGAAAACGCGGGTTCTTGGGGCGATGTTTGGGACGGGAGTTCTCATCGGTCGAGGTTGACGGCTGGTCGGCTCCTTCGATCGAGGCTCGGATCGTGGCTGATTTAAACCGATGTGTGAGAGTATGAGGCGAATGAAACACAAAGCTGAGGGCCAGAAAGTCGACATTATTTGCCCCATTATCGGAGACGGCCGGGCTAGAATAGTAGCCATGCTGGAGGCGCTGGACATACGCGGTGATGTACGCGTCCCCAGGCAGCTGGCGCTCGTAGATACTCTCTCTGTTTATGAGGAGTCGGGGGTTTGACATATTTATGTCGTGCGGTTTGTCCTTCTTCTCTTTTTGATGATGGTTGTGGTGGTCGTGATGGTGGTGGTTGTTTGGGGGTTTTGCGGGAGGCGAGGACGACTTTGCGCCTCTGGTGGTCGGAGCTGAGGCAGCCATCTTGGGCAGTCTTGAGGCAGTCACTGTCCCTTAATACAGAATCTCGTTGACACTCCATCTGGGTCGTCTTTGTCGACAAATGCAGCCTGCACTCTACAGCTGCATTTCTAAAGGTGAAGCACTTTTAAACAAGCCAGTTTCAGAAGTCTAATTCAAGCCGTCAATTTCTTTCTCATTTCTATGCGGCATCATCGGGATGATGTCGGCCATCAGGCGGGTTGTCATGTGTTGAGAGCCGTCAGATGAGTAAATGGTCGTGGACGGCCATAGTGACTCATGCCTAATCTTTCCAGCTCCATGGTTACGCGTAGCTTCGTCCTTGACGACAGCCAAGCTAAAAGAGCAAAATGACGAAGGAGCGAGGGCAGGTCAACTGGATCAGGGGGTTGCATCTACACAGGGAGAAAAGCAGGCGCGGAGGTACAAAGTGGACGGCCGATCGGCGCCTTCCCCGACCAGGGCCGGAGAGGGTCAACAATTCTCCGCGCTGAAATCCGCGTCGGCTTCATCTTGTCGCGAGACTACATCGGCTCTCCGTGGCGAGTGTTCGAGCAACGAGATTCCGCTTTGGAGACGGTTCGCGGACTGTGCTACGAGCTGTAGGCTGCCATCCGCCCGCGCTCCTCCCGGAAGAGAGACCGGGTCCCCGCTAACATTCATTCCAGTGCCACGGCTGTACTATAGAACATCATATGTTTACTTGTGCGGGAAAGAAACCCACACATCGATTTGTTTGAACCGTCTCTATCTATTCAGGCAGCTCTTTTAAAGACAGCCGCGACCCGACCCGGTGCGATTGGTAGCCATCCGCAGCTAGGCTCAGCTCCAGATCCCGTGCCGGGACATGCGTTGACCTGCTGTCCAGTTTTACCCAGGCAACACCCCTTGGCCTGATTCATCACGGTAAAATACTCCAGTCGACTCACGCTCGCTCATTTTCTCTTTCTGTCTTGTACCACCATGCTATCTGCAGGCGCTATCCGCAAGCTGCCTCTTCGGGCGGGCCAGGGGTCTCGGGCACTCTGTGTCGGCAATCCTCTACTCCGCGCCCAGAGTCAGGCGTCTCTGCGCATGGATGCACTGCATCCTAGATGCATGTCCACGCTGACCCGATCCCCGGCTTTATCCCGGCTACCAAGCAGGTAAGTCACCATTCATCTTTCAACTTTCAAGTGCCCCTTAAATCTGACTTGCGACAGAAACACTCTCCAACACAAGGGCCTACGGGTACTACCCACAAGGACATCTCTTCTTGCACCACACAGGCGGTGGGCCGCCTCTCAACCCCCTGGGGGCCAGAAGGACTCAGAGTCTCAAAAGTCGGTTCATGCATTGCTCGCAAAGAAGCACCAGTATCTGCGCAAGGAAGTACCGACTAACCACGAAAGCAGGCCTGTTTCTACCACGAAGCGCATCTTGTCCAAGATCCCCCTGGGAAACACACACGAGAACATCTACACCATCCCGAATATTCTCACCTTTTCGCGGCTAGTCGCCGCACCCGTGGTTGGCTATCTACTTGTCCACGACTACCATGCAGCTGCACTGTCGTTGTTTGCATATGCGGGTATTACCGATCTCGTCGATGGTTGGATTGCTCGAAAGTACCAGCTGCAGACCGTGGTGGGGACCATTATCGACCCCATGGCCGATAAGCTGCTGATGACGATTGGTGTGGCCTGCTTGGCGGTGAACGGATCTCTCCCAGGTAAGCCAGGATAACCCCAACGGCCTGTCAAAGACTCTTGACGGGGCTATCCATGCGTCGACATTGTTTAGTAACCCTTCCATTCAGTATGGTTAGCTGTAGTTATTCTCGGTCGCGACGTTGGCCTGGCCATCTCGGCAATCTACTATCGGTGGATCTCTCTTCCGCCGCCAAAGACCATGGCGCGCTACTGGGATTTCTCCCTGCCATCGGCAGAGGTCAAGCCTACTGAGATCTCGAAGATCAATACGGCCCTGCAGCTGGTACTGGTGGGTAGTGCGATTGCCCTCCCTGTGGTGCCGGAGTCGATTATTACCGCCTGGCATTTGAGTGAGGTGATGACTGGATTCCAGTGAGTATTTCCCATGCTATTATCCCCTCCCCTGTGCCCTTTTTTTGTTTTTGTGGTTGGATGTGTGGCAAGTACGACGATGGTTTAAACCTGTTCTGGGCGTTGTCTAGTACATACGACCATAGGGTGTGGAGAACAGGGCTTCCCGTCCGCTCAGCCGTACTTAAGCCACACGCCGGCAGGTTAGTAGTATGGTGGGTGACCACATGCGAATCCCTGCTGTTGTATGTTTTTTGTTTTTTTTCTTTCCTCTCCTTTCTACTATAATTTTTTTTCTCTCTTTGTTATCTTCGCGCGCGTGTTCGTCTTTCTCTTTTTTTGTATGATGCTAATGGCTTAGGTACCTTGTCGCCGGCACCACCCTCTGGTCGGGCCTCAGCTACGTCTTCTCAAACAATGCGGTAAAGATCCTGAGTAAGGAAGAGATTCAGAAGCGGATTGCTCAGGCGGCCAACAAACGCAAGCCTTGAGTACTGAGGATTGACTGCTCAGGGCTTTGTATAGTAGACATCTTGCATTAGGCGCCACATCCATTCTGTACCAGCATTATCCAATTATGTGACCTGACATTCTAGAAGGGGTTTCGTCTTGTTTTATCATTCTAGGCATAAACGGAAACTTCTATTTTTGAACTTGCCCCCGCCAAATCTTACATAGTCAACTAACTGTTTTAGGATATGGGATGGAACATCGTCTCCGCCTCAGCGATCGATAAAATTCTCGGTTCTCCTGGGTGCTAGGACTGCTATCTTTACAGATTGACTTCAGTCTACGTTGATTTGTCGTGTCGGTTTGGAAGGACCTGATGGGTGATATTAAATTGCGTTAGACTCGGCAATTGCATATTCCCGAGTTTACTGGGTTATAGTGTGAGATCTCGATACGATCAAGATATATATAAATCGCAATGAGTTAAATTACCGAATACACTGTACCAAGGATTCAGAGCTCTCTTGTATTTGTCGAATGCCCTAAGCGATACGTCTGTTAAGTGATACTAGCAATTGTTTCTTGTATTTCTTCTGACCCTTTTTTGTCCATTTTCCTCAACTAGATCATGCCCATTGGTGCAACCGCAGTAGTGCGGCAACTCTACGACTAAATCGTCCTGTCCCGACCGGGCGGGCGGGCCCAGGCGTTCGGCTGCTGTTCGACCGGCTCGGCTCTGCGTTGCCCCGATCTACTTCAACCTCCAACCAATTCGGCTACCTCGACGGGACTTCGTTTTGGGTTGGCGATCGACGATTAGCAAGATTCTCTAAGCGATGCTTGGTAATTTACTAAGCCAGGAAGGTGCTTAGCAATCGCCCGCATGCGGAGCGGTGTACCGCCACGAAGGGTCGAATCGGAGAGATCTCATGCAGAAGTCGCCGGGAGTTTGGCTGATTCATGCGGGTTCAGACGTTCCAAGTGGGGCCTGGAGTTCATTACTCGTGGTGATTCTGCAGACGGAATATATATTCCAGCAGCGACCCCTACTACTTGTTCGGGGGGGAGGGGGGCACGCTAAACCCAATCGGGTGTCCGATAGGGCGAGGAATTTGAGATTCCGCTCCAGATGCAATTGTCAGCCATGCTGACGGACGGGTAATTGGCTAAACGCCGCCTGGTAGCGTATCTCCGAGGCGAAAATTTTCTGATGCGGTCTGACCCGCTCATCTCGTCCGTCTGCTGCGACTCACCCTGAGTCATGGACCCCACCAGAGCTCCGGTAGTGGCTCTCGTCTGGTTCTCATCGAATAATGAGCAATCGCCGAGCCCGTAATTGGGGCTCCATTGCCCAGATCCAGTCTGGCTCTTGTGGGTCCGGATTTAATGGCGTTTGCATAAAATGATGTCGTCCTAGTATTAATATTCTGGGAGCGCCTGTGATTTCACGAACCACTTGTTTCGCTCTCCGCTCCTTTTTCTTTATCTCTTTACTTTCCTTTTCGTTCAAACCCTGTACATATCTCTGCCGCAGTCCCTGCGCAATATATACTCCTGATATCTCTTTGAGACTGGCGAGTCGTCCCCCACCCCGGCAAGATGGACGCCCATCGCGCCGTTGAGTCGCAGTCACAGTCGCACGCAGAACATTCGTCAAGCGTGTCTGAGACGTATCACTATACCGAATCATCCTCCAACAGAGAGGAATCGACCAACTATACCAACAACTATTCCAACGATACCAATGATCTCCAAACTGGCACCACTGAGGATGTCGACAACGCCACTGAAGCGCCCGTGGACCCCACGTCGACCGCAACTTCGACCAATTCTTCCCATGGCAGCATTGAAGGTCGCTGGGGAGAAAAGCAGGCCGGCGAGCCCGTCTCCCGCCATGGCGCCATGGAGGATCTGGAGGAAATGCGCCGTGAATTGACTCGATTGAGCTTGCATCGCACCCGTTCGACAACCGCAAAAAGCGTCGGCCGCCTCAAGTCCCGCGCCAGCCAGCGTCGTGATGAAGAAAAGGCCATAAATGAGGCCTCTTCCGATACCGAGATCGATAGTGCTTTTGATCTCGGCGAGTTCTTGATCGGCGGGCACTTGGAGCGCCGCACGACCGCGGGTGAGCCGGCGAAGAAGGTTGGCGTCGTCTTCAAGAATCTGACCGTCAAGGGCATCGAGACTGGCGCCTCATTTGTACGTACGCTTCCGCATGCCGTGGTTGGTACATTCGGTCCGGACCTCTATAACCTCGTCTGTCGATTTGTGCCGCAGCTGCGCGTGGGCAAGAAGCCACCCATCCGCGACCTGATCCACGATTTCAATGGTGCTGTTCGCGAGGGTGAGATGATGCTGGTTCTGGGTCGTCCTGGTGCGGGATGTACCACCTTCCTCAAGGCCATTGCCAATGACCGCGATGCATTTGCTGGTGTCGAAGGTGAGGTCAGCTATGGTGGCCTATCGGCCAAGGACCAGAACCGTCACTTCCGTGGTGAAGTCAACTATAACCCGGAGGATGACCAGCATTTCCCGTCGCTCACCGTCTGGCAAACCCTGAAGTTCTCACTGACCAACAAGACCCGCAAGCATGACCGCGACAGCATCCCCATTATCATCGATGCCCTGCTGAAGATGTTCGGTATCAGCCACACCAAGAACACTCTCGTCGGTAACGAGTATGTCCGTGGTGTGTCTGGTGGTGAGCGCAAGCGTGTCAGTATCGCCGAGACTCTGGCCACCAAGTCGTCTGTCGTTTGCTGGGATAACTCAACCCGAGGTCTGGATGCCAGCACTGCCCTGGACTATGCCAAGTCGTTGCGTATTATGACCGATGTCAGCAAGCGCACCACTCTGGTGACTCTCTACCAGGCCGGTGAGAGTATCTATGAGCTCATGGACAAGGTGATGGTCATCGATGCTGGGCGGATGTTGTACCAGGGCCCCGCAAACGAAGCGCGGAAGTACTTCATCGACCTCGGCTTCGATTGCCCCGAGCAATCCACCACTGCTGACTTCCTCACTTCGTTGTGCGACCCCAACGCCCGCCAGTTCCAGCCTGGTCGCGAGGCCTCCACCCCGAAGACGGCCGAGGAATTGGAGCAGGTCTTCCGAAACAGCGCGTCTTACAAGTACATCTCGGATGATATCTCCAGCTACGAGAAGCGTCTCGAGGAAACCGAGCAGGAGGATACCCGCCGCTTCCAGAAGACCGTCGCGCAGTCCAAGAGTAAGACTGTCTCCAAGAAGTCTCCATACACGGTTTCGCTGGTTCGCCAGGTCATGGCTTGCGTGAAGCGTGAATTCTGGCTGCTCTGGGGTGACAAGACTTCTCTTTACACCAAATACTTCATTATCATCTCCAACGGTCTGATCGTCTCGTCTCTGTTCTATGGTGAATCGATGGATACCAGCGGCGCCTTCTCCCGAGGCGGTGCTCTCTTCTTCTCGATTCTCTTCCTTGGCTGGCTGCAACTGACTGAGCTGATGCCCGCCGTCACCGGCCGAGGCATTGTGGCTCGACACAAGGATTACGCTTTCTACCGCCCATCTGCTGTCTCCATTGCTCGTGTGGTGGTGGATTTCCCGGCTATTTTCTGCATGGTTGTTCCGTTCACAATTATCGTTTACTTCATGACTGGATTGGATGTCACGGCTTCCAAGTTCTTCATCTACTTCCTCTTCGTGTACACGACGACTTTCTGTATCACGTCACTCTATCGAATGTTTGCTGCTCTCTCGCCTACTATTGATGACGCTGTTCGGTTTGCTGGAATTGCTCTGAACTTGCTGATTCTCTTCGTTGGTTATGTGATTCCCAAGCAGACTCTGGTTCACGATTCGATCTGGTTTGGATGGCTCTTCTATGTGAATCCCATCTCGTACAGTTACGAGGCGGTGCTGTCAAACGAGTTCACTGGTCGTGTCATGCAGTGTGCACCTTCTCAGCTGGTTCCTCAGGGCCCTGGTGTTGATCCCAACTATCAGGGCTGCGCCCTTACAGGTTCATCGTTGGGAGAGAAAACTGTCGACGGAGCGCAGTATCTGACGGCAAACTTCGAGTTCACTCGCAGTCACCTCTGGCGCAACTTTGGTGTTGTCATTGCCTTCACTGTTCTCTACTTGCTGGTCACTATCTGGGCCGCTGAGTTCCTCTCCTTCGTTGGTGGCGGCGGCGGTGCCCTCGTCTTCAAGAAGTCCAAGCGCACTAAGCAGATTGCTACTCAAGCTGGAAAGTCGAATGATGAGGAGAAGGTCGCCAGTTCTAGCGATAATGCTGCCCTTGCCCGCGGCGAAGGCTCGTCTTCTTCTGAGAGCGGCGCTTTCAACCGACTGTCTTCGAGTGAGCGCTGCTTCACCTGGTGTAATGTCGAATACACTGTCCCCTATGGCAATGGAACTCGCAAGCTTCTCAACAACGTCAATGGTTACGCCAAGCCCGGTGTCATGATTGCCCTGATGGGTGCTTCTGGTGCTGGTAAGACGACCTTGCTGAACACTCTCGCTCAGCGTCAAAAAATGGGTGTTGTCAAGGGCGACATGCTCGTTGATGGCCACCCTCTGGGCGCTGATTTCCAGCGTGGAACCGGTTTTTGTGAGCAAATGGATCTGCACGACAATACCTCGACTATCCGTGAAGCCTTTGAATTCTCTGCCATTCTTCGTCAGGACCGTGAAACGCCTCGCCAAGAAAAGATCGCCTACGTCGACCGGATTATCGACCTTCTGGAACTCGAGGAAATCCAGGATGCCATCATCGGTTCCCTCAACGTCGAGCAGAAGAAGCGAGTCACTATCGGTGTTGAACTGGCAGCCAAGCCCAGCCTTCTGCTCTTCCTTGACGAGCCCACCAGTGGTCTTGACAGCCAGGCTGCTTTCTCCATCGTCCGCTTCCTCAAGAAGCTGTCTCAGGCTGGCCAGGCCATCGTCTGCACTATTCACCAGCCCTCGTCTATGCTTATCCAACAATTCGACATGATTCTGGCCCTCAACCCCGGCGGTAACACCTTCTACTTTGGTCCTGTCGGTAAGAATGGCTCTGCCGTGATTAAATACTTCGCCGATCGCGGTTTCGTCTGCCCCCCTTCAAAGAACGTCGCCGAGTTCATTCTGGAAACCGCTGCCAAAGCAACTCAAAGCAATGGCAAGTCAGTCGATTGGAATGAAGAATGGCGCAACTCCGATGAGAACCGCGAGATGCTGGCTGAGATTGAACGCATCAAGACCGAGCGCAGCAAGTTGCCTGTGGAAGAAAGTGGTGGTTCCCAGCACGAATTCGCAGCCCCTACGTTCACTCAGATCGAGATGCTCACCAAGCGCCTCTTCCTAAACTACTGGCGTGATCCTTCTTACTACTACGGAAAACTCTTCGTCAGCGTCATCATCGGCATTTTCAACGGCTTCACCTTCTACATGCTTCCCAACACCGTGGCCAGTATGCAAGACCGTATGTTCTCGGTCTTCGTCATTATCCTGATCCCACCCATCATCATGAACTCGGTTGTCCCCAAGTTCTACATCAACCGTGCCCTCTGGGAAGCCCGTGAATACCCATCCCGTATCTATGGTTGGGTCGCCTTTTGTACTGCCAACGTTGTCTGCGAGATCCCTGCTGCTATCGTCACCAGCCTCGTATACTGGCTGCTCTGGTACTACCCCGTTGGATTGCCCACCGACTCCTCGACTGCCGGCTACGTCTTCCTCATGTCGATGCTTTTCTTCCTCTTCCAGGCTTCCTGGGGTCAGTGGATTTGCGCCTTCGCTCCCTCTTTCACTGTCATCTCGAACGTTCTTCCCTTCTTCTTCGTCATGGTCAATTTGTTCAACGGTATCGTCCGTCCTTACGCGGACTACCCCGTATTCTGGAAGTACTGGATGTACTACGTCAATCCAGTTACCTGGTGGTTGCGCGGTGTTCTTTCTTCCGTCCTGCCTCCCGTGGATATTGAGTGCGCTTCTCAAGAGGCGACTCACTTCAACCCGCCCCCTGGATCGACCTGTGCTGTTTATGCCGGCAACTTCGTGAACAATATTGCCCAGGTTGGCAGACTGGTCAACCCCGAGGCCACACAGGACTGCCAGTACTGTCCCTACAAGAATGGTTCCGAGTACATGGCCAATCTAAACGTTCATGCCGGTGATAAATGGCGATGCTTCGGTATCTTCTTGGCCTTTGTCATCATCAACTGGATGCTTGTCTACTTCTTCATCTACACCGTTCGTGTTCGCGGCTGGAGCTTTGGTCTCGGATATGTGTTTGGTGTCTTTGGCATGGCTATTGATGGTGTCAAGGGTCTCTTCAAGGGCAAGAACAAGGAGTCTCAACAGTAATCATCCATTCCTCCACCCTCCTTGTCTCACCTTCATCCTTCTTTTCGAAATTTCCTCTTTGCTTCCCACTCTCTTTCGTTATACAATTTCTTTTTGGTGATTTATGATCTATCTAATGTGCATTTACATGGAGCGTGCGTTATGAGAAAGAGCATGGTATGTTACATGCCTGATAGTTACCTTTTATTCTTCCTTACACACTGGTTGGATCGAATGGTGCCTGGAATCATTTAAGATATATCTCAAAAGTACATACTTATTTAGACTTAACAAAATTTGGATAATTTCTATATCACTTCCGGATTTGCGGCAGTCCTCAGTCCGTTGACTATCGGACTGACCTCAACGTGATTCCCAATAGCATGTCAAACACTTGAGAAACCGGTAAGACACTCCATCTCTCGTACACAATCAGTAGTTCCGAAGAACATGCCGCAGGACTCGAATTCAGTCCCTGAAGAACCATGGCTCCCGGCCCGCTGCTAGATTCTCAGCTGGGGTCTTCATCGGCACAGGGATAGTGTCGTTGAAAAGCGCGACCGATAGATTATTAGAGTCAGTCTCCGAACGGCTATCAGCGGGTGCCTTGCTTGCGGATATTTCGCTGATAACTGGAATGAGCACACCACATTCCCAGTTGCGGCAGTTGAGCTTGGGTGCTCCTGTTACGCGGTCTTTGACGAGACGGCCCCTGAGAAAACATTAGCTGTTTATTTCATGATATCAAAGCCTGATTTACTTACCAGGCGGATTCACTGAGGTTGGCACTTCCGACATAAGCCCATCCTCGGCATTCCGTATCCTCCGAGAAAGGAATTGGCTCTGAAACTTTGACAAATGCAATCTGAAAGACAGTAAGTGATCACACTTCCAGCAATAGTTAGACCACAAAGGGGCTCAAACCTTGTTGTGCATGAGGACATTCCGCTCGCTCTGGCAGTCTTTCAAAACATGTCTTGGCATCTTGGGGGCGTTCCAATACTTTGAAGAAAAGCAAACGGTTCCTCCAATATCCCGTGCGGGTCGATGCACAGACCGTGCAACACCATCGACTGTCCTGGCGGAGGGGAAGTAGACACGGAAACGGTCTGTCCATTCCCGACTGATGTTTTGCAGGGGGCTTTTTGCTCTAAGGGATGGCTTGGTATTGCGGAATTGGTAATCGGTTGTTCCATCATCGCCTGTGATATAATTAGTTATGTTTTGTATAGACAGCTAGAATTCACTTACCTTTGCAAGCCAAGTAAAAGCCCCTTAGAAGGTCTTCCGATAGTGATCCGAGTGAAGAAGTCTAGACATCTTGAGTCAGCATTGGGCTTCTGCGAAGTTGTGACTGTTTGCGTACAATGAAATCAACACTGATAGGCGCTTGTGTTCGGAGACCCAAGTTCGCCACGGCACGTCCGAGACCGGTATATCCTGTCCACCTCCATTTCTCATCTTGGTGAGCTCCGCCACTAAAAGCCAGTTAGAAGACATCTCTGGTTGTCGAGGACAGCGATGCGGTCGAAATTAAAACTTACATCGTATGTACGAATGCGTACCTAGCGGTTTCGCTGAAATCAAAGCCGGCCAGTTTGTCAATGATTGTCTGGGGATATGAGCTCGCTTTCAGGAAATAGACGAGGTCATGGTAGAACTGTGGGTGAATATCTTCTGCGGGGCCATTCTTTTGGCTCTTCTGAGGAAGGTCAATGATGAAGACCGACTGTTTTCGTTAGTATGTAAATATTTCTTGACGCATATGAAAACTCACATTCTCCATCACATCACCAACACCCCAATCAACCGCAATGAGGTTGGCCGTAGGAACTGCGATGCGAAGATAACCAGGGTGGAAAAGTAACATCAGCTTGGAATGCATGATGCTGATCTGGCCTTCAAGGGAAGGAAAGGTGAAGCGGAGGTTGGAAATGCCCGCAGATTCTGCTTCGAGTTCCATTTGCTGTTTCCCATTAGCCAGATCGACAAGATGAATCAGTTAGTACTGGGCTCCTTACTTGTTCAGTTTCTGCGTGTACAACAAATCGAATCAAGGTCCGATTAGTGTCCAGCTTGCTAAGGACCCATTCGTATTGCCAGAGAAACGAACTGAGCACTGCAATTTCCAAGTCCTCTCGCTGCAATACCTCTTCGATCGAAATGTCGTTAGGCTTGCGCGGCGAATTGGACAGTCGAGTCTTCTTCACTGTACCCAGGGCCCACTGAATGCCCGTTCCCGAACGGGGGACAGACTGCGGCATGGATGTATGCTGCCTCGAATAATCTGCCATTGGAGTATCCGATGTGGCTTTTTTGGAACTCACAAACTCAATGTCTAGTGACGAGGCGCGGATATCCGTACCGTCCACTGTGGGCTGGTTTGCAGGTCGTGATGACGGACCTGGAACGGATGCGGATGAAACTGTCGTGGCTGAACTGCCCGGCATTTCATGAGCCTTGACAGACTTTGCAGGAGGCTGACTGGGTGAAGTCTCTTGGCTATCGGCTTTGCGCTTATTCAAGCGAAGAAGACGCTCCTGCTCCATTTGCTTCCGATCAAGTCCCAAAAATCCTTGACCGGACGCCGTGTTATGGGGAGAGCTTTCAGACTTTGTACCCTGATTCTGAGGAGTTCCCTGCAGGGATTTTCTGGACTCGTTGACAGGCGAAGTGCTCGTATCCAGCGACAATGCGATGGCTTGTTTGAGGTCATCATCGTCCTCCGAGGCATCGGCATCGGTTTCTGAGCCCACCATGGAGTTCGATTTCGGGAAGACGACCTGTAAGTCAGAGTCATTGTCAGAGTCGTTGGTCAAGTCCACGACTGGCTTTGCGGATGATCTGCTCTGGAGGTTCTGAGCTTGCGGTGATGACTGAGACGCGCTGCCAGTTGGTGCCTGGGTATCTTCCAGAGAGGCCTTAATCGCGGCTGCGACCATGGGATCATACAAATCGTCTGGGGGCATCCTGGTGGTAGGAACTGTTTGAGAAGATCTTTGGAGTTTGGTGAGGATGCTGTCGAGGAAGGAGATGACAGTAGGGTATCAGAATGGCGGAACAGGAGATGTACACAGCTTGCTTCAACTGGCACCATATATCAGGCCTTTTTAGCGTGGCCGAACATCTGTGAAGGATGAACAGCAAGGTCTCGTAAATTTTCCAGTGCAGTGTGTTGGCCGAGTCATTTGTTGGAATTCATCACGGCACGTGTTTCGATATCGCGTGGTCACGTGAATATGATGTATATTGGAAGCGGGCGTAATAACCACCTTCACAGAGTTACATAAATTGAGCATACACAATTCTCGCATGCAAGGGAGTATTCTTGGTATACAATTGGAAGTTTAACTAAACATGGTGCCGGATTTGGGGGTAACACTTTGAAATGCCATTCCACCATGGTCTTGATAATTTGGAAGCTACGTTCTATCTACTACTAGGTACTCTGGAGAAAAGATGGGTCACGGTTCACGGTAATTAGAAAGACGTTTATTGCGAAGTAGAAAATATACAATGTATTGTCTAATTATACAGTCAGGGAGGAAGGTGGGTAACTGTATCAAACCCCTCAGGTAAAGAGCCAAACCATGTATATACCCCACAGCTTGTGTTTGATTTGGGGCTCCTTCGGGTGTATCCTGTAGATCAAAATGTACTGGTACTTATAGTCGATGTCATCTTAGATTATCCAGCCAGAAAAAGGCCAAAGTACCTGGGAAACCATGTCCGCAACGTGGGCCACTTCGGCATCATGACGGCGATTCGTGTTACTACCGGATACAGAGATTGTCGAGGCAGTCCGCAAACTGGACTGGGTTTGATACGTTTTGTACCTTTGGTCAGACGCCTTTACTCCTTGCCCATCACGAACCTGTTGCTAACGTATGGTAAACTCGGTGTTCTATACAACTTATCATACACCGATTGAGGAAATGTCGGGAATACCTACATAGCAGGTATGGGAAAGAAATGGGGCATCACGTCGGATCTGTATTCTTGACTTCTGACTGCCTATTACATTTCCTATATCATGTTTTAGTGGTTTATTCTCCTGTGGAATGTGGTGTCACTTCTAGTAAGTTGAATACATCTATAGGATTTGCCGCCCGTGGTATTAAAAGGCTATTCCATACGTGAGTAACCCTAATGGTACCTGGCTGGGGCGCCACAAGCAAGCTACAAGCCGCGCTAGCAACTTCAGGGCTAATAATGCTTCGTTGCTTGATGGGAGCCTTCGAAGCTGGATTCGCACTAGGAATAGCTCTGTATCTCTCCTCTTTCTACCATCAATCTGAGATGGGTCTGAGATACGGGCTGTTTATCTCGTTTTCGCCAATTGAGAATTGCTTTGCTTCTGCACTGGCCTACGGGATTGTTCATGGCAATACATCCCTTGCTAACTGGAAGTTGCTTTTTGTTATAGGTGAGGCAATATCATATTTCCTTTCGACCCCCTCGATCAGGAACACTCCTTTCTAACTCGTTGGACTTTTAGAGAGTATTCCGACTGTTGTGATTGCTCCTCTAGCCTGGGCACTCCTACCAAAAGGACCCAGAGAGTGCAGATTCTTGAGCAAGCAAATTAATGAAATTATTCGCTTGCGAACTCTGTTCGCTCGAGGACCGGAGAAGGGCAAGCTTGGCATGAAGCATGTCTTTGCTGCTTTCTATGACTATAAAACTATTTCAATGCGGTTATTGTATTCTGTTTAAATGTGGGTCTGAGTTTTGTCATACAATACTTTTCAGGCTGCCTTTGCAGCATTGCCAGCTTTCTGCCCACGATTATCGAGGATATCGGTTTTCATCCCTCCAAGCGCAGGCCTCTCGCCTCATCCGTATCTATTCTCGTACATCCCTTGCCTTGGGGCATCATCCTTCTCGGATAAATTCTACAACAGGTATCATTTACTTAGTGTTTTGAGTATTGTTGGGGCCGCTTGGTATCTGATTCAAGCCCTTGTCATGACCAGCGGTGTGAGATATTTGCAACATTTCTCATCTGTGGCTTTGGCTTTTACTTGGGTGACTGACAATCAGGGTTGGCATCTAAAAGAGGTGCTGGGCTCGTGATTCGGTGTGATTGACCAGACAGGGTCGATTGCTGGATCTCGATTCTCCCAAAGGAAGAGTGTCTGTATAATGTTAAGAAAATGGCGATAAGTGCAGCTCTCCTGTTCTTCGCTGCTGTTTTGGCTGAGGCCCTGAGGCTTTTGATGTGGTGGGAAAATAGAAGGCGCAACAAGCTTCATGGCCCACAGATAGTAGCAAGATTCCGGATGATGTTGTCGACTCTGTGGACAAACATCCGGATTTTAGCTTCATCCTATAATTCACAGCTGAGCCAGTCGGCCAAGCAACTGGTATATGAACAGAATTTTCGTGATTAATTAATCTCTTTAAAGGCCCAAGGAATAGAATAGATCCGTCTTTGGCCTCTATGTCAGTAATGACTGTTGACATGAATCCGCTGTGCTGTAGCTAATGAGGGCCTGGGCCTCGCCATCAACCCCTTGGAATTATTATTCCGCCTTTCGCAAATAATGGCGCACTGGATGTTTCAGTGTACAACGAGGGCTTCGGTGGGAAGATCTGTGCAGAGCTGTTCCTCCAGTGGCAATGGAACCAGATCTCAGGCGTTATGAAGTGATGGCTGCACAGGGAAGGGCTTCTCTTCCCACATTCCAAGCACTGGACACGCTTCAGAGGCATGTAATGGTGAAAAGAGCCCTCGGTTTTCGCTTGGATTGTTGGTCGAGCCTTGTATGCGTGAACTGGTGCTTCAACGAGGCTGAAGTGAATTGGAGCAGCATCGAGTTGGTGAATTCTTTGACGCTTAATTACGAGACATCGAAAAGCCAAACGGCTAGTGAAAAAAGACTGAAGTGTTTCCGAACGGTAGGAATTCATTAAGAACCGTGCAAGGTCCTGTTCATGTACATCATTCTGAGACCTGGGTGCTCTCGTCCTCTTCTAGGATTGTCGAGGACATGAAGCGGGCGTCTTTCATCTTCGATTCCCAGTCGTAATGGTTGCCCTTCGAGGACAAAACTTCAGCAAGCTCGGCGGATTCCGGTGGAGAATATAGATGCAGTAGTTGTGACAAGGCGTCGCTTGTGAAATGAAGACACAGGCCGACAGTCACTCCTATTAACACCGCTGCAGTGATGAAAAGCAGAAATGCCTGGAGAAACGTTTAGTATGTGTAACGACCGAATGCTCCAATATCATATAAGTACCTCGAATTTTGCTAGAATTCGCAAAGGAAACAATGCCACTGTGAGCAGGCTATGCGCCAGGTATAATAAGGGGGAGACCAGCAAACCCAGCAAAGAGAGTGTATAAGATGCAAGGTTTGTCAAGACTCCAAATAAAGCGCCCAGCAGGAGAAGAAGGCCATCGAGAACCTTTCCCACATCCATGGGTCTGGTGATGAGATGTGGCGCGGTGGTGGTTAAGGGCAATATGGCTCGGTGGGACCGCGACGGGAAGCTCCCAGGCAACAATATCAGGTGTCGAGGCACCAACTCCTAGAGCATCCGCTGAGTCAGCTGTCGATGAGCCTCGGCTCTTCTCGATTTGTGCTGGGGGTCAAGATTGAGTGATTTTTTGGTGCAACTGTGGTCGCGATTTTCTAATTTGCTTCTTTTGCCTCTTCCCCATGGTATTTATCGCATACATTTGGCCCAGCATATTCTTTTACATCTTCATCTCTTGCATGAAACACACCTGATGTCGGAACTTGCGTCAGCGCTGCTCAGTTCGTATCCCATATCGCTCCTCGTATCGGGGCTGGTTGCCATGGGCCTTCTCTCATGGTTTCGTCCGACTGGACGAATCTCTTTCTATCATGCTAAGGATAATCGCCTTCTTTTGACGAAAGCCTCCAAGGCCGGTCCCAAAGAACAGACCTCCCTGGTGGACGTCTGTCGGGCCGCAACGCCAGAAACTTGCAATCTGAACCCGTTTCTTTTTAACGGTCATTTGCAAACAGCCTGGACGACTATGAAACATGACAATGTCCCGATATACTATAAGCGCAAGATGTTCGAGTCCGACAGCCCCATGTTCACTGGCCGGTATGCGATCGACTTTGTCGTACAGTCCTATGAGATGCCTCCTGAAGGCGAGCTCACTGATCAGGCGAGAAAGTACACACAGCCATCTGGTCTGCCACCCCGTACCTCATTCTACTCGCCGGAAGAAGACGCTGCTCTTCCATCTGATGATACTAAGCCAATGCTTGTTCTTCTTCATGGCTTGAGTGGTGGTTCCCATGAAGTTTACTTGCGCCATATTGTTGCTCCTCTTGTGGCGGATGGATCCTGGGAAGCATGCGTCGTCAACTCCCGAGGCTGTGCCCAGACCAAGATTAGCACTGGAGTGCTGTACAATGCGCGGGCCACTTGGGATGTTCGCCAGTCGGTGAAATGGTTGAGAAAGACATTCCCCAATCGTCCTCTTTTTGGCATTGGATTTTCTCTTGGTGCCAATATTCTTGCTAATGTAAGCCCCCGCTCAGCTGGACTACATCATTGGACTCATTTAATGGACTAATGTGGCATGCAGTATCTTGGAGAGGAGGGTGATGCCTGTCAACTGAAGGCGGCCGTTCTCTGCGCAAGCCCTTGGAACCTGGATGTCAGCTCAGCCAATCTGCAACGAACATGGATAGGCCGGGAAGTATACAGCAAGACTATGGGCTCTAGTATGAAGAGACTTTTCAACACGTGAGTTGCCCACATTTGTTATTGATTGTGTAGAAACGAGTGAATTGACAAATTATCAGACATGTCGAAGCAATTTCACAAAACCCTCGCATTGACGTTGACGCCGTCATGCGCATCAATTACTTGCATGAGTTTGACCGGTTAGTATAACACTTCTCCTGGCTTTTGCAGATCAACGCACTCATTTTGAACCTGTATAGCGCTTTGCAATGTCCTACCTGGGGCTATCCCACCGAAGGCGCCTACTACCGTGATGCTGCTTCGACAGACGCGATGCTCGGTATCCGCATTCCCTTCCTCAGTGTTCAAGCCGAAGATGATCCTGTAAGTCCACACATCTTCATTCTCATGCATTCTGCTAACCAAAAGATAGATTGCTTCGCGCGATGCGCTGCCATTCCAGGAGATGACTCAAACCCCATATGGAGTCATGTTGACTACATCATGGGGCGGCCACCTTGGATGGTTTGAGTTTGGGGGCGCAAGATGGTTTGTCAAGCCGGTAAGTTCCCTGCTATCTCGGTGATCGGATCTGGCCGTTTGCTACTAAAGTACTGACCGCTACTCTGTTTCAGGTAACCAACTTTCTGAACACAATGGCCCGGGAGATTGACACTCAGATCCCTGGGGTTGTTGAGCACCCTGAAAAGCTGCCCGGGCGTATTGCCAGTCATCCGGGCCCTGGCAAAGACCTTGATACGGCACCCAAGCCCGAGTTCCATCCCGTGAACCGTAAGTTGAATATGAATCTTCCGTAATAAAGCTTCAGAAATCACCACAAGACCGCACCGGATCGTATTGACCATTACATCTGGATATAAATTCGGTATTCTGGGTCATATACATTATTTTGGGACGTATATTTGGGACACAATCACATACATCAGTAATAGAAATACTGTTTATAGTTTATAGCCTTTCAATAGACAGCCTTGAGCACCTTTTATTTTCACAATGAGTATGACTGAAACAAAATAATTATATAAAATAGAATATTTCGGGCCCCAACCGCCATAAATATGGAGCGGCAGATGGACCTTAATCTAGTTAAAGCGTATCGATTAACTTCGACTGGCAACAGCAACAAGAAGGGGCGGAGCATCGACTCCACTGTGAGCTGGCCTTCTATTTTGGCCCCCGACGCAGTGAGATATCTGACATGAACTTTGCCTTGTGTCGGTCAGCAACCATGTCTACAGTCTGTCAGCTTTCGCTATGCCCGCTGGCGCTGGTTCTTGGCGAGTGGCTTGGTTGCTTGGCGAAGGGTCCTCCGCCCTGCCGCGCAACGTGATGCCTGTTCGGGCCTCTCCACATCGTGTTAGCCTCAAGCCACCGACACATAGATGACCCTGCATCGAGATCAGGCATAGATGATAAGCTGTATATATAGCGTTTGTTTGTTCTTTGTGTTGCCACTGCTCTCAGACAGATCTTCATAGTTAACTCTATTGATCTATACAGTTCTCTGCTTGCAGTCTACTCGAATTGGCCATTCCACTACGATCTACTGCAATCTCATATTTTCTCAATTACCTCAAAAAAAGCAACGCAGCAAGATGCATATCTCTATCTACTTTGGTGCGCTGCTTCTGGCGCCGCTCTCCGTCTTTGCCAGTCCAAACATCGCCTTCGATACCAACACCAATATTCTCCGTCGGGATACTATTACAATCATGACTCCCGTGGAAAGAGGCGTGAGCCCTGCACATGTCCTAGCCCGTTCGCCACGACCGGACTCGGACGATGATGATTATGACTGCGCCAGCGACCAAATTAAATGCGGAGATGCCTGTTTCCCAGACTCATATAGCTGCTGCCCTAACGATTTCTCCGGTGGCTGCCCTTCGGACAAAGAATGTCGGAAGAGAAATGGGCGATATGGTTGCTGTGATGATGATGACGAAGATCGCTGTCGCTTCGACGATGATGATGGCGATAGTATCTTTGATAAAGTTGATGATTTTGGTGATGATGTGAAGGACAAGTGGGATGATTTCTGGGATAATTCGGGTCCTACTTTGAAGCCAGAATTGGGGGTCCTAGGATGCCTCGCTGGGGTGGCCGCTATCATCAGCCTATTTTTGATGTGATCAAGAGGAAGTTTGTCTACTAGTAGCGTTGTTACTGCCTGCTTTATCTTTTCGCTTAGGACTATATCATCTATAGATGGGAAACAAATTTGATAATCCCGTTTTGGGAAGCACCTTTCACACGAAATGTCGAAGCCACAAAATATTTTTCGTACATTTACTAATAGAGTCCATATCCATAGCAAAACGAGGGAGGGCTGTGTCGATATTCGCCAACAGTGCTATTCACAATAGTTTGATAACATGAGATGTAAAGATAACCCAATGAAAACGCCAGATCCCCGTCTAAATACATAAGATGGTATAGACAATAGCCGCTTTTTTGTTCTCGTTTAAGCAAAGGAAACACTCTTGCGCTTTCCCTTAGCAGATAATTTCGACGAGCCGTTTGTCGCCGATGAAGACGACGTCTTGCTCTCGTCAATCTTGCCCTTGCCTCCCTTGCCCTTCTTATCCTGACGAATAGACTTCTTGGCAGCTTCGAGTTTGCCCTTTCTCTCGGCCTGTCGGGCCTCAGCTTCGTTTCTCTTGGCCTCCCGAATTTCCTCCAGCTGACGGGCCTTCATCATCTTGGACTCGATTTGTCCCTCCTTCTCGGCATTCACCATGGCAAGAATAGTCATCATACCCTCCTGCAAAAACAAATACCAATCAGTATCAGAAGAATTTGCCGTTGAGCGGGCACGCTCAGGTGAAATCCGAGTAAACGTACCTGATCATCCACAAAAACCTTGCCCTTCTTCTTGCCCTTAGGCTTGACCACACCGACAGGAGTAATAGCGTTCAATTTGGGCAAGTCAAGCTCGGCCTCTGTGTAGACTCTCTTCTTTTTCTTTTGCAGGTTCTCCGGGGCGGTGCGCGCCTTGTTCTTGACTTCCTTCGGAGGCGGGCGTTTGGCACCCTTGCTGGACTTGCTCACGCGTGAGCCGGACGATAGTGTGGCAGGCTTGGAAGCATTGCTGCCCCCGGCGGAGGCTCCTTTGGACGACCCTTTCGTGGGCGCCATATCGAATTGCGCGAAGGATTAAATTCGGATAGTGTAAGGTGGAAAAATACGCCGAGACAAATTTTGCGACACGAGACGGATGTCAAACGGGGGTCGGCGAGATTGTTCAGCCGGAAAGATTCGAGGGAAAAGACCAGTACAGGCCTTGCTCACAACGTTCACAGATTATCGAAATTGTATTTATGCGAGAAAAGAAGAGGCAAGTAGCGCTGATTCCAACGGCGAAGAAATTTTGGATTGGGCAGGCGGTGAAAGGATCACGGTTCCACCCACCCAAACCTCATCTGCGAAACCTCCACCACCAGAGCTCGCCCGCGACCTCCAATTTCCTCCCCTGCCTTGATCTTTGGACCGAGTGGACGCAGAGCCTTCACAATGACCATCAACCCTACCTTCCTCGCGCAGCGGACGCGTTCCTGTACGTCCTGGATCCCCGTCATCGCCCCGAGGTGTTCCGAACGCCCACCAGGCGTGTCCTCCAATTGAAGCGGTTCAAGGTGTGCAGTATGGCTAATATGTTTCTCTACTTATTTTAGCCGTCAACTGGGGTGATGCCAAGTTCCGAGTCCTCAAGACCTACCGGGAGTGGCTGCGCGCGGTCAGTTCACCCTGATATCCCCATCTACCCGCCCTGCCCTTGTTCCGATACCTGGTTTTTCCTTCGGTCTTTGAGGAATTCGATGTCCCAAATACGCAGAAAATACAATTTAATGCATTGAATCAGCCATTCAGATGTATATTGGAACGCCACGCTGACAAGTGAACTGAATACAGTCCCCCGAGATCCAGACCATGTACTCTTTGAACATGCCCGTGTCCGCCATCCGCACAAAGATTCGCCAGGAGTTTGAGAAGCACCGCTATGTCAGCCAGCTTCCCGTTGTTGATGTGCTTCTCTTCCAGAGCCACGCCGAGTTCCAGGTTAGTCAAGACACCCGGTAACATGATCTCTTTGTGATGGGCGGGGAACACCGATGGTGGAACAGATTGAGCAGTCAAGAGCCTCATTTGATACCTCTTCAATGCTCTGTGATTCCCCGCGATGTTATGAATAGATTGTCTCCAACCATCTGGTCCTATTCTCGGTTCAATACTGATATCCATGCAGGAAACCCTTAACTACTGGAAGCAGCTTTCGCACGTCATGAAGTACTTCCGACCAGAGGAGGACCCCGGCGCCCGGCTACCCCGCAACTTTGTTTCCGGATTCTTGGAAGGTCGCAATTGAAAAGACTGCTTTCCATACCCCGCCATCCTCCTTTCCTTTTTGCTTTATAGCCAGGCTATGGCATGATAGTCGGTGGAGCCCCACCGACAAAGACATGATGTGTAAATATTGTCTGAGTAGGTCGCCAAATTCTTATTTTCCAAGGCGTCGCATTTTCTGTATCTTTTGAAAGTATCTGGATATCGTGGCTTTGCTGTGCTCCCTCGACTAGTGACGCATTCACCCCTTACTAGAGGAGCGAATCTATTTTCCCAGTGGACTGAAACTAGACCGACCGAATTTGTGAGTTCTACGATCTTCGTAGAGGTGGCAACCACATTCGTGTATGCCGGGATATGGTGTATTGCTGCAAAGCGATCTTGGTCATCCATGCCAGCCAAATTGACAACTAGCGGATCCAAATCATTGATGTTTGACTACATAAGCTCCCAATAATTTGAGACGATCGCACAAATCAAATTATACAGGAAAGGTTAAGGGTCCAGTGAATATGTAATTTGTTCAAGATATACTTCAGCTTCCAATCATGCCACAGGCAACAGAAGAACACCTTTTTAAAGCTCAAACCGAAACGCCCATCAAATCCATGTAAGAAATACGAATGCAAGTGGTTTTTTCTTGAAAGAGCTCAGGATTGCATGCGATTGCTGCTTTCTTCATTGAATTGGTCCCGGGCAGCGGTGAACTTCTCCGAGACGACATCGCACAAGTCCATCAGATCGCTGAAGCCTTTCTCCAAAGCCTCGACGGCAGTTGTAGAGTCTGAGAGTGATATTTTAGATATTGTCCTTTGGAGTTTGAATATCATGGAGTGATGTCTACTTACCGGTGGTCTGGATGCGGAGGTGCATCTTCGCGTCAGAGGGGTGAGGGATGGTGTATCCACAGAATTCAACGGCGGGGCTGTCGCAAATCAGTTAGCAAGCGAACTTTACACGGGAATGAACCCACTTGAATATCATGACTCACTTCTTCATGATGGCGTATCGCAAGGCATTTCCCATAGTGTGGCCCTCTCCTTCAAACTGGAACGATGCGGCGGTCTCGGAGGAACCCGGCAACTAAAAAAATTCATATTAGTTCCCCCCGGGCCATGCAATGCATTATCAAGAGCAGTGGGAAAAAACGAACCACCACGACTCGCTTCTCATCCAGCATGACAGGGTCGATCTCGGGCTCAGCGTCCACCATGGACTGATCGTGTTCTTGCGAATGAACCGAAGATGGCATTTTGGGTTATGTTCGAGAGATATCGCACGCGGAGGAGTGGTTTAGAAGGGAATCGATTGGGTAGTAGAGACTGAAGCTCGAGAACGATTTCTTAGCTCGTGTGGCGGTTTCGGCAGGTAGAAGTCGGGGATCGAAATTCTGCGGCTGATTTTCCAAAATCCAACGTGGCAGTGACAGCGAGGACTCTGCGCGGACTGCTAAAACCAACAATAAATCACTGCGATGGCCCACGATTGAATTTCTGGATCGTCGACCACGAAGAAAAAAAGTGGGTTATCGATAGAGGACACACCGCCTTCCCAACGCGGCTGGATAGAGCTTCACTGGGATACTTTGTAGACCATACGTTTTATCGAGGCAGGTTTGCGTTCATTGTGATGGATTTTAGTTTATATACGGTATGAGAAATTTAGCAAAAAATGAAAGAATTGATATGATAGCCAAATTCGATGCGGTTGTTGGAGGAATATCATCCCGAAACGCTCTTGTGAACGACTTCACAACAATTGCAGAAGGGAGGGGGAGGAGCTGTCGCATGCATGTCATTTTCTCGGATCCTATCGAGTCTGTGTCCCTCCGCACAAGGAATGCGACAAATATGCATGCTGTTGGCTGAGCTCGACAGCCAGTGGCGTTTCCAGAACCGTTTGTATTTCAGAGACCCCAAGAAAATTCTACGAAAGAGCGGCGCAAATAAGATTGATATTAGTCAACTGTAATGTATTGAATCGAAAATTGAAAATGTCATCATGGTTCGTGTGGAAGACATCAAACCGCGTGCAGAGCGGGGCCAGTATATCCAGAAGCATGACAGATTGCCCTGGCTGTGAACGGTCAATAAATAGAACAAATCCCAGGACTCTGGTTGTGGGTATCAGTGGGATGAGGCCACCATGGATCACCTCATCTTTGGTCAAGCACCTGACACAATCAAGGCACGCGCCACATCCGAGACAGACCATTGAAATAGTCCGGGAAGCTCGGTCGCAGTCGCAATCTCGTCGCGACACTAGTTTCGTTAGGATCGGAGCAGACCACAAAGAACAGGAGACCTTCTCCAGAGCTGATCTGTGCGTTTGACTCGTCTTTCCAAACTCTCCCTAAATTTATTGACGTGCGGGCCCAGAGCCAATGGGTGTCGCTCAGGGGAGAAGAGAACCGGGATGAGGAATCAGACAGGGCCTAGTTTGCGGTCGGTAGAGGGTTCCGTGCATTAGCCTAGGGCACGACCTCTTCTGCGATCCACCCTCTCGAGGAAGACTGGTAAATGTACCTGGGACCCGGGCGGGGGAGTGAAGACGAGCTGTGGATGAGTGGATGAAGTGTACAGAAGGATTGTGGATGCCGCGTTCACGATCTGCCTGGGTCCTGCTCTGGGCTGCACCTTCATGGGAGTGTGCTGGCATGGGGAGAATACGACTGGCCTCCCCCAGTCGATAATAAGCGCCGGCAGCGCCATGTTTGACATAGAACGTGATCTGAGTTGCTGCCCAAGTGTGAAGGCAGGAGAAGGTGCCGAGTTAATGCAGATCGGAAGCACATGTCCTTGCCGATCAAGACCCCAGAAGCCCCGTGTGCAGATGAGACCGGTGTTTAGGGTCTTTCTGGGGCTCGACTCGCGGAGGCGGTTGGGGGCCAAACAGGAGAACCCGGAGATTGTAATTTGTTATCGTGGTGGTAATTCTGGGGGCTGTGGATGGCATCGCCTCTGCGCGCCTGGCGTCCCCCGCAGTCCAGCTCGTCAACTCAGTATATGTACTCCGTCGGTGAACTGTGTCAGATTTGATAACCGCCGTGGCCGGAAGGTGACCAGCAACAGCCTCAAACAGGGGGGCCAGCAGAAACACGGCGTGTCTCAGCCTAGCCAAGCTGATACGCCCGGCAGTGCCAGTTGGTGCAGCAAGTGTTTGAGCGCAGCTCCACCCAAACTCTGGACTCCACGAACAGCGGCAAGTCCTGGGTACCTCTGGGTCTTGTGCGGCGCCGCGGCCGTGAGCGAGTGTCGGAGTGCTGGTGGGTGAGCCGGCCAAGTCGCCAGTACCGCAAACCCACTCCCCCTGGTGAACCTCTTCCCCTCTTCCGCCTTCGTCTTATTCCCCCCTTCACTATCCTGTCCTGCCTCCGGCATATCCTCCTTCTCTTCGGTCTGCTGTGTCCGCCTCGTTGTTGCGTCTTTGTTTTTTTTTTTTTTTGCATCTCGTGCCTGGACGATCCCTCGCCGGGTCTGAGCACGTCGCTATCGCTCTCTTGATGCTCCACACTTGAGCCCCGAAGGCAGCTTTCGCCGATCGCACGAAGTCGAAAAGAAAGTCCCCCAAAGAATAAAAATAAGCGCTTTGGAGGATCATCACGCGCCTATATTCCCGTCTGCCTCGGGGAGGATTTCCTCACGAAACGACGAGATCACAACGCCCAGCGTCCATCGCCAGACAACGATGTCGACCGCAGTTGCGCCCGCGGCGGCGCCCTTGTCGTCGCCACATGTCACCCGCGATCCCAGTCCGAAAAGCTGTCCGACCTTACCTCCACATCCGCCGGCGAACGCGGCGAATTCCTCTCCGTCACGCATGTCCACAACCTCACAGGATGGGCCGGCGCGCAGACGCACTCCAGAGAACAAAGACCCGACATCTCCGTAAGTTAAAGACATGAATAGGCAATGCGACAGCCATGCCACCGTCAAACGATAACTGATTGTTGAATTGGAACAGGTCGGGAAGTGCAGGTCCGACGATCACCGTGAAAAAAGAGCCGCCCTCGTCACCGCGCATGCAAAGCCGCCCACGACCACGCAAGCTGGATCTCTCGACCAGTCTCCCATCCTCCAGCAACCTGTCGGTCCGGGCCCCCAACGGGCCCATGACTGCCCGCGACGGCATCAGTATGCAAGATGTTGGACTGGCATGTCTTTCTCCGGGTTTTCAAACCCACGATCCCATTATGCGAGAGCAGCTCCAACGTAGTCTATCCGTGCGAGATCAACAGCGGTCAATAATCGAGGCACGTCTGCAGAAGTCAGCCAAGGATGATGGTCCCGAAGGCGTGAAGCCATCCGAACTCGGTTTCATGCCAGGCCCCAAGGGCTCCAAGCGACGGCCGCCGCCTGGTCTATCGATTGTTCCTCCATCGGCCTCACAATTCGCGAATGAACGAGTGATCCAATCCGCTCCGCTGAATCAGACCTTTACGGGCCGGTATCAGCCTCAGCCGCTGACTCGCCATGTTGTCAACCAAAGCCCGACACTGGGCTCGACTTCCCACATGCACCAGGTGCCTGCCACTCAAACCAATAACCGCCTTCCTCCGCTCTCCGACGTATTTGGAACCGACGCCCTGGGTCGGGATCGAGACTCCAACCGCCAGGGCCTTTACCCGAATGCCTCGAGCACCAACTCCTCTCAGTCTAATCTGGCGCCGATGCCTTCCCCCGGGTTCCCTGGTAACCCATCCCAAACTCCTCGCCGATCACGCGAGTATCGCTCGGCAGAGGAAGCCGTGCAAGAATTGTCCGGTGGACGGGAAGAACTACTACCTCGCATTGTACACTATGGCGGCCACCAACCGCCCACTCCTCCATCTCCACAAGCCTTCCACGCTGCCCCGAAGACAGCACCTTTGATCAGTGAGAGCATGGCCCAAAATGCGCCTCCGGCACCGACGTTGCATTCTGTCGATACCACTGCGCGCCGTCGCCCCCGCAGTGAATACGAAAATGATAACGGAAGTCCACCTCTTGGACACGGCCCCGACCCTCACTACCGGCCTAATCCTGCTGCCAATCCTATTCCAAACCCTGCATCATATGGCCCCTTCGGCGCCGGAAGAGACTCTCCGGAAACTCAGAGGAAAAAGAAGGAGGAATTCCTTGGCTTGTGTGCGCGGGCGTGGGATCTCTTCCATTCTTGAAAGCAATTGCCTATCTCGGGGCTTGACACGGGAGAATAATCTCTGGGTTTGGCTCTATACATATTTTCTGACAGGCTGTCCTTCCATTGCCTGTCGGAAATCATGATTATGGGATATTGAGATTTACCTGTTTATTTCATGCTCCAGCCGTCTCAGCTTAATTGTTTCAGTTGAGCGACTCGTGATGTTCAGTCATTCTTGCCTGAAATGCCGGTCCATTTCTGGTTGATTGGATTGGTCATCCTGTTCCATTCTTATATGACATTGATGTTTGTATCTCTCACCTTCTATATCTACGGTACGACAGTGTTGAGCTCCACGCTCGCCGGGAAAATTTCCTTCTGCAAACGCGGGATCTTGCATCTTCTCTTGCACCAGGCGTTCTTGGGGGTTTCTTGCCTTTCTCTCCCCCCCCTCTTTTTATTTGCTTTTGTGGGGAAATTAGCATTGTGAATGGGTTTCGATCAGCTTCTTTCTTCACGAGTTAAATACTGGCTTGCGGGCCTAATACTGGAATTAATGGCGAATTGTAGTATCCAGGGGTTTTGGACATCAATATCTTGTCTATTGACAGTATCTATTCACATGATGTTGGGGGTATATCCAAAAAATTTTTTTTCTTTTTGAAAAAAAAGGAAAGGAAAGGGGAAAAAGGGAAAAAAGGTGTCTATGCCAGTCGGCGACGCTTGCCTCGATCTGCTGGGGGTCCTCCGTCATTCATTCCCATTCCACGCCGTTCCATGGGCATGTCCTTTCGCTCCTTGGAGGCGATCTTCTTACGCCGGCGCTCCAATGCCTTAGCACGATCCCGCGATCCCATCTCCTCGTACTTCTTCTCCAGGACCTGCTTCTTCAAGTCGGATTTCTTGAGATAGTAAGGGTTGCTCTTCTTGCCCTCGCGAATCAGTTGCTTCTCACGCTTTTTGTGTTCGGCAATGAGTTCCCTTTCTCGCTTTTGATTGTTCCGTGTCTTCATCTGATCCGTCGCAGATCGAATCTGTCGCTTCAGAGCCTCTTTCTGTTCGTAGTTCTTCGTCTTCGCCAATTGCGCCTTGAGCTCCTTCAGTTCAGACTCGCGGTATTCGTCCAAGAAAGCATATTTTTTGTCTGTGACTGCAGAGTATCTTCCCGAACCACTGTGACCCATGACTGCAGCGTCAAATCGGGGGTCTCGAGCTTTGGCGGCAGCAGGTGGCTCGACAACCGTACGTTTCCGTGATACGGCATGTTTGGAGGACTGCACCATTGGTGCATGTTTGTTGGCGCGGGCTGCTTTCTTTTCCGTGGCATCTTTCGTTCCTTGTGCCTTGGCAGCCGTTTCGCGCTTCTGTTCGCGTGCTTCGCGGATTCGGGCTCGAATGTCGTCTAGCGGAGAGGCGGATTCTTCGGGGGCCTTAGAGCTTGGGTTTCCCTTTCGCTTTTTCGACCCCATTGAAGCTTGCACTTTTGCGAGGGCGCCGAATGAAATACTGCTGAGAGAGGCTTGGATGTTGTCGTTATCATCATCGACGTCGGAGAGGTCCTCATCATCAGGGTTACTATCACCCTCCTCCTGGACCCCGTCATCCTCATTTGTATCCGAATCCTGCGACTGGATGCAACACACTGTTAGCTTTGGTTGGGTTTGCGTTGAATAGATCGATATCGTACCGCTGGAGATTGTTGATCTTCCGCATTGGACTCAACCTCGTCCGCGTCGTCTTGAGTGACCTCGTTGTCCACCTCCGACTCCCCCGAGTAGACACTTTCTTCTTCGTCATCTGGTCGCGCCCGCACGCGGCGGCTCAGCATATCTGAAATCGCCATTCCGGATTGTCTTTTTGTTTCAGCGCGGAGGAGCGAAGGTCGTGCAGAAAATAAAATATCGCGCGCAGGCGGTGAGGGCGATAACGGGCTGATTAGGCATTTCCCTAATCAATTTGATCGGCACCCAAACTCGCGCTTTTCTTTTATGCCTCGTCCATTTCACGCCGCCTGCCAACGGCCTACTTTAACTCGCTCGTTTCTCAGAAATCGTCGTTCTGCATTCATTCTCCTGGTATAGTATCACTTGTCACTCCCCGCTGATTTCACCACCATAGCTAATTGTTTCTTCATCGCAGCCCGGGTCACCTGTACCTATTTCCCACTCCAAACACCCTCCTTTCACTCAAATTCTGGTCAAAGTTGTCAAGCTGTATTCTCCAAATAAAAGGCAGAAACGCTTTTCCGGCACCCCATCGTGGTATACTGCACCTACAGGTCCTGGGCATCTGTTTCCGCACAATGGAACTGAAGCCATGGACTTGAATCCCACGTACGATCGCGAAAGTGGGGGGCATCCCCGACAATCACCTAGTGCCGAATTCCCCCAGGCGGATGGGTTTAGACAGGAGTATCAGGGTATTGTCGATCATCCCGCACCAATATACTATCCGCAACACCTACCGAATGGCCCGGGGTATAACCTATTTGCGATGCCACAGACCCATACTCCCTATTCGAGCCAATACCAGCCGAGTAGCAGCAATCAATTCTCGCCAATGGCATTTGGCACATTCAATGGCCAATTCTGGAACCCGCAAATTATGAGCCGCAGCTCTTCAGCCACCCCCTCTTTCATGCCTGTCGTTGACCAACGCTTTGCCAATTCCAAGATGGGAACCATGTCCAGCCCGTTGGCCATGACACCATTCAACAACCTCTCTAGCTTTGGGAGCTCTCGACCTATGAGTACAATGTCCGGCGCTCCTGAACAATTTTCCAATGCAAAGCATTCCCTCGCCAGAGAAAGATCAGCAACACCACCTGTTGAAGTTCCTTCCCCGACTGCCGAGTACATGCAGCAGGCAGCCAAAAAGCCACAAAGATGTGCCTCGCAGCGCCCGTTGTTGGTTATTCTTGATCTGAATGGCACCCTCATCTACCGTAAGGTACGAAAGTTGCCTCCTAGGTTTGCCTCCCGAGCTGGTCTCGAGCATTTCCTTGATATTTTGACCAAGAAATATTCTGTCATGATATGGTCCAGCTCACAACCTGCGACGGTGAATGCTGTTTGTCCGATGCTATTCACAAAAGATCAACATCAGGGCCTTGTGGCTCGATGGGGCCGTGACAAGTTCGGTCTCACGAGAGCGCAATACAATTCTAAGCTCCAGGTCTACAAGCAATTGCACAAGGTGTGGGATTCTCCTGAAATTCAGGCTGCGTACCCGGGTTCAAAGCAAAAGCCTACCAGTACGGGCAAAAAGAAGAAAAAGCTTAGGCGGGAACTACCTCTTGATCAGCGATGGGATCAGACAAACACCATCTTGATCGATGACAGCAAACTGAAAGCTCTCAGTGAGCCATACAACATTCTCGAGATACCGGAGTTCACCAATGACCCGAACGTCGATGAGTCGAATCTTTTCACGACAGTTCTTGCCAAGCTTGATACGCTCTCCCGATACGACGATGTCAGTAAGGTCCTTCACGAATGGAATGAAACTGCCGAACAGAAAGGAAGCAGTGTCTTTAATCTGGAAGATTCGCCGGAAGAAGACTTGGATGACGATCCGGAGGGTGGCATCAGCCTTCCCCAGCCTACCAATGCTCCTCCCTCAGCTTCGACCACGCCGGCGAAAAAGAAGAAAAATAAAAAGGCACGAAGGTAAGATTGTCCTAGCCGCATCATTCCTCGATGATCATCTAGGACATCTACTCATCTCTCAAAATAGTGAAATACCAACAGACCCCGAAGCAATTAAACTCGCGAGCGAGGAGCTTAAAGAGACACGCAAGGCCCGGAAAAGGGAAAAGAAAGCTGCCCAACAAGCCGCGAAAGCACTTTCTGAGCAATCGAACCCAAATCTCAAAGACACAGAGCATACCTCTGGCGCACCCGTCAATCCAGATGGACCACCGAGTAAGAAAAACAAGAAACAGAAGAAAAAGGCTAAATGGACAGAAGAGCGAGAGCCCCCTCGCCCAGGATGCCAGCACAATCGATCCCTCAGCCCCGCGCTACAGCTTTCGACATCGAGATGCCGGGTTTTCAATGGCTGATCCTCAAGAACATGTTCAAGAAAACCAGTTCACATGTGTCAACAACCAAATTCCCACCTCAGGGACTTCTGGTGGTCATACGAGCCCAGCTATGAGTGCTGCTCTTCTTCTTGCCGGCCAACAGAAGAGTGCAAAGGCTCGATCTCCTTCTCCGGCTACTTCTGTGGCTTCGGAAAATTCACTTCTTGATCGTCTAGAGGAAGGGCTTGGGTTTTCGAGACAATAACTTACTTGAATTGTGAATATACATGCAAAGAAAGCACCATGGATGCTACTGCATGCGCCTGAGTGAATGTTTATTTCTGAGAAAGAAGGTTCACTCTCGATAATGACCCGCCCATTGTTCCATTTGTTCATCTGTGGAGATTCATGTATACTACTAGTGAATAATGTCAAGTCAGCCGTTCGTGTATCAAGAAATGTTACAATTTATTATGTCCACGTCTCAATATATTATTCTATGCATTGATACCAAAGGTTACGACCGCTATGCTACCTCTTGTGTACCTTAGACTTTAAGCTCTATAGATGGAAAAACGCTCAGGCGTCAGGACACATCCCACTGGGCTATTAGTCAACAAAGCAGATCAGCCTAGGCGTGAGTCAATAACAACATCCTGCATCCCCAGAGCGAAATGACGGTTGAAGTTCAGCCCATGCAGTATGTTCGTCACCACAGTGACAATATCGTCTGACCAGTGTCAATCGTATCAAGCAAAGTACGTCTGATTCAACTACATTTTTGATTGATACGTATATGAACTACAGTAGAAAAAATTATTGCTTCGGAGACTCAGGTCTCGAGTAGAATTGATTGCTATTGAACTAGCAACGGCCAGCAATTTAGGTAGTAACCTAATGCTAGTCATATCATCTCGCATCACAACATATCATAACCGTGAACGTGAACCACATCGGCGCGTAACAGGAAAAAAGGGGGTGGGGGAGCATTTTGTCACCCGCAACCTGAAACCAGGCGCAGGGAGTAAGAAGAAGTGGGGTATTTGGTTGATGGCAAGGATGGGAGAAAGGAGAAAGAGAGTGCGGAATCTGCACACGCTTATTTGAAGACGTGGCCATCAACGGACTCGAGCTGCTTGCCGTCGACGGTGACGGGAGTGTCCCAGGCCCAGATGTCCTCGACGTACTTGCGGTCCTCCTCCTTGGAGGGGTCAAGCTTCTCGAAGTTGTAGGACTCCCAGTCAGGGGCGACATCGAAAGCGGGCATGGCCTCCTGGCCGCGAACAAGGAAGACACCGCGGATGACACAAGCGCTGTTGGCGCCGAAGACACCCTGGCAACCGAAGAGGTACTTGCGAGAAGCTTCAAGACGGGCGTGGAAGCCACCAATCAGGTTGTTGGCCATGAAGGTGAGGGTGAGCTCGTTGTCGTACTTGTAGTCGACCTTCCAGAGAGAGTACTCCTCGGGGTTGTAGTTCTTCCAGAACCACTCACGGAAGACAGTGCGGGTGTCCTCGTTAGAGTACTGACGCTTGACCTCGTCAATGGGAAGGCCGGGCTTGCCGAGAGCCTCAAGGGGGTGCTTGGGCTTGGGCTTCTCCTCGGCGGGCTTCTCGGCAGCAGGGGCGGGGGCAGGCTTGGGCTTCTCCTCCTTCTTGGGGGCAGTGTACTTGATGATCTCCTCAGCGAAGACGGGGTTCGCAACAACGGCCTTGAAGGCATCCTGGTTAATGATAGTGTTGTACCACCGGGTAACGGCGGGGTTGGCGCTGCGCCAGGCCTTGTCCAGAACGGTAGCGAAGGCGCGGGTCAGGAGAGCGGCAGTGAAGATATCAGCCAGGGTGATGCGCTCGCCAACCAGGTAGGTGTTGGTGGTGAGGTGAGCCTCAAGAGCACCAATGGTCTTCAGTGCGACCTTGGCGACCTCGTCGGTGGTCTTCTTGTTGTAGGGCTCGAGACCGAGAAGGGGGCGGTACCAGCCGCCGAAGCGGGGCAGGAGCTCGCCGTTGGCGAAGGACATCCAGCGGACGATGGAAGCATAGTCCTGCTTGGTCTTGCCAAGAAGGGTGGTCTTCTCGTTCTGGGAGGTCACTGTAACACCAAAACAGGTTAGTTATGGTCTGATTTTGACAGGTGGATCCACAATCGAGCAATCGGAAACATTAAAAAGAAAAGCAAGTGTCAAATAGGGGTGGATATGAATCCACACCCAAGGGGAAAAGAATTCCCCCCAAATGGAGGGGTATTCAGTTCTTCTCTTGTGTGATTTTCAGAGTTGGTGAGTTATCAACAGCTATAGTTCTGACAGGGATAACTAAAAATTTGAAACATCTCATCATGAAAAGGGGGAAGGCAAAGCCCAATAGCCTCTGAGAATTGAGACACTGCGGCAAAATAAAATAAAATAAAGCCGATTCAGAACGTACCGTAGATGGCGATGGCCATTGCCTCGGACAGGGTGAAGCCATTGGCACCCTCGAAAGCGGGGACCTTGCCGAGGGGGTGAATCTTGCGGTACTCAGCGCCAGAGTTGAACTCGGCGTTGGAGTTGGCATCGATCTTGACCAGTTCCAGGTCCAGGTCGTTGTGCTTGGCAGCGACCAGGATGGAGATGGTGCGAGGGTTGTCCTTGAAACAAAAGGTCAGATGAAGAACTCAAAGCAGGTGGAAGAAGCGATAGAACACACAGGAAGACCGTAGAGCTTGCCGAAAGCCATATTGAATGTGAGGGTGAAAGAGGGAATGGGGAGGAAGAAAAAGAAAGAGAAGAAGGAGAGGGGCAGAACTGAAATTTTGTGCGGGCACCCGCCCGAGTCGGCGCTCGGAGGAACTGTTCTTGCAGCAGTCACGTGACCGCGAGAAAACAGCGAACGGAACATCTTGAAACGCTGCGGTTGAAAGTGCATCCCCTTCCACGTCCTCACCATGGCTCGGCCCACCTCCAATGGCCTGGTCCAGGCGATGCAGTCCCTGCGACTGCACTCGCCTCTCCCACAGCGCTCTTGCCTTTCTTCATTACGGCACCATAGTCGCACCTATGCGACCGAGACTGAGACGCAAGCCCAGCCAGACTCAACACCCGACATGCCCGTCCAAGCTGCTCCAGAAATTGACTTCAGCACAAACTTCATCCGAAGCCCGGCCCGAATTATTCCCGCGTCTCCCTCTTATTTCTCCGGCAATCCGCGATTCGTCGACCACGTCCTCAACCTCGAGTCTCTGCAAGCCCGCTATGCTTCTCTCCCAATTCTCCCGGCCGGTGATGCCCCCCGAATGGCGTGGTTCAAGCTGAAGCAATTCCGTGAATACGTCGGAGAGCAAGTGCCTGTCAAGAAATACAAGAGTTTGATCAAGATTCTGCAACGGCTGAATCGCATTCAGCCGGATATGATTCCCGGGGAGGTGCGGAGTGTGTTGGATTCGTTTTTGCGCCCAGGAAACCCCTACGCTATCAAGCATGCGCCGCCTGAAGTCGATGAGAATGGAAAGGCGCGCGCGAAGGGCAAGCGTAAGGAGTCGACAGCTGTCGTTCAGCTGGTCGAGGGCGAGGGTGAGATCATTGTCAATGGGAAATCCCTCGTCGAGGCGTTCCCGCGGGTGCATGATCGAGAGAGCGCGCTGTGGGCTCTGCGCAGCACCCAGCGAATGGATAAATACAATGCTTGGGTTACGGTTCGAGGTGGCGGTGTGACTGGCCAGACGGAAGCTGTTACATTGGCGATCGCGCGAGCTTTGATGGTGCACGAGCCTGGCTTGAAGCCTGTTCTGCGCAGAGGTAAGATCTCTTCCGGAGCTAATTTACATTGTTCCAGTTTTGCTGACATTCTCTTTTTCCAGCTGGTGTTATTACCGTCGATGCTCGCCGGGTGGAGAGAAAGAAGCCTGGACATGTCAAGGCCCGCAAGATGCCTGCTTGGGTCAAGCGGTGAGCCCAAAAAAGAAAAAAGGCAAAGTTTTCCTCAAGCGACTACTGTTCTGTACTATCTATCTATTATGTATTATTCTACTTGCATGGCATCTCAAGCCAGTTCTGTTCTATATCCTGTACTGAATGCATATGGGGCCTTCCACCGAATGATACCTTTACGTCAGTACAAATGCTGGCTGATTTGGCAATTTTGATTTGATCAGTGTAGAGGTCGGAGCTTCCGCTCACAAAATAGGCCGCCTGGTTCAAATCATTCAAGCTTCTTTGTCTTGGGGCCCGAGGCCTTGGCCGAACTGATCTTGCAGTAGAAGACCAGCATGGTGATCAGAAATCATGTATGTGACCGGCTCCAGGACGTAAATGAATGAGAAGTCGATCAGCCAGTGATCAGAGGACAATGAATAGCGGAAGTGGCTGGAAGAGCCAATCTACTCGAGGTGGCGGGTTCTCCTTTTAGTTGACATTGTCTCCCTTGCGCTCATGGGTACCCCGCGCAAGGATGAAGTTCGCTATATTCGGTCATTGTACAGCTTCTCAGAAGTCGTGCCGCGGTATGGGCTCAGTAATAATCGAGTGGGCAGACAAAAGTCCCAATATTTTTTTCAGGCCCTCGCGTTCTAAACGCCTTTATTTTTCTGCTTCATTTTGCTGACTGAACGGATTTGCACAGCCAGGGATCGAAAGATCGCAAGAATGACATAGCGTAGGGTTCCTGCAGAGGACGCCTGTCCAGGAATATGGCCCCGATCCAAAAGTACCCCAATCGGAGATCCGTACAGGTTGAAAAAAAAAAAGAAAGGAATGCAACTTCAAGAGTACCCCGGAGCGACCAAAACCCAGATCAAATAAACATAAAGTTGGGAACTTGTACCGATTGCGCCGAAGGCCTATTTCCCATTCTTTTTTTTGGTATCCGCACGCCAAAATGCAACTATCCACAAAAGAAAACAACCCAAGCCCGCACAAGCAAGAAGAAAAAAGGAAATCAGAAAGGGAGGAAGAAGGAACATGAAGTGATGTTATGTACGACTCGCAAGTTTCATAGAGAGACGATGGTTGGCCACCGATGGCGTGTGGTCACTACTCATAGACGGAGAGGGACACGGTTGGAGTCCAGATGGACATCAAGCTGAGACGGACAACCCCAATGCGGAATGATAAACAGAATAGAAAGGGACGGACCCAAATCCCGATCCGATGGATCGTCACGAATGGAGAAATGTGACGAGGGAAGGTGATCAGTCCCAAGGGTTTGGGGCGATCTCCCATCTTCCACATTCCGCTGGGTGATTGGCGTGGCGCTAGTAGGCAATAGCTTCGCCATGGCGGCTGCTACCTCATGTTTGTCCCGCAACCGACCTGTCGGGGCTGATTTGCATTTTGATCGAGAAAAGTTGGCCCGTGTGTCGCCCTATGGAGCCGTGTGTTTTGTGACAAACGGCGGGAAGGAGGGGGTGAAGACGATGTGGTTGGCTGGCAAGTTAGAGCTTGGTTCAGGGCCGCGGAACCGCTGTGGCGGGTTCAGGCATGGCGGGAATGCGGCGGAGCTCCGGTCGGCTCTCTATAACATCCAGGCATTGACCCAGAACTAAAGACACTCGGTTAGCTTTGGACGATAGTCATCAATTGCGATAGATCGACCCCGCCTCAAAAAAGAGTAGGATTCGACAATAATGTTGACAAAAGAGGAACGTAGGGGGGAAAGGACCCACCACATAGAATCTCTTCTTCCCATATACCCAACTGATAATCGACGAGTCCATACTGCTCGAGTTGGTCACAAAGCTGAATCAAATCCTTGCCCATGGCTTCTAATCGATCTCGACTGATGAGGCTCATATGCGCTGGCGGATGACCCGTCGCAATCAGATCTTGGGAGATATCTTTCTGTTTCTGACAGACAGCCAGCCAACATAAATTGAAATCATTCCACAACTGCAGTCGATCTTGATAGAGGAGGTGGTCGTCGCGCAGAATGCCTATGTATGACAAGAGAAAAGGAATTAGTCTCTTTCTTTTTTTTTTTTTTTTTTTTTGGCCCTTTCATCACCCTCTCTCTTCTTGAGGGCCTGTCAGAAATGATGCTGGCATGACACGTGTCTGCAGACTCTCAAAGAGATATGGGTGGGGAAACACTGAAAATACTGAGAAAAACCAAATCAAAACACCCCTCTCGCCGTTCCCCCGGAAAAGAAAATAGAGTCCAGGCAAGAGTGCGATTTGGTGCGACGCTTGGGGGCGCCCTGGGACGCGGCGGGAACTGTGCACTGGCATTGTACCTCCCGCAAGGTAAAAAATGAAATGGCATGGAAAGGAGCCGAACCTACCAAGATCCCGTGCGTTAGTCACAAGCCACTCGGAAATTTCCAGCAGCGATCGGCTGGCTTCCACCAATCGCCCGGCGCGCGCATGGTCGAAGGTGCTGTGCAGGGCTCGCCGGTACTGGGTGTATGCTTCGTCTAGGTTGGAGGGATCGGCCACGGGCTGCTGAGGCGAGTCTGTCTGCTGCTGCGGCGGATCCAATCTGCCAGCCGCCGCAGGGCCAATTGGCGTGAAATCGGTCATAGTGGCGGGGAAGGGTTGTGTGGTGCTCGGACGTGCCATGGGACCGGGTTGATTATATGGCAGCTGTGCATTCAGATATGGCGAGAGCCCTGGGACCCCCGTCCCCGAGGGTTCCTCGGGGGTGAAATACTGTGGAACGGGAAATTGGTTCGACAGGGCCTCAATCGCTGCAGACTGCCGTGTCGGGTACTGTGGAACAACTTCAAAGGGTCCTTGGGCTGGACCCTGCTGACCAAATCCGTACAGCATGGCCGGCTCGTACGGCACGAACGGCGGCATCTCTGGCGCCCGGCGGCGCTGCTGGCTCGTCGACGGCGTCTGGCGCGGCCGCGCGAACTCAGGCGGATAGGACTGCACCTCGTTGCCCTGCAGCGATCCGCCGGCGAAGGAGCTGCCTGTGTACCCGTAGTCGTAGGACATCTGAGCCCGCTCCGGTGGCTGCGACAGCCCCGTTGGGTCCCCACGTGGGTGCATGGCCGACTCGAAGGGATCGGTTGTACGGCCTCTGGCCGCCGCATTGCCAGATCGTGCCATCAACCGCTCATGCTGCTTGCGGTGGTCGTCGCCATCCATTAGACCGTTCCACCGGGGCCCGAGGAGATCGAGATCGGCCCAAGATCTGGGGGACAGCGGCGGACTTGCGTAGGATGCCAGCTTGCAGTAGTCACGGCGAGTTGCAAATCCCCAGTAGATATAGTTTCTTGCGGCGAACGTTGAATTTGCTGTATTTTGCTCACTAGCCTTTGTGTTGTTGTCGTGTCGTGCTGTTTTTCTCTTTCTTTTCTTTTTGCTTCTTTTTTTGGTTCTCTGTCTCCGCAATGAACAGTCAGGCCACGGACGGATGTAGTTCTCTTGAATGTAGATTCTTGAATCTGCGGAACCTGATGAAGGTCCACGATAGACTTTTCAACGAGTCCCACTTAGATGGATGACCAGCTGAGTGAAGTAACGCAGGGAGATAGCGCCACAAGTTGAAGAATAATATAGTGAGCGTCAAAAAGCGAGAGTGTGAGAGTCCAAGTGCTGATGAGACCAAAAAAGCGAGGGAAGATCGAAGGGAATTACATGGAGACGAAAATTCCCAGCTGAAATTTATAATACCTCAAACGGTCGCGATGGGTCTCTCCAAAGGGGAAGAAATTGATTGATTTCAGCCCCAGACGCCCCAAAAAAAGAAGGGCTTCGCAGGAATATGACCAATCTGATCGGAGTGAGCCGGGGAAAGGGAAAAGGATGACGCTAGATGGGGTGGGAAATGGACAAGAGAGAGAGGGGGTGGGAGAAGAGCTGAACATACCAGTAACACGTCTCCAGTACCGGCGCAAAGAACCAAGCACGATGTCTCGTGGACGGACTGGGTACCTGGAAGGGATAGTATTTGGAGACTATCTACTTAGGATGGCGCTAGGCCAACGATCGCACACCGATCTACGCCCGAACTCTGCGCGTCTGCGATCGCCCGGGAACCCGGCGCGCTGGTTCCTGGTGGGTATCCCGAAAGCTAGGGATGACAGAAAGGGAGGGTCAGGTGTCTGTTTTTCTTTTTCTTTGATTTATTTTCTTGGGTGTAACTCGCGATGGGGCTGACAATCCCAGCGGAGCCCTAATGGAAACCAAGCTCGCCGCAGATCGCACCCAACCATCTGGGTCAGGTCAGTCGATTCGATCTGGGGTTCGGTGTAAGCAGCAATCCGAAACTACAACAGAAATCCAGGCAAGCAAACCAACGGCCTCCAACAAACGTAGCTAGGTCCCAAAAAAGGGGGGTGGCGTGTGTGTATGGGTGTGGAAGAAAGAGAGAGAGAGTGAGTGAGTGAGTGAGAGAGGAGAGAGCAGTGACATTCCGAGACGCAGATTATTGCTCGGACAGCTGCTGCCCACCCCCTTCGTTCTCGGATATCTGCGACAAACACTCGAGTCCGATCCACACCCAAAAGGTACCAGAATTTCAAATTCAGAGATCGGGCAGACAATGCCCGAGCCCGGATCTGCAAAGGCTGGAGTACGTGGATCGGCGGATCAGTAGATCATCTGGCGCAAGATGTCGAATCCCCCAGGGTTCGTTCCGCCCCCAACCGGATCCGATACTCTGGTTGGGATGGGGACGTCCCGAGGGCAAGGGGCGAAAGGTAGACGCAGGCGCAGAACAGAAAAAGAGAAAAGGGAAAAAAAGAAAAGTCGGTTTCATCTCGTTCCGAACAGCCCTCGAGGGTGAGGATGATGCAATCTGCACAACCCAGAGACTCGGTCTCATCTTGCACGCCTCCTGTGCACCCTCCGCTAGTCTGGCTGGAGCCCGGCAGTTTCACCGTGCTGACGTTTCTGGTCCCTGTCAGCTGACGATGCCATTTATAGCTGAGCTGGCTGCTCGGAGATTGCCACCGAGAGCTCCCCGGGAAGGGAGACGGTGCCCGCGAGAAGCCATGGGAGTGGGAAAACATTGGAACGGATTGAAATTGCGACTGGACCCCCTCCCGGTTGAGATGGCACAGCACCACGAGACTTGCAGTTCGGACGGAGGTTGACCCGAGGCTCGAGAGGGATGGGAATATCATTGCCAGTAAACTACATAAAAAAAACATCACATCGCTGGTCATAGAGTCGTAAGACGAATGATCGCCTGCACAGAGCTTCGACAGAGTAAGAGAAGTGAGAAACCGGATGAACAGCAGATCGTAAACCAAAGGCAAAGAAGGGTACGGGATACTGGTCGACGCTGCGAGGTCCAGCATTCGGGTTATATTTGGTCTAATCCAAGTTAGTAAATATTGATTCCAAATAACCCCGTCCACACAAGGCACAAGGGCAGAACAGTCATCACGAGAAGAGCGGGTAAAGGTGAAACGTGAAACGTGAAACTTACTCAACGTCATGCTCAGGTTCACATCGGTACTCTCCACCATCTCAGTGAACTCCTCAAAGCTGATTCGTCCGTCCTGGTCCTTGTCGGCTTCCATAATGGTCTTGTCCACAATCTGCTGTAGCTGCATGTCCTTGAGGTTGTTACCAACCATCATCTTTAAGACGATGAACAGTTCGCCATTGGAAATATAGCCGTCCCGATCAATGTCGTAAACCTTGAAGGCAAATCGGAGTTTTTCTTCTTTGTTGCCCTTGGAGCTGAATGCCGAAAGACCAGTCACGAATTCTTGAAAATCGACATCGCCGCCACCGTCCTCATCGAAAATTGCGATCATTCTAGGAAGGGTGAAGAGAAACATCGAGTTATTTATGTATGGTCGTCGGGGAAAGGTGGGGGGTGGATGATGTGGACGAACCTCGTGGCAAGAGGGTTGGAGGAGACCTGGGGCAAGGACAGAAACTCATCGCGGTCGATTGTACCGGAGCCGTCCTAAAGATGAGTGTTAGGATTCAGTCGCAGAATTTGAGTCTACTATCATGCGTATCGAACCTTGTCAAGCTTCATGAATCGCTTCCGCAGGCGATCTACCTCTTCGCGATCGACTTGGGTGGTGCTGTCAGCATGCGCCTCATGACCTCATCTCCACCGCGACCGGATTCGAAACATACAGTTGGAGGTCGACACAATGTTGTCAAAGAGCTGTGTGGTGCCCACAGAGCCCCGTCGGCGCTGCGCGCTCTGCATGGCGGCTGTGTTGGGCTGGGTTGGCTGGTCCATCGCGTAGGGAGAGGAATGTGAGAGGGGGAAAGGACGGGCGGGTGGGCGGAGAATGGAGGGAGGGTTCCCGATCGAACAAGCGTCAACACAGGTGACGAGTGAAAGAAAGATTGTAGTGAAGCAAACAATGCAGCCAGCGAGCGTGAATGCAAGGAAGGAACAAAGCACTGAAGCTGGGGTTGAATGGAGGTTGCCCAGAACGGAAGGGCCGTTCAGTGAATCTGATAATGCCCAGCCCCGCCCTAACCGGAACGGGTCAGTGAAGCGAGCCCCTGAGGCCGTGCACGCCGCCATAATAGGCCATCACCGGGTGACATTGCAACGTCAACCCAACCGTCTGTCGCGAACCCACTCAACTTCCGCCGTCGATTTCCCCCCCTTATTCATCAGTTTTTACCACGAAACTACGACTACTAGATAGCGCATGATCCGACGTTTTGATTGAGACCCGATTTATCTCCTCCCCGCCCATGGTCGCTGGCCTTTCGCGCGTCCCGACGCTATGACTCGGTACGGGGGCTGGGCCGGACGCGCCCCAAGAAGCTCACTGCGAAGGCGTCTATCCCGATCGTCCATGAACATCAAATTGATGTCATCGATGATGAGCTTCAATCTACTCTCCAGCAGATTGAAACAGGTGTTGAAAAGGCCGAGGAGTCCGTAAGTCGCCCTCATCCTAATTTTAGCCTCATCCCTGTATATCACGTGATGATATCGCCAAAGCGACACGAAAATTTCATGATGCTGACTCTCGATGCGCAACACAGGAATTCCACTTGCAGGTCGCGATCAATGCCACAGCCCAAGGAAAAGTCAACGCTGCGCACATCCCAACTCCCGAAACCATCCTCAGCAATCTCCAATATGACGAGTTGTACCCACCTCTCTTCTCGCAACCTGCGACATACATCCGCTTTTCTTCCACCGTGGAAGACTGCTGTGGTTGCCCGTACAACATGACAGAGGAAGACGATGTCTTTCTCAAGATCTTCAATCAGAAGTGCGGTGGCTCAGGTCGCTGCACAGAAGACGATTTCGAGGCAACTATGAACTTTTTCGAGGAGACAGCGCATGCGAAACAGCCCTACGCAGCTGTTGATAGCCCACCTGTGCTGGCATTTGCCGACATGGAGGAGGCCATGGATGCAACAGTCGAGGATAACGTCAAGCACTTCGCGAAGCACATCTATGAGCATTGGAAGTCGCGCCGCGCTGTGACCGGAAATCGTTCATTGGAACCTAATCTGAAGGTACGTTCAGCCAATGCATTAGCCGAGGGTTTTTGTGAGAGAGATACTGACTTTTCACTCCAGTTCGAAACCGGACAGGACACCGACGATAGCGACCCGTATGTCTGCTTCCGCCGTCGCGAAGTTCGCCAAATTCGCAAGACTCGTGGCCGAGACGCGCAGAGTACCGAGAAGCTGCGGCGACTTCGCAAGGAACTTGAAGATTCGCGGCAGTTGGTTGCTTTCGTGCGCCAGCGCGAGGTTGCGCGCAACGAGATGGTTAGCATGGACCAACGTCTCTTCCGACAGCGCTCTGAGGTCAAGGACATGAAGCGGAAGCTGAACATCAAGGATGACGATGAGGACCTCATCAACCAAAAGGTTTGTTTGTATCCGCCCTTCGCTAATGGTAAGATTGCTAACACTTGCCTTTATAGCCCAAGAAGAAGTCGCAGCCCGATGTACCATCTCGGCAACCCACTGCTCCTCAAATCCGCATGCCTCTCAAGGCTGGCTTGCAGGGGGCAGAGGATTTGCAGCTTCTGGAAGATGTTCAGGCAGAAAAGGAAAGTGAGATCATGCGCGATATCAAAATGAACATCGCCAAGCACATCAAGTGGAACGAAGGATATGTGGATCACACTCGTGCACCCCTCTCTCCTGCTGTGGAGAAGACGTTCGATGAGGCTACCTTCCGCCATGCTATAACCGCGCAACTTCCAACGCCACCCTCTTCGAATGCATCCGACGCAATGGATACATCGCCAGATGTCACCAGTCCTCTGGCCGCCCGAGACAAGCTTGCTCGGCGAGCCGTTGATCTCCATGAAGAACCATCTCGTATGCCGTCATTCCGACGACGAGTAGGTCGGGGCGGTCGTTTGATGATTGATCGGCGAAACGTCGCGGCATCCCGAGTCGAGATGGACCCGCTCAAGGCCGATCGATTCAAGTTCGATCAAGAGGATTCTGACGAAGATATGTCCTATGATACCGACGGGTTCAGCATCCAACTCATGCAGCACCGTGCCATTACCATGGCCAAGGCTCGGGAGCAGGCCGCGGTGGCTGCTCATGCGCAAGCGCAGGCGCAGGCGCAGGCAGCCCCGTCCCGATTCCCACGAGTAATCCAGGATTCGTTCGGGAACCCCATCCCTCCTGCAGGAAATGCCGGTAACCCCACGGCTGCTACCTCGTCTGAGGGTTGATAATGATGTCTTCTTTTCCCCGATTTGCCATTTCTTTTTTGTTCGCAGCATTTGGCGGGCGTTCCGTGTGTTTGTTTTCTCCATCTTTTCACCTCTTCACCAGATTCTCCAATACTTGTATTTTTAGTTTCACCTCACGCTTTGACGAATACCGTGGGTGACGAAGGGTTTTTCGTTTCATCGTCTTGAAGACCTGCCCGAGCCCTCTTCTTTCCCTTGCCCCTTTGACGCTTACCTGCCGTCATACTCCATGCCGCCGTTTCAATTCTGTTGCAGGAGGCCGTCGAGCGGTTGGGCTCATTCTTTTGCACAGCAAGCCTGCTGGTCTCTGCATCCGTTAGTGTACATATTATTATTACCCTTATTACCCCCTTCTTATTCTCTTTCTCTTTTATTCTTCCTGCGGAGGGGCGCTCGGTCGAAGAGACCGCTGATTTGTATGATGGATAACCGAAGTTATGTTGCCTGCAATGATGGGAAAAAAAGATAGGACAAAAAGACACTTCCAAAATCTAACAGAAATATGATACTTCGCGAATATTCTCTGGTCGCTTTTGCTTTTTCTTGTCGGGATTGTAGCGAGTAGTCCCTTAGGAGGTTTGTCGGACCCAAGGCAGACGACTTTCAGGCTCTCGTTCTCAATCAGAGTCTGCGGGCCTTCGGATCCCTCGTATCATAGCTATCACCGTTGGCAATCCTTTTGAGCGATCCTGTGGTCCCAGAAGGGTTGAGCATAGCCATCACGGCCTGGATGATCTCCTTTTCACCGATGCGGACCTGAAGGGCCATCTTTTGTCGCCGATTTGACCCTTCAAGGAACACGGGTGACTGTGGAGGAGGAAGGCCCGCCAACAGTTGAACGTCGTGAGAAAGTGAGGTGGCATATTGGGCCAGTTTGGTCTGTAGAGCCTTGTAGAGAAGAGCGGGCTGGTCCTCATCCATTGACGGCTTTGGTGGCTTGTTCCTAGATCGACGTTGTTCAAAGCCTTCCGGTGTCTGGCATAGCGTAGTGAGCAGAATTACAAGTTCTGCGGGGAGAATGTCTTCAAGCGAGGCGTCGTTGAGAGGCCTCGGAATCACGTAGCCATCGTCCAGAACGTCGTGCTCTTCAAGAAATTGAAGCTGGCTCGAAATCAGTCAATTTTCTCATATAATTTCGCTAATACAGTGGGACTTTTTGAGGGCTCTTGAAAAAACTTTTGAATACATACTCTGGGTTGGGACTCTACATCGCAGTTCGAAAGACCGGCTGCTTGGCAGATATCGCCCAAGGATATTTCAATGACGTCGAATGGAGCGTAATTGTCGGTCACATAGCCGTATCGACGTAGAAGGTCCGCACGGGGAATCTCTCCGTAGTCATTAAATATTTCTTCGCTCTCGTAGATTGGTTTGAGGGATTTCATGATCAGTGATCCCTCTTCTTGGTAGAGGCGGGCCTAATAAAAATATCAATCAGCATCATTAGAGATCTTGACGTATATATGATGAGAAGACCGATTTGCAAGACTCACATTGTTTCGGTCAGCGTCAGCGTTGAGCAAATCAGCCAGAGGGACCATGCCTTTGGAGAGCTGCTCTTCTTCATCATCGGTCAAATAACTCTCGTCTGCGTCTTCGGCTTCCTCTTCGTCGTCTTCAGACTTCTCAATGTCGAATGCATAAGCCATGATTAGAGATCCCATCTTGTGAGCGAGCTTGAGCAGGGATGAAGCGCCGGCATCGCCCTCATACGAGGCGAGACCATCAATAGGCGGGAAAAAAGACGGATTTTTCCGAACTATAGGAGCAATTGACTCCAAGATAGACTGATCGGCTCCTTGTTTGCCAATCTTGTCGACAATCGCACTGGCCTGCAACTCGTGCAACTCCGACGGTGACCAAAACATCAATGTGTCAAAGCTAGCGGGCAAGATTTGAAGATAGGGAGCCCATTTTGAGTTTGCACCTTTCAAATATTCGTAGAGCATGACCAGGATTAGAGACAACCAGGGGCCTAGGCTCTCCACATCTTGTGGTAGCAGGGATTTTAGGTCCGAGTTCTGCACAGCGAGGATCAAAGAACGTGGGATCGAGAATAGTTCTTCGCCTTCTTCGATATTTGCTCGGGCCACTGTAATTACAAGAGATTGTAATTATTAGGGACCGTACTTTCTCGTGGGACCTTTCGGGGCCAGTGTGGAGTTTGTGTGGCGGGAATTGGGAGTAAACTTACGGACACCTCGTCCTGCACCACTCGCTCGAAGATCAGCAAGGCGAATCTTAGGATTGATCCTGACACCCGGGTTTGCTTCCAGCCAGGCGACAAAATCATCCGACTGTTGTTGAAAGCTTGAAGAGTCGGGAAAGTGGGCGACGGAGGACATGGTGTAAGAGCCGTACGGAAGAGGAAGAAAATTAGAAAGCAAATGATATGCTAGACAGTTTCCTTCGGTTTCAGTCCTTGATTAGAACCAGGTCACGCCCCCTGAAGGGAGGTACAGCACGCTGAAGTCAGGGAGTGGGGGGAAAGGGGAAGGAAAAGGAAAAGAGTATGTAGATGGAGTCCGCGGATGCTTTCTGGGTTCGGAGAAACGGGAGTGCCGCTAACCGTTTTGGGTGGCTGATAACGATAAAGAAAACTATGCCACTTTGAGGGAAAGACACCGGAAACTTGGACAACCATCCGATTTGCTCCCTGCCGAGTCCCTCAGTCTCTCGTGACAAGCTGCCCAAGATGATCGCAATTGGAATGGAGGGCTCCGCCAACAAGATTGGGGTAGGCATCATGCTGCATCCCAAGGATGGCAGCCCCCCCAAAGTCCTGGCCAACATTCGACACACCTATGTTTCCCCACCAGGTGAGGGTTTCTTGCCCAAAGATACTGCTCGCCACCACCGAGCGTGGGTGGTGAAGCTAGTAAGAAGCGCTCTCAAGGAAGCGCGGGTGTCAGTTGAGGATGTGGATTGCATTTGCTTTACCAAAGGCCCTGGAATGGGTGCCCCGCTCCAAAGCGTCGCAGTTGCGGCGCGGATGATGAGTCTCCTTTGGGCCAAGGCTCTGGTCGGGGTTAATCACTGTGTGGGCCGTAAGTTTCTTGTCCCTTCTTCATCCGTGGTCCCCGAATGATTTGGTCCATACTCTGACCTCTTGACTTTCTAGATATCGAAATGGGCCGTCTGATTACCGGCGCCACCAACCCTGTCGTTCTTTACGTGTCTGGCGGTAACACGCAGGTTATCGCATATAGCTCTCAGCGCTACCGGATCTTTGGTGAAACCCTCGATATCGCCGTTGGTAACTGCTTGGACCGATTCGCCCGTACATTACACATCTCCAACGACCCGGCCCCAGGCTATAATATCGAACAGCTCGCAAAACAAGGCAAACAGCTGGTGGATCTCCCATACGTTGTAAAGGGCATGGACTGTTCATTCTCTGGAATACTGGCTGCGATTGATGCACTGGCGGCTAAATGGGGATTGGATGGAGAAGAACGAGCAAGAGAGGATGTCGCAGAGACTACAAGCGAGGAAGCGCAAGGCGAAGGCTCTGGCCGGAAGCCGAGTCGAGCCGATCTTTGTTTCTCTTTGCAGGAGACGGTGTATTCGATGCTTGTTGAGATTACAGAGCGTGCAATGGCACATGTCGGATCTAAACAAGTACTCATCGTCGGTGGCGTGGGTTCTAATGAAAGACTACAAGAGATGATGAGTATCATGGCACGAGACCGGGGTGGTAGTGTGTATGCCACTGATGAACGCTTTTGTATCGATAATGGGATAATGATCGCGCAAGCTGGTATGCTGGCATATCAGACTGGCTTCCGGACTCCACTAAAGGAATCAACTTGCACACAGCGATTCCGGACGGATGAAGTATTTGTGGAATGGAGAGATGATTAGTTGTTGTGCACAGTGCGGTAGCGACATGGGAATAAAGGACCACCCAAAACCGATTTGAAATATATACGATCACATGTTATGAAGTCAGGATACCTACCGGTTGGAAAGAAAAGAAAAGAAATATTAGCAACTCACGAAGATACGACTGGCCGGTGCCACGTCTATCACTTCACCGACTACTGCCCTAATAGTCAATCATAATTCCAACGTTTACTGCCATTCTTGCCTCAAGGTAGACGTGGCACTCAATTTGGAAATCAATGGGTGCCCCTGAAATATACACTCGAAAAAGGAGGCATAGAAGCACATGCACGGCTCGAGTTCTCAGCAACTTAGCTATTTTAGTGGGGGTCTAACATGCACTACTACTGTGAGCCCGGCAGAATGACCACACCACCGTATTCTGTGCCTGTGTCAAGTATATATATGTTCTCCACTAGATAGAATAGATCAACCAACAACCATCTGTTCACTCACATTCATCTTCACAATCTCGATCATCCGTTTCCATCCTCGCCAGAAGCGCAGTCTGGCAAGCCTACACGAGTGTAGTGTAGGATGGAAGTGATTGTGTGTGTGTGTGTGTGTGTGTGTGTGTGTGTGTGTGTGTCTTCTCTGCCATCCGAGTGCTCTCTCGTGAACGAGCCATCGAGCGCATCCCCCGTATTCACTATGTATCCACCCTACTGAGTACATTCGAGATATTCATAAATTGACCAACTTGGCAGCTGAACTACAGAAGAACGCTCAAAATGTACCATGCACAGTAAATATGTTAGTTCAATTGTGGGGTTTTGATATGTCATTTATATTCACATCAACGAGTTTGAGGAGCCAGTCCACGCATTGTCGCATTGCTCATTCAGTAATATCGCCAGTTGGTTTATACAAAATCGTGGTGACATACTAAGAATCGAGTGGCAAAAAGTCAGCAAAAATTTACCATGTATTGATGAGTGGAGTCGGGTCCTTACCTTTCGTTTGTATCTGGTCGTTACGCTCGTCGCAAGAACGCCATTCTTGATACTGCTTGTAGCAAGATGGTTTAGAACGGTGTGGTTGGGATAGTTGAGAACACTGCTATCATCTTTGGTTGGGGTGGTGCTGTTGAGAATGGATTTACCCAGAAACAAGGGTAAACTAGGCGGAGTCGGTGTATCACCGATGACATTTGCAGCTTGCAAATATGCCGGACTGTCTTCCTCTTTATCCAGATCAGCAAGGAATTGCGGAATTACACTTCCAAAATCGCCCGGAGGAACCTCTTCTTCAACCTCTTCCTTCTCCGGGGGTCATCGGCGGTCTCTTCTGATTTTCCATCTTTAGAACTATCCGGGAAAGCCTGTGGGGGGTGGGCTCCCGCAGAAGTCGATGATTTGTCTTGGCCCTTGCGAGCATCATCGGCGCTTATTTCCATATAGTTCACCAGGTGATTAGTAAAATCAACCGCAGTCGGAAGAGTATCAGATGCCCGCATTTCGCCGTCAACAATAAATTTCAGGTGGTGCGTTCCGGGTCGGAGGTTCAGTGTTGTCGACATGACCGCGCCATCATGGTCACTACTGAATCTTTAGTATAGCCACGGAAAGAAGCCTTGTAGGAAGAACGATTCGCCTACCCTCGTTGCAGCCGGAATTTCTTCTCCCAATTCACAAAAGTTCCAGTAACATATACCTTTTGTCCCGGCGCAGTCCATTCAATGACCGCTGGTACAGCCTTTCCAACGCCACTGGTAGTGAATGGTTGAAGCTCATCTAGCTCCTCGCTATCCATCGTCTCTGTGCTGATATTGGAGGCTTCCGGGTTCATGTGTTCATCCAGGAGTCGGTCCGCCGGCATAGATTGGATATGGGAATCTTCTGGGCCCATGATCGGTGAGCCGGGTGTAGCCGTGGCATCTCCGATAGGCAGTGGTAGCCGTGGAGGGTGGTGCAAATGCGTTGAGGCGTTGTAGTAAGAATTGGGAGGCGGGCCCGAAGGTGCCATTGAATCACGACCAGCAGCGTGACGCGAAACCGGGACCTGCATCGGGTTGGACAAGTCTGGGGTGGGCGCATCGTGATCATATTCAGTTATCGGTCCGACGCGTCTTTCCGGCCTCCCTGGAGCCCTGGCAGATGAATCCGCAGTATTTCGTGACTGGAGCCGCTGTTGGACAGAGCCTTGATAAGCTGCCGAGTGGCCAGCAGCTGTCTCTCTGGACGCGGAAGGGTCCGCTACAGTCGCCTTGTGTGTGGGAATTGCATGGAGGGAGGTTCGGCGAACTACTTTGCGATCACCAGAGGCATTGGGAACATGGCCCGATGGCGCGTCGCCAGCCGGACCTTTAGAAGGGTTGTTGCCCATCGAAGGCGGGGTAGGGGATGAGTTCGGGTTCAGATCGGACGTCGACGGGAAGGACGGAGTAGATGGATCAAGAGGGCGGTGTAAAAAAGCGTGGGCTCGATTGACAGCATGCAGACGTGGTAATCAGATCATGTCCGCCCGGCCGTACGAGGTCGAGAGTCGAGCCCATGACGCCGGCGAGACTGATCGGGCTAGGGCTTAGGGCTGGAGCGTCGACGGGGGTTCCCCAGATTTTGGCCTGAAAAGCTGCAAGAAAGATACAATGTAGTCATATCTACGAGCAATTCTCCTCTTTTTCAGCTGCAGTTCCTTGCTATGGCACCACGCTTATCCCCTAATATACTTACGCTATGTACAAATACCGTGTGTCGTGCTCAGATTCACATTTTGTCACCAAAAAAAAGATGGGAACAGATCCCATTGGACGTTCAACAAAAGCTCAATGAATGGAAGAAGAATCAATTCCAACACGCCCAACTCACTCTACACAGTACTTACCGGCACAATAGCAAAGGAGATGCTTGCTAGTCTGCAAATAGGATCAACAATCGCGCATCGACCGCAGAAGCTACCTTTGGTTTGGGATATGGGAGGTGATCAGCTTAGATAATGTAATTCACCACTGAGCAGTGTCCACTACCAAACGGTCAACACTACCCACTACCGAATATTCAAGATAAAATAAAGCCACCAAAACATCATTAATTCAAAAAAATAACTATTAAGGCACTAGATAATTGAATGGCCCATATTCTGGCTGCCGCTACACCTCGGGTGCCCGTTTGGCTGGTGGGGTGGGGAAAATAGGCTATTTAACTGATGCGGGCGGGGACTTTTCAACATGTTCAACTAACTGCACTGGCTGTACTAGTGATAGTTAGTAGGCCCTCTCCAACTGTAATACCCTGTTCACGTCGAAATAGGCGGTTTGTTCGTGCTCGTTTTTGCTGTTTCTTCTTATTTGCAGCACGTATTAGTATTTTCCTGTGCTAGTAGCGCGGCGTTATGTATCGAGAAATTGTAGCCTGTCAAGGGAAAAGTCACTGAGATCATTACTGCCTAGATGCCTGGCAGAATCGAGTGCATAACTGGGTCAGAACGAGCAGTCGGCACATAGGTATGAGACCCCTCTCCTGGAGGCCGGTACGCTTGAGTTCTTCAAGCGTTAATCTTGTGTTTACGAGAATACACGAATCCTACCCTAAGTCCCTCTTGCCTACCACCTAGTTACCTGGCGCCAACCAACCTGGCTATTTTCTCCACACACGTTAAACAGTATTAAACTATTCACGTAAAGACTTTATGTCCTTATTCTGAGCACGCTAATGTTTAAAGTCCTTTAGCGTTTAATAAAGGTTGATAATTAATCCTGATGGTTGGGAGGGGGGATTTCTATAGTCGGCAAGTAGAATATTAGCTATATCTCTCACAGTAGAGGGCCTAGGTGCTGTACCACGTGAATATATAGATAAATCTACTATATAAGTGAATATTCTTCGAATTTAGTCAATTTATGACTATTCGCGTGTGTATCAATGCGAGATAGTGTGTACTGGAAGCGACGCGTGAGTGTTGAACGGAATATCTGGTAACGTGCTGCGATCGAGCAAATAGAGTCGGCATAGGAATTTTGAACATCTCTGATAGCATATTTGATAGCTAGTAGGATTTTGCCTTCCTGTTCGATGAGTCTCGGCTTGAGTGAGCGTGTTTTGGTGGCATGGTGGATGGTTGAAGATGGTAGGTACGCGCCGGAGCGTGTTTTTCGGCAGAAACGGCCACTTCCCATTGATTACGTTATATGACCCACGATTCCCGATTAGTCATTAGGCGCGAGTTCCATGATAGGATGTGTTGATGTCATGAGACTGCTGGGTGCCTGTCAGTTGACAAGGTCACCAAAAACACTCCTCATGTTAAAGATAGAACGGGCCATGTTCAAAATGCTCCCAGGTATTCTCTGGGGCATTCGGGGTAGCGCTCATTCTTCCGCAAAAATTTATGAATAAGTGGTGATGAAATGTCCTGGCACTACCGCAAACGGAAGGAAACCTTGATAGCTTCCGGCTCCGGATCCGCCAACTCCTCGTTGCAACTTCCGACAATAGATATTGTTCCCAGGGTAAAATTCTCGTGGAGAAAGGCTTGGACGCATGAAGATGGGTCGGGGCGCTGCATCGGGATCATCGGACAGAGAACGGCGCGTGCCTGCGATGATCGGGTCACCCAGCCCTATACCGAAGGGTATGTAATGCTGATAACATCGCCAGCGGCCGTCGGTGGCCCAGTCCCATGGTCCGTTTTCGTGCATCTTTATCATTGTCCCAGGCCCTACTTCAAGGTCAACAGATCCCCCCCTCGTTCTTCTTCCCTTGGAAGTTGCTGCCACCTGCTCGTCACGCGATGAATACCGCATCAACTCCAATATGATATTTCAGCTCGACCCATGAATCCCCCGAGACCTCATCAATCCCAATAGTCGGCCTTCCTCATGCGATCCCATCATAAGAAGAATTTGAAGACACCCCGTCTTAGACCAAAGGCAGCACACGCCCAAATCCCTATGGCTTTGATCCAGTCTCCTCCTGGCATGCCAGAGAGACTTCTCCGAGCGACCGAGAAGCTCAAGACAGCTATCAAAATGAAGCCGTGGACCTCAACCCGTCAGCGAAAACAACAGAAGGAGCAAGCCGACCGGTGCTACCTCCTGGAATTGCCGACCGAGCTGCTGCTGGAGATCAACTCCCATCTTACGCTAATTCCAGAGGCAGCTCTCGCCTTGACCTGCAAGCGAATGTTTGCAATTTCGGGCGAAATACTCAGCTCGAGGTCCCTACGCTTTACACGAGATTTTGCACCGCTCTTCCACCATTATCGCAATAGCCATAACTTTGTCACTCCAAGATGGCAGTTCATCAATCTGTTGGAGAATGGCCGTTGGCGTGCATGCTCGAAGTGCCTGAAGTTACATCCTCGTGCAGCATTTTCATCTCGAGAAATCAGGCGAAAGCCCGAAAATCGGACCTGCAACGTGGGTGAATTGGCCGGCATTGTCGATTTATGCCCATGCAAGAAAATGACCTTCCGTGACAAGATGGATCTTGTTGACTATCTACGAGTGCGTCAGACTACACTCAAGGCTTTGAAAACACAATTCAGAGGCACAGTCTCCGGTCGTTATCTCTGGCACTCGTGTACCGAGAAATACGGGCCAACGGACTTGAAGGTGTCATTGTTCCCTGAGCTTAATGAATATGACCAACTGGTCATTCGTTCCGAGTATCAACTTACCACTCAATCTGGCCAGGTTGGCAAGGAGGAATATATGACGCCGCGATTTGGGTGTGCTCATCGATCTGTCGATCTGTGGCTGTCAAGCGTCTATCAATCCACCATTTGTCGCCTGTTTGATTCATTCTGTACATCCTGCCGAAGGATTACTGTCTGCAGCGCGTGTGAAACGACGCTCAGGTGCCCTCGCAAGCAACCATTCCATACCGAAGAGTGTGGCAAAGCGACGTACACTTTCTGGACTGAAAGATGCCTCGGTGGTATAGACCCCATCCCAGACGCTGCTTGGGGAGCTCAAAGAATCCACCCCGCAGAGCCCTCCATCAGTGTGGAGAACTGCAATGAGCTCTGTCCTTGGACGGTACGAGAACATCCCCCGCTTGCCTTTACCCCGAGCATCGGTGAGGAGGTTATCCAGCCAGCAATCAGCGAACAACCTCTGGATTCCCTGTATTCTTCTATTCGCATGATGTAAAGGGGTGTTCGATTAATGTTACATTGGATTTCCAAAGTTCTAATACCTCTGAATCGGTTTAATGGCGTTATTCATGTCCATATACATGCGAGACCAGATATATATATATATGAGCTTTTATGTACACAAACAGTACTCTATGGATTTCGAGCCCGCGCATTTATCCCGTGCAAATGTGTAGAAAGGCATGCTTGATCATCCCCCAGTCCCATCGTGTATACACTAGATTGCCCTCAGGGACCCACTTCCCACAGAGACGCAGCCGAGCCTATCGCGGTGCTTATCAGCTGATCGCCCGCGCTTGGAGTTTCTCCGCCCCGACGCGACTCTCGGAGATCACGACGCTTGCAACTCGCGCGCTTTGGGGATCAGCTTCAGCTTAAGCGTATCTTAGGGCGATGAGCTTCCCACCGCCCCATCCCGGTCAATACCCGCAGTATGTCCATTCGCAGTATCCGAACGGCCAGCCTCCACCGCAGCAGGTGCTGTACAACAATGTCAATGTCGTTTCCTCGCCGTCGCCATATAATGGCTACGCCAAACCGCCCGTATACACCCAGGGGATGATGCCCTATCCTGCATATCCACAATACCATCAACAGTCGCAGCAGTCTGCTCCACAACCACCACCCCATTCTCTTCCGCAGCTGCAGCAATCTCCCCTCATTCATCCGCAACAGCAACGGCCTCAGCAGCAAATACCGCCCCAACAGCCTCCGCATCCTCAGCTTCAGCAGCAGCCTTCATTTCCTCACATGCAGCAACAACAATCATTCCCCCAGCCGCATCAATCTCCGCGGCAACTACAACAACAATCCCCACGCCTTCAGATGCAGCAGCACGGTTCATATCCTCAGCTCGCTCAGCAATCACCACGCCTAAATCTACAACAACACTCGCCACGCCCTCAGGCGCAGCAGCAATCCCCACATCCCGGAATATTGCAACAGTCTTCATACCCTCGCATACAACAGCAGTCTCCGCAAATCCAACGGCAGTATCCCTCTGTTTCCAATTCACATGGTCAACCTCCTATTCCTCAAAAGTCACCTGCCGATTCGGTACAACATATGCATCCCGCAAAATCAGCTCCAGCTCCAGCTCCAGCTCCAGCTCCAGCTCCAGCCCCAGCTCCTACTCCCCCTTCCCAACAACAGGAGGGACTGCAGCATCAATTTATCAACCCGGCTGAATTATTTGTTCAGCCACCATTGCCAACTGCTCCAAGGTCTCGATACATGCCCTCTCCGCAAGTCGCCGAGTCAAACCTAATCTCTGCACCGGCTGCCAGCGAACTACCTCCAACTCCATCAAGTGCATCCTCAACGCCGGCTTCTGCACCAGTACCCGCAACGAAATCGGTCCAAAATGTGCCTGATGCAAGCTCACAACAGAATATTTCAAATGCAGAAGACAAGGGACAACAAGTTTTCGAAGCTCAGCCACCGCAGCCGTTCACCAACTCCGAAACCGCTCATGACGAAGTGGAGCGTCCGCCCCTATGTCTACTCCCAAGCCAAACCCTCTACAAGCCCAGTCTACGCCGACGCCAATGAAGAATGCGATACCACAGGTGATGATTCCGGCGCCATCCCCGGATGTCAAGATCAATATGCAAAAGCAACACACCAAGAAGCAACCTCAGAAGCGAAACCCCCGCCAGCAGACGATAGAGAAGCCAGTGAAGTCTACCAAGTCCCCGGTAGACTACCAGGTTTTGCTCCTGTCACTAGCAGATGAGTACTTGAATGCCGCTCATCGTCACGGGACTAAGATGGCCTTGGCAACTCGACAGGCTGATGTTGAAGAATACTACAAGCTGATTGCTACTGGTCTTGGCTGTCTCGAGGCTGTTTTGAAGGTAAATGTTCATTTCCTGAATCTTCCAAGTCAACTCGCTCACTTATCATTCTCAACAGAACTGGAGGCTACAGCCTCGCAAGGAAGCTTTGGTGAGACTTCGCTATGCACGAACACTCTTTGAGGAGACGGAAAATGACCTCGAGGCGGAAACGGCCTTAAGTAAAGGCGTAGGTCTCTACTAAATCCCATCCCTCTGAAGGGTCGGCTAACTTCCTTTTTAGATCGATCTCTGCGAGCGCGTACGTCGCACTGAACTTGTTTACCGTCATTTATAGGAAAACTAACTCGTTCTAGAATCGCATGTTAGATTTGAAGTACAGCATGCAGCATCTTTTGGCGCGCATGCTCCACAAGACAAATCCCAAGGCCTCTCTCAAAGCGGTCGATGGAATGATTCAAGATGTAGAAGCGTATGTGGCGGTTTTTCGTCAAATGCCCCCATGAACCACGGAGCTAATCGAGTTATAGGTATCGACATGCGGCTTGGGAATATGCGTTCCGCTTTCTACGCGTGTCGCTGTCCTTATCAACTCCATCCCACCAGGATTTTGTCCAAGCCCTCCAGCATCTCTCCAAGATCGCAGCTATGGCGAACCGCAATGGTGATAAGGCCGTATCAGCCATGGCAGCAGTAATTGAGGCCCTGGCACATCTCCAGCAAGGGACAGGCTCCGACGCTATAGAGCAGGCACAGCGTGCTGTGGCGATCGCGCGAAGCCATCAGCTGAACGATGAACTTCGTCACATCCCCCAGCTTGTGACGCTGATTCAAATGGTTGATATTTGCTGCAGCTTGCTTGAATACGACGTGAATCAAGCTGCGCAAAAGTTGAAGATAATGCAATCTTTGGTGGACGAAACATTGAACGACCCATATTGGCGACTTGATGGTTCATTCTCCGTTCCGCTCAACGGGAAGTCGGCGGGACCATCATCAATCGACACAGGTGATATTCTGCAGGTTCAAAACGGAACACTGCTTTTGAGTTTCAGCTGGCTGCCTCAGCATGACCTCTATGCGCTTTCGTACTTCTTGAGTTCGATCACTCTGAGCGCCAAGAATTCATACGATGGCCGAAAGGCAGAGAAGTACCTTGATGAAGGACTTCGGATGATCCAAGGTAATTAAACACCACTGCTATATATGTGGCTTTTCATTCGCAGTATCTAATGCCTATTCACAGGAGATTTCAAATCGCCGCAAGAAATTCCAGAAGCGATGGTCAATGCATCGCGACGTGTGGAATGGCGTCGATCTCTCTATTGCAATTTTCTTTTACAGCGAGTTTTCCTGATCTGCTCTAGGACCGACTGGGATCTAGCCAATCAGTCGCTGCAAGAGCTACGGCAATCCACTAAAGAGATTGATTCCAGTCTGCCGGAATCTATTGAATGCCTAATTGCATATGCTGCCGGTACTATCGCCCAGGCAACTGGAGACCTGTCATCTGCGTTGGCTATCTTCCAATCTCCCTTGCTATCCTTACCTACTTCAACCAGCAAGTCCTCCCGCAATGATCCCTGCCGGGACACTCGCGTTCTTTCGGCGCTGAACACCGTTCTCATTATTCGGGATCCCTCACATCCTGCGCATTCCCATCTTCCAGCCGTTTTGGCAACACTCGAGCCCTTCTGCCAAACCAGCCCGAACAAGTACATTCAGGCGGCCTACTTTTTGGTTTGCTCGACCGTGCATACTGATTCCACGATACAGACCAAGCAGTATCTACAACAAGCCTTGCAGTCTGCTACGGCTATTAGCAACAGTCAGATAACATGTATGACGCTCACATTCATGAGCTGGAAATACTTCCGCGGCGTCGTCGGCGAGCAAGCTGAGAAGAGCGCCAGAGCCGGCCGTGCTATGGCCAAACGGGCAAATGATCGTCTATGGGCCAGCGTCACTGACGAGATGCTCGCTGACACACTCGAGCGACAAGGCAAAGGCGAAGAGGCTCGCGGAGTACGAGAAGAGGGCCAGCGACTGGTTATGGGCCTTCCACCAGGCTTGAAACGCCCAGCCTAACCATCGGTCTTGGCTACGAACAGGCACAAGCATGGTCGACAATGTCAGGTATCTGCTTTGATCACGGCTTCATTGAGCCACACGCTATTCTAGAGACGCTTTGGTTCCTTCGGAAGGCGTTTCTATTTATGATACCATTTCATGGCTACTAGTACTTTAAAAAGGCGTCCCTGTTATTTCAGTCTTTAGATACCCTGACAATGCGATGCAACATTGGGTGTCACTCAGTCGAAATGTGCAATGCGAAATGATCAGACCCCCAGATGCCTTGTCCGACTCGAAACTCAAGACCCCATAGAGCATATGCAACAAAATCCATTCGATTGCCTTGGTATATCTGAAATAAGAGTAACCACCAGTATTAGTACAGTTGTACGGCATCCAGTATAGCTAAAGACTCCAGTAAGCACGGGCGTATAGCGCGACGGCATACTGCGAAAAAAAAAAAAAAAAAAAAACAAGGATAGGAATAAGAATAATTAGAGGACCGCCTCGACTGTGACTCCATGCCCATAATACGCCGGCAGTGTTGAAAAAGTTACTTCCCTTATCCCTGGACTGGGGACCACTGCAGAAATGCCGCAATCAATATCAAACGCTACAATTGACCAACAAAGAAAGAGTGCCTGTTTGGAAGTTTTCATCACCCAAGTCCGGCCCAGGCCCCCCGAATACGACGCGCCAGTTGGATATCTTTCTGCATTATAGTGACACGTTTGGCGTGTATCGCACACAGATTGGTATCCTCGAATAGATGGACCAGAAATGCTTCAGCAGCTTCTTGAAGCGCTTGGATAGCGTGGGATTGCCAGCGTAGCTGGGAGCCTGTTTCTGCGGGTAGCATATCCAGCGCAACTTCACGCACTAGCCGCGCGAATGGGAGCTTGGCGATCAGCAGGTCATAGGAGCGCTGGTATTTTCGAATTTCTTTGAGAGCGACAGTTCCGGGCTTGTAGCGGCGGCGACGGCCCTGAGGGGTTGGATCTCCGGCTTTGTTGGAGGAGGATGGTTAGCTTGTTTGGGAGTTGGTTAACCTCGCCAATGCCGACCGCAGCATGGGATCAAACATAGGCGAATTGGGCTGAAATCGCGTCAAACATACGCTGAATATTTGAAACCCTCCTTCCATCAGATTTCCTTTTCTCCTTCGCCTCTGCCTGCGACCTGCGCGCTTTTGATGGAGAGCCAGAAGCGGCTATTGTTTTGGCTGGAGGGCGACGTTTCGTTGGCGTACCAGAAGCATGGGGTGCCACTCTGGTAGCTGTTTTTGTTGGCATCGTGTCTCTCGATGGGACGATGGTTGCAGGAGTAACAGTGTGGAGTCGCGATATTCAGGGCGATATTTAGAGGGAAACGAAAATCACTTCGATATGGCGCCGCAATTCGATGTATGCAGGCTGTCAATATGCGTCCAGATCGCCCTTGCAGAAGCTGATGGGAGTGGCAAGCGAAGCGGTCAAGCAAAGGTCAATCCCTTCAGGGTGGGAGGAGGGTGGGGTCCAGAGATTTGGGATGCGAAGAATGGAAGTGGCTGGGGCCGCAATCCAACTCGTCCGACTGCGCGTCGCGCAGGCTGGGCGCGCATGGTCACGTGCTTGGCGACACTCGACACAGCGTGGCTTATCTATGCGCATACTCCGAGGATGACCACTCTACTCTGCCTTCACATTCGACATCATGGCAGCCCTGTGGGAAAACAACGGGCCGATGGGCCAGTTCCCGCTCGAGCAATGGTTTTATGAGATGCCTCCAGTGACGCGGTGGTGGACCGTGGCCACGGTGGCCACCTCAGTGCTGGTGCAGTGTCACATTGTGACTCCATTCCAGCTCTTCTACAGCTTCCGCGCCGTCTATGCCAAGTCACAATATTGGCGCCTCTTGACCACCTTTCTTTACTTCGGACCTCTTAACCTTGATCTCCTGTTCCACGTCTTTTTCTTACAACGCTACTCACGTCTTTTGGAGGAAACCTCGGGCCGCTCGCCAGCCCAGTTCGCCTGGCTCATCTTTTACGCGATGACATCGCTCCTCATAATATCGCCATTCCTCTCTTTGCCCTTCCTCGGAACCGCTCTCTCGTCTAGTCTCGTCTATATCTGGGCGCGTCGCAATCCGGAGACCCGCCTCAGCTTTCTGGGTCTGCTCGTCTTCACGGCACCCTATCTACCTTGGGTTTTGATGGCTTTCAGCCTCATCGTCCATAAGATCGTGCCCAAGGATGAACTCTGCGGAATTGTGGTCGGCCATGTGTGGTACTTCTTCAACGATGTCTACCCGAGTCTCCACGGCGGCCATCGTCCTCTCGACCCGCCCATGTGGTGGCAACGACTATTCGAGGCCGTTGATGGAACACACCCGACGGATACTACCAACCTCAACCAAGAGTTTGCCGCCGCCGCCGCACCTGAAGTCCGATGAACACATGATGAGAGCCATTTCCACTTTGCGCGATGGGGAATACTTCCGAGCAATATGAGTGGCGTTGAAATCCAATGCCGGCCACAGTGGGCGAGCGTCTACTTTTTTTGACAGCTGATGTGGCATGGATTCAAGAAATTAACATTGAAGCCTCGGCCCGGTTATATACACGTAGCGGGAGCGGGGCCATTCTCTGGGGTTGGGTTGCCCGGGCATCGTGTGGAACCAACAAGAACTGAGCAAACGTCACAGCTCATGTCACAGCCTCCCAGAGAGCCCCCAGTTTCTAATTTCGATGAATGGATGGCACAGAAAAGAAGATGGATGAGGGAAAGCCGTATGCCACTTGGCATGGCGGGGGTGGGGGTTCAGGATGCATTTTAAATGGTTGTTTACATTGATAGCGATAGATACCCTTGTTTTCCGGTTGTTCCTTTTCTTAGTTGGTTTTATCTTCTCCTAGTGGGAATTCAGTTGACCTTCTGTACAAAGCCGAATCCATGGATGCGTACTACTCGGTTAACAACCCACATGTACACACAACCCAAAATAGGATATACACAGTACAATGTACATGCTTGACCATGATGTATGTATCCCTCGCCCCCCAATTTTTTCAACGCCCCGTCTGCTTCATTTATGCCGATCCCCACGACATGGCGTTGGCCAAGACCCAAGCTACATCAGATGCGTAGAGGCTAAGGGCCACTAACGATTCGATCCGGGTATGGACATGGCCATCATAGGAGCACCATGACATCTCACGAAACGCAGCCCAGAATAGTTGGTGGCTCGGCAATTGAGATCATCGTGACGGGAAGCAGCCTAGGTGCAGGCCACTAACGTCATATTCGGCGAAGACGCTGATCGGTGCCAAAAGCATACAGCTGGAGACTGGGCAGTGAACGGCGGGGACCAAGACGAAGCGCTTCGCACTCCGCCCCAGAATGGAGCTGGGTTTGGGAAACAACCCGTGGGCAGTGCGTGGATTACACTGTAATTTCCAGGCAGCAGGCGCAAAACATTGGAGCAGCGAGAGGCCATTGGTTCGCCGTTGGACGTACCAGAGCCTTGCAGCTGGCAATTATTTTGGGGGCAGTGGAGACGAATTGGCGAGCAGTGGGCAACTTTGGGGACGCGAGTACGAGGGTGGCCTCGCAGTTGCCAATGCCTGCCCCGTGCGTGTACCAGCGTGAAATTGGGCGTAATCTGCGTAATCGCCCCAGCCTCGGGGCCCACCGTGGGGGCCACTTTGTCTCTAGGTCCACCAATAATGACACGACGAGCTTAACAGACACATGGGCGCGGCGTACACAACCGGGGCTCAGCCACCACAGCCTCGCTTACCTAAGTATTGAGTTTCGCCCCTTAGTGCTCCGCTAGTCCCTGTTGGGCGTGGCGGGCCCACGTTAAACCTAACGGAGGCTTGCGCGCGCAACGCTTCTCGAGCCCTTCGCATATCTCCTTTCTTCTTGGGCTTAGTCTTCGTTTCCCCCCACTCGTCGCTCCTTATTATCGTGATCTCTCCCCTATTTGTTTGTCGTCGCTTTTCGACTCGTGCGATCTTCCTTTCCTAGTGCACACCCTCCAATCCACTCCTCCTTTACCATCCACCCCGACTACCTACCCTCCCCCCCGGGGCCTCCCAATTCCCCCCTAACGCAATCTACCGCAATTGTCCATTGATCACCCACAATACCGAATTTTTCGACGCTTCGCTCCTCATCTCGCCAAGTCGACGGTCTCCGCCCCTATTATCCCGCGGCCTTGGGGCCCCCGTCCCGTGAGACGCTCACTCGACACGTCCGACAACGACTGTGGAATTTGTGGCTGGACAGCCTTTTCTCCCGCGGCTTACACCTCTCGGCTCCAGTTCCCTCGTCACGTCTTCACCATGCGACGCGGTCTTCTGATTTTCGTCCTGGTGAATCTTCTCGTCCTGTCGCTCCTGATCCGCAGTGTCTCGACCCTCCTCTCACTGCTTGTGGAGGATGCCGCGGCCGACGCGATTCACCGCGCGGAACTGCCGTCACCGAACTCCAGCTTGATCGAACAACGCCCGCAGATTATCCCCAAGATTATTCACCAGACATACAAAAACGAAACAATCCCAGAGGTGTGGCGCGATGCCCAGCAGAGCTGCATTGACCTGCACCCGGATTACGAGTATATTGTACGTCAACGATCCTTTCTGTGGAATCCATCCTTTCCTGTGCCCCCTGATTCAAATTAAGAGGCCTTCATGGCTAACGACTGTCTGCAGCTTTGGACGAATGAGAAATCCCGTGAATTTATCGCCGCCGAATACCCCTGGTTCTTGGATACTTTCGATGGCTACAAGTACCCGATTCAGCGTGCGGACTCGATTCGTTATTTCGTTCTGGCGCATTATGGCGGTACTTATATTGATTTGGACGATGTGTGTATATCCATTGACAAAACAACCTGTAACGTGGTCGCTGACAGTGTTTTCTAGGGGTGCAACCGCCGGCTGGATCCCCTACTTGCATACCCCGCTTGGGTGCGGCGCACCGTTCCCACCGGTATCTCCAACGACGCGATGGGCTCGGTCCCCCAGCATCCATTTTTCCTTCGGGTGATCGAGCTACTGCAACAATACGACCGCAGCTGGCTGCTCCCCTACATCACCGTCATGTATTCCACCGGTCCGTTGTTTTTGTCGGTTATCTGGAAGGAGTATATGCTGGATAAGCCCGTTGAGTCCGGCCGGGTTCGGATCCTCATGCAAGACGAGTACAATCGATTCTCGTGGAGCTTCTTTACCCACCATACTGGTAACAGCTGGCACGGCAAAGATGCGCACCTCATTTTCTGGGTAAGTGTATCAAGCACTGGTAACATATCGGGATTAAAGGCTAATCGAAATCCTTAGATGGGTCAACACTGGATGTTTCTCACCTTCCTTGGGTTCCTGCTCGCAGCCGTCGTTGGCTTCTGCCTATTCTGGACCTACGGGCGAGTTATGCTTCTCGGGGCCAAATATCGTTACCGATACACCAAGGTTCCCACAATCATCACCCCATCCCGCCTGTCATCTTCGCCCACTCGTCGAGCTCGGCGCTTAATGCCTACCTTCATCCGACGGGTGAGTTTTAAAGAAGACGAGGAAACTGGCGGGGCCACTGAGACTTCTTATGAGCTCGGTCGGCGGGACGACTAGAAATTTCTCGCGATTTTTCCCTGTATTTGTTGTCTATCGATACGGCCTTGGACACGATCTTTGCATAAGCATCTCTTGTACATCTTTTTTTTTTTTTTTACTTGTTTAGGAGCGCATGCATGTGTTTCAATCTCGTGGCGGGGTCCGGGATTGGTCGCTTTCGCCTGGTGCACCATTGGGGTTTTCCTTTTCATTTCGGATTTGAACACACAAGCCAAGACCTGGGCTTGTTACTCTTGTTCTTTTCTCTTCTTGACCTATTTTTTACTACTATCGGATTTTAAAACAAACTAGACTTTAATTCGAGACCAGGGGGCGAACAATTCTCAGACTTCGAGACATACTGAATCTGAACTTACGCGCAATGCAATTATTGCGTATGGCTTATTCTCACCCACGATCATTGCGTAAACAGTCCAGTTTCGGAAACCTTTACTTGCCGCATTCAAATTCCAGCTGGGTCAGGGGCATGATGATGCCATGTATACTTGGTGTAAGAGACATTCTTGTATAATTCTAGATTCAATCTATGATACTCTATGCACACATAGTATTGCCGGGTCTCGACATGTAGCACAACACAATCCATTAGCCATTCTGACACAATCCAGTATGTGTATATCAAACAGCCTGCTCGAATCGAAAGCCTATATGGCACATCCGCGAGGCGTAAAATGCACCGGATTAAGCATTTTCAACCAGCTCATCTTTGGCTCCAGTCTTCTCAGTGTCATCAATATGAGCCAGAATATCAGTCTGGTATGGCATCTCTTGGGCAATCCGAACAGGATCAAAAATTGAATTCGACTCAACAAAAATTTCGTCGATTTCCTCCAATGTACGACCTTTGGTTTCTGGGCAGAAGAAGTAAAAGCTGACACAGGCGAACGCACTGATGCAAGCATAGACAATATAGTATCGCCAGTGGATGGTGGCGAATCCAACCGGTGTCACCTCCGCCAGAAGGAAGTTGAAGAGCCAGTTTGCAGCTGCCGACATTGCTGTGACCTTGGCACGAGTGCGGAGGGGTGCGATCTCCGCTGCGTACATGAATGGGACGAGAAACAGCCCAATGGGAAAGCAGAAGAGAGCCATGAAGTAGAACAGAATAGAGGCGCCGGCGGCAGACGTATTGGAGAGATCACTCGAAAGACCTGCCAGGCAGGTCTGTGCAATGGTCATACCAGCAGCAGCTGTGAGGAGCAATGGCCGGCGCCCAACACGGTCAATTAGTAGAACCGCTAGACCCGCAGCCAGGAATTGCCAAATCTGGAGGCAGCCAGTAATGATACGCGCAATCGTACCGGAGTATCCTAGGTCAGACTATGAGGGTGAAGGAGAAGAATTAGTATGATGTAGCAGGCTCTTTCTTGGTCGTTGGGGTCTTCTTACCTCAAAGATTGTATCAGAGTAGAAGGTAATGATATTGACACCCGTCATCTGCGCGAGAATATTGACCGCGACTGCAATGAAGGTTCGATGCAAATGTCGGTTCTTCGTCAGTGCAAAGGGCGAGGTCGATACTGTCTCTTCATCGACCTCATCCTTGAACAGTGATTGCCGAATGATTTCTAGCTCCTGCGAGACACACTCTGATGCTGCTGGCATATCTTCCATTCGGGCTAGGACATCGGCCGCTTCTTCCATCCGACCACATCGAGCTAGCCAACGCGGGGATTCGGGCAAAAAGAGGATACATGAGACAACCACAAGAGCGAAGGTTCCTTGGAAGGCGATCGGAAAGCGCCAGCTCACCGAGTTCTCACTCACGTAGTATAAACTGTGCACCAGAGGCAAGAGATATTAGCAATCTGGTCTCACATTTATAGCCAGGCAGACAGATAAATGTATGCAATGTCCTTACCCAAACTCAAGCCAAGTCGCAAGGACAATGCCACCGATAGCAAACCATCCTTCTAATAGAACCATTCGTCCTCGAGCGTCTGCTCCCGACGACTCTGAGACATACATGGGGATTGTTGCGGTGAATCCACCGACACCAAGGCCTAGTAGTTCCAGTTAGCATGCGATGATGCCGATTGGGTTCGCCATCATGACTATGTATGGCATGCAAGCAGAATATACTCACCCGTGATAACTCGGCCAGCAATCAATTGACCGAGTGCAAATGGGCTTGCTTGTATTATCACGCCCACAAGCGCAATACAACCCGCGAGGAAAATGGTTTTACGGCGGCCTAGTTTGTCGCCCAGGAAGACGCACCCTAGTGCACCCAATGCACACCCAACCTCATAAATCGCGACAGTCGTTCCTATTCACGAATAGTGAGTCTCCGAAAAGCCTTCTTCTGTCGCTCATCCCAGTGCTCACCTTGGATAGTCGAATTATACGACTTCTGGCTACCAAGGGTGTTCACGGTATCAATTTGGGGGAAAACAGCAATGAAAGAGCCGAGGGTAAGCAGTCCATTGGCAACAGCCTGGTCATAACCCTGTAGCACAAACCCAACTGCGCCGATGAGACCGATGACCCGGCCCAGCGATTTGCCTCTAAGCGTGGTGAGTCCCATGTCTGATGACGACCTTGAGAGTGGACGAAGTTGAGATGATGGCTGGATGAGAGAAAACGAAAACCAAAAGGTGGAGTATTTGGCTTCCCCCAACCATAAACCTCCGCTTTCCGGAGTATTGCCATCCCTGCTGGAACCCCGAGATCGTGGGGACCCCGGTTCGGGGTGAACGGCAAATTCATAGTAGGCCATCGCCCGGAAGTTGGCCGAGGCCGGAGACAAGCCTTGCCCAGCCGGCGCGCACGGATCACCCCAGCGCCGAGCTGACTTCACCGACTCTCCCACTGGTCCCCTGTGTCTATTGCCCCACAACTCCATGCATGCGTGGGTCTGCCTCCTTCACACGCGATCTTTTGGATTAAATGAGTCTTCTGTTGGGTCGGGTTCAAGCTTTTCTCTTTTTTCTGCTTTTGATGTGATCAGGAGGTGAAAAAAAAGGGAAGATCGTCTCCGATAAACCCGATATGTCAATACCCAATAACCCACCAACCACCTATGCGATTGTACATTCCATACAGAATAATCACCACCTTACACGGGAAGGGCCCGAGACAGAGGACTGTTCCCAGGGCAAGAGTTTGTATCTTTAACTTCCAAGAGACGGACCTGCGCCTGGGGCCCGAGATGCTTTCGGGAGGAACAAAAATGGTATTACTCGTACATAGAACTATCCCAAACGAGCAACTACAATGGGCGGCAACTCTTGTTGCCAATTCTAATAGTTGTGCAGATACCAGAACAACCCCTTTCTCTCTGCCTTGAATTCTGAGGCACGGACGACAGGAAAAATAATCAGGCGGCCTATGGCTGGGTAGACGACTGGGTAGATGATCCACATAGATGGTGGGCAAGGAAGCAAGCCACAGGTACAATACAGAATACAGTGCTCAAAAAGCAAGGCAATGGCAGGGATAACAATTGATGTCGAAATTGACACCGGGTTTGACCTGGACTCTGATCATGCACATTTGAGACGTCAGGGAGGCGTGTGGCTACAGAAAATATTCACGTGGGAATTGACAGACAAAGCCATGGGATGCTGTCACTTATCTTAATAGAAATATCCAAGAGAAAATAGTCTGTAGCCCCTATATATTCTACAAACTAACCAATTACTATATATCTACAGATCTCAATTCCGCTAGGCACGGGACATTCTGAATAGTTGCATTGAGTTCCTAGAGCCCTTCACTTAACCCTAGTACTAAGTACGATTACATGTCTCGCCAGTTCGAGATTGAAAAATAAACCAAATTTCAGTTCTATTTGGAAAACACTATCTATATAACCACTGATGCATTCGACAGTTGTTGGCATGACACCCCACATATTTTGTTATATGCGCTATTGTTAACACAGCTAACAAATATCTCAAGGAGAGTGGTTATTGATAACAAATCAAGCATCAGGCATGTCAGGCATGCAATAATTCCGAGACCCTTCTTGAATGGGCGGGGTGTGGGGGCCAGTTATTTGTGGTGAAGAGACCCCCAGGTCTCACCTTGGAGCTTGGCGAAACTTCTGCAGTCTCTATAAGCACTGCCAATTGCATTTATAACTTTGGGGGCTAGATCCTATTCAGCACCTCGCCAGTAGATAGAGCCTGATTTATTATTAGAATTTCAAACAAAAACATGCATCCCTGGCGAGATAAGCGGGCTTCATCTTCCTGTCTCGGGGACCTATGCAGGGTCTGGAGCTCTGGGTATTGCCCGGTTTTTCCTGACACCCCCCCAACCAAATGATTAGCGTGTGGGCCCCAACGGTCCACCGAAGAAACAAAACATCCACTGGGCAATAATCATGTGAGCCAGTGTACGTAACCCAAATCGAGAAAATGGTGGTGACAGAAAACCCATCGAATATTACTGGAGGTAATTTTGCGTTGATGCGCGAAAATGTCGGAAATGAAGTGATTATAAGCCATATCGAAAGGTCGCATTACCGTCACGGGTATTATTCCTCTGGTTTCTCGCAGGAAAAGAGAGAGCGGGAAAGAATAGCAACAGCTGGAGTCCACTAAAACATCCTATGCATTGGGTTAGCGAGTTGATTCGCCATGTGGGGGGTTGAAGGTACACAGTGGACTTTCCAGCAGATAGGGTGCATTTTGGCATCGGCCTTTGAATTTAACCTTGGTTGCCGACATTGTTTGACCTTAAAATCGAGCAACTTCGCGAAACCTAAAGTCCAAGTGAAGAACGCAATCCGCCCCCATGGGTATCCAAATTGAATATCACCATTTAGAAGAGAACTCGACGCAAACAAATTAATCATGCCTTGAGTGCCACCGCAGAAAGCAAAGGGTACCCGAGCAGCAAAAGCCCCGACTGCGGCTAAAGCTGACGTGATTTCAGTGTAACCGTCAAAGAACATGCAATCACTGTACCGGTCGAAAAGTCGACCACCTTTGTGTGTACACGACCGGGAATCCGCAGAAGCATGAAATTCATCACCAACCTGATCGACTTGCAAGTCCGCCTATTGGAAATGCTGATCGGAGCTCTTCCAGTCCCATTTCGCCCCATGAGTCGAATGATGAGGCCGAGAAGGATGCTCTCAAATTCCTCGGCTATAGCAGTTATGCATCCCCAGATCTACATGATCTGCCTCTCGGGTCTTCATTGCGGGATTACTCATTGCCATCCAGACAATGGAAGTTGTGGCCAGATAAGTTGATGGCAGACTTCCTATTGAGGATATTTTTAGGGAGATCAATCGCATATATGAGGTGATTAATGAACCGTCATTCTAGGCAAAATATGCCGTTTGGTTGGTAGCGCAAGACGCCAAACTGTCTATGAAATTGAAGCAGGTAAGGCTACCTTTTTCTCGGTATCATCTGATCTGGCTTAGAGAGTGAATAAGTAGAGGAAATACTAAAATACAGTAGATATAGCTCGACGAATGCCCCATCCTTTGCAGCTTCGTCCTTTGCCGCCATCACCAGACGAGGTAGCCTCACCACAGCTAATTGCACAACTTCAGGCACTAGGAATATAATACGAGAACATCAAAATGTTATCAGTTCTCTTTGTTTTATCCTTAGAAGAGGCTTCTTGTGTATCAAAGATGATAGCAATACAAATTCGAATTCAAATGATAGAGATCCTAGCAGAGATATATTCCGATCGATGAAACAAAGCAAAGCAGCCTTATACCATGGAAGCATATGCGTAGATTCGATACAGCTCGACGGGGACAAGATTCTCATCGAAAGTACTGTTCTCTCTACATTCAGCATTCCCGGCTGCAATCTTTTCAAGGTCTCCATTTGCTCCAGAAAATTAGTCGACCTCCAGAAGATCAGTCGACATTGGCGTCTCAGGTTCCTTAGAACCCGGTCAAAGCTTTTCCCTTTCTTCACAGTGCAACTCCTGCTTTGGAGGGGATCCTACTGGTTCTCTGGTTGATTATTTTCTTCTCGGCAACCTCTGCTATATAACTGGCACTTGAGGGAAGAATTGATCATCACATGTACCTGTACTGCGTTCAATACTGCATGTACGATGACCACTATCGAATATGAGAGTTATACCATCATCAATTCAGGCCTTATATATGTAGGCAACCTCGTGCGGGTCCAGTCTCAACCAGTGATACATCCACATGTCTCGCGGTCTGCTTGACCACTGATCTCCTCTGTAGCCCCCAATCGTAGCAGACAGAGCTCATATCATTGATCGTCGGGCTTCTGTGGAGACCAACCCTATATGAATTGAAAGTAATGCTGCGCCAACCCATAAACATTCCTTTATACATGAATTATGACGGTTTCCATCATTAAAATTCTCGTGGCAGTGCAAGATAATAGGTACGAATTTGCGAATTATACATCGTTGACCGAGCCAGTAATGTGGATTATTAATTGACAGAGAGATAGTGAAGCATTTTTTAAGTCGTATTGCTAACCACAATTAAATGGACAAGCTTCCCGAACATCTTACTTTCGTCAGTGATTTAATCACTAAACTTGCTCGCACTACCTTTTTGCCACCTCAACGCATCCTAGTCTGCCAGCAACTTCGCTTCCATTCACCTTCAGACACTAAAACCACCACTTCCAGTGAATCAATTGGAACAGCAAAGCAGACTGCTATCATTGATAGCAGCCCTTATGAGCCAAAGACTTTGGACCAGTCCTGCTTTTTGAAGTAGTCCGCCACGCTATTGAGCTTGGGTGCATGTTCCAACTATATATGTTAGCGTAAAGCACCTCTCACGGTATGGCATGGCACTCACATCCTGGGGATGTACGACGGTTGGATCCCCGCCGTAATATCCAAACTCCGTCCAATACCCCCAGTTGTCATCAAGTTCCCGCTGTAGCTCCGGGGGAAATGGAACAACGGACTCTCCCTTGGGTAACACGACGGGTTCAGCTTTGATACCTGTTACTCGGGAGAAGGTTTCAATAAGGCCGCGCAGTGAAATCCTGGCTCTATAACCGATAACCTTCTTTGGACCCGAATCAAGCACTATGGCTTTGACAATGGGTCCAGTGTCTTCCTCCGCGGCGATAAAAGGTAGCTCCACGTCCGGGTCAAGGCCTCCAATAAACTGGGCCACCCCGTCCGCATTCCGGGCAGAATAAGTCAATATTATAAAGAGGAGGGAGGCCGACAACGTACCCTTCTGGGAAGAGTAATAGGATTGGAAACAAAGTTGCTCAAGAAGTACCCAGCCTGGAAGATGCTCGTTTTGGCCCACAACTCAGGATGGTTCTCGCCGCCGTAGGCCTCAGCCTTGGCCTTGGAATCAAAGTGATAGACATGCGGGTATTTCCCGCTGGACCACTTGGCTGCATTGGAGAGCGAGGATAGCACAAAACGTTCCAAGGTGTGGACTTTTGCTGCAGCGTCAATGACACCCTTCAATTGCTCGGTTTCATGGTTAGCAGCCCAGACATTGAGAGGCTGATCTGCTGCTGCCGCCTTGCCTTGACTGGCGGGATCGCCAAACAAACCCCAGAAATCGCTAACGGCGAAGATAACATGGGCGCCCTTAAAGGCCGGGATAAATGAGGAAGGATCATCTAGATCAGCTTTAACCACTTCTGCACCGCGAGTAGCCAATGCTTGGGCCTTGGAGCTCGAAGGATTTCTGGTAACCGCGCGCACCTGCCAGCCGGGTTCCTGCAGGAACGTTTCCGCAACGGAGCCGCCCTGGTTACCGGTGGCGCCGAGAATAACAATGAGTTTCTTGGAAGACATGACAAAGACAAGTTTGGACAGACTGGAGTAGCTCACAATCCTAAATAGGCCAAGTTAGCGGACTATGCGTGTGATTGCCTCTGGTTTTTATAGCCAACTGCCCAAGAAGAATCGTTGATTGAGCTGCTGAATAATGAAGGTATTGTTTTGTCACTGCTTAGAAACTCCACAAAAGTCCCCGAGGATCCGCCCACCAGAACCACCGGGGTCGTCGAACATACATGCCAAGCCTTCGAACGGCTACGGGCAAAAAAGCCAAAATATACTGGCTCCGAGCATTCTTGTGAGGATCATCTGACTATTTGACTTTGGGCTGAATACTATCAATCCGAGACTTCAATAAACAGCCCCACCCCGTTCCCGACACTCTCTACTGTAACTAGCTAACTACTCTGAGTAGTTAATTGCAGAGTTGATCGGAAGAGCGGCACGTACTTCAGATAAGCTTTGGCTTGAAGAATGAAGAGTAATGACAAATAATGAATAAGCAATGGAGTTTTAAAGTAAAACCATAATTCAATTTATGAGCATTCTATGCCTCAGTGGCCTGTATTTAATGCGCATAATGGGCTCAAAATAATTGTAGCAAATTTGACTCCGATACTACGTCGCATCTCTTTCGCAAATTTCTCTCGTCTTGATCACCGGAGCTACAGGCTTCATCGGCTCCCAGGTCGCCCTCCGCACCTTGGAGGCTGGTTTCAATGTTTGTCTTGTGGTTCGGCGCGAAGATCAGGCTGACAAGCTACGCCGGATCTTCGCCGAACACCAAGATAAAATAACCTTTGTTGTCGTGCCCGACATCACCGCACCCGGAGGCTTTGATGAGTGCTTGCAGGGGGTTGAGTATGTGATGCACGTAGCCTCACCCATACCCGGCTCAGGCACTGCAGATCACCTGACTCCCGCTGTGAAAGGAACAGTGTCTGTGCTACAGTCGGCTCTGAAAGTCCCAAGCATCCGGAAAGTGGTGATCACGGCCTCCATCTTCTCTCTGATACCCATTGGACCAATCCCAGATGGCGCGGTCGTTCGAGGTATGTCTTTCCTTGCCGTGTAAGGTGCCGAGAGCGCCAGTTCCCCGCTGACATTTACCCAAGAGGATAACGATTTCGATTTTACGTTTGATGTCGAATCTCTTCCCGGCCGCCCCGAAATTGAAAAATATCATGCCAGCAAGATAGCCGCCCAAAAGGCCGTGATCGACTTCGTGGCCGCCAACAATCCACCTTTTGACATAGCCACGATTCATCCCATCTATGTCTTTGGTCGCAGTCTCGCCCAAGAGACTGCGGAGCAACTTAACGGCACGAACAGACTGCTCTTCCTTTCGCTCACGTCTGGAATGCCACTGGATGGGCAGTTCATCGGCGTTCATGTGGATGATGTTGCTATAGCGCACGTCAGAGCTCTGACCAGGAGCGGTAGTACTGTCAAGGGTGTACAGCCGTACCTTGTTTCGTGCAAAAGACATTCGTGGCGGGAAGTATATGGTTTTGTGAAAACGCGCTACCCCAATGTACCGGTCAAGCTGGACCCCGTGGATTCAACCAACTATATGGTTGATACCACTAGGGCAGAGCGTAAGCTGGGAATGGAGTTTCGACAGATGGAAGAGCAGGTGGCAGAGGTCACGGATCAGCAGTTGGAGCTAAGGGGTTAATCTATTCCACTGGATGTGATTGCCGCCTTATCTTTGTTATATTTAGCTCTCTTCCGAATAACTCTAGGATGTACTTTATATGTGTGCTGGCTCCATGTACATCCACAGCATTAGTTTTAGAATTTTTTAGCTCCGGCATTAAGGCCCGGTCTCTTTGTGCAAAAGAAGGGGATACAGTGGGAAGTTACTCTATATGTATACAGTACTTCATTTTCCTTCCTTGGCCTGTCGATAACCCAGATGCAGCCCAGTGAGAGTTCTCTTCTGCTTAGCATAGCGGTTTTTGTTTGACATCCTGCCACCGATACCAAGACCGGACTGAAACCCGTACACCTACATCTCTTATTAAGACCGAAAACCCGATGATTAACTATGTTGAGGCAAGGTTTATTCCCCTTTCCTCTCAATACACTTCTTACCCGATTAATTTTCCTTTTGTTTGCCAATTATCACAAGCCTATGGATGTGTTGAAAGCAGGCAAAATTTGATCTAACCTGCAGGCCGGCATAACGTGAGGTTTCGTAGGGGGTTGTACTCTTGTTTCCGGAAAAAAAAGAAATGCGAGATTATTAGTGAAGATAAGTTCCTACTGCGAACGGTCTGTGCCAATTATCAAATTTCACACTTGCCGGATTCGAGAGTACGATACTGTCAGCAACCGGGTTCTATGACTCGTCTTAGTCATGTGCTGGACCTCGATTGACATGGAAAGATAAGATGGGTGAGAACAGCTAATATTCAGAGATGAGAACATTCAACTGCCCAACTAGCTAACGTTGGAATCAATCTCATATAAATAGACCAAAATAGAAGCAAACAAGCAGACAAACAATATAAGCGAAAGCGGGGTAAATTTCGTACTTTCCCCTTTACACACGAGCTAACTCTCTTATTCCCCAGTGAGCTGATCAGGATTACATCACAGCCTTAGAAGTCAGGTGTTGAACTACTTTGACTTCCAACAGATACTGTTCATATTCACCTAGCCTTAACCCTATCCGGATGCTCGGCAAGTAAATAAGCGGCTGGCTTTGAGGCAGCGGGCAAACTATCCTATAGTACTTTACGACAGCTTGTACGCGGTCTGCCTTGTTCTGTACCCGAGGAGTGCTTAAAAGCCGTGTTGAACCGATACCACTAAGCTGTTGTTAGGCTGCGTCTTGAACGTAAACGCCGCCTCCAGGGTTGGGCCGGGATAAGCGAGATCTCGGCCATCCGGATACACCATGCAGGCAGCATATCTCTGCAGGTCAAGAATTATTTGCATTTATACTTTCCCTCCAGGTGTATAAACGGTACAATGAATAGAGAAAGAATTCGAGTCAAGGAAACGTAATTGCTACACGGATTGTCCCTTGGTAGATGCTAGCCCATATATTGATTGTCTGGCTGGGTTCAGCCGTCATCAGCAGACAAACTTGGCGATAAGGCGGTGATTAGCCTCTCTTCTCTCACAAGACAGGTGAAAACGACAGCATAAATGCCGTTGTTTTTCTCTTGATCTACCACGCTCAAACATTTGTCACTTCATCGGCTTGAAGACGTCACACCTGCAACAGCCCTAGTCCTCCAAGCATCACCACCGCCGCGCCCCCGCACAATCCCCAAACCCCTTTATCCCATCCTCTCGGTCCTTGAATCGTAACCCAAGTGTCCACCACACAGACCGCGGTCCACGCAGTCAGCAAAACCCCCAACTCATTGTCCTTTCCTTTACGAGATAACCAAAACATCGCTGCGGCCACGGCTATGTCACGTATACCAAGGAATATCATTGCCTTCTCGGTTATGTTGCGGCCTTCGGCTGTGATAGGTACGACACCAAGAGTATCTGCGGCGGTGGATGGCGCGACAAGGGACAACGCTCCCAAGGAGAAGACGGTCGTTGTCAGGCCTAGGCCAATTAGGCGCCATGTTGAACGGGTGAAGATGCGGTTGGGGAAAGCCATGGCAGCAACGGTTGCGGGAAATAGGTTTAATTTTCAGGAACTAGCGTAATGAAGCTTTGCGATGAATTAGATGGGTTACGTAACGGAAGGAGTAAGAGGTCGTGGACTTATATAGTAGAACCCTGGTCATCCCCGCGGAGAGTTTTGAAGTTGATTCGGAGCTTTGCGGTACATGCGACCCACAGCCAAGACGGAGATGAGAAATCAAGATGATCTGCAGGTGCAAACTTGCCCAGAGCTATAAAAAGTGCGGAATAAGGTCTTGTGTAGCCGTCTCTTAGCTCAGCAGCCCCACCCGCCCGCTGGAAATACAAATTGTGCAAATTGTACAAACACATCAGGCGGCAGGCGGCGGGCGCAAAAGCGGCGAGACGGGGGCACGATGCCCAAAACAGACACGCTAAGCCGTAAGCGGTAGTGGGATTCCCGCATATGACAGGCGGTGGCGGGCGGCAGAGCGGCGGTTCAAATGAGCGGGGTTTCCGGCTCCCCGCTAACCGGCACAACATATACCTAATTTTGTTTGTTCACGATTTAATGTAAATTATTCAAGGTATAGAAAGAATTTACATATAGCTAATATGAATTAAAAATAAAATACTAATACAAAAATTAAAGTAATTAGAAAGAAAAAATAAAGTAACTATAGATCTAGTAATATAATCTTTCTAAATTTAAATATTCGAGATGGTAATTAGGATAATATAATCATTTGTCAGCATTCGCTGGTATGCGACGACAAAGCAAGCTGACTGATGCTAAATCACATAACCAGGAATGTGTGGAAGAAGAAGAGTGAGATCAGTCAAAGAGATAGAACTGTCTCATTAACTAATAATGTAACTAAGTAGATATATATAGACCGAAAATAGAACAAATAGTGCAAACAAAATATGCAAGTGAAAAGAGGCACGAATAGGGGTAGTTCGATACATCAAACGCCATGTATCTAATGTGGCTTCAATATATTGTACGCCATTCGGATGAACTATCGGCCGTCACTCCCAAGGGTAATCACGTGTGATTTCCCGACATACCCCCTTTTTTATTTTTCGAGATCACTGATCTTGAGATCGTTCCATCCCAAGCTGTTCGAGGAATTTGGCATGTTTTTCTTGAGAAAGCAGCTTAGTCAGGCCATCAGCAGGCATATCAGATGACTTGATCCATCTGATGTTGAGTCGTTTCTGCTGAACTTCTTGGCGTATCCAGAGATGATGGATATCAACATGACGCAGTTTCGTCTGAAAAATTGATCGTTCACGTGTTATCAGATCGACTGTTTGTTATCACATTGGATGACAAGATCATGTGATGGGTCGAAATCGATGAATCGGAATACTCGAATCGTCCAATACAGGTGCTTACTAGCTTGTGAGATAGCTAGTAGCTCAGCTTCAGTCTTTGACGTTGTGATCGTTGGTTGCTTCCTGGATGACCATTCAATAGGGCCACCAAATAAGCAAAAGACGAAACCTTCAGAGCTTTTCCGATCATGGTTATCTCCGAAGCTAGCATCTGATGCTGCCATGAAAGCATCAGCTGATCTCCAGTTTCCATCATAACAAATAGCAAGATCTCGTGTTCCATAAAGATATGAAATCAGGTGGTCAACAGCAGCCATATGTTTCACAGTTGGCTTTGTGAGATGTTGCGCCAGGATCTGATTAGCAAACGCAACGTCTGGTCGAGTCCATATCGCCGGAAACAGGGTTGATCCACACTTCTGCTGGTAAAGGTTAATAAGCTTATCATCTAGCTTATCGTCTGATGTGAAGGTCGTCGAGTATTGAGATGGAAGGGGTACTCGAGGTGTTCGATGGTTCAGAAGATGGAATTTCGCCGTGATCTTCTCAATATAGGCTGATCGATCGAGCCACGTTTTTCGATTCAGACGATCACGTGCTATGCGTATTCCGATGAATTGAGTGAGTTCCCCACAGTCCTTCATTTCGAACTGCTGTCGAAGTTTCCGTTTGATATCAATCGCATGCTGCTTATCAGATCGATGGTAGAGCGCCAAGAAATCATCAACAAACACCATGATGATCATCTTCCCATCATGATATAAGCACGGGTCATCAGGGCAGTGCTGGAAGTTAATAGATAGCAGTGTTGATCTGATGTCGTTTTCCCATCGTTTCCCAGCAACTCTCAGACCATACACAGCACGTTTCAGTTTCAAACAGCGACCTTTTGATCCCATGCCTGGTGGGTAGTGGCAGTATACTTCCTGATCGAGTTTACTGTTTAGGAAAGCATTAACCACATCCATCTGGTAGGTTTCGAGATCAAATGCAGTCATGATAGCGATCAGGGTTTGGAAAGTCCTCGAGGCTAGGGTGCTTGTCCTTGTATCTTGATCGGCAGGTAACTGCATATCACCTCGCACACATAGTCGAGCTTTGAACTTTGAGATAAAGCCCTTATCATCTGATTTGTATGCGAATACCCATCTCATAGGAATCACCTGATGTCGAGGACAGTGCTTTGAGCTTCCAGTGCAGTTTTGATCATGTGATCGATACATTTCACTCGTCGAGAATGGGATGAATGCTTCCATCTCAATTAGCTTGGCGAATTCGACCTGCATCGCGTCTCGGAACTCTTGGCGGAACGGGTGATTCTCGAGTTTCGAGTAATCAGATGGTGCTGGTGGGACTGATGAAATAGCCACCTTCTTTGGCTGGTTCTGATGGGCCGAGAATGCCTGGATGAACGCTGCCAAGTTCACACGCTGGTGTTTCTCGTCAGGTTCGTCAGGTGGTGGCGAATCAGATCGATCTCGCTTATGCGATGGTTTAAGATGATACGCTGATAGGTCGATATCAGTGTTATCAATCAGGACGAATGGTCGCATCGCAGAGGTCTGATCCTCATGCTGGTCTGATTCACTATCAGATGAATCATCTAATTTCTCAGAGTGTGGCGGTGTTTCGGGGATATCGCCAAGGATCAGGTCGTTTTCAATAGGGTCGTTTCTTGGCGAGTTCTCGAGATCACCTTGATCATCTTGATCAGTTGATTCAGGTGATTCTGGGGTGGTGCTGTAGGGTCTGGGATATCGATCTCGTTGAGTACTAGGGTCGTTTCCTCATCATCCAATTGGGTAATCTGATGTGATTGGTCATCAATGATTCTCAGTTCTTTGGATGACTGCATCTTATCAGGTTCAAAGAACAAGGTCTCATCAAACACAACATCACGGGCTCTTATCACCCTTTTTTTCCAGGCATCCAAATTCTCCAGATGTTTGATGCATCATATCCAACCAGGTAACCAATCTCAGCGCGGGGGTTCATTTTTGCAAGGCGGGGGATGTTGTTGATGCGAACATAAGCTCTACATCCGAAGATTCGAAGGTTGGAGAGATCAGGCTTATTGGTAAGCCAAGAGGGTCGTTTCTCAGGGTCGAGTTCATCGTGTAGTTTCTCGAAGGGCGATTTCCAACTGAGTAAGCGATGTGGGATTCGATTTTGGATGTATATTGCTACTCGGCAGGCTTCGTGCCAGAGATTCGAGGGAAGATTGGCCTGAATAAGCATCTGCCTAGCCATTGATGATATCATCCCACCATATCTCTCGGCGTAGCCGTTCTGCTCAGGCTGATAGGGCGGCGAGGTTTCGAGTCTGATACCACGTTGTTTGATCTCATCAGTGATTGCTGGGATGATTGATCTTTCACCGTCGCAGTGTATAGTCTGAACTCTCACACCGAACTGATTCTCAATCAGATTAATCTGGGCAATCAGAGAATCGGCTGAGTCAGACTTTTTGGCGATATCCTCAGCAAGCTGATACTTAGTCACAGGATCAACTGAATGAGAGAGATAGCGTGTTTTTGCCAAGGGATTTCTCAAACAATGCTAGATCCCAGTGAATCGCCTGAAAAGGTCGAGTATATTCCATTGGTTTCCGGGAGATCTGACGATTTGCACGTGCTAGCTTGCATGATTCACAGTCGGAAAATGTTGAATCTGGATCAATTGAGATGTTCATCGCATGGGCTTCGAGATGAGATAGCACATTCTGATTCACCTGACCCAATCTCTTGTGCCAGAGATTGTATGACCCGTGTTCGTTTTCGGAGCAAATGAGTTATTCGCTCGTATGCGAGAAATCTCCGGTTCTGTGGGGATCTCTGGGGTTTCATAGGCATGCGGCAATTTCGAAAAGTGCTGGTATCCGGAATCAAGCAGATCCATGAAAGTAGCAGTAGTCGTAGAGCGAGTTGGTTTAGGCACGTCCTTCTGTAAAGACAGTTCCAGTCGTAACCAGATCATTCGGAACTGTGCGATCGTAGAAATCAGGACTTAACTGACCAGTTCAGCAGCTTATGTATCACGTAGCGTAACTATGTGCACATTCAATCACGGAACGGCTAGCTCGGACATCATCTCAAGTACACTTTGCCGTCAGAAGCTTCAGTTAAGCGTAGTTTAGTATGCCGTTCCAATTATCGGAACCAGCCCGTCTCCAGCGAGTCCTTGTCCAAATTACTACGACGTCTGACAGCTCTGTGGTGTACCAGCGTTAGGCTGCGCCTCGAAGGCGGAGGGCGATGTGCCAAGGATCCTTCAGGGGAGCCCATTGCGGACGAGGATATTGACTTCGGAATTCTCGTGATCGGGTCATGTTTTCTAAGTCTTCAAACGCTCCCGTCTCCGAAATATCCCACCAAAGGTGTACTTAGAACACACCCAGAGGCCGTGGAGCAGTGGCTTTAAACATTGGCTAATGATACGGACAAATCGCAATCTCCAGACAGAAAGCCCTCACTGGAAACGGTTCAGCACAGATTTTCCATACAGGATATATCAAGAACTATGGGAAGATTCGAGAGAGCTGGTCAAGTCTGAGTGCAGCTGTCAAAGATGCCCATGAGATGGGCTTGCATCTCAAGGATCTCGGCATTGTCCTTGACCAGACTGAGATGGAATTGCGCAGGCGAACTTTTTGGAGTCTCTATGTCTAGGATCGGTGTGTTCTGCTTTAGGCTTGCCAGTAAATCTTGAGTGATCAAGATGAACTAACGCTAATTCCCAGGTTTATGTGCACCTTTTTTGGTCACTGGCCTCTAATCCTTGATAGCTACTTCGGTATCGAACCGCCACATGACAACCTACAGCCCCTAACAACTCACCCATATACTCTCACACCCTTCACGGACCATGTATTCCACATCAAAATGGCGAGGTATATCAAAGCCTTCATGAGCCCACCGTCATGGACCGGTGACCAGTACAATCCAGTGGCAGTATCCGAGTTTGGCCAGCGTTTTGATGAAGTGATTATCGACCAACTACCTCCACCTCTTTGGCTCGAAAATCCGGACACAGGTTGGGATGCCAAGGTCCCTGTCCTTGTCATCAAAAGAACACGTCTTCGACTCTTTATCTGCAGTACGAAGTCCTCGCTTTACCGAGCCTTTGTGGACCCGTGTAACAGTCTCCAGTCCAGTGGATCAGCTGAGTCAAACCACTCAACAAACATCCTATTTCTTTATCATCGTCGCGCACTGATGGATGAGACGTCGAAAATGATCTCGTCTATCACCCAAATCTACACACTTATTGGGGAGGAAGGAGGTGGCCCACCTGCAGAGCGCCTCTTTTTGCTTCCAATATACCTTGTCGATGCCCTAGCATCTCCTGGAGTCTCTCTTCTCTCTATTCAGTTTGGTGAAAAGAGCCTTTTTTCACACGGTGTTCAAATAATGATTGATTCAAACTTGCGCTGCAGCCATACGACATTCTATGATGGATTCGGCCTTCTATGTCATCAGGCTCAGTTTTATAGTTTGGCAAGGCGCGGGATGGAAATATTGAATAGTCTGGACTTTGCTTTGTGTACATCATTGAGCAGCGATACTGGCTCAAGCAATATGTCTATGATAGGGTTTTTTGATCCTAGCCTTCAGGCGGCACAAGCTGAGTACCCGAGACTTGAGCAGACTCTAGTGTCTCTACATTCTCATCTTAGCTACGGTCTTAAACCCCCAGGACCTTTCATCCCTCCCGGTTGGTTGCCTTCTTTCCTTATATCTCTAGGACGGTCATGGCTGGTACGCAACAGGATGGCATTTGGTGAAATCTTGATATAGGCTTTTTTTTCTTTTTTCTTTTTTGACATATCCCAATGTGGTATAAATTTAAGTAATAGAGTATATGAAAATAATTATATGTAACCCTATTTATTAACGTGCTACGCGTTGCTATCTGTTAACGGTGAGTGGTCAAACGTTGGTCAATAACTTACTAGTTATTAATCGGTATAATAACGATATTTGCTGGCGTAGCCACAAATGGCATTCTGAGCACCACTCAGTAGTCCTCAAGTATCGACTCGCAAATGTACCGTTGCCGTACTAGGCCTTACACGGGCTCGGGTCCTATTGAGTAACTTCGAAGGATGTGCTAGGTAGAGCGCTAAGTAGGTTAGTCTGAAGAGCTCCCCTACTTGTAAGATGTTTGGCTTGGTCGAACGGTGAAGATAGAATGAAAGGTATATCTAAGTAATAATGTGTAATTAATCGCGAAGAACTAAATATATGTGCGTAAAAAAGTGTGTCCTTATATATTTAGTCCTTTCTGACAGCATACATGGTAGATGTATAGTGGTGGATGAGGCTTGGTATGATCTACCCTTTGATTTTTATATCCTTCTATTACTGGCGGTTAGACTTCGGCAAACCCAATTTTCGACCCAATCTACGACAAGTAAAAAAACCAAAATTCATAAAAAAGTGCAGAAGTAGGCCTAACTTAGGAAATCCTTGGCATTTTTATGTTTATGTTTGTTTTTTGGTTCTTAGCATTGGGTTTTGTGTCGGGACGTCCGACCCAGAATGGGTTATGCCGAAGCCTAATGGCGGTTATGTGTTAGTAGTGCTGATAACTCTGGTCTGCCTTGCCACCTGAGTGTGTACGTGATTAGGGTTTGTGCCTAGCTCTTAGGAATAGTTAGTTCGTGATGGCTTGTTAGTAGGCTATAGTCTCTTCTGTTATAGGGTTGTAATATATTATCTATTAGTTAGCATCCAGGGTCTATGACTAGATTAGTCATGTGCTAGACCAAGGATATTGTGGGATTTGAGACGAATCACAGACTATTCGCTCGATGACGGGCTTTGCCTCGAAGGGTCGAGTCTGCGGGTTGAGATTCACCTAGAATTCGCCTGATCATCTAGCTATGATCAGGAGCAGTCTTTAATACACAAACAAAGATGTAAACACAACAAACAGAAGTAACGGCGAACGCAAACGGTAAACAAACAAGCGGTGTAAGCGGGTTAATTTCTGATATATCTCATTCATCTGCGGGGTGCCCCTAGGATGAACACACACTCATCTGACAGCATTATTTCGGCCGAAATGAGGGATATGGCTAGTTGATCAGGTGATATTATCGCAGCCTTGGAAGCCAGGTGTTGAACCGGTTTGACTTCCAACAGCATCTTTAGTGTGAATTAGCTAGATCTGCTACTTAGTCAACTGCTTAGTGGTGTAGGCGTTCGATGAGAAATATCAAGCTTTAAAAGCACCCTTTCGCATAGATTGGCACTTAACTGGTAGCCACGAAGCTATTTCGAATAGTATTTAGTTAACGTCTTCTAGCCGCGCGCGTTAGTAATTAGCTAAGAAATTAAACTTGTCGATATAGTTATATGATATATCCCGTATACGTAAGTTTGCTTATATTAGAGTGTAGCAGATCCCATGGGAATTGGGAACTGGGTCCACGTTTTTTGACCCATGGGATGGAATGAGTCTTACTAGGATTTTCCCATGGGATCTCTGGGATGGAAAATGGGCAGGACTTCCTTCCCATGGGTCCACGATTTCTACACTCTAGCTTATATAGTGACCGTATATTCGCTTAAGCACAGCAAAACACCTAATATTAAGTAGTTATGGTAGATACAAAGAACATGCGGGTATATAGAGAGGTATAATATTATTTTCAGCGCAGATTCGGTCGAATTAGTGTGTTAAATAGTGTCGGGAAATCACACGTGGTTACCCTTGGGAGTGACGGCCGATAGTTCATCCGAAGTTCTGAATACTGAACCTTCCCTATGAGTGGCGACCAATATATTGAAGCCACTTTAGATGCATGGCGTTTAATGTATCGAACTACCCCTGTTCATGCCCCTTTTCACTTGCATATTTTGTTTGCACTATTTGTTGTATGTTCGGTCTATATATATCTACTTAGTTACATTATTAGTTAATCAGACAGTTCTACCTCTTTGGCCGATCTCACTCTTCTTCCACACATTCCTGGTTATATGATTTAGCATCAGTCAGCCTGCTTTGTCATCGCCTACCAGCGAATGCTGACAATTGGTTTATTAGGTATCTAAACTATTATTATTCTATCAATCTATTCATTAGGAGCATTGAAATAGTATAGTATATGTTGGAAGTTAAAGCGGTTCAACACCTAACTTCTAAGGCTGCGATCAAATTCACCTGATTAATTGGCTAGGACTCTAGGTTTATCAGAGGGTCGTCCCACAGATGAGAAGAAAAGCAAACGTCTTATGAGTGATTTATTATATTTACCCCGCTTTCTATTTACCCTGTTTGTTTCCATTTCGGTCTATTTACACAAGAATGATCCCATAATTAGTTAGACAGACAGATTCTTCTGGAGGCAGGTTCTCTCAGTCTATCTGTTCTCACAATCTATTCTTTTATCCCATTTGGGGTCCAGCACATGGCTAGGCGAAGTCATAGACCCCGAATGCCGACAGAATATCATAGCTAATAAATTGAGATGCATCATGAGAAAATATATAAATAAATAAATAATCAATGATAAAAGATATTTTGACAGCTAAACTATATATTATGTAAAATCTATTGTGTACGTGACTTCCAGGGCGGCAATAAATATCATGTGAGCAACTGGCTATATCCCTCATCTCGACACAAGTTAATGCAGTCAGATGAGTGCGTGTTCATCCGAAGAGCATCCCGCAGATGAATGCGATATCAGAATTACCCCGCGCTAGAAAATCTAGCTTGTCGATGTGATTATATCCTATACGCGCTTGATTCTTTATGATGCGACCGTATGCGCGCTTGAGCACTGCAAAACACCCAATATCAAAGCGGTTGTAGGAGATGGGATGAATGAGGAGGCATGCAAAGTGGAGTAATGTTGTTTTCACTGCAGACTTGATCGAATTGAGGCGTAAGATGGCTGCCATGGCCGTCAAGAATCAATAAGCGATATTTGCCACGTGTACGCGTGGTAGTAGCTAGTATGAATAGTTTTTGAAGCCATCGAAGGCCTATCTCATCTGTAGTCCAGTCGTTTTGACTAACTTCGAAGCGCCAATCGCATGGAAGGTCATCAAACCACCCTTGTATGAAACTTTCTGGCTTTACGCATGGCGGTAGACTAGCCACACGCGCTAATTGACTCGATAACTGTTACCCATTCACGATTTCCCGGTTGTAATAGCGCGTGTGACTACTTTACCAGTGGCTATTAGTCCCATAGCGAAGCCAGTTTTGTGAAAATTATATATATTCTCTGGTAGTATACCGTGTTCGGTAATCACGCGTTGACGATGGCGAACCATGCGCGTAAGGCCTTCGGATCTTCGTTTTTGGCACATCGATAGTTATATCGCCGTGAGTATCGCGTACGAAGGGCTGGCTGGCGACTAACGAAGCTTGATGCCCAATTTTTGCCGACCGTAGATATAGGAATAGTTCCACACGCTTCGCGAGAAGAAGATTGGCCATATCTCGAACAGTAGAAGGCCTGGGCACTGCACCGCGCGCATCTAGATCTAATACCCACTGCACAAGCGAAACCTCTTCTGTTCGGGTCAATTTATGGCCGCTGGAGCGTGTATCCTCGCGAAATTGCTGGCCCAACGAGTCGGCGGCGAAGGGTCGTACGAGGTATACGAAATCGCTCTGCGATATCGTGTATAGAGTCAGTAGAGCCATTTTGAACGTCTTTGATAGCTAGGAAGATCCTGCCCTCCTGCTCAATAGATTTCTGCGAGGATTGAGCACGTTTTGGAGGCATGGTGAGTGAAGGAAGATGGTCATACGGGTGCGTCTTAGCGCGTAGTGGGCCACTCGGGCGGGAATTACGTTATAATGGTTGTTACTTATTCATATTAGTGATAATATTTTGTATCTAACAATAACAGTATATAAGTTAATGATATATCATTTCCTTATTGAATTATTAAGAACAATTTATATTTTTGAATTCATAATATTTGTTTTCTACTAAATGTTTTGTACACTAATATATTAGTGTTTAAAACTTCTGTATTTTTGTTCTCGTATAAAATATTCTCTAAAAAATATAGTGCGAAAGTATAAGATTAAATTATATGTCAACATCCAGGGTCTATGATAGTGCTGATTTATGTGCTGGGCCGAGGATATTTTTAAGGTTGGGACAAATCACACACTATTCGCTCGAGGACGGGCTTTGCCTCGAAGGGTGGAGTTGCAGGTTCAGATTCACCTAGGATTCGCCTGATCATCTAGCTATGATCAGGAGCAGTCTTAGATACACAAATAAAGATGTAAACACAACAAACAGAAGTAACGTATGCAGGTAAGCAAACAAGCGGTCTTATGCGCGCGCGGAGGCCTATAAGCCAGCGATTATACAAAATAGCCTCGCCGCAGCAGGTCTAGTGCCTACCAACGCAGAGCGAGTGCTTGAAAAGCTAAATATATCGCTTTATACGCCTTCACCACCTAGCATCCGACCTAGCAGCAGATCTAGCATTTTCAGCCCGAAAACACCAAAAACCACCAAACAGCTTCAGAAACAGGCATCTTCGATCGAGGCCCGCCTCAAACAACGATCAAGCAGCCCTCAAAGCCCGCTAAAATCCGAGCTTGAACAGGTGTTCAAAGGCTATGCAGCCTCTCTTCATAGGGAAATACTTCTAAGGGAGGAAAACGTTACCCTTCGCGCTGCGCTTGAGAAAGAAAGCAAAAAATCTGCTAAGTCCAGACGCCAGATACCAGACGAAGGCGGATTAACCATTCAAGAGGTTCAGGCGTTAGCCGAGGAGCGAGAAACACCGGCGGAGGCTATACAGCACACTGAGCCTACAGAGGCTATGAAGACTCTGCAGGCCGCGCAGATGGCCCCGCCGAGGTGTAGTGGGTGTAAAGAGATAGGCCATAAGATAAATCAGTGTAAAAATAGCTATATCTAAATTTATACCAGCGTTTGGGTGGTCAAAATCTGCTTTGAAATTATTATAGTGAGCGTGATGGGCCACACGGGCGGGAATTACGTTACATAGTATATGTCGGCATTCGGGGTCTATGACTTTGCTTAGTCATTTGCTGGACACCCCAAATGGGATAAAAGACAAGATGGGTGAGAACGGATATATTGAGAGAACTGTCTGCCTGTCTCTAGGATAATTCTCGTATAAATAGACCGAAGTAGAACATACTAAACAAACACGGTGACGAAGAAAAAGCGGTGTAGAGCGGGGTAAACATGATAGATCACAGATATGAATAGAGAAGTTCGCCTTTCTTCTCGAGTCCTCGCTAATTGATCAAGTAAATTTGATCGCAGCTTTAGAAGTTAGATGTTGAACCGTGTTTAACTTCCAACATGCTCTATAAAACTTATTTTACTTCTCTCTATATTCTTATAGTAATTTTCAAAATTAATATTATCTATTATTTTAGACTTGACTTATTGTCTTAATATTTTAAATCATTGATAATAATATGAAAATTCTCTCTTAAGTATGTTCTACTACTACTAACCGGCCCCACGTAATTTTTACCAAAATTACTGGACCCTCGCTTGCGAGGGTCCGACACCCAAACAACGACCCCCCACAATATAAATTATCACAGCATCCATCTTTGACACCCAAATTACCCACATTTACATTAGAATTACTAGTAATTGAGGTCTCAATATGTGTATTCATAGGACGAACAATAAGTAAAAAAAATTTCAGCGCTTCAAACGGCGTCCTGACTGCCTACAGTGCCGTTTTAGTTCAATCATAACCTTCTTCCACTGGGGCCGCAGTTTATCAATTGCCTCCAAATCAGTCAGCTTTTGTTTATCCTGATTCATTTTCGCCACATTCGCTGAAGAAATAATGCCTCTTGATAAAACCTGTTCTTGATACACCATAACGTGCATGGCGTGCAGCAGTTGCAGCTTTTGATGTCTCAATCTCTCGGTGTGCCTCCTCTAGCTGATATGCACATGATTGTGCCCCCTTTGAGAGCTTTTTGACAATATTTTCATAATGAGAAATATCCTTGTTCAACGTCAAAAGCCTGCTCTCAAGTCTCTGAAATCGTTGAATTGTTTTGAGTGTGCTGATATTTGTTGAATTGGATGAATTGGTTGAGGGGGATTCTGGCACTTCAGGATGATTATAATCCACCAGATTATCACACACAATATTAGGATTTCCAGAAACAATTTTTCGCCTAGGTTCACGTGTAATGATCCATTGGTCTTTTCCAATACCAATTTGGAAGCCTGTTTCATCAAAATCATATAAATCTTCAGGTTGAACACCATATAGATCAAATGCATTTTGAAACCTTTGAAACCACTCCTGAATCAATGATTTGTCATGTGCATGAAGACGTTCAATATCAAGGCTTTTTCGACGTCGGATATTGTATTTAGGATGTCGTTGTAGGAAGCGTTTGAGCCATTTTTCACTCAGTGGTGGTGAGGATGGGTTTGCCAGTTTCAAAATTGAAGTTGCAGCTGCCACAATTTGTGTGCGCTTAACTGGTAATCCTAGACTATCATTATAGTCTATCCAGCCACATAAAGCTTTCTCTTGGGCAGGATCAAGCTTCCGACCATTAGGTTCACGTTCAAATAGTGATTTTTTGCCCCGATAGGGGCTACGGAGCCGTTGATAAGGCACATCAAGTTCACGCGCAACTTTTGAGATATTTAGCCGAGATTGGGTATGTAGTTTATCCAGCGCTTTTTCAATCAGTTCCTCAATTTCTTTGTTTGTACGAGGCATATTAGTGGCGTGGGAAGATGCTGAAGTGGAAGTGTAGCTTTTTGAAGAGATTTATATTGTGGGAGTCGTTTTTTGTTTGGGTGTGGGACCCTCGCAAGCGAGGGTCCAGTAATTTTGGTAAAACTTACGTGGGGCCGGTTATATATTCCCTTAGTATATTTCCAAAGATACCATTGTATTTAAATTTATTTGAAAAGTTTAGAATATTTTAAAATATCTAAATGAAACTTTTCTGTCTCGCAAATCTTACTGTTTATTACAAATCTGTTCAAATAAAATGACATTGATATAGATTGATATATAATGAAGATAGATATCAATATATCTAATTATATAAATTTATTCAATACTAATAAAATAATTTTTATCTGAATATCTAAAAGATTGAATTCTTGTTTAATTTAGTAATACCAACAAAGAGGTTTAATATTTTATCTAATAACTTTTTATAATTATTTCATTATTTACTTATTATATAATTAATTTTATTTCATTGTGTTTCGTATTATTATATATTTTTTGTCGGGAAATGAGACGTGATTACCCTTGGGAGTGACGGCCGATAATTCATCCGAAGTTCTGAATACTGAACCTTCCCTATGAGTGGCGTCCAATATATTGAAGCCACATTAGATGCATGGCGTTTAATGTATCGAACTTGTTCGTGCCCCTTTTCACTGCATATTTTGTTTGCACTATTCGTTCTATTTTTCGGTCTATATATATCTAGTTAGTTTACATCATTAGTTAATGAGACAGTTCGATCTTTGACTGATCTCACTCTTCTTCCACACATTCCTGGTTATATGATTTAGCATCAGTCACCTTGCTTTGTCATCGCATACCAGTGAATGCTAACAGGATTAGTTGATATACTATAGAAGATTGATATATATGCTATTATTATCAAAATATTCTAATAAATTAGGTTCTTCCAATTCAACGACTAAGATAATATAGTCAGTCTATAATAATTATTTGTATTATCAAGAGAATCTAGTATTTTTGAGAAGTTATTGTTAGTTATAGTAAATTGAAATCTTCTATACCAATAGACTGTCTCGGCATCCAGGGTCTATGACAGTGCTGAGTCATGTGCTAGACCAAGGATACTTTTAAGGTTGAGACAAATCACAGACTATTCGCTCGAGGACGGGCTTTGACTTGAGGGGTCGAGTGCAGATGCGGGTTGAGATTCACCTAGAATTCGCCTGATTATCTAGCTATGACCAGGAGCAGTCTTAAATACAGAAATAAAGATGTAAAACAAGAAACAGAAGTAACGTAAGCAGTAAGTAAACAAGCGGTGTAAAGCGGGGTAATTCTGATATATCTCATTTACCTGCGGGATGCTCCTTGGATGAACACGCATTCGTCTGACTGCATTCATTTGTGTCGAAATGAGGGATATGGCCAGTTGATCAGGTTATATTGATCGCAGCCTTGGAAAGCCAGGTGTTGAACTGGTTTGACTTCCAACAGATTATACCTTAAAAATAAGAAATATAGAATATTGTAAATTTATCTAAATTATAGAAATCAACTAATAAAATATTACGTATTAGAGTAGAATAGTAATCAAAATAGCTCAGGAATACAATATACCAACTATACCAGTATTTTTATATTAGGTAGTAAGGTGAACTATAAATGTAACGTGGATCCCGGCGGGTCCGTCATCCCTGCCGGTCCGTCATCTCTCCTCAAATTTTCTGCCCCTACCCAGCCACCTATTCTTGAACGCCTACCATGCCCCCAAAACGCAGTCAAAAAGCTCAAAAATCAATTGAGCAGGAAGGCAGGATCTTGCTTGCTATTAAGGTTATTCAAAATGGCAGAAATACCACGATAGCTGCTGCTGCTCGCTCTTTTGATGTCCCCCGCACAACTCTTGCTGATCGGATAAAGGGCATTCCTAATCTATATGAAGCAAGAGGTACAGGCCATAAATTCACGCAACTGGAAGAGGAATCAATTCAGGATTGGTTAATCTCTATGGATCAGAGAGGCGCTGCGCTTACAATCGCGATGTTGAGAGATATGGCCAATTTACTGCTTAAACACCGCGGAGATAATGCCCTCCAGACCGTTGGCAAAAATTGGCCAACACAATAATTCAAACGACATCCTGAGCTTACTACTCGATTCTCTCGCAAATATGACTACAAACGCGCCCTAATGGAAGACCCAAATACTACTATGGAGTGGTTTAAGCTTATCGAAAAAACGATGGCTCAATATGGTATCACTTCAGATGATATCTACAACTTTGACGAATCGGGGTTTGCGATGGGAATTAGTGCGACGACGAAGGTTATTACGCAGTCATTTTACACCGGTCGGAGGGGCGTTTTACAAGCTGGCAATCGTGAATGGGTGACTGTTATCGAATCAATTTGCGCCTCTGGACGAGCGCTCCCACCATACGTTATCTTTAAGGGGAAACACTTCATGGTACGATGGTTTGACGACCTTCCAAAACATTGGGCTCTTAACGTTAGTCCAACCGGCTGGACAAGTAATGAAATTGGTGTGGATTGGCTCCAAAACCACTTTATTCCGCACACGACAAGTCAGACGAGAGGGAAACATCGTCTTTTGGTCCTCGATGGCCACGACAGTCATACAGCAACATTCGACAAGATTTGCCAGGAAAACGACATCATACCAGTCTGCATGCCTCCGCATGCCTCTCATCTTTTACAGCCTCTTGATGTTGGTTGTTTTGCTGTATTAAAGCGCTCTTATGGAACCGCCGGTTGCAGAATATACCCGATTAGGCATCGATTCTATCGAGAATGATTTCCTTGATATTTTTCCAGCAGCCCGTGATGATTCATTCAACGAGTCTATCATTCAGAGTGCCTTCGCAGCTACTGGTTTAGTACCACTAGACCCAGATCGGGTGTTATCAAAGCTCAATATTCGTCTTCAATCTCCGCCTCTACCAGATCGACCAGTTTCACAAGGTTCAACATCAGGCAGCAATATCTCCACTGGCATCCCTCAAACGACTAAGCAACTAGAAAAACGCAAATCTAGGCTCGATTGTGGTCTAAATTCAGCGGCTAATAAGATCTCTTCGCCTACAAAACGTGATCTTCAACAGTTTTACAATATGTCGGTTAAGCTAGTTCACGAGCACATCTTAATGCGGGATGAAATAAAGCGTTTACGGGAGGGAAACAGAAAGCAGACGAAAAAGAGGAAGAAATCAAAGAAGCGAATATCTAATAAAGGTAGCTTAACAGGTTTTAGACCTCACTACTAATGTTAGTGGTGAGGGAGATGGTGGTATAAGATATATTTGATACTACACCTGCTCTAGAACCCCAGGTTGAACCTACACTTCCTGTTTTGCCCCCTGTACGTCCGCAAATTACGTGTTCTAAATGTGGCGGAAAAGGGCATAGGTTTTCTAAATGCCCGCAAAAGATTTAATTTGTCAATTTAATGGTGTTTTGGTTGGGTAAATGATGTTTAAAAAAGGGTAAAAATTTGAAGTTTTGATGGGGTGACGGACCGGCAGGGATGACGGACCCGCCGGGATCCACGTTATAAATTAAATGTAATTTACTATGTTATTCTATTACTCTTAACAATTAGAACTATATAATAATAATACCCTTTATATTCAAGACTAATAATATATCACTGAAAATGAGAGATTTTAAGGATCTCTCTCTAGAGACTGAAAGGGTTGAGAGAATATTTACTAGAGAAGTTTAAGTGGTCCCCCGCTAAGAATTAATCATCTATCTCTAATATAATAGCAAATAGCCTTGATTTCCCAAAGTAATAGATACTCTCGATAAGCCTAGTAGTAGATACTATAAATACTAATATTAGTAGCTCTTCAGATATTATTGAACAAATATCTAATTTTTAAAGGGGGCTTTTAATTACATTTCATTTTTATCTCCTTAATTTTGAGTAATATAAAAAGATATTGCAATACCTCATCTCTTTAATAACGTAATTCACCACCGAGCCGACCGCTTACCCACTTTTTCGCGTCCAGACGCGTCGTTCTATGTTTAACCATCCACCATGCCACCAAATCGCTCTCGATCAAGCCGAAATTCCATTGAACAAGAGGGTCGTATCCTCCTAGCTATTCAGGCTATTAAAAATGGAGATAAATCACCAATTCGTGTACTGGCACGGACTTATTCAGTCCCATACTCTACGCTTCGAACACGACTTCGCGGCACCCTAAATCGCGCCGAATCTCGCGCCAATGGCCATAAATTGACAGAAATCGAAGAGGGTTCGCTTCTTAAGTGGATTATCTCAATGGATACTCGCGGTGGAGCACCTAGACCGTCGACGGTGCGAGAAATGGCTGATTTACTACTCGCGAAGCGCGGTTCAACTAATATCGAAGTCGTTGGCCCAAATTGGGTTACAAAATTTATTAAACGGCATCCTGAGCAGCTAAAATCGCGCTTACGACGATACGACTATCAACGCGCAACGCAAGAGGATCCAAGAGTTATCCAGCAGTGGTTCGACACCGTACAAGCTACAATTCAGCAATATGGTATCGTTGACGAAGATATCTATAATTTTGACGAGACTGGCTTCGCGATGGGCCTTACTGCGACCGCAAAAGTCATTACGCGGGCGGAATACTACGGTCGGCGCTCGCTTTTACAGCCCGGAAATCGCGAGTGGGTTACCGTAATCGAATCAATCAACGCAAGCGGGTGGACGCTTCCACCAACAATCATCTTTAAAGCTAAGCTATACCATTATGCTTGGTTCGACAATCTTCCAGGAGACTGGCGCTTTGAAGTAAGCGCAAATGGGTGGATGACAGATGAAATTGGGCTTCGATGGCTACAAAAATGCTTTATTCCAGCGACAAATAATCGCATAAAAGGCAGATATCGACTTCTTATCCTTGACGGTCACGGTAGTCATTTGACACCACAATTCGACGAAATCTGTGCTCAAAACAATATTATATCGATTTGTATGCCACCGCATTCATCACACCTACTTCAACCACTTGATATTGGTTGTTTTGCATCGCTTAAACGCGCGTACGGTAAGCTCGTCGAGCGTCAGATGCGTCTTGGTATCAACCATATCGACAAGCTTGATTTCCTCGAAGCATATCCACTCGCGCGCATTGAAACATTTAAATCAGTTACGATTCAAAATAGCTTTGTAGCAGCTGGTTTAGTGCCATTAGATGCCAACCGAGTGATATCAAAGCTAAATATTCGGCTTCGTACACCTACGCCCCCTCGGAGCCGACCAAGCAGTCGATCTAGCGCTTTTAGCCCAAAAACCCCAAAAACAAGCATTCAAGCACGTCGTCAAGCTTCATCAATCAAAGCTTTTCTTCGTCGACGGTCGCAAAGCCCATCACTTCGAGCATATCAAGCAATTGACCAGCTAGAGAAAGGGTTCCATAACGTCCGTCAAGAGCTTATAATTCTCACGAAGGAAATCCAGGATTTACGCTCAGAGAACGAGAAAAAGAAGCAAAAAAGGGCACGTACGCAGAGACGAGAAGCACATCCCACAGGCCTATCAGTCCAAGAGGCCCAAGAGCTCTCACAACCTATTGAGCAGCCTATTCCTTTGGTTCAGCCCGTTCTGCCCAACCCAGTTCAACCGGTTCAAACTACAGCAGCACCCCTACAGAAGCGTCGATTTACCTGCTCTATATGTGGTGAGATAGGGCATAAAGTCAAATAAATGTTCAGTTAGATAGTTTTATTAATATTACGGCGTTTTGGTTGATAAATACGCTATTAAATAGGAAGAGGGCGGGTGAGCGGTCAGCTCGGTGGTGCGGTCAGCTCGGTGGTGAATTACGTTATAGACAGCTATAAAGATTCTGTCAGCATTCGCTGGTATCCGATGACAAAGCAAGTTGACTGATGCTAAATCACATAACCAGGAATGTGTGGAAGAAGAAGAGTGAGATCAGTCAAAGAGATAGAACTGTCTGATTAACTAATGATGTAACTAAGTAGATATATATAGACCGAAAATAGAACAAATAGCGCAAACAAAATATGCAGTGAAAAGGGGCACGAACAGGGGTAGTTCGATACATACGCCATGCATCTAATGTGGCTTCAATATATTGGACGCCACTCATAGGGAATGTTCAGTATTCAGAACTTCGGATGAATTATCGTCCGTCACTCCCAAGGGTAATCACGTATGATTTCCGGACAGGTCTATATCTTAAGAGTTTAATATCATAAAAATAATTTACTATTATATTATGAATTTTCAACTATTTTAGGAAATTGTATAGAAATAATCGAAATAATAATTCAATGAATTATAAGATATAGGACTAATCGGTCAATAATAATTAGTCTATTTAATAATCTAGGTTATCCATGTTCTTAACTTATATTTTCAAGATATATTTTAAGATTAAATACTAACGTAATCCACAAGTGAGTCGATCACACAACCGAGTGGATCAGCCAACTACAGTCATAATTTTGATTTGCATATATTACCACCACAACGCAATTAAATTAATAGCTACTGCTTCGGACATCTGATTTGCGATCTCCACGGAGGTTGTAGCTTCGGCTTCAGCTGGCTGTTGGCTAGCCTTTATCCACGCACGCGCCTCTGTAGCACCTAATGATGTATCATGAGCTATTTGACGAGTGGATCTTGATCGCTTTTACTTTTTGTTTGTATTTGCAGCACGTAGGCCCCGGTATTCTTCGGCTAAAAGCACTGCGCTATGCATAGCCATTTGGCAGCCCTTAATCAGTTGATCAGTGGCCGCTTTGGTGGGCGTAGGAGGGGTTTGAGATCGACATTTAGTAGTGCCTGAACCGAAGATGCCTGCCGATGTAGCTGCTTAGCGTTGTGTGGTGTTATAGTCATAAAATCGGCTGAACTGTTGCTTCCACGGCTTCGGGGTCTTGTTGGAGTTTTTAGCCGAATATTGATCTTCGAAAGGACTTGAGTACGATGAAATGGCACTAATCCTATTCCTTTGAAGCCACTTTGTATAGTGGTATCTTTAAATGCTCGTCGTACACGGGCCACAGGATATGCCGAAAGGAAGTCAAGCTTGTCGATGTGGTTGATGCCATTCCGAGTTAGGCTTTCGACAAGCTCACCATATGCACGCTTTAGGGGGGCAAAGCAAGCCACGTCAAGTGGCTGGAGTAAATGCGAAGAATGCGCTGGCATGCAAATTGGTATAATATCATGTTCCGTGCAGATTTGATCGAATTGAGCCGTTAAATGACTGCCATGTCCATCAAGGACTAGTAGTCGATATTTGCCCTTCGAGCGGCCTTTAGTGTATGGAATAAAGTGATTCTTAAGCCAGTTAAGGCCAATATCATCAGTAGTCCATCCATTTGCACTTTTGTCGATTTTCCAGCCATCCGGAAGGTCACCAAACCACGATTCGATAAAGACTTTGCCCTTAAAGATGATATACGGTGGAAGGTGCTAACTAGCGGCGTTAATTGATTCCACCGCAGTCACCCACTCACGATTCCCTGGTTGTAGCATCGATCATTTCCCATAATATTCGGCATGAGTGATCATTTTAGCGGTCTCAGTTAGGCCCATTGCGAAGCCAGTCTCATCAAAATTGAAGATATCATCGTTGGCGATGCCGTACTTGGCTATAACTCGCTGTAAAGAGTCAAACCACTCGCCAATGACAGCTGGGTCTTCGCATTGTGCCCTTTGGTAGTCGTATCGACGACTAAAGCGACTCGCGATCGTGTCTGCATCACGTTTGATGAAGTTTGGAACCCAATTAATGCCAACGGTCGGAGGAGGTGTAGGCCCACGGTTTGCGAGTAGTAAGTTGGCCATATCTTTAGCCAGGCTTGACCGGGGAGGATTTCCACGTAGATCCATAGATAGTATCCATTCAATAGGCGATTTTTCTTCGAACTGGGTCAATTTATGACCATTTGCGCGTGATTCTTGTCGGTATTTCTGACCGCGAAACCGGCTATATAACGTGCCAGGGCACATCAAAACGGCGCATAGCTTCACGAATAGAAGAGACTTCATGGCTTTAAGAGCTAGGAAGATCCTACCTTCCTGCTCCACGTTTTTGGCATTTTGAGAGCGATGAGGGACGCGACCGCGTTGGCTGATCGACTCGCTTGTGGATTACGTTAATACATTTTAAAGCTCTACTATTTCTTAATAATTTTTATATAAGACAGTTAAAGATCTTCTGTTTTATTCTCTTGTTATTCTACTATTTAATCATTTAAGAGTGTTTAATATAATCGAAATTTAGATAAAATGCTTTATTTTTATATTAATAGTATTCTTTTTATTGATATTGGAATAAATAAAGTATATATTGGATAAAGCTAAATATATATAAATCAAGAATACAAAATATAATATATGTTTTTTTGATACTTTTCAAATAGTTAAAATAATATAATGAATCTATTAAAAAAATTCTAGTATTGTTAATATTATAGCCACGAAACGATATAATATAAACTTAGCATTATTCTAATTGTAATAGAATATTTTAACCTGTAAAATTATTAGAAACAATCTTACAATAGAATTTATTAATAATTGTTATATAAAAAATGGTTACTTAAAAGAAGTCTTAAATTTTACTCCACTGGAATATAAATATAAATGCATAATTTAGATATTAAATTTCTTGATTATCTCCTATTATCTATCAAGTTAACCACAAAAATATGCATGATAATTATTTAAATTAAATTCTTGGTAACATAAATAGGGAATTTATGATGGAGTAGATATTAGACATAAAATTTTTCAAATGTAATATATCACCGATACGCATTGCAAACTAATCGCAGTGCGCGGCCCAACGTTTGTTTGTGACTTACCAAATTGCGATGGAGTACAGTCGTGGCTAACGTGATCCACGGTCGCGCGAGCGACCCCATTAAAAATCCACTTCAATAGTAATCCATCTTTTTCAACCACAACAACAATGCCCCCGCAACGCTCTGATAAAAAAAAAAGTTGACAGAGCAGGAGGGTCGCCTTTTATTAGCTATAAAAGCTATACAAGATGGCAAATATCCCTCTGCTGCAGCTGCTGCACGATCATTTGGGATACCTGTCTCAACTTTGAAGGCCCGGATCAATGGGCGCCAATCTGCTACTGAAAAGAGGCCATCTGGCCATATTTTCTCTCAAATCGAAGAGCAATCGATAGAAAACTGGCTACTCGATATAGACTCAAGAGGTGCAGCTCTTACTTTGCCTATGTTGCGAGATATGGCCAATCTTCTACTTAGTGCACGGAAAAAAGGCCCCTGTACCACTGGTATTAATTGGCCTTCTCATTTTGTCAAACGACACCCAAATCTCTCTACTCGACTTTCACGCAAATACGACTATCAGAGAGCTCTTTCAGAAGACCCTCGAATTATTAAACCATGGTTTGATTTGCTTCAAAGGACGATGGAAAAGTGGGGTATCGCTTCAGACGATATCTTCAACTTTGATGAGTCTGGTTTTGCCACGGGTGTTGGCGCAACGCAAAGGATTATCACTTCAGCGGAATACCATGGAAAAAGAGCACTTTTGCAAGCCGGAAATCGTGAGTGGGTGACTTCGATTGAGTGTATAAGAGCTTCTGGAAGTGTTCTCCCTCCACTCTTCATTTTCAAAGGAAACCGATTCCCAGAGCATTTACGACTCTACCTCCTTTTAAATCAAAAAGGAGCTCGTCTAACTATGAGCCCAAATGGTTGGACTACCAATACAATTGGTTTATGGTGGCTAAAACATCATTTTATCCCAAATATTGGGACAAGAGTGGGAAAATATTGCTTACTGGTCCTTGACGGTCATGGGAGTCATTTAACACCTGAATTTGACCAAATATGTGAAGAACACCAAATCATCGCAATCTGTATGCCTCCGCATGCTTCTCATCTTTTACAGCCTTTGGATGTGGGTTGTTTCTCGGGTTTAAAGAGACTTTATGGAGGAGCGGTTTCAACTTTGGTGCGGAACGGAGTTAACACCGTTGACAAGGAAGATTTCCTAGAACTAATCGCAGATGCGAGAATGGGTTCTTTTAAGTCTTCCACTATACAGAATAGCTTTTTGGCTACTGGATTAGCACCATTTGATGCTAATAAAGTCTTGGAAAAGCTAAATGTGCACCTGGAATCTCTTCCTCCTCTGGAGATCCTCTCCCAGCGACCACTCTCGTCTGGTAGTGATAGAGATCCAAATACTCTTTGGACCCTCTCAAGATTCACAAAATCGCAATCTCGGATCAAAAAAGGTCTAGAGTCTTCTTCTTCTTTTCTTTCTTCACCAACAAAAAGGGAGATTGAGAAGACCTACAGGATGACTATAAAAGTAGTCCACCGCCACATTTTTCTCCAGCATCGCTGTACCCAATTAGAAGCTACCAACAAGAAACAGGCCAAAAAACGAGAGACCAAACATAAGTTTACGACCCAGAAAGGCATCTTTGGTGGTCTAGAGGGTGGTGAAGATGATGTGGTGGTTGAGGATGAAGATAGAAGCAAAGATATATCTTTACCAGAGGTGCCTGCAAAACTGGTTACTGAGCCTACTTTAACTTCTGCCCCCTTGGTACGGCGGCAGGTGACATGTTCTAGCTGTGGGATAAAAGGTCATACATATCCTAAATGCCCTACACGTGTTCAATAGCTAAACTTATGTTATTATTGTGGTTTTAATAGTGGTCAAAAATTGAAGGTTTTCTCAATTTTGGTGGGGTCGCTCGCGCGACCGTGGATCACGTTACCTGGAGGCTGCCGAATATGGCTTACAAATGGTACCACACTCGGGGATCCTTAATTATCGACTCCGCAACTGTAACGTTGCGATGCCACGCCTTACTGCAGGTAGAGCACCAGTAGTTCAGGCTGAAGGTCTCTGTAGGATGTTTGACTTGGCCGAACTGTGAAGATTAAATCAAAGGTATATATATAGGTAGCAATGTGAGAATCGATCGCGAAGAACTAGAATGAGTGGCCTTCCACTTCTAGTCCTACCAATCCTTCAGTATGACTGGATCCTATTCGCCAATGTGTTCCAGTCCCATCCTTCAACAGGATGGGATGTCACATGTTCCAAGTTCTTATAATCTTCTGCCTTATGTCCTTCTTGCACGTACCTTGGGGGCTAGTGTGTAATACCGGGATGGCTGGCTGTCCGTCGGGCGGCCCATCAGTAGGTCGTACTCCTTCAGCTGGCTCGCAGGGTACGTAACAATTACATTTTTAGCTTAAAAAAGAACTTATGTTGTATTTGTTCATTAAAGTAAATAAACCGATCAAAATCAAAATCAAAATAATCAGACTTTTTACAAATCAATAATTTTGTAATAATTATAATAAAATAATATAATATATAAAGTTATGTAAAGTACCCAAATTATTTAATATCCACTTAATAAATTTAGGGTTTTAAATTATTTTGAATTCTAAGTAGAATTTTATTGTCAAGTTATGTTTTTCTACAACCTAGTATCTAAGGTAATCGGTAAGCGAGCCGCGCATGTAAGCCAGTCGCGCACCCAGCCCAAAATGCGTCCATGAATTAGCACTTAATTCATTCAACCACCCACCATGCCACCAATTCGTGCCAGAGGCTCTACAAAGTCAACAGAGCAAGAGGGTAGGATATTATTAGCCATCCAGGCTATTAAAAATCAAGAAATATCCTCCGTTCGCAAAGCTGCACACATTTATAATGTGCCTGAAACTACACTTCGCGATCGTCGTTACGGCACCACAAATCGCGCGATTTCTCGCGCAAATTCGCATAAATTAACAGAAATCGAAGAGGAATCGCTTCAAAAATGGATACTCTCTTTAGATGATCGCGGAGCAGCGCCCGGCCCGGTCTACTGTACGCGAAACTGCGAATCTTCTTCTCGCGGCCCGCGGAACTACACCAGTTCAAACCGTCGGAGAAAAATGGGTTTATAACTTCGTAAAACGATGCCCAAGCCTATCATCCCGATTCTCAAAATGTTATAATTACGAACGTGCGAAGTGCGAAGATCCAAAAATCATTAGGGAGTGGTTTGATCTTGTTCAAAAAACCATTCTTCAATACGGCATCGATCCCAACGATATTTATAACTTCGATGAGACTGGTTTCGCGATGGGATTAACAACGACCGCGAAGGTTATCTCGAGGGCTGAATACTACGGTCGGCGATCGCTTTTACAGCCCGGAAATCGTGAGTGGGTGACTGTAATCGAGTGTACGAATGCTTCAGGGTGGGCGCTCCCTCCGTGTGTGATTTTTAATGGCAAAGTTTTGATCGAGGGGTTGGTTCGATAATCTTCCGATAGACTGGAGATTCGAGGTTAGTCCGAATGGCTGGACTTCCGATGAGATCGGCCTTCGTTGGCTCGAAAAGCTCTTTATTCCGTCGACTTCTTCGCGGGTGAAGGGAAAGTATCGACTTTTGATACTCGGTGGTCACAGAAGCCATTTGACTCCGAAATTCGATGAACTTTGTGAAAAAAACGATATTATACCAATCTGTATGCCTGCGCACTCGTCTCACCTTTTACAGCCACTCGATATCGGCTGTTTTGCGGTGTTAAAGCGCTCGTACGTTCGGATAGTTGAAACGAAAATGCGGATTCCGACGCAATCAACCATATCGACAAATTTGATTTCCTCGAGGCTTATCCTTCCGCACGAAACGAAGACTTTCGCTCCGATACTATTATAAATAGCTTCAGAGCAGCTGGTTTGGTACCTGTTTCACTCGATCAAGTGATCTTAAAGCTTGATATTTGTCTTCGAACCCCGACCCCCCCCTCCCGAGCCGGGATAGCGAATCAAGCCAGAATTGTACACCAAAACCCCTTTTACCGATAAACAAACAAGTACGTCGGCAAGCTTCATCAATCAAAGCTTTACTTCGTACGGGGTCTCGAAGTCCACAAAGCCCATCAGATCGAGCGTTAAGCCAGCTTATTAAAGGCTGCCAACTTTCGATGCAGAGCGCTACTTTACTAGCGGAGGAAGTCAAGGGATTACGGGCGGAAAACGAGAAGAAGAAACAAAAACGCACTAGATCTCGCAGGCAGATGCCTTCCACTGAGGGCCTCTCAGTTTTCGAGGCCTCTGCATTAACAATGCAGGCGCAGCAAGCAATTGAACCCGCTCCACCCCCGGGGATGGAAGGCCTTCCGAGGGTTTACAGCCACCTACGCGGGCCCAGCGAGGATGTGGAATATGTAGGCGCCCGGGACATAGAAGGGAGACATGCCCAGATAGACCAGCAAGTTAGCCGAATTCGATTAATAGCGTTTTTGTTGAAATAAATGCATTTAAAATTAATAAGTTGCTTAAGGTGCGCGACTGGCTTACATGCGCGGCTCGCTTACCGATTACGTTATATGGAATTTATGATAGTAGTTGTTGGAAGTCAAAGTAGTTTAACACCTGACTTCCAAGGCTGTAATGTAATTCTGATCAGCTCACTGGGACTTAAAACTCAGAAGAGAGTCAGCCCGTGGATAAAAGGAAAATACGAGCTTTACCCCGCTTCTTTCTTACTGTGTTTTTCTGCCTGTTTGCTTCGATTATAGTCTATTTATACAAGCTTGATTCCAACGTTAGTTAGGCAGATATTCAGTCAGACCCTGAGAGACAGTTTCTCTCAATCTCATCATCTGTTCTCACCCATCTTATCTTTCCACGTCATTTAGGGTCCAGCACATGACTCGCTTTGTCATAGACCCCAAATACTGACAACTACTTATTTTTATTTTAATATCAAGGGAAAATTCTTATTTATTAATTATGGAGAGGATAAATTAGTACTAAAATATTTCTACTTGGTGATTTACCTTTTTCCTAGTACCATAAATCTTTAGCTAGTAATCCTAGACTAGTAATGATCTTCAAGATTTTTCATTATAGAAATGGTTAATATAACGTATTCAACCACCGAGTGAGCCACACCGCCGAGTGAGCCACCCAACCAACTACTCTCTACTATCTGATCGATATTTCAGTAATGTTTTAGCTGATATTACGTGCTTTGCGAGCTGCGCAAAATTTACAGATGTTGTAGGGTAGTAAATGCTTGATCGGCTGAAGGTCGCTCGGGTACTGGTGTTGGCATTCGAAGAGCTGAATATTAAGCTTATTAAGCACTGGTTCTGGGTTTATTGGCACTAAATCGGCTGCTTTAAAGCTAGTTTTGATTGTATCCGATTTAAATGCGTCGGCACGAGCTTGGGGTATGCTGCATGGAAATCAAGCTTGTCGATATGGTTAATACCGAGCCGCATTTTCTGGTCAACTAAGCTTCCGTATGAGCGTTTAATAACTGCAAAACACCCGATATCGAGCGGCTGTAAAAGATGCGAGCTATGAGCTGGCATACAGATCGGCATGATCTTATTTTCTGAGCAAAGTTGATCGAATTATGGTGTTAAATGACTGCCGTGGCCGTCGAGGATAGTAGTCGATATTGACCAATTGTACGGGGATTTGTCGATGGAATAACACTTTTTGAAGCCACCGAAGGCCTATTTCGTCGGTTGTCCACCCGTTTGCGCTAACCTCGAAGCGCCAGTCGGGTGGAAGATTATCAAACCACGACTCTTTATAGACCTTGCCTTAAAGATAATCGTCGGTGGAAACGCCCACCCTGAAGCGCTGATTGACTCGATCGCGGTTACCCAGGTGCGATTTCCTTGCTGTAGGACCGATCTTCGACCGTGATATTCTGCTCGCGTAATAACTCTCGCGGTTGCGGTAAGGCCCATTGCGAAGCCAGTCTCGTCAAAGTTATAGATATCCTCCGATATGATACCGTATGTAGAGATCGCGGTTTGTAGGGTAGTAAACCACTCGCGTAGGACTTTTGGATCTTCCTGTTGTGCGCGTTCGTAATTATATCGCCGTGAAAAGCGAGATTTAATCTCTGGGTGGCGTTTGACAAATTTTGTGACCCAATTTTGGCCAATCGGTGTAGTGTTGCTTGTACCGCGATATCGTAGTAATAAATCAACCATTTCTCACACTGTAGAGGGTCTAGGTGCTCCACCACTATCGTCCATTGATAGAATCCATTGTAGAAGTGAGAGTATTTCTCAATAAAATAAAATTTGACTATCCTGAAATAATGGATAGTATCTAGAAACCTAATTCATGAGTTTAGACTAATATCAAGATTAGATACTATAGATTTTAATAATATTACTCTTACGTAAATAACTAGTTTTCTAAAAATTCTAATCAGAATAACAATACAATATATAAAGTCTATTATATCTATATTTAAATTTAATCAAATTGTTAATTTTATAGTCTAATTTTTTAATCTATATAACTTACAAGTATACTATTTCATTATATTCTATATGGAATTCCTCTACAATTGATTAAGTATTTTAGATAACCGAGTTAACTATCTATTTTAGGATTCTTTTATTAATCAAGTAAATTAATTTAGAATATCTGTCAGCAATCGGGTCTATGACTTGTCTTAGTCATGTGCTGGACCTCGATTGACATGGAAAGATAAGATGGGTGAGAACAGCTAATATTCAGAGATGAGAACATTCAACTGCCTAACTAGCTAACGTTGGAATCAATCTCATATAAATAGACCAAAATAGAAGCAAACAAGCAGACAAACAATATAAGCGAAAGCGGGGTAAATTTCGTACTTTCCCCTTTACACACGAGCTAACTCTCTTATTCCCCAGTGAGCTGATCAGGATTACATCACAGCCTTAGAAGTCAGGTGTTGAACTACTTTGACTTCCAACAATATTTTAGTTGGTTAATCAGACAGTTCTATCTCTTTGACTGATCTCACTCTTCTTCCACCCATTCCTTGGTTATACGATTTAGCATCAGTCAGCTTGCTTTGTCATCGTATACCAGCGAATGCTGACAATATATTATACAAATTGCTCTTGATTAAATATAAATACTTCACTTATCTTTAAAGTATTATTGGCCTTAATTGTAAAGTCAAACTTATACTTTCTATTTAGGACGAACACTCCCTCGATCATCCGTTTCCACCCTCGCCAGAAGCGCAGTCTGACGGGTCTACACGAGCGTAGTGTAGGAAGGAAGTGATCGTGTGTGTGTGTGTGTGTGTGTCTTCTCTGCCATCTGAGTGCTCTCTTGTCAGCGAGCCATCGAGCGTATCCCCCTTTATTCAATATTTACTACATTTTAGGCCTTTTCCGGTACCATGGTATTTATTTAGACTTGCTATTTTTTAGATGACATTTTCTCAAAATGCCCTTGGTGGATTTACCCGTAATTCAATTATATACGTCGACGGCTGTAAATTTGGTTTTCCTCGGCGGCTAGCAAACATCCCAATAGCAAACAGCTCCATATAAAGGGTCTTCCAACTGTCCTCCAAGTCAACGCCTAACCATCAGTTAAAAAACACCTTCCTTTGTTCCCCCCAGCCTTAACACACTTCATGTCGATCAACTCGAGTCTTTGTGTCTTCAATTTTAATTATTTCTCGACTCCCGACTGGGATCCAGACCCAGGATCTGGGGTCGACTACCGAGCAGCCTATCGCCAGAGCCTTGAGTCCTTCCTCGAGAAGTACTCTGAGAGTTTTGCCGAGGACCATCAAAGGTTAGGTGGTCCGACTATAAGTTCGATACCGGATGAATTTGATTTAGTTTGTGCTCTAGATGAGTCGCAGCAGTCTCAAATTTCACAGCCAGCACAGTCAGATGAGCTTACAAGGTATCTTGATAGCAGTAAGTATTTCTTGATCTCTATTTGAGCAATTACTGACTTGTCCTTTAGATATAGTCACAAATGCCCAGCCTCTGACCTGGTGGAGAGATCATCAAGATAAGTTCCCTACGATGGCAAGGCTGGCTCGCGATGTGCTCTCTATCCCAGCTAGTGGTGCAGGGGTAGAGCGGCTTTTTAACTCTGCACGAGATATCTGTCATTATCGTCGAGGCTCTCTTCAACCTCAAACAATCTCAGATCTTATGATGTATATGTGTACATCACGGTTTGAGATTCATGAAGAGGAGCGAATAATGCTTTCTGAATATCTTTCGGCTCAGGAGATACAGGCTGCAAAGGAAGAGAGAACACAGCAGCAACTCGCTGTTGATCCAATTAGCGACAATGAAGAGGATGAAGCGTCTACGACACAGCTCCGAGCCAGGTCCCAGCCCCGAGCTATCTCGCAGACCCGACCAACCTCGCAGGCTGCCCAGGGTCCGTCCGCAAAAGCACTCGGCAAAAGACGTATAAGCAATATAGCTGACTATGTGAGAGGTGATGAGGAGGAAGACGATGGTCAAGAGTCGGAAGCAATACCTCTGCCGGAGATACAGCACCGAGTGTCAGGCAGAGTCCGTAAGCATTCAAGGTTGCTAGATGGGTATGAAACGTCTAATATGTAATTCGAGATTCGGGCAGTCTTTTCGGTTGATTCATTAGTTTGATTTGTTTTGATTTAATTCATTCTACATTGCCAAATTAGGAAACTACTCCTCTAAATACTGTAAGTGAGATACTCAAAAATACAGACAAAATCTGCATAACTTATGCTCCGCGTGACTTGGCAATGTTTGCCTTGTTTGACGACCCTGAGGGTAGGTTCGCGACTTTTATGGCCCTAGCCTGACCCCATTTCAGGGTCTAACCTTACGACCCTAAAACCTGCGTGGTCCGGGTCGAGGTCCGGGTCGAGGTCCGTGTTGAAATATCACGGTTACTGGGATAATCATGTGGGCTGGGATCACGTGCATGCCTATATATCTGTTCACCAGTCTACCTGTATCTTACACAAAAAAAAAACTCCCCTAAACAACATGAACACTGAAGCATCACTTATAAATCAACAGTCCGGGTCGTCAGGGTCACCCTCGGGTCGTGGCGAGGTCTAGGCATCTCCACTGACCCTGGGGGAAAGGCAAACCGGTGGTCTCCCTGTTAATGCTGGATGTGTCGGGGGCATATGACAATGTCTCTCACGAACGTCTGCTCCACAATCCCAAGAAAAGACGCCTAGGGCAACTCGTCCCTGGGTAAAGGCTTTCCTGTCAAATCGAAGCACAAAGATCCGCATGCCAGAAGGCACTTCTGGTCCAATACCAACACCAACGGGCATTCCACAAGGGTCGCCGATTTCGCCGATTCTCTATCTGATCTACAATGCAGACCTGATTGAGAATGCGGAAGCGGAGTGACCAGTAACGGCTGGGTGGATGATGTCTGCTTTATGACCAAAGGAAATAGCGAGCGAGAGACCATCAGGAAGGACCATCAGGAAGCTCAAAACTGCTTGCGGGAAGGCCGAACAGTGGGCCAGAAAGCATGCCTCAGTATTCGACACAAAGAAGTACGCGCTCGTGCATTTAGTAAATACGAAAGAAGTCGAGCCTCGGTACACACCACTGTCACTGCAGGGGCACACAGTACCTGCGACAAGGACGGCGGAACGCTATCTGGGCTACTGGCTTGATCCCAACTTGGAGTTTCAGCATCACCGCGAAAAAGCAATTTCGAAGGCAAGCGTGTCTCTCCAGGCGCTACGAAGCTTGGCTGGCTCGACGTGGGGGCCTCTCTTTCAAGCTATGCGCAGGATCTACCAAGCGGTAGTCATCCCACAGATGCTCTTCGGAGTATCGGCCTGGTACCACCCAATGGTGATCAGCAAGACGAAGGCACGAATAATCAGTCAACCGTTCGTGGCCATCCAGAAGCGGGCAGCATGCCTGATCAGCGGAGCTTTCAGAACGACAGCAGCGGAGGCACTGAACACAGAACTACACCTACCACCAATTGCGATCCATATGAACCGCCTTGTAAAAGAAACGGCTTTACGGTTACGGACTGGACCAGCATTCGCTGTCCCACCAACAATGCTACGACGCCGACCGGTGGACGAGAGAGATTGGTCTGGATGGACACCGATGGAGGCGCAAGCCTGGAAAACGGGCGGATGCCTTACGACTCCCCGGGAACTTTGGCGAGGGACTGGGAGAGTCGGAAGGCATTCGTCCAGGCACCATGGCAAGCGCCGCCAGAGGTGTTCATCGAGGACAGAGAGATGGCAGTGAAAACTCACGACCACATTCTATCCAAAGACCCAAGAGAAAGACCCTTGATTCTCTACACCGACGGGAGTGGGATCGAGGGAAAAATTGGAGCAGCAGTAGTCGTTGATCTCGAGGATCACCACGCTCACAGCCAAATGGGCGGCGAAGACACGTCCACTGTATACGCTGCCGAGCTCCGTGCCATCGAAATGGCACTCAAATTAATCCTGGAGACCACGGAACCGTGGGCGGCACAGGCGAGAAACGGGCTTGTCATCTTTGCAGACAGCCAAGCGGCATTGAAGGCGCTCCGCCAACCACGGATGCCATCAGGACAGGTCTACCTGGAAGAATGCCTCCACCTGGTAAGGCAACACGCAGCCAATGGCCGTCAAATCCACCTCAGGTGGATACCTGCTCATCAAGGAGTGGCCGGCAATGAACGTGTCGACCGACACGCAAAGGAGGCGGCCCAGGAACCAGAAGGACCACAAAACCCAAACAATCGTTATATTCGCCTTGCAGCCGCAGCTAAAAGCCGCATTCGCCGCGAGGCAAAAATCGAGTGGGAAAGGTCATGGTCTACAGAGAGAACAGGTCGACCGGCGAAACGCTTAGTCGAACGACCAACAAAGAAGACCCTGGAATACTGGTCCGACCTGCGGAAAGCGACAGCGTCCATTCTGATGCAGCTTCGTACTGGATGAATTGGCGTTGCTGCCTACTTAACTCGCATCAATCGGCGCGAGTCAGCGAGATGTGGTTGCGATCTGGGGAACCAGACGGTCAATCATATCTTGCTTGAATGCCCGCTACTCCAAGACGAGCGCAACTGGATGAGAAACGCTCTGTCCGACCGCGGAGTTGCTCTTCGACGCGACGAGCTCCTGACGCGGCCAGAGGCTCGCATAATTGTGGCCGAATTCATGGTCCGGACAGGTCTTTTAAATCGGTTTCAAGCAGTCGACCGATTGGCTCTCGGCACGGAAAAAGGCGACGAAAAAGGATGACCTCTCAGGACAGTGTGATGGAAGGAGAAGGATGGTGCCCGTTAGGAGTGTAGTGCCAGGTCCACTGTACTCCCTTGATGCAAACGAGCGCAGGAGTGGCAGCCGACGGCCCAGAGGGCTGCGCAGATGAAGGGGGTGGAGGATGAAGTAGATCAGAGAATGAAGTCTGATTGTGGAAAGGAGAGTGGGTAGAGGGGAAGCGACGTTCGTTTTGGATTTCTTTTGTTTATTTTGTCTATTTTGTCATGTTTGCATGTATTCTCGGGCGACCAATCAGGGGCTTGCGTTGCAACCCATGGAAACAATCGTTCAGTGGGCTGGCGACCACCTTCAAGCTGTCGGCAGGCCTGACAGCACTCCCGCATAGCAGCATATATTTAGAGCAAGCTACATCGGGCAAATGAATTCATCATCATAATCATCATCATATTGCTAACAGAAGTTTTCTCTGGAGTATGTGAAAGCGGAAGTGCAGAAAGTCGACGCTGGAGATGCTACTTGATTGCGGAAACACAATGCTGCACTGCACTACAATATATACCGCCAAGTGACGTGGCTCAAACACCAGAGCGGATCAATTTCAGTTGGCCAGGTGTTTGAGGCCCCTTAGTCGGCGGGGACCTTTTCGAAATCACTTATCGACTGCATCGCCTATTTTCAATGCGTGATACCTGCAGTTTCCTGCATTGGTCACATGTTCAAACACTAACCACTAAGGGGTTGTTGTCGCCGGCCTCCTTCTCCCCTTCCACCTTTATTTTCGTTATATCCCGAGCCTGACCAACAGCCCAACATCTGCGTTCTGAATCGCATCGGAGAAAATTTCTCAAGTAAGCAAAATAGTAGAGACTCTGCCCCTTGCCGTGCATTTTCTCATTGGATTATTGATTTCGATATTCACGTATAAGATTTTCGCTCGCTGACCTGAATTACAAGTATGTTTGCTGCCAGGGAGATGAATACCTCTTATAGGTTATTCATATCACCTAAGTCAGAAGCGATTTGATGTAAATTCTAACTTGACTGGCAGGTCGACAGAAAACTTGCCGCCTTGAAAAGCTGTCAGTCACCGCAAAAATGGAACTCAAACTGGCCATTGGGACTCGATCTGCTTCTGAAACTTTTCACTACGAGCGCGAGCAGCGAATACTCCTATTTTTCCTCGATGTAGTGGATAAACCGGGAAACATTTTTGAGCAGAATCCCCTTTTCGCACGGGGAATCGACACAATTGAGCCCGAAAATATAGAGGCCGTTCCATCGGCACAATTCACCGGTTGTCATCGCCAGGACAGCTCCTCACTAACCAGTAACAAACTCTTAAGATTTTGGACTTGGATTGCGACCCCCTACTTTCGCTCCCTTGATGGGAAGTGGTATATTCACTCAAGACGGCAAACAGTGGCGCCACTCGCGGGAACTTCTACGACCACAATTCATGACCAACCAGCTTAATAACTCTTTACAAATAATGGGTGTTTTGAACAATCTCATTCTATGCATTCCAGAAGATGAGGAAGTTGACTTACAGCCCTTATTCTTCCGCTCACTTTTGAAACTACCCTCTTCTTACTAGTTAGACAGCATTTGCTCTAAAGTCTGAAGGCATAGCAGGCACGAGCCAAATCACTCTGGACAGCTTGCCTAAGCCTGTAATGGTGAATGGCGGTATGATGACTGAGCCTTGGGAGCCTCAGGATGCCCCGGCTACACCAAAGAGAAGCCAGGCCGTTGATCGCGAAATTGATGCTGAATCTCGAATTTGCAGAGGCCTTTAATCTTGGTCAGGGCTATCTTGCCCAATGAGGTCGTTCTTGGTGATTTCTACTGGCCGCTAGGGGGAGCAGTTTTCGGAAAGCGTGCAAAGTCTGTCATGACTTTCTTGACTGCGATGTGAAGAAGGCTACAAACTGTCAGGCTAAAAATATTGACTCAAAGACGGAATCATATGTCTTCTTCGATGCACTCGTCAGGGGAAGCAGGGATCCGAAGGTACTGATTTACCAGTGTCTTAATATCTTATTGGCTAGTTGAGATACAACAGCATGCTGCCTCACATGGACGTTGTAAGTGGACCAATTTTTCGCAAGTATGCCCTAAGATTGTCTTTCGACAAAACCCAGACATCTTCTTGCGCAACACCCTCGAGTCCTTTTCAAACTCTGTTGCGAGATCATAGATGCGGTTGGTGTGAGTAGTGAGAGACTAATACCCACAATAAGTCGAATTAAGACTACCGTATCTGTCGTTCATTTTGAAATAAGGCATTAGGAATTTGATCTCGCTTTAACTCGAATAATATGACCATAACTAATGCCTATGAACAGTTCTTCTACTATACACACCCGTGCCAGTAAACTCACGAGCGGCAGTGAAAACAACGACTTTCCCCGTTAGTGTTGGTCCCAATAGGACAGCTCCAGTTCTCGTCCACAAGGGCGAAGCATTAGTATACTACGTCTACGCGATGCATCGCCGAAAATGCATTCATGGGCCGGAATCTGATCAGTTTTCACCCCGAGCGCTGGGAAAATGATGCCCTAAAAAAGGTTGAGTGAAGTTATTTGCCATTCAATGGGGGACCAAGAATATGTTTAGGACAGGAATTTGCGTTGCTGGCATCTGGTTTTACCATTGCGATATTGCTACAAACTTTTGCGGCCATTGAGATAACAGACACGTCTTTCAACGCACCACTTTGCGAGGAAAGCAGGTGCTCACATTTATAGTGTCAAGTGGCAATGGTTGCCGCCTTAAGATGAAGATATGGGGATTTTTGGACCCCGAGTAAGAGCCACTATACCACTTTCTTTTCATGAAATGGATATTTTAAATCAAATACAGGTTGTGAGGGTTTCACGACCCACAAATCGTATTCCTTTAAAGTATGGCCGGCCGCTCCGTTACTAAAATAAAATCCCGGTGCGTGCTTTACCATTCCTTCCCATTCTTTTGGGGCGTTTGTGTGAATCCAGCTCTCGGCTGTCATGACTGCGGGATTGAAATTCTGTTGTAAGTCCATCGGCATTTGAACGTCCATTGGTTTGTTAATCTCAAGTACTCATGATCTCGAACCCTCTCTTCTCCAATGTAGGGCTTTTGATGACATCGCTTTTGCTGTCACGAAGGCCCGGCTGGCCTACTGATGTATCCAATTTGGGCTACGATAGCCGTGCCAGCCGTTCCGCTGTAGGACAGAACAAGCAGAACTGATCTATCTGTTGCAAACTCTGCAAACTATAACGCAAAACCTCTCCCTCTACATCCTCAATACCCGCTGTTCCGTCGTGATGCGTGATTGTTTTGAATGAACAACATCAGGTGCCGACTCAGCAGCCACTTGACTTTGAGCAAGCTTTTTTATCCCCGAGACTTCTCTAACATCAACATGCCGCCACGCGATTTGAAAGGCACAGCGCTCATCAAACAAGGGCGCTTGTTATTGGCGCTTTTCATGATACCAAAAATCCCCAGTTTCAACGCGGGAGATTCTCAAATCTTCAAAAAGTTCAACGAACTTCCGTCACCAGAAGCCCGCACGCAAGCCAAAGCCCAACATCTTGCAGGAGTTCAACCGAACAATTGAAAGACATTATTGTTACGCGCTGCTGACTGGGCGCGGTGAAACGCGGTTTCCTCGGTGATACTTTGCTAGTATGCGGGCCTCCAAGCGGCTCCGCAACCGTACCATCGCTGATGCAAAGCCTTACACGGGCTGGGGCCTTTGGAGTGCTTTCACGGATGTGCTAATCGGGTGCGCCAGGTAGGTCAGTCTGGAGAGCTCCCCTACTTATGGGTAGGGTGCGCCATAACCCGCACCAACCCGCACCCGAACCCAACCCATCTCACCTATGGGTAGGGAAATGGGTAGGCTTCACCAACCCGCAATGGGTTTGTTGAATATCCCGGTTACTGAGATAATCATGGGGGCTGGGATCATGTGCATACATGTATACCTGTCTACCAGCATACTTGTATCTTACACACAATCAACTCCCCTCAATAATATGAACACCGAAGCATCACTTATCAATCAACACGGGCTATGGGTTGGGTTGCGGGTTGGGTCGACCAACCCATCAGGTCCATGGGTGCGGGTTATGGGTCGGGTTCACCGACCCATTTGCGGGTTATGGCGCAGACTACCTATGGGATATTTAGCTTATATTGAACAGTGAAGATAGAATTAATAGTAGATCTAAGTAGTAGTATATAATTGATCGCAAAAAACTAGATATATATGCGTTGATGAGTATTCTTATATATCTAGTCCTTCCTATCGTGCTGATGGTATTTCCGTCCTAACGTAGGATAGGTTCCCACCCTATCGTTGTAATACGATGCCACGTGATCACACTCATAGGATCTTTGTCTTTGTCTGGTTTGTACGTGACTTTAGGGGTTAATGCGTAACCCCTAGAAATGATTGGCTCATGATGGTACATCAGTATATCGCAGTCCCTCAGTTGGCTGTGCTGCCGCAGGGACCATGACATGGGAATTCCTACCCACGGCTCCACTTTTTCTATACTCCATCTAGTTATAGAGCATCATAGCTAGTACTGTACGGAAAGAGCAAGATCTACAGACACGTGCCAGAAGTTTGGGCACACACTAGTGATCTTAGCGCGTATTTTCGGCGTCCATTCCCAACCTTCTCTTTTCAGCTTCTCCTACACATACAAAATGCGTGGTTTCGGCAAAGAAATCAGTGGAAGCCGTGGACGAGGGGCAGAACTCTCACCTGAAGCATGTTCAGCTATTATATACGCTTCTGAATTAGGCAATTCAGCCACGAAGATCGCTGCCGATTTTGGCGTTCATCGCCGCACGATATGTAAAACACTTGAACGCTTCAAACAACACCAAACCGTTAAAACACTACCTGGATCAGGCGCCCCTCGCCAATTTGGACCGCCAGTTTCCCCGATACGTCAAAATTTTCACCCAAAGATATCCCTGGCTAAGCTATAAAGAGCTTACTGCCCAGATACCAGGACACCCTCTAAGTCAAATATTCGCCGGATTCTACGCAGTTTTAATCTAAAACGGTTCCGTGTGAGGCGCTGTATACTTATTTCAGAGAGGGTAGCACGAATTCGGAGACGTTTTTGTCAGAAATAGCAATCGCAGAACCTAGAATGGCAACTTGGAAACATTATCTTTTCAGATGAATGTAGCGTTCAATGGACACCTAATATAAACGCTAAATATGTTACTCGACTTGAAGGAGAAACATATAGGCGTGATTTAGTCCTGATCAAGCCACATGTGAAGGATACTTCCCAATGGTATGGGCAGGAATATGGCTAGGTGGCCGTACAAAGCTAGTGGTGCTTAATCGGGACTACTCTAAGAATAAAAAGGGCGGTTACGCCACAAATCCATAACTTGAAGCGCTCGAAAAGGAATTTGTTAAAACCTACACGCCTGATATGATATTTCAGCAAGATAACGGGCGAATTCACGTGTCAAAAGCGGCAAAGGAGTGGTTTGAAACTCACGGCATACACGACCTAGATTGGCCGCCACATTCACCCGATTTAAACCCAATTTAGCCAGTATGGAGACTATCTAAAGAGAAGCTTTACCAAATGTATCCAATGCTTGCCTGTTCAGGCAAGACTGAGACCGATTGGGGGTTCTTCAAAGAGGCAATTTGCCAGGCTTGGGATGCATTAGACCAGAGAATTATAGATAGCCTTATTTTGTCAGTGAATAAGCGAGTACACGCAGTGCACCTCGCTAGTGGCTATTATACACGCTATTGGAAATTTTTGAATAGAGAATTGGTTAACATACAAGTATACTAAATTTTGTTGTATAATATGTAGTGTGTGGTTCAATATATATATTTCTGTGGTTTATGGGTAGTGGGGCAAAATTACCTAATTTGGATGTGTGCCCAAACTTCTGGTACGGGTCTTTATATTCTATTTTATATACACATCACACTCAATGTAATATACTGCAGAACTTGAATTGTTAATCTATCGAGTATATCAGGGTAACCATGAACAGTGCAAACAATGCACTATATGATTTACTCCATGCAACCATCGTTACCAAGATGAGCAGGCACAGAATCTGTTTTCAGTGTCGCACATGGCTTTGATATCACTTTTCACTCGGTAGATATTTTAATCGTTTGGCAGCTTCAAAACTAAATTGTGGACAACGATACTCGCTCTTCCCACGAACAAACCACCACAATGCGGTCAATGTCATTAGGCCGACAGTAATCACACTTGTATAGTTCATGTTTTGGACGGTGGCGGGCATAACCAATGGGAAGCAAAAGAATATCACGGTGACCAAAATATATAACAATGAGACGATATTCACCGCCATTCCTAAGTGCTTACCCATGTAGAAGGGCCCAGGCACGATGTTTCGGCGACCAGTTAGGACGTGTGGGCAGATAGCTCCAAAATACGAGAGTGTGCTTAGGACAATAAATGACGAGATGAGAGCCTGGAAGGCAGTTGTACTGCCAACATAGATGCAGCCAAGACAGGTGACCATAGCACTCATCGCGACAGTAGCACGGACTGGGCTGTTCAAGGTAGGATGCACCTGGGCGAAATAGCTCGCGAACGGAGTAGCGTTGTCGCGAGCTAAGCTCCACCACATCCGCCCTCCTGTGACAAATGTGCCGATCAGAGTTGGAAAGGTAGCAAGGAAAAGAACGGCGATCAATCCGATGGCACCAGTAATGGAACCCGTGGCCTGTCGGTAGATTTCAGCAGTAGGGAAATACCCAATACTTGTATCGAAGACAGCATCCAAGTCCTGGATTGAATAAAAGAGGGCGATCAAATATAGAAAGGAGGTTGTGAAGGCCGTCAACATCTGGAGCATGATTCCCTGAGGAACCTTGGTTTCTGGTTTGGGAACTATAAGAGCATTAATCACTGCAACCTTTCCATTTTCCTCCTCTATTTCCCGCCTACTATGAATCTTGGACATGAATTGCGCTGCCTACCTTCTTCTGATAAATGGCTTATGCAGTCCGGAACACCCACTGCAAAAGCCGCATTTAGTAGGCCCGTCATAAAACACACTCCGTCAGACCAGCCACCCGTCATATTATAGTACTGCGTCCAGATTTGTGACGAGCTTGCATGGGTCTTTGGCATTGCTGCTAGGACCACCACAGTTGCGAAAAGTCCGCACATTGAAAGGATCAACGCGATGCGATTAATCAGAGGAATGAACCGATTTCCAAGACAGACAATTGCACAGCAGGTCCAGTTCACAAGTTGAAAGACAATAAATACCTGCCAAGGTTTCCAGGCTACGTCCGAATGGCGAAGCAAGTACATGGCTACTGCCTCATTGCCCAACATTGAGCTCATTGAAGAGGCTGACAGGAGCCATGCACAGGCGTTAAGGTAGCCGGTGAAGAAACCAGCGGCGCGGCCATGCTTCCCATTCAGCACCGTGGACCAGTAATATACCCCGCCAGCAGAGGGCATCGAAGACGCTAGCTCGGCCAACGAAGCCGATATAGCTGTATAGAAGACGCCCACTAGCATCAAACCGTAGAGAAGAGCCATCGGGCCTCCGTTCATCAGCGCCGTGACAATGGTTCCACCCGTTGCGGCCCAGGAACTGTCGGATAAGGTTAGCAGAGACACATGAGGTCGAGAAAGGCGACGCTTTAATTCAAACCACGAACTTTGCAATCACAATTCCTAAGCTTGTCACACTCCATAGCCCAAAATTGCGAACTAGTTCCTGCTTGTGACCCAACGCCGCCTCGAGGCGTACGGCGTCCATCTCAGTGCCGTTCCTCGGCTCATTCCTCAGCCCAGACTCGCCGACCTGCGGTGTTTGCTTCTCGACTGCCATGCTGCCGATTGAATGCTTGAGCGCTATTGACAAGGACCGTAAAGACAAGGCAGGAAGGAAGAGGATGTGGAAGGAAGGAGAACCAGCAGACCCAAGAGATTAAAATAGAGAGGAAGAGAAGCCAAGTAGGGAGCAGGACTTGACGCCGGCGGATGAGGCAGTATGCCGTGCATATTGGCAAGAATTGCATTAAAATTTCTTTTAGTGTTTGTGGAATCGGCACGGAAGGTTCTCTTTGGCATGTTTCCACGCGAGTGACACGCAACATGGAGCAACAAGCTTCTCCATTCGCTGCGCCCCTCGAGGGGACGAGAGGGTCCACCGATGGAGGGGAATTCCATGCAATCACATATGCTCCTTTGGGTCTTGCCTCAAGTTGAAACCGATGATCCATGCCCCGATCGCCGAGGAGAACAGAGACGAAGCAGAAGTGAGGCGGGATGTTTGGGAGACTTTCCCGCGGTGGAGCTCCCCCAGTTATTAACCTTCAGGCACGACGGGTCCCGCAATATCAGAACCACCAGGCTTCGGGAATCGATGCGCACTCTCCGGCAATGTTTTTGGCTGGATTGCTGGCGTCGGGAAGATCACGTCGCCGATTTGCGGAACCCACCTACGGCAGGACAGCAGCGCCGCGAGTGTCGAGCACTGGTGAAGGACAAATGGCCCCCACGATCTAGCGCATCCCAAATGCACCTAACACTACCGAAGGATCGTGCTCACATTCAGACCCTCCAGGAGGCTCCGCTTTCCGGTGGAGAGATCGTGCCTGTCAGGGATCTGATCGCGGGTCTGATCGGGATCGAGCTGGTGTCAGTATGTACTATGTAGCATGGATAAGCGCGAAATCCTCGCTCAATCCGTTTTATACACGAGGCTTCCCTGTACCGGGAGACAAAGATGCATCCATCCCACTGGGCAAGTTGTTGGCCAGCTCTCATCTCCATATCGTGCGCGTTGATCAAATGCATCTGGGACTCGCGGCCAAGGGTTCATCCAGTTTGCGCTCCTGCAGGATCGGACCCTTATGGTTGGCCGTCTCAGCTGGCGATGGATTTGATGGAAGTTTATCTTGGCCCACTGCCAATCGTGATTTGTCCTGCGATGATCTGAGCGGAACTCTCGATCCTCCGTGGGCGCTCGAGGTGTGACGGCATATTCCGAGCCTAATGCCCGGTTGCTCACTAGAAGGATCTCATCGGCAGCCTGGCTGGTCCCAACTGGAAAGTTCTTTCCCACTGCTATCTCTCCCCGGAGCCTCCATGGCAGGCCTGCCCTTCATTCCCAGTACACAGTGAGGTAGATCTGTGTACGGAGGGCGAGTCGTCGATATGGGGAACGTATCACCCACCCCCCACCAACTATTGGTGGAAGCTGCGATATTCTGGAGCATTGGAGCGGTACTATACATTGGTCGGATGTAGGTGGAAGCTGACCGCATGCTGAGATAGATGAGGTACCGAGACCACGACGAGCATCCGTGCTGATGGCATGAACAGGGCTTCCCGGTTGATTGCCAACCTGTCAATCCAGGGGATATCATGTATGTATCTTCATTTCTCGTTTTTTCAGCCGCTGTGGGTAACCCAACAATCTGCATAATTTAGGGGACGATTATGTGATGACGGCAACTTTCGTATGTCTCAAGTCTGGGCCAGCGAGCTTTATCCGAGACTAACCATGTATTATGGAATCCGGTATAGATTGTCTATACGTCCTTGTTGGTTCTGATTCAGGTATCGGCAAAATATGCGACAAATCTGATGGATCCAACTGAGTTGGATGAGATACTGTCCGATCCCCAGCAGGTTCAGGACCGGATATTTGGAAGCAAAATTGTTATTGCCCTGGAACAGTGCATGGTTTTCTCAACATGGGGAGTGAAGACATGCATGCTGATCCTTTACTGGCGAATCACTAAGAACCTGCCCTCAAATCTCTACGTCAAGGTTCTTGCCGGGTATGTTGCGCTGGGATTTGTCGTGATTATGATCACCTACTACGGCGTGTACTGTCGACCCTTCTCGCAATATTGGGCGTTACCCGTGTCGAATATGCAATGCGCCACGTACCAACACTATTCAATCACACAGGCTGTCTTTAATATCTCATCTGACGCCTTCATGTTCGCCATCCCGATTCCGTTGATCATCAAGGCTAAGCTACCTCGACGCCGTAAGGCCCTTCTCCTTGGCGTGATGAGTCTGGGCCTGTTTACCATCATTGCCGCTATACTCAACAAATATTTTAACTTTGCGTCACCGCTGACCACCGTGTACCAGATCTGGTACATCCGGGAGGCCAGTACAGCCGTCTTTGTCGCCAACATGATGTGCTGGTGGCCATTGTTGCGGAAGCTGTTTGGCCTGACAACCTTCCAGTATCACAGCACTCCTGGACAGCGATCCCGGGGTACCGACAATGTGAACAAGGGGAGCAACCCATACTCCAAGTCTGTGGGCTCGCAGTCTCACGCATCATTTTCCTTTCCCCGTGCTTTTCATTTTTCTCGACCCGGACTCCGGGGCTCGTCAAAGAACAACACTCTCACCGGACACGGCAACACCGAACGCTCCAGTCAAGAGGCAATCAATCTTTCAACAGGCGAGCTTGCGGAGGATCTGGAGCGGGTCGAGACTATTCCTCTCCAGGAATGGGGCAAGGGAAGTGAGCGAGGCACTGATGTCGAGAACCTCGCGATTCAGGAATCAATCGCAAAATTTGAAAAGCGCAGCAATGGAGAGGAACCTCTTGAGGGTGGAATTTATTACACCCGCGACTTCGACATTCGCTCTGATTCCAGGGAACGAGCCTCTCCATCGTCGTGAAGATGTGGATGGAATACTTTCTTACACGAGATACCCGATACCCTTTTATAGATGCATTCCGGCGTTTCAGTTTTCAATATTTTAGCTCACATTGTTTATTATCGGCGATTTCACAAACAGGACCCCACTGTCGACTGCTATGACCGGAGTCAAGATTTCCTCTAGCCAGAGGCGCAGCTCCAAGAACAGAAAAAGTAAAGGGAAACACGGTCCGCACGATCTTAACTAAATGCGACAAAAAGGGTGGAGGATCCGAGGTTGGATTCTAGGCGGCTAATCATTAGATTGACTGGGTAGATGACCAAATAGATAACCAAGCAACAATCGGATAGACGAAACACATTCAACCTTGAGTTAACGTGAAGAGTGTTGTGCCGGACCTCGTCCTGGCTCTACCGAAGTTAACGGATGTTGATTCACCTAATTATATGACTCAAAAGACACATACACCTGGAAGTTACTTGAGATAGGAATTCCCCAGAGGCGGCAAGACTGAAAAACTACAGACAAAAGCCGAGCCAGGAAACCAGCAGTAAAATTTACTAATAATTATGAAAAGACCTTCCAGTATGCTGGCAACGTCTACTCCACTCATCCCTTATAAACCGCTGAAATGGAGGGTGGAAGGGCCAGCCCCGACTAAGTCTGGATGGTCACGCCCTTACGGCTCATAGCCTCCTCCATGTGAAAGCCAAAGACGAGGCGATACAGATCTCGCAACCAGGAGTACTGACCACTCTGGAGCATCGCCTGACACGCCCGACCCACCTCAATCGCGCTGACACGGGCCTGCGAACCGACATTTCTGAATGCGGGGTCATAGGCGACTAATTTCCGATAATTCTTCAACAGAGCCGTCTGCCAGGGCGCCGAGCCAAAGGAGTCAGAGGAAAGAGACTTGACAAATGATGAGAGGCTCTGCGTGCCACCCCGTTGGTACCCACTGTTGATGGCGGCCCGGGTGATGAGAATTTTGAGTCTAGTGAAATTGGGATCCTCCGAGATCGTTGTCACTGTATTTGCTGAGGACGCAGTCTTTCCAGATGAACGAGAGATTTCCGAAATGCTTGATGCACTGGAGGGCCATTTGGAATGCGAATTATGGCCGTTGGCATGACCGAGGACAAGGATATTCGGAACCGGGGCTTCATCTGGGGACACCGTGACGGTGTCCTCGAAAATGGTCGTCGGAGTCTCTGGATTCACCACTTGACCGGATACGTCGTCGACGAAATCGAGCTCTGACACCTGCGTTGCCTGCTGGAATGCTTGTGCAAAAGTGGTTTGGCTGGGCCGAGGAGTACCCCGGTCCGAGTTGCGCATGCTGTGTAGGGTCCAGCCCTCGCGAAAGATATCACAGAGCTCCCAACAGGCCTGCACGGCAGACCCCAGCAGCTCCTCATCAAGCCTCTTTCCTTCTCTTCGGCTTTGACGAATACTGAACAACATCTCCGCCAGTGCCCAGCAAGCGCTGAGAAGAGAATCGGTCTCGGTCAGACGTGTCCGCTGTTTCATGAGGCGGTGGCACAGGGTTATATAGAAGTCCAAAGTGCGCTCTCGGAAGGCGTCAGGAAGGTTGCGGTCGTGCGTATTATAAAGGTGATTATTCAGCTCGAAGCTGACGCGCAAAACGGAGTCCGCCAGGTCATTATCACAGACTCGAACCTCGAACAATGCCTGGCAGAAATCTCGACAGAGATCCAGAGTAGAATTGACCTGTGATGCACATTCGTCATCGCGGGTGTCGTAGAGTTTCTGGCACAGTCTCCAGCAAGATCGCCAAGCGTCTTCCTGCATGTCATCCTCATAGGATTTGGATAATCGTTCTTTTCGATTAATGTAACTTAAACTAGCGAGCGTGTTGCACAATGTCCAGCATTCAGCTAGCGCTGTTCGAAGAGCGCTGATTTCGGTCTCTTTACTGCCAAAAGTTCCTAGAGTGAGCGATATCAGCCTTTGCATTATCCTCACGTCCGTGGACTCAAGGGATGATCGCAAGTTCGGAACTGTGCGGTACCTTCTGGGATGTCTGATTAGTGGTCAACTGGCTATCCTAGAGTATTGACTGGGATGCTCGGGGAAAGGAGGGGTTTCACCTTCTAAACTGCTTGAATGGGTGCGTCGCTCGATTTCATCAAATTCATTTCTGGTTTGCGCACGCGGAGTTGCGCGATCCGACCAATCCTTCGAGGGCGTCACAGAGGTAGTCAGTGGTGGCGGCGAAATAGGGCTGTGATCGACCTTTGCCCAAGAAAGATTGGTTAGCCAGTACCCCCAGTACATCATGGAGAGATCGAACGGAATGGCCTACTCTTTTAGTACTAGTGGATATGTTCGCCAATTCGGCATTTTCTGAAATTGAAGGGGGGAAGAAGATTCCTCTTCGTCGCATGCTTCTTCCGATGTATGCTGCATCGACTGTGCGTCGTTTCCGTGATTAGAGTCAAGCCTGTACGGTCCCGATGGACTGTGGAAAGTCATCCGGGGCGAAGACAAGAGGGGAAGTTCTCACAAAGTCTCCAAATCCTGGTGGGGCATGTATGACCGACTGTGGTGGCTCGTCCTCGTCTGATCTGGCATGGTTGACGTGATCCACCCGCGCAGGTGTTGTTTGGATCTGCCTATGTCAGTGCCCAACTGGAAATCCACACGATAACAAGGCCCGCATCGACCTTTGCGCCAACCTACCGTCAGTCCTGGTGTATGAACGGAAGTGGTCGATGTGATCTCATTGCCAACACCATCGCCATTATCTTGGCTAGCCTCAACCTCGGCCCCGACGTCGCTCGAGTCATTGGGGGCCACCGACAATGTATCCGCCGCATTGATGAACTCTGAACCGGGAGCAGAGTAACTCGAGTCCCTCACACCGAACGGGGCGGAAGGAGATTCGAGAGACCTATACTGGCGTAAGTGAGGGAGCGCATGGCTGCTTTGAAGAGGGGACCACAGCTGACATTGGATCCGATCCAGCATACGAACTGGAGGCGTCGCGGTACGAAAGAACAGAAAGCGGCGACCTGACGGCCATCATGGCCGAGAGCTGGAGAGCACGAAGTATGGCACTGCCTTTGAGGGAGGTGAAGAAGATGAAGGGTCGAGGAGAAGAGGTCCCCGCTTGTGCGCGAGATGTTGGAGAGAGCTAAGTCCGAGAGACAAATCGCCGGTAATTGGCCCCAGGAGGATTCAGCGCTGTTGGATCCAACGGACCTCGCTGATACGACGGATCGCCTGCACCGAACAACCCGACCCTGCGAACTGGGAGACGGAGGCGCCTGGGCTGTGATGAGCATGCATCCCGGACAGGCGTATCCACTCAGACGCCGCGCAGCATCTCCCGCCTAGTCCGCATGGGGTTACTGGGCGCTTGCGCGACCCTCTTGACTCGTCCAGGAACGCCGGTGGGGACGCCGTGGGGCTGGCCAGAATGCAAAAAGTGTCCCCGAGGACCAAGTCCAACGTCCATAGCCTCGTCGGCCTGCCTCCGTCTCCAGGAGAAGTTGGGGCTGGGTTGATAAACCCCCTCCTCGCAGATCGTCATGGGTGGATCCCATTCGTGAACTATATGGACAGGCATAACGGAAGGTGAAGGAGGGTCGATAGTGAGGAAGTTTTTGGGAATCTGGGAACAGAAAACAATGGATTATCTACAAATGTCTCCAGGTACGCCGGATCCGAAATAATACTAATAATGTGCAAACGCCGTTTTTCATGCAAGTCGGCGAGAACAAGACCGTTCTCACCCCAGGAGGACTATCGGATAGCCCGAAATTGATACCGCCGGCGCCATTTCAACAATTTCATGTACCAGCAGGGAAATTTGTGAGACTCATGTCGCATTGAGCCTTGGTTCTTCCGATTCGGATGTTTCTCCAAGGAGGATAAGGCGCGACTGTCATTGCTGGTATGGGCCCAGGGTTTTGTGAAAGCCAATGCACTATGCGGGTGTGTATGTGTGAGGAGGTCAGGTGTCTCGTGACGGAAAGAGATCAGGTGCTCGAGATCGTGAAGGAGCGAAACGAGCGGAGGCTCTATTAGATCTGAGCCTTTGTGCGGTCCTTCTCGGCGGAGTTGTAACTAGAATATCCGGTTAGAGCGGCCAAATAGAGAACACTAGTAAATCATTGAAAAGTGAAGTCATACCGAAGAAGCTTCTCAATCAGATCCACGTGAGTCATGATCATTCGACGACAGCAGTATCGTCGGCAACCAAGCTGGTCCATGGCATCGCTGGGAAGCTTGTTAGAATCTGATCTGAAAATCGAGTGGTCCCAAGTTCTCGACACATACCCATCAGGCACACCATCATCCAGCAGCTGGAGGTAGCGCTCCCACAGATCTGCGACAACCTGTACAAAGATCAGCAGAGAGCTTGAAGATCGAGACGAGTCCAGATAGATACCTTTCCACACGAGAAGCAACGGACGGGGATAATCATCGTGGATGGCGAAAAATCCGAATGGCTAGGAGAAAGTCCTGGAGGAAGTGCAGGTTTGACGAGGAGAGGACGCTCAAAGGAGTCTGGAGTGGATAAAAATTGCTCGGCCACGAGTGAATGAAGCTCTTCGCATTCACAAACTTTTCCCGCGACGGCGGTCAACGCGGGCGCCCTCTTTTCTGCCGCCCTCCTCCGCTTGATTTTTCCTCCCGAAAAAAAAAGTTGCGACTCGGCTTGATCGGTAAGATTTGGGTGTCTGCGTGAAATTATCTCCTGACATGATTGATTGCCGCTAAGAGCTGGCACTTCGAATTGAGACTACCGGGATTGACTCTTTAGCGAAGGATATTCACAATGGCCGGAAACCAATCTAATCGGCAACAAAAACGCTCCAGGGCCAGTGATGCTGCCGAAAAGGTATCACGGTCTAGCGATGATCGAGCTAAACGCCGTCGAACTTCAGAGGCCAACGAGGGACCGAAGGAACCGAAGCCTTTTTCGAATGTGGTTCAGGAAAAGCAGAGCGATGGCGCCTCCTCGGACAGCGTGGAGAAGCGAAGCGCGGCTGCACCATGGTCATTTTCTCGCCCAGTGGGCGGTCGATACAGCAATTTGGACCCCGTTGTGACTGAGGATGAAGCGTAGGTCACCGCTCGACCTTTCGTATCTCATTTGTTTCTAATCCTTTGATACAGTTATCTATTTGTCGGTCTTGATACGGCTGTACAAGTCTTCGCAACCTCCACCTCCCGCCTGTTGCGCACACTGCAAATGGAAAATGGCCAAAAGGTTATTGGATACAAGCTGAGCCCAGTCGACCAAGGTGTTCTCTACATTTTCACCTCTGGTTTCGTGACTAAGTGGGATTGGAACTCTGGAAAACGGCTCGTCCGCTGGGGGACAACCTACTCGTCAATCGCCGTTGATGTGCAACAGAGCGAGACTGCCGGCCAGGTCGCATCGTACTCCATCGGGGCCCAAAAGGATGGCAAGCGCCAGGTTATTATCAGTGCTCTTGGGGATAAGAAGTCGACCGAAATTGTTGCCCTCGATACCGCAGAGCAGGTTAATTCTATTCAAACTGCTTGCAAGGGACGCGTTATCGTTGTCAGTGATGGCACTCGTGTCTTCCTGGGGACAACCCGCAGTATTGATCTGGAGAACCCCGAGTCTACACAGTACATGTGGAGAGAAGCCACTTTTCCAGTTACCGCCACATCCCTTCACCTACGAGAGAATCCCGACGAGTCGAAGTCTGGTAAGGGTTCTGAGGCTGTTGATCTGGTGATCGGCGAAGGAAGTGGATCTATTCTAATCTATCACGATCTTGTGAATACCCTTTTCAGTCGAAATGCAGAAAAGAAGTCTCCACCCAGAAAACTTCATTGGCACCGAAGTGCCGTCAGCACTGTGCGGTGGTCGAAGGATGGTAGGTCTTGGTATTGCTTATATAGTGTCATTTCGGTTCTTTCTAACAACTGTACTTATAGGAAACTATCTCATCTCCGGTGGCCAGGAATCAGTCTTGGTTCTATGGCAGTTGGATACCGGCAAGAAACAGTTCCTCCCTCACCTGTCTTCACCAATCTGCAACCTTGTCGTTTCACCCAGTGGAAACTCTTATGTGGTCAAGCTGGCCGACAATTCGGTCATGGTTCTATCAGCCAGAGAGTTGCAGCCTTCTGCCAATGTGACTGGTCTTCAGTTGGCCTTCGATATGGCGAGTTCCAAAGATCCTTCCTCGAGAAAGCCGTCCCGCGCCATTGCGACATTACACCCCCAGCATCCCGAGAGGATGCTCATTGCTGTGCCGGCATCTCATCAGCCTAACCAGCTGACCCCTCAGCGTTCGAGCTCGGCCATGCTTCAGACGTTTGATATTCGTTCCAACTCTCACATCTCTCGCCAGGCTTTGGCGCGGACCAACACTACGACTCTCAACATGACACCAGACAGATCTCCGATCACTACCCCCGATGTTCGGCATATGGAAATTGTTGAAGATGGTAAATGGTTGGCAACCGTTGATACTTGGGCCCCTCAACGCCAGGACCTGGAGGCCACCGCTGCCAATTGCTCCTCGTCCAGTGCCGCCTTGCTGCGGCCGGAGATATTCCTCAAGTTTTGGAAATGGAATGCTTCATCTGATATGTGGGAATTGGTAACTCGCATTGATGCACCCCATTTTACCGATAACCACCATGCATCTATCCTCGGTCTCGCACCCCGGCCGTGTTCTCATGAATTTACTACACTCGGAGAAGATGCTGTACTTCGGTTTTGGTGCCCAACTGCCCGGCACCGAGGTGGGCTCAAGACGAACCCTGCTGACCAGCACCAAGATACATGGAAGTGCCGAAGCATGGTTGACTTGACAGGCTGTCTCGACAGCTCAGGTCAGCCGTTGTCAATGGCTTGCATGAGCTTCTCCGAGGATGGCTCGGTGCTTGCAGTTTGCCTGTCGCCTGGCTCCGGTGCAAACGATGGTTTGGTTCTCTTGATTGATGCCAGAAATGGTACCGTGCATTATCGCCGAACTGGTGTCTTCTTCGGAAAGCCCTGTTCCGCCAAATTCCTGGGAAGGTATCTGATCGTGGCCTCAACACAATCATTGGCTATTTGGGATACTGTTGATGATGTGGTGAAGCCTCTTCAATTGAACGAATCGGCCGACACAGGTTACCCACCAATGGTTGCTGTAAACGCAAGAACCAAGTCGTTTGCTATTGCTACTCGGGAACTGGACAACACTTCCGCCAAGAGACGACGCAGATCTCGGTTCCAAATCCGCATATATGACGTCCCGTCCTTTGAAGTGGTTTTTCAAGAAACTCTGGGAAGTTACCCGGTCGCCCTGCTCTCGGACGTATACTCTGGGGACTACGTCGTCGTCGATACCTCGGCTAGTGTGCAGCGCTTGGGCTGTCTGGACAAGGCATCACAAAAGAGCCTCCAGCCTCATGAGGTCACCAGTCATCTAAACTCAGGTCTGGCAAATATCTTTAAGCGGGGCCAGGAGACGGTGGCTACGAACCCGACTGACGGCGAATCCTCTACCTCTTCAGGCAAAGGGCTGGCTGGTGTGTTTGGTGACACCCCGTCCTTCTCTTTGCCCTCTATCAGCGTTCTCTTCAGGAATGTTGTCCAGTCCCTGGGCTCTACCTAAGCAAACCGCTGGACCGACCCAAAAAAATACCCTGATGTAAATTTTAACAGCATTTTGAGTCTTAGAAGCTATGTACCCATAAATATATCCAGTTTCTCATATATCTGGAAATAAAACATTCCTGGCCCCGTAAAGGGCGTACTAATTCAACGTCATTGCAGGTAGAAGGGAGTAATGGCATAGTTGATCCCAAGGGGTCTAAAGGATGTCTGCAAAAAAGGGTCACTAGGAAGGAATAAGCACTTTGTGGATCTTTTGTTCTGCTTGTCAATGGTTCACAACTAATAATTTTTAATTGATTAGATTGGTCAGTGAGCTAAAGGCTGCTGAGGACCAAGAGCAATTTCCCTAAAATTTGTGTAATGCCAAATTAAACAATGCCTTTCTTCCCTGAACATGATTCAAGTAAGCATCCAACTCATGATCCTCGTCAATGGGAAAGAAGGTTTCGTTTCCATGTTCATCCCTGTCGAGTCCTTCGACCTTGCTGATGATCGAATAGGGATACTTCGCTCCAATCACTTGGCGAAGCTCCTCGACCGACCGTGTTGCCAGCTTCTCAACCCACGTCCCCAAAGAAGGGTCCTGGAGCTGGCTATGAGGACTTAGCTGCAGATGGACAAGGGTATTCAGCAAATTTGAATGGATTATTGGGTCCATGTATTCAAAAGCACTCCCGGCCTCCCGTTGGGGATTGGCGGCGAACGAGGATGGGTCATTTGCTGCCTGCAGCAAAGACGGATCAATCTGCATATCCCCAATGTCACTCGTGGAAATTGGAGCACTTGCAAGCGCCTGCGAAGCAAGGGTGCTGATGCCGTTGCTGATCTCATTTCCTAACATATTACCCACAGCAGTATTCTGTGTCTCGCTGCGTGGAGTCGATCTCTTGCGAGCCGGATCTCGCTTTGTCTGGTCGTCGCGAAGCCGTTTCATCACATCCCGGCACAGTACCTCCATGGCTTTCAGTTTGTTCGTGTGATCCGGGTCGGCCTGACCGGGTTCGAGAATTCGCTGGAGCAATGCTGAGTTGCGAATCCACTGTGCCTTTAGTTCTTGCCAGTGGTCGTCCCCAGCTTCTAACTTGCTTGTGAAGTGGTCTGCCTTCAAAGTCTCGTAGAATGCATTGCGGATCTGGCGGCTTTCTTCAGGGTTGATTCCGAGAGCATTTTTGGCTTCTGCGATCGTCATTCGTCTTTCAAGTGTTCTCATCCGCTTCGTGACATCGGTGCAAACAACATCGAGGGCAAGAGCTTTCGCATCACGCTGGTTTGGCTCGGCATTAAAAACTTGCTGTAGGTGTGGAGATTCCTGAATCAGTCTGTCTTTAGCCGCTTGCCATCTTTCCGATCCAGCAGAGGTCTTTTTGACAAATCCTGCGTCTTCGCAAATTCTCTGGAACTGGTCTCGTGTTTGGCGATACAGTGTGCTGTCCAAACTCAGGTACTGTTTACTTTCATCGATCGTAGTCTCGGATGGGAATCGTGGAGGCCCCGGCGGATCAGCTGGCATACCAGCCCATGCACGTGTACGGCGACGACGCTTTCTGGACGCCCATCTTTCAGCGCTTTCCGATTTCAGACGTTCCAGTCTCTCCTTGCGCTTCGCCATGACCTCTGGCGACAAGCCAGGCGAGGCGGGTTCCTCTCCAACCGGCGTCACAGATTGATGCGGAAGAGCATCGGTGCTCTCGAAGGGCGCATCCTGCTTGTAGACCTCCTGCTGCAAGGCGAGAAGCCCTTCATCCTCCGGCTGTGTCTCATGGGTCTCGGCGTTTGGTTGCGACTTCATGCCATTGGGAACGCGCAATAGCCAGCGATTCTTCGCACGTACGCGCATTAACTCTCTTTCTTTAATCTCAAACCCTTCCTGATTCAAAATCCGGAGCATGTCGCGCTGGTTCGTATTGTGTTCCCATAGTTCCTTGACTCGCGCCACGAGTTGGACATTTTTATGTGCTGGGTTTTGTTTGGAAGGAAACCCCCATCGCTTGAACTGAGTCTGAAAGGCACGCTTGCTAGAGGATCCAGTGTAGTTAGCAGCGTAGTCGCGGATGAATAGCATGTCAAAGGTAAGGGCAGCGACGAGCTCGGAGCTTACCTTGGTGCGAACTGATAAGCATTTCTCATGTACTCCATGATATCCTCCAGGGCGCGTTTCTCCTCGATGTACATGCGATAGCAGATATCGCGCTTGCCAGCCCAATCGTACACCATTGCGGCAGAGACGCTCCCGCGCGTCGGCGGCGCGTCTGGGGCGAAAGGTGAATCCCCGAAGGTGACGGAGCTCTTATCAGGCGTTTGTTGTCGCTGCTGTGCGCCGTAGCGGTTGGGGAAAGATGCAGGACTCGGCGGGTGCAGAGGCAACACTTGCGCAGATTGTCACGTGACGCGTACATCGGGTATGCATGAGCAGTGATACGAGGAGTACCATGGGTACAAAGAATACTCCATATACGACTCAGAAACCAAAAAAAAAAAAAAATTAAGACTCGTGATACTCAAATGGTATCCATTGCTAAGAAGCGAGAGAAAGATTCAAATGTTGTTATCGAGACGCCGTTGCCAAACTCCCGTTGGTGTCAATTTCCCAAGTGCAGCTGCATAGATGCCCCAAAAAAAAGTAGATCGCTCAACGGTTGGACTATAAACAGGCAGAACTAAGCTAGGAATCAGAAAACAGAAGGGAAACAAAAAATCAATTGGTTATTTGGCCTTTCGGATCTTGCGTCGAAACTTGAACACCCGAGTTCGAAGCCAAGTCATGAACAGCACCCAGGTGCTCTTGGACTGTGACTTGAACGAGGTCGACGGCTGTCGCTCGGGCTTTTCCATGGTCGGCTTTGAATCCCGCGCGCTCATGCTAGAGCTTCCTGATTTCTCCGACAGTTCTGCTCTTGAATGTACCGCGGGTGACTCGGGCCCCCCTGACATAGTACGCTTCACCCGGCGCCGCGTTTGTCGTTCCTCGGCCTTGCTCTGCTGCTTCTCGAACCGGCGCGCCTTGGCTGCCTCCTTCTCCTCGAACGCTTGTCGTGCAGCCTGAATCGTGGCTGCACGGGAGACCGGGTCGGTGCTGGTTCGGGTACGGGAGCGAAACACAAAGTCAAGGGATGTCCGGGAGGTGGGAGATGCGGTATCCAGGGTGCTTCCATTGTCACGAGAATAACTCAGTGATGGTCGACTCGCGACATTGGTCTGTGAGATACCCGACAGGCGGGTGAGAGATTCATCTTCAATTTGCAACGAGAGCCGAGGCATTGGCCCCGAGGAAGCACGGTTGGTCCGATGAGTCTCGGATCCCGGTAAGAAATGGGATTCGGTTTCAGGGCTGCTATCGTCTTGTCCATCACTCTCATTGACAGAGGTTTGGTACGATTGGCTGTGTGGGGGTGTATATGTTTTTGGAGTTGGGCGCATGGGGTAGACATATTGCGACGCGCTAGGCTTGCCTCCACTCGACCCCGTCGCAGTCGAGAATTGGGATGTCCCACTGGTGGAACGATGATGAAGACCCGAGGGGGTTCTCCGGTAGGTGACACCCGTCAAGGATTCACTTCGACGGCGGTCTCGCTCAAAGTTCATGTAGATGCCGAGTCCCTCTTGCTCCGTCGAGGACCGAGACAAGTCTATCGAGGTGGATGGCGCATCGTCGCGCGACATTTTGCGCAGCATTGGTTTGATATGGACCTTGGGTTTGATGGGCTTACTCCTTTGCGAGCGGTAATCGAGTCCTTCCGACGATCCGTTCAAGCCCGACGCTGACATGAGATGGGTCGAGTCTTGATGCCATGTCGGCTCATTGGAGGTCATCGCCGGAGGTCTGGTCAACCGGATCGAGCCGCGTTCTTTAGAGTCATGGGAATGCGAATAGTCAGAATACTCTGGAAAGGGCGATGGCTCACGCGAGGCCTCTACGTCTAGAAGTGACGGGACCAGCCCGGCATCACCAGCCCATTGGCCGTCCATCCCGGACGCATAGGAAGCGGTACGAGAGCCCTTCTTGGGGCGCGGCCGTGGCACTGATTCACTTGACAGTCGACCCTTCGAGACCGGAAATGCCAGCTCGCGGGCATATTGAATGTCGGCACGAGCCATGGCGGGCGATCGATCTCCTCCACGATCTCACAAAAGGAGTCAGGATCGAGCTGTGCTGCGCATGGTGTTTGAGGGACTGCGAGGCCGGAGAGACAGATGGATCAGAGTCGCAAATCGGGGCGCAGGCGACCAACACAGCGAGCAGGGAACGGGGGTAGTTAAAGGGCTGGGCGCGTATGCGTCTGTTGGGGCGATGGCATCGACCACTGGGAGCGGGGGAGAGACGTAAGCGCGGGGGTGCGAGGCGAAAAGATCAAGCTGAACAATCTCAAGGGCGCGGAGGACACTGGCGCATGTCCGATAAGCACTACTGCCGGAGGTCACACGTCCAGGAAGCCGTTGAGAGAAGATCCCCAAGACAGTAAAAAAAGGAAGATTGGCCGAGCAACGAAGTCGGGGAAAAAGGGAGCGGTGAAGCCGGAGACGGCGCCGCCGCATGCGGCCGGGGATCTTGGGGAATCAGGCCCACGTTCTGGATCAGTTTTGTTTATGCATCGAGGCAGCATGGCACAGCCATGCTCTCATGCAGGAAATCTGCCGGATTGCTCCATTCTGTGCATGTCGCCTCGTTTCTTGACTCGGCCTGTTCTTCCATGATATCCTGGCCCCCACGAAACCAAGTCCTAGGACAATCCTGCTGTGAAACGATGAGCCCATGCAACTACGATGCAACTACGATGTAACTACGATGTAACTACTCCGGGATATTGCCCATCCCTTACCACCCTCGGCCTCGGCTGGATCAGGCGCTCTCGGACGGCATCGCAACAAGCATGGCTCCGACGCCTGATGGCCGCCAAGCCAGTGCGGAGCCCAGCCAAGCAGCCAAGAGCGCGCATCACCAACCCCCACCAAAACAGCACTCGTTTCTGCGCTGCCCCTCCTTGCTTTTTGCATTTTGTATCTTGCGTACATTCTTAACATTCCGTCCCCCGCCATGCCTCTATCGCTGCAGAGCGTGGGATTTTCCCTCCTTATCTTACTCGCCATCTCCGGCCAGGCCTATGGCTTCGGAGCCGGTAACATCGCCTCGCTGTCCAAGATCGAAGGCCAAAACTGGCGTCATGGAGATATCGAGGATACTCTTCTGACGCTGTTCCTGGCCCGCGTGGCGGGTGGTCGCAAGTTTGGCAAGCTGGATGTCAAGCGTGTGTATTTTGGGAACTGGCTGCGTGATTACAGTCAGGCCGTCGACGTGGGCACAGTCAAGTATGTCAGTGCCGAGGCCATTCGGATCCTCATTTGGGTTCTGGGCTTCATGAGCTTTGGGTAAGTGTCTGCATCCAATTGAGGTCGAGGAAGTTTCTTGTCTGCTGTGTGAGAGAAGGCTGACGGATGAATCTAGTTACGGCACCCGCGAGTTTGAGGTCACCACCGAGCGACTGGGCTGCTACCAACCCACGGAACATATTGACAACCCCCAGGGATATGCAGAGGGTGACGATGCTCGGCGCTATGACCGCCGTCTTCGAGGTCCCGTAGATGACGAGCGGGAGCTTTCCATTGACCCCCGTACCGGTTTGAAGAGCTATATCGCCTCCGAGGACCAGGGCATTGATACCTCGGCTGCTCTGATTCGTCGTGTACTCGGTCGCTCGATCCAGATGGGCCGCCGCTATTCCCGCTCGCGAAATGATGATGATCTCTATGAAGCTCTCCGCCTACTGGGTACGGGTCTACATTGTCTTGAGGATTACGCAGCGCATTCGAACTATACTGAGTTGAGTCTGCTGGAGCTCGGTGAACGGGATATCTTCCCGCACGTTGGCCGTAACACAAAGGTTCAAGTACGTGGCGCTCGCCAGTCTGTGTATCCCATTGTGACCGGTACTTTTGGTGGTGTCGATTTCTTCCATTCCGTGCTCGGTGAACTGTCCGATAAGACCATGCAGTCGGAAATCCAATCGCTCGAGGGTGTCATCTCCGAGTCGGAGGGCGACAGCCCAAGTCTCCTGCAGGACCTTCTCAGCAAGATTCCCAGTGGTTTGATTGGTGACACCGATGCCCAAGCGGGCCAAATGGACGATTTCAAGTCCAAAGCGGATGACGCCCGGCAGAACAACCAGAACATCAGCCCTCGCAAGCCCGAGGAGTGGACCCGCTACCTCAACGATGTCCAGAAACAGATCTATCCTGTTCTCGAGTGGCACGATCAGCTGCTGAAGACCATCAACGAAGCAATTGAGAAGATCCCCGTGCTCCCCGATCTCATTGAACAAGTCCAGGATCAAATCACCGTCTTTGTTTTCTCCATCCTGGCTCCTTACGTGCTCCCGATCATCAAGCAGGTCAAGGCCGAGCTGGAGACTGGTTCGTCCGAAGTCATCCAGAGCAGTCGAGAGCAGCAGCACATTGTCTTCAATGACGACTCTTGTTCCAACCCTACTCACTCCATGCTCTCCAAGGATCACTTCTCCAACATTCTCAACGAGCCCGCCGGTCGAATTGCGTCCAGCGTGGTCAAATGGTCAGTACCCCAACTGATGCAGTGCTGGGATGACGAGAATGCCGATATCGATCGAACTTTGACCCGCATCATTTCCGGCGTCTTTCACCACCCGGCCCTCCGTGAATATGGAGATGATGGCGCGGGCGAGATTCGTCAGATTATGTTCTCCACAGTGGAGCAGTGGTGGGGCGAGAAGAGTGACAGGGAGCGTGACTCTCTTCGTGATCAATTGAGCCGGGATGGTGTTCTCAAGGGTCGAAACCACAAGGAAGGCGTCCAAGACTGCGGACATGGCTGCGGCAAGCCGCTCGCTCTGCCTCATGGAAAGAAACAGTCGGGTGGAGGAAGCCACGGAGGAAGCTATGGAGGAGGCCACGGTGGAGGCCATGGTCAAAGTCACCAGTCCAAGAACGATTCGGGCCTAGAGAAGATTGCATCTCAGGCTGTGGGCGGTGGTGCTCTTGGTGGCCTTGTTGGCGGTCTCGTCGGTGGTGTGGGCTCTATGGTTCTCGGTGATGAGGACTCGAATGATCGAAAGAGCCCTAAGCCGCGTCAGGATCATAGTCGCCCGAGCACCAAGCCGCGCAGGGACGATAGTGACGATGACAAGCATGAACATCGCCATCAGCACAAGCCTCGCAGGGACGATAGTGACGATGACAAGCATGAACGTCGCCATCCGCACAAGCCTCGCAAAGATGATTCGGATGATAGTGACCGCGAGCGTCACCAGCGCCAGCAGGCCCAGCATCGCCAACACTCTGAGCGCCCTAAACACCACGAACCCCAGACATACGGCGGCGCGCCGCCCCGTCGCCAGGAAGCCTACGGTTATCAAAGCGAGACTCCATCTTACGGTGAACGGCCAACACCTCGCGATGACTATCCTCCTCGCCGCCCAGAGGGCTTTGGGTATCAAAGCGCGACTCCTTCCTACGGTGGCGGTTACGGTGAGCCATCTGTGCGCCGCGATGACTATGCTCCTCGACCCCCGGCCCCGGGTTACCACCGCGAGGAGTACCAGCAGTACCAGTCGTCCAGCGGCGGCGGTGGCTTCTATCAGGAAGAGAGACGTGAGACGTATGGTGGTGGTCGCAGCGAGTATGAACGAACGGAGACACACTACGACTACGCATCGCCACCGAGAACGACCTATGAGACCATGCAGCAGAGCTCTTACGGAAGTGGTGGATTTGAGCAGTAAGTAATGTGCATATCTTTTGTATTGGCAAGTACGATGCTAATGTAATGGTTTGATACAGGGAGTACTCGTCCGGTTATGGCGGACAGCGCAGTGGCTACAGTGAGCTCGAAAGACCTTCACCTATGCCACAGCAGACAAGCTACGGCCAGCGATTCGACGGCGGTGGTGTTGAGTACGTGGAGCGTCGACCTAGAGGTTCCAGTCGCTCTGGCTCTCGCAGCCGCAGCGGCTCTCGTCACCGTCACCAGCGTCATCATCACCACCATCGCCGCCGTGGCTCGGGCTCGGATTCGGATTAGATGCCCTTTGACTATTTGCAGATAGATGGGCCAATTACCATTCCTTGACTTCACTAGGTGCGGGTTGCTCGATTCGAACAACCTTGTCGCAGTTGAGCAGACGGAGAGGATCATAAGCCAATTTCAACTGGAGTCGATGTGTTAGTTGTCATTTCGGTAGATCAGTGTAAAAGATCACTGTCTTTTGTTTCAAGAGACTTACGCGGCGCATAGCATCCACTGTAGTTTCTCCCAGCTCGTGGGGGAGATAATCCCGCTTGACCAGACCAACACCATGTTCGCCAGTGACGGTGCCCTCCATTTCCACTGCGCGCTTCACCATGCGGTGAACGACGCCCTCGGCGATCTTTTTCTCGCCATCATTAAACAGGATGATGGCTATTTCAGTCAGCATTTGAAGGGAGTTCATGCTGGCTAGCTACCAAATCATAGAGGGGAAATACTCACCATGGAAGTTGCCATCACCAACATGTCCACAGATACCAGCCAATAGACCGCTCTTGGTCATGTCCGCCTTGGTTGCCTCAATAATGTCTGGCAACCTGCTCATCGGCACCGCCACATCGGTTGTCCAGACATGATCTTCGGGGCCGCGTCGCATGGCCATGACACTCCAAAGAGCCTGCTTACGAGCACTCCAGAGCTCCTGCATCTCTTCCTCACCACGGGCGAACTCGAAGGATTTGCCCGATGCATTCGACACAATCTTTTGCACCATGCTGATTTGTTCCTTCACTGCCGCCGGGGTTCCGGTGAATTTGAAAAAGATAGTCGGCGACTCCTTCCACTGGCGACTAGTGCTTTGACTCGCATTGATACACTTCATCTGGACATCATCCAATATCTCGACACCGGCCACGGGTATACCTGCCTCAACGACATGAGTGACGCACTCAGCAGCGTTATGGATACTTGGGAAGCTCGCGACAGCCACGTTCTGGCTCTTGGGCTTGACGGTCAACTTCAGTGTTGCCTCCGTCACGAGACCCAGGGTGCCCTCGCTACCGATGAAGAGTCTGGTCAGATCGTAGCCCGCACTAGACTTGCGTGGACGTTGCCGAGTCTTGATAACCGTCCCATCGGCAAGGACGACCGTCAATGACAGAACCCACTCACGCATGGTGCCGTATCGGTAGGCATTCGTACCCGAGCAGCCAGTACCCACCATGCCACCGATCATGGCACCGGGGCCGGGGTCCGGGGGAAGAAGAGACCGTCTTTCGCCAATTCCTCGTTCAGGTCCTCCCATCCCAAAGCCGGCTGGACGGTAACATCCAGATCGCGCTTGTGCAATTCCAAGATACGATCCATGCGACGGAAGTCGATACAGACGCCACCTCGTGTGGTAGCAAAGTGACCCTCCAGACTGGTTCCACCGGAGTAGGGCGTAACGGGGATGACTCGCTGGTGGCAGATTTTCATGATCTTGGAGACCTCCTCCGTGGTTGAGGGATAGAGAATCAAGAAGGGCTTCTCATCCGCCTTATGGGAGTAGGACGACCAGTCCGATCCAGCGTGTGAATCCAAATCGCCGGGCGCGGTCGAGACGTTCTCTTTGCCGAGGATCTCGACGAAATCCGACCAGGCGGCTTGCAGATTGGACGGGGAGACATTATGCTTGGGCGCATCGAGGTCGGCGAGTGTCGTTGTCGACGACGTTGGAAGGGCTGCAGGCTTCAAGGAGCCAAGGTAGTATGCGCCGGTAGAGAAGAAGACCAAAGCTGTTCATGCGAGCATAAGGTTAGCGTTAGCGTTAGCGACAAGCTGACCCGGACTTCAAGACCGGGTCAGCGTCTTGGGATTTTTCACATACCAAACATCATGGCAGCATAGCGACCGCCCGGCGACTGGGTCTGGTACTGGGCAAAACGCTCCTGCTCGGCTCGCTCGCGTTTGAGCCGTTGCTGGGTGCTCTCGTAGAGCTGGCTCTTGAAGGATTGCTGCTGCGATTGCTTGTCATTCGCCGCACAACGGGCCGATGCGCCGAAGAGTCTCTGTTGCGGGATGCCGACGGGACGAGCCCGCAGGCTCTGTAATGCGCCTCGGAGGGCCATGTTGGAGCGAGCCATGGTGGTGGAGGACAATCGTGGAGATGCAGAGGGGAAGTTGCGGGAAGCTCGCCGGGGCTTGGCGGAGCACGGGCTTTGCGTGCTTGACGCGCGATATGAGCGTGGTTGAACAATTGTACGTAGATAGCTTGTCCCTGACTACACTGATAGCATGTTAGTAGCTCTGCAGAATAGGCTCATTTGATCACGGTGGTCTATTGCGCAATCGATTTGGAGTGTTGGTGCAGCCACGCGGTTTTTGTCTCTTCTTGGATATAAGATGGATCAATTAAGAGGAATTGTATATAGCGCCAGTTCCGTCTTCTTACCACCTCTCTTGTTTGTTTTCGGTCAATCTTCTTTTGTCTCTTTAGAATAGGGTCCGAAATTTCCAATTGGAACCGTTGATATGATTGATCGCGGTCTATTTGGGCCGAATCTGCAGTTCGGCTGGCGCGAACTATGATCTCATGTCTGGTCTCGCCTGGTATATTCATCTGGCAATCCCAGCCAGCGTCGTTCTTCAAGAATCCACTTTCAATCTCCTCGGCACCACTGACACCGTGCTCCTGGCCTGGACACACCGTCTTATTTACCCACCTGAACCCACTCGGCCGATTGTGAGTGGCGCGGTGACGTGCAGGCAAAAAAGGACGATCGGGTAAAGAGCCCCCGCGGTTAAAATCCCAATTGGGCTCACTGGGGGCAAGTCGCCCGACGGCGGGGAGGTCAGCTCGGCTCAATTCACACATTTTGCCGGTTTATATATCGCCCCGCGGTCACACTCAGCGTCTTTTCCTCATTCTCTATCACAAACATCCATAATGGCTTCGACTGCCACTGCCCAGGTATGGTCTTCGAGCAAGCGCGAAAGAGTGAGAGAGCAGGCCTAGGGCGACTCGCGATGCCCCGCTCCCCACCTCTTCCCCGGACTCTCAAGACAAAACAGCTAGCTGATGTTCTACAGAACTTGTCCTTTGTCCTACAGGGCATTCACCAGGTCTCCTATGAGGACCGCCCGCTGCCCGAGCTGAAGAACCCCCACGACGTCATCATCAACGTCCGCTACACCGGTATCTGTGGCAGTGATGTATGTGCACCCGATCCGCGGCCTGTCGCGCCGAATCGAGAAACGGGGAGAGTTGAGCTGACCGCTAGGACAACGTCGACAGGTTCACTACTGGGAGCATGGCGCCATCGGCAACTTCGTCGTTAAGGACCCCATGGTTCTGGGCCACGAGTCTGCCGGCGTCATCAGTAAGGTCGGATCCGCCGTCACTTCCCTCAAGGTAGGTGACCACGTCGCCATGGAGCCTGGTATCGCATGCCGACGATGCGAGCCCTGCAAGAGCGGCAAGTACAACCTATGCGAGAACATGGCATTCGCTGCGACCCCGCCATATGATGGCACCTTGGCCAAGTACTATGTGCTTCCGGAGGATTTTTGCTACAAGCTGCCCACGAACCTCTCGCTGCAAGAGGGTGCTTTGATGGAGCCGCTCAGTGTGGCTGTTCACATTGTGCGACAGGCTTCAGTCAGCCCCGGACAGACCGTCGTCGTCTTCGGTGCTGGACCCGTTGGCCTTCTTTGCTGCGCTGTCGCCACAGCATTCGGAGCTTCGCAGGTCATCGCTGTCGATATCCAGCAGCCGCGTCTGGACTTTGCTAAGCAGTATGCTACCACTGCCACTTTCATGCCCAGCAAGTCGCCCGCGGTAGAGAACGCTGAGCGTCTGAAGCAAGAGAACAACCTGGGCACTGGTGCTGATGTCGCCATTGATGCCTCTGGCGCTGAGCCCTCCGTCCACACTGGTATCCACGTCCTCCGCAACGGTGGCACTTACGTTCAGGGCGGCATGGGCCGTAGCGAGATACAATTCCCTATCATGGCCGCCTGCTCCAAGGAGTTGACTCTGAAGGGTAGCTTCCGCTACGGCAGCGGTGACTACAAGCTCGCAGTCGGTCTGGTTGCGTCCGGTAAGGTCGACGTCAAGAAGTTGATCACGGGCACTGTCAAGTTCGAGGATGCCGAGCAGGCTTTCAAGGACGTCAAGGCTGGCAAGGGCATCAAGACCCTCATTGCGGGTGTTGCCGAGTAAAGCAAAAGCAGAGCGTGTTGTCCGTCCTCTTTTCCCCCTTTAATGTCGAAAATGATGATATATTTGGCCGGTGTTTCCACGAGTTTTTGAGCGAGAAAAACATAGCGGAGCCCGGAAAAGCTGGTCTGGGAGCCGTGTCCTTCGATTGATATAGAGCGAGAGAAATATAAAGTTTTAATATGAGAGTCATGCAACTCGACTCCCTAGTTCAGAAAAAATAAAAATAAAAATAAAAAAAATAAAGCCCATCCGCTGGGCGATATGGAGAGCATCTGCAAAACAATTGATGAATGAAGGTCAGAAGGGGTATCGTGCAGGGAGATTCAACGAAAGACAAGCCGAAGCCATAGAAAAGCCAAAACAGTAATGCACGCAGCCAGAAGAGAAAAAAGAAAAGAAAAGAAAAATTGGCGCATGGGGAATCTGTAGCCAAAATAACGGAGAAAAGGGAAGTTGTCTAGCAACAACCTTGATTTCTCCGGGACGAGGAACCCAGACGGAATACATCCTCCCATTCCCTCATGCCACCTCTCCAACCCTGGCTCTGCGAGGGACCCCTCCCTCGCCGGCGTGAAGTCCGATGGAGCGGCAAAGAGTTATCATCCAACGTGGCGCGACTGCGAATGCTGGATGCATCACTTGTCCCATGCCCATACATACCGCCATCCCCATATTGAATTCCACTCTGGGGGTCATCAGGATCAATCTCTCCCAGCTCGATCTTGGTCAATATTATACGCGCCAGCCGCTGGAAGATCTCGTCAACGCCCTCACCGGTCAAAGCTGAGACCTCGACTGCGACGGGAATGTTTGACTGCGCAGCCCAGCGCGACGTATCTTCTGGGCTCACCTCTCCCCCTCCGCAAATGTCGCCGTCAGCCTCGTCCCAGTATGCAGTTGACTGGTTGATCGAATGGAGCCCCCGACGTCATATGGTATTGACGACTGTTTACTCGACGTACTGGACGGGGTCGGGGGCGGACGAGCCATATCATCGGGGTCTGAGGTGGCCGTGGCATCGGCGAGATCAGCCTTGTTCCCAGCCAGCAAGACGGTCAAGTTCGGGGAGGCGAGGGCCCGAGCATCCATGAGGAACGTTGGGAGGGCAGCGAAGGAAGCGTAGGAGGAGACATCGTAGACGAGGATGGCACCGGCGGCGCCGCGATAATAAGACCTGGAGACAGAGCGGAACCGTTCTGTGCCCGCTGTATCCCACAGCTGCAGCTTTATGCGTCGTCGTCGAGAGCCGGAGCCGAGCTTGACAATCCGAGAAGCGAATTCGACGCCGATGGTTTGTGAGGAGAGGATGCGCCCTGTGAACCGGCGTGACGAGGGGGTTAGCGAGGGATCCTCATGGGGAGGACCTTGAGGGACGGCATGCGTACATTCATTTTTGACGAACCGATGTAGCACACAGGATCTGTTCCACGCCGATTAGCTTCGGAGAATTCGCGTCGAATGGCACGAGCTGTGCGACTTACTTGCCTGCGCCACTGGGGCCCAACAGGATGACCTTGGCGAGGTAATCGTACATGCTTCCCAGTTCCTGAATGATCAGCGATCCGCGCCTGAGCGGGAGGGGCAGACTAGGCTGGGCAGGGCAGACATACCTGGTCTTGGTCGGGCACAGAGGAAACCTCGGACGAGGCAGACAGACCCCTCGGGCGCACCATGGCGCTGTGGTGAAGCAGAAGTGGATGAAAGGTGGGTGAAGAGATGCGCCGCAGAGAAGCCGAGCTCCCCATGTGCGCGCACCGCTAGTGACGACTAGTTGGCCTAATTGGGCTTTTTCACTTTTCTTTTTCCTCCTTTCTTTGATTTTGATTTTGATTTTTTTTTTCCTTGGTGTCTTTTCGAATGCTGAATATTAAATACGAATCAAACCTAAGTAATAGAATGAATTCTGTAGTTGAGGCTGAATTAGGGCGACATTCGTTTATTCGGCGCCCACTGTTTGTGTTGGTAATAATATAATGGACGGACTATAGAATCCGGAGAGTGATGATGATACAATCACACACCCCCGAACTTCTCAGTGGTCCACTTCAGATTTCGTTTCTACCGGTGAGAAGGTAACTCCTGGGCTGTACAGCTATCCCACAGCCCACTTCGTTGCGCCCCAGAGGGTTTATACAGGGCCCTCGTAAAGGAATACCCGAGAATAAGCTCACTATGAGGCTGTGCGAGGCGCCCTGCAGGTTGGCGCGGACATAGCCAACGCGACCCAGTGGCTAAGCGACGACTGTGCAGTACTTGTGGTACTATGTACCATACTAGCGATGACACAATTCCTTCATTATTCGGAGCCAAGCGCTTGCCACCGCACACCGGCCAAGTTGTTTCAAGACAAGATCCGCGCATGAAATCATCCTGGTGGCCACTAACTCGAGAATACGACGGGCGACTATTACAATCACTATATGTGCTCCTGGTATATGATGATAATCACCAATAACTCGACTAGGCCTAGCCACCCTCGCTGTTGGACCCACGGGTCGCCGTCGTATTCGCTCAGCGATCGCCAGGGCCTCTCTTGCCGTTTTCGGGCTCGGGGCTGTGTACCTTTTTACTTCCGCCCGAAATTTAAAACTTGCTGTTTCTCCCATCTGCACCTAGCCAGTCTTTGCATTGTTCTTTTGATCACGGGCTCTTTGGATCGAATTCGCGTTTTGTCTATCATTGAACATTGACTTGTTGTTGAAATACACCATGAAGCTCTCGTGGGCAGCGACGGTAGCCACCGCTCTCCTGGCCTGCTCCTCTGGAGTGACATCACTGTCCATCCCTCGATCCGACCTCGTTGTGCGCGAGGCACTCCCCGCTGACCATGAATATGTCGACCTCGAAAAGCGACGCGGCGGCGGCGGCGGAGGTCGCGGCGGAGGGAGCAGTGGAGGTAGCGGCGGCGGCCGGTCATCGTCCAGCAGCTCTGGCTCCAGTCGCGGCGGAAGCAGTGGCAGTTCCAGCTCATCCTCCAACCGAGGTGGCTCTTCCAGCGGCGGCAGCGGCGTGTCCCCATCGTATGGCGGCGGCAGGTATGGTTCTCCTAATTCCGGTCCTGGCGCATCTTCCGCGGGAAATCGTGGATCCTCGTGGTCCCCGGGGTATTCTGAAACTCTGGATATCATGGGACCTGGGGATCTTCGGGATCTTCTCGGTCTTCCTATGGCAACTCTCCTTCTTGTTATTCTGGGTACTCTCCCAACTCATCCTGGCCGTTGGCGGCGCAAAGCCCCGGGTCCAGCTTCTCATTCACATCCACCACCAAGTCGAACACAAGAACAAAGGAGCTAATTTATCGGCCCCCGGGCCTCGACAGGTACTACGCCGGTGGTGCGCGCACTCCCTATACGGCAGGACGGAGCTCGCCCCTGGGCATCACTCCATTCCTCTTGCCCGTTGCCGCGCTAGCGTTTTTCCCGGGCTTGTGGCTGTACGGTGCCTACGCGTATCCGTATACCCACCCTTATCACTATGTCAACCACACCAACAACCACAACGAGTCGTTACCGGTGGTCTGTCTGTGCCAGGAGTACCAGGAGTGCGGATGCGACGACAACAACAACAGCACTTACTATGAATCGCTCTTCAATGACACGGAGCCTCGAAACACCTCCAACGCTCGCGTTGTCAACGTGAACGGCACCGAGAAGCTGTATATCAACGGGACGCTGGCCAACGGCACGACCGCCGATGACGGGTCCGAATCTGGCGCCTCCCTTTCGGTGGTGACCCTGATGCACGCGAGTGGATACTGGGTGGTCTTTGCCGTAGTCGGCGCCACCGTGTGGATGTTCTAAAAAACTGCCGGAGCCTGATGGCTTTTGTTTGCTGTTTTCCGTGCTCGCTTTCCTGCTTTTGCCTTGCAATTCTGATCTTTTCTTTCTTGATGGTGGTCTCGGCTACTTCAAGATTTGATGACCCGAGACGACTGGATCTCTTCTTGATACCCCATGACGGCCATTACGACTATTGTACTGCAGTAGTGATACGATAGATACTTTGAGCTATTAATACCACCTGTATAAATTCCCATCCTATATGATGTACTCCTAGTAGGTATACACCATTTGTAGTATAGACTGGCCTATCGTGTTGGAGCACGAGCTGCATTCCGGCCGTCGCGCGGTTACGTTGGCGCTAGTCCTGTTCGGGCAGCCCCTAAATGAATACTCATTTCCCTCGCTCCCCTGCGACCCTCTGTTTCCCCCACCAACTCCTCCTGTCTTTTCGAAGCAGTGCCATTCGTTTCATCTTCCCGGACACGGGCTGTCGCATTCATTTAAACCAGCTCCATTCACTCTTTCAATCTCACAGTCTTCCAATCTATCATAAACAAACCGGATATCCACATCCACACAACCAACAATCACAGCACCACAACAATGTACTTCACCAAGACTCTCATCCTGCTCGCGTCGGCCCTGGCCCCCGTCGCATTTGCCGCTGAGGCTGCCTCACCCGCTGCCGTGACCCAGACTCTGACTCTGGTGCCGTCGGGCTACACGCCCCCGACAACCACCCCGACGCCGACTTCGACTCCGAGCTCGACCCCCATGCGCACCAGCACTCCTCTGTCGTCGAGCGCCTCGTTCACCCGCACTCCCATCTCATCCACTCCTCTGGTCAAGGCCACCACCGTGGCCGCCGTCAAGCCCAACACTCAGACTACCGGTGCTGCTCCCGCCGCGAGCTCGAACCCGTCCAGCGGCGCCGCGTCGCTCCAGCTTCCTGGCGCCATGGCCGCTGGTGCTCTGGCTGTTGCCGGTCTCCTGGTGGTTTAAACCACAACCACGCCCAATATATATGACCGAATAGGAGCGCAGATTCGCCAATGCGCATTGCGACTGGGTCTTGAGGATCCTTGTTAGTCGGGGTGCTGTCGAAAGCCGACCGTCTACGAAGACGACAACCGAACTTTCATTTCTTCCATGTTTTTCTTCTTTTTTGGGTGACCCATTTTATTCTGGCAATTTCTCTTCTTCCAGTGGTCCCCATGATTCTCTTTCTCCCATACATATTCTTCGATACACCTTTTTTTTTTCGATGATCACGGATTTGTTGATGTGTTCTCCGATTCTCTTGATGCCAATACCCTTTTCTTCTATTCTCCAAACCCTTTTTCATGTCATCCAAGAACTCTTTTGTTTTTAAACCTTTTATATCAATTGATGGAATTCAACTCGAACCTCTTTTTCCTGATGGAGATGCGTGCAGCATTGTTGGTCTTGGATAACTCCTCTTCTCCTCTCTGTCTCTTGTATGTATCAGTAGTGCAATACCAAGTAATAATGATATACAGCTGGTGAAAAGGAGGGATATCGAAACACTGGCGGACTCAAATTGGGTACTTTAAGCTATAGCGCGTCGAGCAGATTCTCCACTGATCTGAAGATCACCTTCCCAGTGCGTTATACGAAGCTGTACAAGGCTATACGAGGGCACAAATCCTGTAACGGTGTGGAGAACCACATCTCGAAAGTTCATTGGATGCTGAAGACAACATCGAGGGGAGAGCTCTGGCAAGAAAGATCAAAAAAACTATCTACTAGTACTTCCTACAGGCGATCCCAACATAAGCCGGACCCTAAAATATCATACACAAAAAAAAGGCTTATACTTTCTCACTATCACCGACCAGCGCGTCTTGTAGCTTAGTCTTTCATAGTCGCCTCATACCTGTACGGAGTCAGTCAGCTAATGTATCATGGCAATAGGGAAGATAAAGAGCATACCTCTTTCCACGGAAACCCCACAATCCCCAGTTACCACAGGAGATATCATGCGGATCCATATCATTCAGATCCCACCTCAAGCTGCGGAAGATATTCTCACCAGGCTCAAGAAGCAGATCAAATTCGCCCGCACACTTCTCATGCACCCACTTAATATCCCGCTCCATATCCCACTGCGTATAGCCAGTGCAAAGGATAGGCACCTTAGTCTCCAGCAGCTGGGGAAGCGTCTCCTCCCACTCGTGCGAACTGGCCGGGTGGCCGAGGCCAGGGTGGAATAGCATGAACATGTCAAGATAAGGGTCGAAGGGCTGGAAATACTGAGCCTTGTACATGGTGTGGAAATAGTCGACATAAGTGGTAATCTTCATTTGACCACCGAGACGGTCTTCCACGATACCGCCAAATGGATTGCCGGGGGTACGCTCGGGCAAAGGGAACTCAGCGTCGCGGTTCGACATGCTCTCCGGTCCGATAAAGACCAGGTGTAGCAGGGAACGAGGGAACATGTACTGCAGTTGCAGCCAGACGTCGCGAGGGAGCGAGGATTCAGCGCGGGCACCGAGAATGAAGATTCGAACAGGGGGAGCCTTCAAACGGAGACCCTTCAGGTCGATATCCTCACCTGTTCGCGGTGGGTGAAGGGAGTATCTCAGGGCTGAAAAACGGAGATGTTAGCAAATTCAGACTCAGCGGTGAGACCAAAATGGATCAGTCCCGAAGGACGTGAAGTTACATACCAGCCAAACTCTTCAAACCCTCAGCTGTCAACCGATTCTTGCCCCGAACGCTGTAGGGGCTCAACTCATGCAAAACACTTGCGATGGTTTGCGGGTAGGTAAGCATACGGGTAACCTGACGCATGGAGCGATCGTCGTTGATGGCGTCGAATTCGCGAGTATACATCAAGGTATCCCAATTGGTCATGTTGACCACAAAGTTATCGTCCTGGACACCGGGATAATTGAACTCTGGGAAAAAGCGGCCAGACTGCAGATCATGATCATCCTCATTGATCTGGCGCAGAGTCTCACAGATCTCAAGATGAGCCTCGAAATCATCCATCCAGTGTTCCTCCGAGCAGTAGATCGGAATACCGCAGTCCGGGCACTCGAAATGCGAATGGGCAGGCGGGAGACTGGCCTTGCTGGCGTCGGCAGTTTTGCGGGTTTCAGGATCATGAGGAGAGACTGGGGCTCGGGTTTGCTGGTGACTCGGATGAGGGCAGAAGGCGTTCTGCTTGATAAAGTTCGCACGCTGACGGATAGCATATGAGGGCGAGTTCGAAAAGGAGTGGAACAGGTTATCAGGTTTCAGGATTGGTCGCGTATCGACGGAGGGACCGGTAGAGGTCGATGCGGAAGCTTTCTGCGCGAAAGACGGAGTCGAGTGCGAGCACGATGTGGAGCAGCCACCACTGACGGTCTTTGCCTTGGATTGCTCAGACGCAGGTCCATTTCCGCCGAGAGACCGGTTGTTGCGCTCGGAGCCAAAGCTGCGAGTCCAGGATGGGGAGACGGCGCATCTCCGGCGGATGGGGGCGAGACTTTGCAGGCGTGCCGGGGATCCGGATACCCGTGCACCCTGGCGGAGTACCGTAAGGCACTGAGCGCAGGTGTAGCCTACTGCCATTGCGTATTGGTGGTGATGGGGTGGATTGAGGGAGTGGTTGATTCGCGACGTTTTTCCAGGAAGGTCGGCTGCACGTGACTAGTGTGGAGAAGCGGAATGGGGTGGTTCGATTCGACGTAGATTGTTTATTGCAGTCTACCGCACAGAACTACGGACGAGTCTTCATCACTGATTTCTTTGTCGGTCACTATAACTGTAGGCATAGCGCATCGAGCAGTGAGACCCGAGGGAGATATTTGGAATCTCCTTTTCTTTCTATCTTATAAGTGAGCAGTAATGGACATTTTAAATATGTTCCGATACATAGAGAATATCCACGATACCCTACAGTACCATCATGCCGTCTCGACCCACGCATAAGGTAGCCTACCTGAGGCTTACAAGCGTGGTACTCTTTAACGTGATGACTACTTGTTGTCTTTATTTTATCTCAATATTTACAATGAGAGATGCTTGTATGAATGTGCATTTGAAAGAAAAGTACTTCTCGATTTGAACTAGTAAAACAGTTGATATTGACAATAGCTCGTGTTTCGTAGTGTATGCATGAACACTGCCAAGGGTCTTATACATAGCGAAGGTCTAAGCGAAACAATAACGTCAAAATAAGCAGAAGAACCTATCCGGACCCCAAAAAAGAAGAAAAGTGGGTAGCCTGGAACAGGTCAATCGGATTAGAAGATGTCCTCAGAGCGACTCCAATCCTGCACATCTCTGCTAGCCCAGTATTTGCCGTTGTGAGCCCAGAATTCCTCTCCAGTGATGGGACATCTGTCGCGAGTGAACCATTGTGGCGAGTAAGTGTCGCCGTTGACCTCTCGTTCCCTCCGTTTGGCACGCTGCTTCTCCTCAACGCGGTGCTTCTCATCGGCAGCCAAGCCATACTCGCCATCCTCCATGGCCCGTTGATCCGGACGTAACCGGGTGTCAGTGGGAGGCAGCCAAGCCTTGAGACCATCGGGCAGAGAATTGAGAGTGATGACGAATGGAGTCAAATTGAAGGGCACACCGGTGGGACGAGCATGAGCCTGCCACACCAGGAGTGTTTTGGCCGACTCAGGATCCTGGCCGGAGACGGCGGCTTCAAAGCCGGGGGTGTGTCGGGCATAGATCTTGTCGTTCCAATGGCCACCAATGCTCCACTTGGGAGAGCCGTCTTTGTCAACAACCTTACCGGCGACCTGGTAGGCAGAGGAGGCCTTCCATCCACGAGGCTTGAAGTCAAGATAGCAGACCTCGCCGGTAGTCCAGTTCTTGATTTCCATCAGACCATAGTTATCGACGGTGGGGTTACCAGTGATAATTCCAATGACAGAGGAGGTGACCTTCTTCCAAGTATACAGTTCCTCCCCCCAGTAACCGGTCGCAACTTGAGGAACCATGTGCCCAAAAGGTTGATGTCGAAGGATTTACCGTAGAACTTGGACTTGAGAGAAGACTCGCCCTGCGCATGTGGTGTTAGTGCCAATGTACTTCCAACCATGTGGCAATGTGTGAAAGAGATATGCTTACCCAGTAATCCCACTTGGGCGATTCGGCCCACGCAGCACCGATCGGAGGATGATGGCTGACTTGTTCGACGAAGAATCGATAGCCCTTGTCAGGCCGAACGTATTCGAAGGTCTCACCAAGAAGCGGGTTGAAAGGCTTCGCCACACGTCCGATGGTCGAAGCATATTCACTAGCAGCATACGACGCCACGTAGACCAAACGTTCCATCGAGTCTGTCCTATCAGCAGCGATGTCAAGAAGGTCAGTGTATTCTAAATCCTCGGCGACACGCTGAAGTAGAGAAGTGGGCTCGTTAAACGACACAGGCAGAGTCATCTTCGTCATGTCCTTGCCAATCATGGATTTCAAGATACCCTAGACGAGCATTAGTAATTGCACGTAGAGTAAAGTCACAAGAACAGTAGGGATACTTACCCAGAGAGATATCTTGGGGCGGTTGTCATTATCCATCTTGAGTCTCTCACGGACAGGATCTTCATAACCCTTGAAAGACGGCGAAATCATCGAGGCCTTATCGGTTCGAGCCTGGGTGCTCTCATCCTGAGGCTTCTCAGTCTCTTCAGGCTCAGCGTGAGTCATATCCTCAACTTCAATTTCTCCAGCATCAATAGCATCAAAGAATTCATCGCTATCCGACTCAGAGTCGTAAAGGCAGCTCGCCACAGAGGGCTTGCGGGAGATTGCAGTCTCGGCGAGGGGTTGGGTTGGTTCCTCTGCCTCCGATACGACTTCGGGGGCCCGGATCTCAGGCTGACTCTGCTTCAAAGATTCTTGACCATCCGCAACTGCACGAGAAGGTGGGCCGCTGATCGAGCGGCTAGCTGCTGTTGCGTTCTCCAAGGCCTCCTTCAAAGCTCGCTTAGTCCGTTTGCGCTTCTCTTCGGACTCGCCCATCTTAGATTGTAGCTCTTCATGCTCCTGAGCAACACGTGCCATGCTCTCTTCCCACATCTGGCGCAAGTGCTCCTCCCGGCTCAACCGATATTGCCAGTAGGAGTCACGATCCCGCGAGATCTTGAGGAGGTTCTGCACAAGGCCCTTCAGGCTACTCACGGCACCTTCATAGGCACCAAGAGCCTGGTCGACGGCAGGATCACCGATAGACATTTCAGGATTCTTCGTTCGCTCAGCCTGCAGTGAAGCAGCCACACTGGCAAGGAGATCCAGTTGAAGCTTAGCCGACTGCGCAGTGATGTTGAGAGCATCCTTGTCCTCCGCAGGCGCTTCGTGGCTAGAAGCATAGTCATAGTATTCTTCATCATCTCCTTCTGCATCAGGAGCGGTTGTGATGTGGCTGATCACTCTGTTCACATCATTCGGGGCGGTGCTCTGGTCCAGCGAACCATAAGCCGAGCTAACCTCATCCTCGGGTGTCGTTTCAAGCGTGGTGCGTGAAGCATGTGTACTCAGTCGAGTGGAGCTGTTGCCCGGCACTTCTAGGGATGATGACGGAGGAGCCAGGCCCTTAGTGCTGGGCCTGTGACTCAGGCCGGACTCGGAGGGAGTTCCAACCGAGCGTCCTTCACTCTGGTCCATCTTGGCCTGGCGAAGAGCCTCGGCATTTTGGTTCCGTTGCCGCTCTTCCTCCTTGGCTTCATCCTTGGCCCATTGAATGGCATTGTTCAAAGACCAGAACCAGCGCTTTGCCTCAACCACATGATTTGCCTTCAAATGATATTTGACAGAAGACTTGCCGTGGATTTCAAACCGAGTCTTATCCTGGGCGTCCATGTTGAGCCGAGCAATCTTCATGTTAATAGCACCGCGGCAAGCAGAGCCAGCGTCATCTGTAAAGATCACTTAGCTCGAGAATCAAACAAAAAACGGGTCGAAGCAATTTACCTTGGTGCTTATAGTAGCTCAGAACGCCGTCCTCTAGAACGAACCACCGCAATTTATATCCACTGGTGTAATTTGTCCACTTTTTGAGATATCCTCTCATTTCCCGGGCATCTTTGCCAGCTAGAGGTGCGTCACCAATAGGGGCACGACCAGCTAGGCCCTGGGCATTGCTGTTTCCAAGGATGGCCTTCTCCTGGATGCCGCGTTGAGCAATCACTGCCGCCGGGGACTTCTTGAGGAGAGCCCGCGTCTTGTCGTCTTTGGTGACATCTTGCGGGAGCTTTCCCTTCTTATCACGACGGAATGGGTCCGCTCCGTGGGTTAAAAGAATCTGGATGAGCTGGGCATCCTTGTTGCGAGCACCTTCATGCAACAGAGTCCCGCCAGACTGCGCCGTGGTGCGGTCCGTGACCAACTCCAGGCTGTTGACATCCAAAATGCCCTCCGCGCGAGGCTCCTCCAACAGCTTCTCCAGGTTCTCATAGTCCTTTTTCGCAATCAGAGATTGAATCTCTTGCGTCTTGTTGTCGATGAAGAGTGAGCGAGCCAGCTGCAGCTGCTGGAATATCTCGGGTGTGCGTGCTACATCCAACGGGGTCTGGCCTCTATAGTTGACGATCGCATCGTTGACAGAAGACCGACTCAGCAGTTCGCGGACCAGGGAGACCCGGCCCATCTGAGCCGCCAGATGAAGAGGCGTGTTACCCTCTCGGTCCTGCGCATTGATACTCTGGTCATCTCCTGAGGACAACACAAACTCCACGACCTGCGGCTCCGCGCACTGCAGAGCTAGGTGTAGGATGGTGGTACCATAGAGACTGTTGGCCGTCTGCGGATCCTGCGATTCCTTAATCGCCCTCGCGATCGCCGTGGTATCCCCGCTCCGCAGGATCTCAAACAAGCGGAAGGTCCGTACCGACTGATCGAGGGACATGCTGCCGCTCTCGATCTGAGCCACGGAGGGCACCTTCTCCAACCCACTTTCACCCTGGCTGCTGTGGTTGGAAGGGATGTTCTTGAGAGGGGCACCCGACGTGGGGGGCGAGCTTGGGTCGAGCGAGGGTTTCCCAGGACTGTGGCGGCTGGTGCTGCGGGTGTGTCTCAGGGAGAAGCCATTCCCCGACGAGGCCGAACCGACGGAGGCTTGGTCGCTGGTGTCGTCTGGGCCGTCTTCCTTCTTGTCTCTGTCTTCGCCTTTCGACTTGTCGCGGTGCAGGAGGGCAAGCGCCAGGGCGCTGCGTGAGCGCTTGTGCCTGTGAGACGGCCTGTTAGTGGTGGGCGGTCCCATGTGATAGTATCGCCGTTCGCGGCTTGGCCGACTAGGACTCCCCAAAAATCGGTTCCCAGGTACTGGTAGTTTCTTGCTTTTTGGAGGGACAGATGTCACGATTCGCGAGCAGCTTTGGAGGTTCCTCTCTTGCTCAGGACGTCGAGTGTCCCGCCGAGGGCAAGCTGTCCGACCGCGAACCGTGGCTCGTTCCTGGGATCCAGAGGGGCTTTGGGGGAAAGGTCGAGAAAGCCGGTCACTCACCCTTCAGGTCGATCAGACATACTTTGCCAACCGTGCTACTGCAGGGGCATGGAAGGACGAAGCAGAAGAGCGTAGAAGAAGATTGGGGGAGGAGCCCTTGGGGAAAAGGGTCGAGGACGCTGATCGCTCCGCCTTGGCAAACACCGCTTCTATACTGCGACTCCCTTATTTTACGGTGGACCAGCAGTCGCGATGGGTATTTTTAATGCATTGTACAGGTGTAAATGGTACGTTTCTTATGATACAGGGGTTCCTGAGAGCTCTAGCGAGACTCGCCGCTCACCAGGATGACCACACTGCCCAACTGGCGCTTCAGATCCTCCTTGTCAACGTCGTGAGTGTCCTCGACCTCGCCCCACATGTCCGTCTGCCACTTCACCTCCAGGCTCGAGGCCTCGGCCGCCTCCTCCAGGCCGAATTTCTTCACAGTCTGTCGCTGGAGATGGCGGAAGTTCTCGCTCCACTCCACCAACAAGCGCACCGCCACGAGAAGACTTTTTGAGGCCAGAATAGCTCTCTCCAGACCCGCCAGGTCGTGGGCGGACAGCTCCGACACCCAAGTACGGATGCTATCTTGTGTCGCCTGCGGTTGAGCCACCGGCAGAATACTCTCGGTGTCCAAGATGGGCACAATCTCGAGTCCCGGCCACACCTTGGTAGACAAGAAGCTCATAATATCCTTCGCGACACGCACCTGGATCTCGCGCAGACTCTCAATCTTTTCTCCGTTCTCCTTGCGCTCGAGCGGGTGGGCTTCACGCTCCGGCTCCCAGCACAGTAGTGTATCAGTTTCTAGGTAGCGCATGGCGGTAGTGAGGATCTGCTCGCGGGTCGTGTTGACACCCTCGGCCTCTTCGCGAACGATGTCCGCCGCGCGTGCGGAGAGCGAGGTGAGAGGAATCAGATGGCTCTTCAGAGCCTGTTGGGCGGAAGTCATGACATCCCATTCGAGGGCGACAGCGTGCGCGAGATGAGGTTTTGTCGGGGGGAGGGAGAGGATATCCTTATTCGGGGTTCGGACGGGGCGCTTGTCCAGCAGCACTTGATATTCCCCTGTAGCAGACAGAATAAAGTCTAGGATTAATAAAATGACAGCGACAACAGAGATGATTCCAGCGCAATGGGGTCAATGCCAGGACCAGAGCTCTCGAATGGGATCATCGTCCCTTCCCATGACATACCGGGCTTGCCGTGAACATGAACATCCTTCCAGAAGCGCTTCTTTAATGCAGCAGAAGACTTGGCAGGTTGTGCGGGAGCACTCTCAGCGTGGGCCGAGGCACTTTCATCTTTCAAGGTCGACTTCTCCTGGAATTCGGCCGCAGGCGCCGGAGCTTTCGGCGGGGGCCCATGAGCGGTGACGGGATGGGCAACAGCCGCTCTGAACGAGGACGAGTGAATGTGACGAAGGGTCGGAGAATTGCGCCGTGCGACCGCAGCGAGCTGGGAGGGTAACGCAACGCGGGGGAAAGGCATGATGTTGAAACCCTGGGATGACGACGTGAAAACGGGAAGGGCGGAGTGAAAGTCGCGGAACTTTTCGAGTCTCGGCCCGATCGTCCGCGCACCGCGGAATCGCCTGGCCCGTGTTGGCCCTGTGCACCTCCATGATTTACATTTGACATTTCGACACACATCTCTTAGCGATGAGTACCTTGCTTCGAGACTAGCGTGAGCGTGCATCAAGTTTCTGACGTCTGCTTTTCCGGGTTCTCGCTGCCGATCCTCGTATTGACTTTACATCTGATCTTTCAAGGCCCAGCCATGGCGTTCGTCCGCCAGCGGGGTCGGCTGCAGCATTGCATCAGGGATGAGCGCTATGATCGGAGCATATGTACGATGACACCAGCCTTGCGCGTCGACGAGCTGAGCTGAAGGTTCTGACGGCTGAATTTGGATTTACTCGGAGACCGTCCAATTGTACTATGCAGATCCAGTTGATTAGATATTATCAACAGCAAAAGCGGTTGCAACGAATCACATGCAGAAACAAGAAATAGCCTCCCATATTGCATCTAGAAGAAAGATATAGAAAAGAAAAAGCAACGTAAAGCGAGAGATCAATCACGTCACACGAGAAAACATTTCAAATGCTATCGCCAGAAAAAATGCCAGGGGAATCAAACCAGCCAAACAGCACGAGATGCAACACGCAAGAGAAACAGCAAAGCGACGAAATCCGCCCATGCTTTTGTAATTTACACAAGAAGAAAATGAGGGAAACAAAGAGAAATGAAGCAAGAAGGAAAAAAAAAAGCTTCAAGTTTCGAGTTGGTCGCCCCTTTTGGTTTTTGTTTCTTTTTGCGCTTTTTTTCGCTTTTGAGAACCAATCGTGTGCAGAGCTAAGAAGAAAGAAGAAAAAGCCCGGGGCACCAATGGACAGTCTGGTCGACACTGGTACCACCCATCGAGTCTGTCGGATCTCACAAAGTTGTTATGAGGGGAGACGAGGTGTCTTCGGGCCTGCAGAGTCACCATACAAAAAGCCGTCGAGGCCTGCTGCCGTTTGCTGCGAGGAGCAAGGTCCCGGGGTGGTTTCTATGCTCCCGGTCCTTGTCCGGATGGCGAACCAGAGGCAACAAACAAAACTGCAGCCGTGAGAAACGGTCGCAAGTCAGGGTGGGAAGAAAAAGGTGAAGGCGCTGGACGCATCTAGAATCGAGACCGAAACACAAGGCGATGACCCAAATGGAAAAGCAGAACATGGTCGAAACAGAATCGTCACGGCATTTCATCGTAAGTAAAAGCGAGCATCCAAATAAAAAGTCAACGAGTCCAAAGACGATCGGAGGAGCACATCTTGTCATTTACCGTGCTCGTGCATGGTGGGAGGTTTTTGGATTTTGGGAATGGAGACCATCTCCGAAGGAGGGTCGGGGACATGGACCTTCGAAGAATAGCCCGAGCTGTGGTTGCAAAGCACATGCCAAATAGGCCGTCATGCAGCCAGAGGGCATGAGGGGGGTAGGTGATGGATATTGTTTCCGGATTCCACGGCGGGGGGTGGGGGGACGAGGCGAGGTGATTATTTGGTGAGATAGCTGGGGTAGTAGGGCTGTTTCCTGCGATCGGCATCGGTGCGCTTCTTCATACGCTCGGCGTCGTAGTCATCGGCGCCGTCACGGCTACCCCATGTTGTCTGTGGAAGGAAGGTCAGCTGTGAATTCCCAGAGTGTCAAAAGCAAAAGTAAATAACACCATGTCGACTGCATCTCCCGAAGTCGCCAGCGGAGAGGCGAATCAGGGGCGGCGACCAAGAAATACGGCCCTCGCACGGAAAGATGGTGGATAAAGGCCGCTGCACGAGGGAGGAGTCGTGATCAAAGCGTTTTGTGAGGCGGGCATGTCATAGGGGAGAAGGCCGATACGGGGGGTAAAAAGAGGGGCGACGCTTAGGGAGCCCACTCGGCTGGAACCACAGCGGGTCGACCGCAAAGAGCCAAAACAACCAACACAAAAAAAAAAAAAAATAAACACAAGCAAAGGAATTAAAAAAAATAAAAATAAAAAATATAAAATTCCAGGACTTACCACATTCAGTGTCATCACCGCGTACATCTTGATGGCGCCGTGGAAATAACCGAATAAGATGGACACCGGCAGCAGGAATACATCAACCGGGTACCGAATGTAGTGACCCAGCAGCTTGATCCACTTGCTCGTAAACATCCACAGACCCAGAGCCGTCATGGCACGCAAATGGGGAATATCGCCCCAGGGCATGGTCGCCTTGTGGCAGAGCCAGACTAACAAAAGATCTCCCAGCAAGGCCGGCGGCGACAAGGTGGTCAGGTGCACCGCATAGGCGCTCCAGGGCTGGCGACTGCAACGGGGGTTAGCTGCGGCTGAAAATGATATATGGGATAAACAAGGCATGAAAGGAAAAAAATTAAAATAAAATTAGAGGCAACGCGGATTGGGGGCCAGTGCTTTTTTCCCGATTATTTCCCAACATCCCTGCTCGGCTGCGTCCAGCCAAGGCCCACTCCCACAAATGGACGAACTGGACGCGCCGTGTCGAGACGAGATGGTCGACGTGCAGGGACAGAGGGACAGGGGAAAGGAAAATGGAGATAGGCGACGGGGGGAAGGGGTGGCACTTACTACCAGATGTGCTTCTCGTGGAACATACTGGTCAGGTTGCTCCGCCAGTTGCTTCGCGACCAGCGCGCGCATTGCTTGAGGAATCGGGGATTATCTTCGAGGGTGGTGAGCACCTCGGCCTCAGGGTGGTACTGCATAAAGGTCTCCCAGCCATGCGAGACCATCCAGCGAGTGATGAAGTTGTCGTCGTCCGCATTGAGCTGATACTTCCCCCACCACCACTCCTCATTCGTAAAGCCGTAGGTGAAGCCCTCATTCTGGAGAATCTTGGTCCGATAGGCCACCGTGCGGCCGGACATGCACGGTAATCCTCCGTCCACGTTGGTGGTGGCGCCACAGTCGAAATTGCGTCGCTCCAGATACAAGGCGCCCAGGTAGCCCCAGACGCGCTGGGGCAGCGTGGGCGACGCGGCACGACGCAGGCGCTGGCAGGTCACGACGCCGCCGTAGCGCTCGTCCTTCTCGAAGGGCGCGAGGATCCAGGGGAGCACGGTCGAAGGCCAGCTCACGTCGTCGTCGGCGAGCAGCGTGATGGCGGTGCGGACCTCGGGGATGGCGCGGGTCATCTGGCGGCGTTTATTGGGGTGGGTGACGGTGAACAGGCGGATGCGCGACTTGGAGGCCGGCATCAGGCTCAGCATGCGCTCGGCCTTCTTCCGGTTGGCCTCGATAGTGACCAGCAGGATCTCGTAGGGTTGATTGTCGAGAATCGACCGGATCGTCTCCACCAATTCCTCGCCACAGCCCTCGAGGGTGGGAATAATGACCGAGACATCCTGCGAGGTGAGTTTCGGGTTCTCCGGTGGCGGGATCGGCTTAAATGACCAGAAAGAGATGAGGTTCACCACGAGGCGGAAGTAGCGATAGATGCTGCAGACAGAGACGTTTGGTCAGCTGCGTCTCTTTTTGAATAGTTAGCGATGCTTAGGGATATACCCACAACAATGCGACAAAGGCGCGCAGAAAGGGAAAGGCCATGGCGGATCCAACAATGATAGTCCCGGTTTCCCGATTGCCCGTGTTGGATATCCTCTCCAAGAAATATCCGACCCGTTTTTCGTTTTTCTTTTTGGGTTGGGTCTTGGGTGATTCGATCTATGGCTCAAAGTCAGTTTCCCATTCCACTAATTTAAGACTTTTGATCTTTGGATTGTCTCAACTCACTCAACGGATCAATTGTCCCGAATCGACACCAGATGGGCTGGTAGTGAGATCAAGGAAGCACAAACGAATGTCGGGGAAGACACAGCTTCCTCAACCAGCCCAGAGGAAAGAGAGGGAAGGGGGGAGGGGATGTGGAGAGAAGGAGACGGAGGAGAGAGAAAAATAGAAGACGAGGTATTTGGGGCGACGGAGGCCGAGTTAAATTGTAGGGAGCTGATACTAATCGACGCGAGCAATTGGAACCCAAAAAAAAAAATCCGAGGAAAATCGTAGGTATTTTTGGAGCTAAAACAACTGCCCCAGAACCCGTTGTCGTTTTGAGTGTCCTGCAGGTGTAGTTTTGCCTCGTGCGTCAGAGACCCTGGATCTAGATGGGAGCATGTCTAGGGTGGAGAGGGATTGGCGGCGGCCCATGCAGCCAGCAGTGACAGGGTGGGCCGGCCTGCACTGCTAGCCCGCGACTGCGCGTGGGCTAGTACGGCTAGTACATACCACAGTACGCAGTACATCCCATACGCTTCCTCGGTTCTAGCGTTACAGAGGTTCATGCTGTCCAGCCCTGCGCAGATGGCGGAAGCTCTTTGAGTTCCGCATGGCATTCCCTCTCGGCCACATTCCCAACGGCCACGCGCGACATGACGAAATCAAGGCAACCAGCTGATATGCGCGGTGGTGGTTGCCGCCATTGGCTGTCGGGGGTTCTGCTGTCGCAGGTACACAGTGTGATCGACTAAGTCACTTTAGTCTCGCTGGTGGCATGCAGCAGCGGCAGAGAAAGATTAACACCATTGTTTACCGTGGTGATTCCTGTATTACATGATACTATGATATGATAATGCTGATTATTTAATGATTATTAAAGAAACTAATCGCAATCCTTCGAAAAAAAAAAGAGTACCTTCAGCATGAAACAAAACAAGTGCCTAACAAAAATACCATGCTGGAAGACAGCATGCGAGCCCAAGGAGAACATCTCCGATCATGCACGCGAGATTCCCTCGTCCCCTCGTGCATTTCTGGTTGCATCTCAGTGGGCCCGCATCTTTCTGATTGGATTGGTGCCCAGGGCGGGAACCTTGTTTCTTTTTCTTTTTTTTTTTTTTTTCACTTCTTTTTCTTTTGTGTTTACGATTCGAACAATATGATTCATGTTTTGATGGATCGACATGGTTCAGGCTCAGCTCCAGGTATCCAGGTACCAGCGTGACGCGCGCGTTATCAGTGGCCAAGACCAATCCTCGCCAATACTCCGAGAAACTGGGGGTCCTCGAAGCGCTGAGACGACTTTCGATATCTAGCTAGCACCTTAGGGGCGCCTCGAAGGACCAGGGCGGCAGTGATTAGTGGAAGAACTGGACAATGGGCCTAGCGTGTCTCCAATGGGCTCCCGTCGAAGGCATCCCGCGTATCCTTTTTTTTTATTAAATGATCGACCGTGATTCGCACGCCTTGTGGCACAGGATGGATTCTTTAATTTTAACGTCGAGCAGAAATGGAGCCTGGGCAGGGCTATCAAGGCTGGCCGTACGAACCCACTGCTGCACGGTAACCGAAGTGAAACACGAAACGGGGCGGGAATCCTAGCGGCGATCGCCGTGACTCGGCCAGAAGCTTGAGTGGGGACCATGCAGTGGTTATGGCGTGGTAAGTGGTAAGTGCACGAGCGTACAGTTAGTGCCCGAGTAATTTATCTTGAGATATGGCAGCGTAGTGTATAGGAAGTCAGTATAAGTGAGTATAATTTCGTGGGGTACCGTGAAGCAGATGTGTGTTGGGAGGGGAGGCAAACACGAGGCCCAGCTTCCCGTAATGTGAGTGTCTGAGGCCCTGGAGTCCGGTTTGGGAACTTTGATAACATCAGATGGCCAAATCAGGCGGTCGATATCGCACCTCCCCCCAAGGGGTTAAGGCGACCCGGTGGCGTGGCGTGTCAGCAATATACCATGGTCGACCCAAAGTATGTCCAGAGGTATGTATCATCGCCATCTCGACGACCAACATTGCATTGTGGCATCCAATCCTTTTCTTTGGTATATGTTCGCTATACAACTGTAGATATTAAAATCGATGAGGGGGACGATCGATGGAATATGATATCAAATCCAACGTGCAGCGATCGGTTGGCTGAGGCGAACAGGGAACCCCTGATCCCCGAGTCAGGTCAATATAAAGGCTGTTGCCAGGCGCGCTTTGGCGTCTAATCGAGGCCGCAAGCTCGTGCTAGGGCAGCCCTTGAAGCTAAAGCAGAACTATTGACAAAGCCAGGCTATGCCAACCTGGGTAGGAATCGAGTGCGTGCTCCTAGGAGAAGTCGGCGAGTCAGCAATATGCAGCCGGCCCAAAGCGGACATCGTTATCTCCCCTCGCGGATCGGCTGCAAAGTATATTGCAGAGATCAGACACTAGCCCTCTTCGACTCCTGAGCACAAAGCGACTTCTAAGGGACGACACTGCACAGCCCGTCGACAGCCCTTGGCGACGGGGTCCACGCAATCTGGTACTTTGCATGGTTCGCTCCAACTGCACAGGCCGTTGCATTTTGACTCCAGTGGCGACCCCTCGACATTCCATCGCAGCTGCCCCCTGCACGAAGGCACGCGCCGGCTCTTCCAGCCATGCCTACTCTATGCCATCTGCTCGTTGCCTGCGCTGCCTTCCATGATGCTTCCCTTTTGGGCCGAACCGAACCAGCCGATCGTGGGGAGATCCCCAAGCTCTCGTGAGTGAAACAGACGCGTCTCTCGGCTGCACGGACACCCGGACTCCACCCTGTCACTATTCAAATCCCGGAAATGGCCGGTTGATGATGGAGACGAACTGCGAGAACTGGAGACACGCAGGAGGCAGAGGCAAAGGTCACGGCCGTGTGGGTGCGGCGAAGTCACCAACGAACAAAAAGAGACCACAGGAGGACGACTGCTGCTGCTGCTGCTGCTGGACGTGGAGGGGACGGGACACGGCAAGATGACTTGCAGGTCGATCCCACTTCCCCTCTCGTCTGCCTCATCCGTTTCTGGCCGTTTTGGCGCTGACCAGCCGATTAGCCACGCTTTCTTGTTCCGACAAATCAATACCCGGCATTTGCCTCCCAGGTCCCTCGCCCCAAGTTGCGTATTGCCTGGTTCGGGGGCTGGCGCCAGTACAAAGAACACTATCCAGATCGTCCGTGGAGCTCCTCGGCCTATACACTATACAACCTGCACCGACCACGCTGTATAGGATATACATGGTGCGTTACAAGCGGCGTAACGCCGAGGGTGGATCGCGCGCGCGCACACGCTTCTCCTCGGTGGCCCGAGACGAAAACCAGACAACAATAACCAATACAACATCAAACGATCAAAGGTCCCAAATTCGGAGACCGAGGGTTGGACTACACCGGACAGGGTGAAGGTTCCCCGTCTCAATTTAAGAAAAAAAAAAAAAAAACCACTTGCAACGTGCAGCCAGCAGTTGCTCGCGATCAGCAGCAAGTCCACCAGCAGCATCCATCGGCCACGAGGGAGCCCCCCCGCCAAGCGGGTGTTGGTCCATGCCCCTTTGCCCTCCTCCACTTCCTCCGTACTCTTTCTCCATCCACCTCTCCACCCATTGTGTCGACGTGGTCTGTCAGCATATCCACACTTGGAAATCGATGTGCGCGGGACGAGACGATGCACCATGTAGCGCGATCTGGTGGCAACGGTCAACCTCCCCACTCTGCACTGCACCACCTGCACCACCTGCAGGAGGTTGCGCACTGTCTCGTGGACTACTCCGTACGATTACATCCGTTCTCCGGAGGCTCAGGAGTTGCTCCGTCCTTCACACGCCTGTCGATCCTCATTGGTGCCTCGCGTGGGGGGACGATTCAAGCCGACAGACTCCGCAGGCTGGACATCGCGGCCGACGCCCTGATTCCCTAGCTGCAGCGAGGCTGCAGCCGCTGTAACCATCAGGGATAGTCTCGGGATTATCACCGATTTCGGGTCTCCACTCGACTGTTCGTAGAATCTTGTGCGCTTCCCTGTATTTCGTTTACACTTTTGATACTTCTAGCAAAAGAACGGCTGTTGTCCTTTTGGCAACTGGACTTGGTGACCAGTGTCGCGTCCTTTGCCTGCCGTGGGGGTGGTGTTGGGGAGGGGGAAGTGGAACACCAGAGATACCTCGTACAAACTCCATACACTGTACGAGAACGAGAATCTCGTCGCGTCGAAAGGAACGAAATGGCGCAATCAATTGCCCCCAGTGAGATGATTTCCAGACAATTACCTGTGCCATTGCGCGTTCGCCTCTTCCAGACAATTCGAATCATATCGTCGCATCTCGACATATACTTCACTTTGATTCATACGAGAGGCCCACCCTGATATGCCAAGCCTGCCCAGGGTGCGCTGTACATATTCTGGTACCTCATTGTACACATGCAAACCTCTCCTGCCGATACGGAGACAAAAGGGACGTTCGCTCGAGGCGAGACACTTGCCCTGTTCGGACCATACGCGCGCCCTCGATTGGCAGCCACATCCACGGGCTGGGCGAAAAATAGCCCGAGACGATCCCATATTTTCTGTCGTCTGTCAGCATTCAAAGGAAGGTGCGACATCGAACAGTCTACTCCTTTTGTCCAAGCGCATGACATGCATTTTGATATGCGGTCATGGCGTTACAGCGGGCTCAGGCCCTCCTCTCCACAACTGTAAATGACCGCACGAGGCTGTTTTGAGGGTCTCGCAGTCTGGGTCAGGCAACCTACTATCAATAAGATACGCGACGTGTGAGGCTCACGATGCATTTTCTTTGAGAATGTCTCATGCCACATCCACTGGCTCTTGCTTTCTTTGTTCATTCCGGCCGAGTTCCCCGGGATCTCCGATGTTCTCGACTCCAGCCGAGCCCTCCGGATCTTCAAGAAGCTGCATTTTGCACGAGACAGACGATCCTACCGCGGTATCGCCGGTGACGTCAACTCCTGCTCTGCTGTTCATGCACTTTGAGAAACCGATGGATGATCGCGTGGTCCCTTGGGGGCGAGAAAAAGACGGAAACCAAAAAAAATAAAATAAAATAAAATACACCCCTGCTCGTCCCACTCAAAAGAACAACTGTGCTGCATGCCGGGAATGCACCATCTGCTTCCCCCGAGCCGCTAATGCGCGCATCCTACTAGGAAGCGATTCGGGGATGGGCGATGACTTTCTAGAACCGGAGGAATGCGGGCGTGCAGGGGGCTGCATCGCCTTGCACGGTGGCTGGCACATCCTCGGCAGGCCGTCGAAATAGGCTGTAGGCCATGGGCGTCTGCGATGCCGTGCGAATTGGGGTCGTTGCCGGGGGTCCGTGGCGGCTACCTCGGACTGGAATTATTTTCCATGCGCGTCTCTACATTCGGAGATGAGGACAGGGACAAGGGAGCTTTGGGAGGGGAAAGAGGGAGTCTGGAACCGCTCCGCCAGCTATACCCGGACTCCATATAGTCATGGATAGTCATTGTCTCGGATTGCAGGTACATATTCTAGGTATACAACTGTACAGCTGTAGCATGGGCTGATTGTGTGAGCCAAGGTCATCATCTGTTGATATCATTCCGCCGTTCATCAGGTACACATCGGAGGCTAGCAAATAAGCAATGAGAGCTGTCACACCCCCTCAAAAGCAAATCTCAGCCCTAACGCTTGCCATTCGGTGCCTGAACTCGTGTGCATGACTCGACTTGGCAAGAAGCCCGAGCAACCCAACGACTGAAAGCACACAAGATCGAGGCCCGCAACGACGCAGCTGCGACCCATCATCGGCCTAGGGCTTCCAGAGCCACCCTGCAGGGTTAAAGCAGGACTCAAAGTCAATGCCACCAAAAAGCCCAATCGCCCCATACAAATCAAAGTCGCCCTCCAGACCCTCGATCCCACCGGAATCGGCATCCATCTCTTCGTGCAAGTTCCATCCGCCTGCCCGTCGCCCATTCCGCGTAAAGAAGATCTCCACATCGCACATCCTCGACATTTCCTTCTTGTCGGAGCTGCTACGGCGAATACCTTTCGGGGCAGAGAACACCATGCCCAGTCCAACCGTCTCGCCCACCTGAAAGGGCGTCGTAAAATCCCGGCCACCCCAGGAGTCATTCACAAAGCGACACCCATCATCAGAGCAGACACCCAAGCTCCCGCGTTCCCAACCAGGCGATCTCCATGAAGGATACGGTTGCGCAACAAACCCAATAGAAAAGCCCGACTCTCCCTCTCCCGACCCCGGACCAGCCCGGAGTCCCTTTAACTTGACCTCAAAGTAGATCACCGTGTCGTGACCATCATTCCTCAACAGCGGCGAATCCATCGCAGCAAAGTACAGCGGTAGATGGGAGACAACAAGACAATCCCCATTCCGATCCCGCGTGGCGCCCGACCAGCGCCCCTGCGAAGAGCTCTTCAACGTCCCCTGGAACTCGACGGGCTGGACAGGACGCAGATTTCGATGTTCATGGACATCCCTCCAGACGGCGGAGGAAGGCATCGTCGGGATCCAGAGCGGGGTACTATCGCAGAACTCATGCGCGCGGTCCGCATCGTCCGCAGAGGCATTTCCTGTGCCTGAGCTGTAGTATCCCTGGACAGGCGGCGGGGGGAAGACTGAGGTGTCTGGGACGGCTTCCTGCCAGTTGTGATATGGCGGAGGGTCGCCTTGAGCGGTGTTGCTGCCGTTGGCTCTGCTGGCATCAACCGCAGCTTCGTAGCTGGGCGGGGGACCTGCAAAGGGGTTCTGAGCCATGTTGGGGATGTCGATGGTGAGTTTGATTTGGTCTGGTGTGCTTGGAGGTTCACATCTGGGGATCAGCGGTGTCAAATCAAGCTGACGGGCAGGCTGGTTTGTTCCACGGATGCCAAGCGGGGCGGTGCCGTCAAAGAACCGTGGAAGCGCCGACCAACACCTAATAGTCGGGACTATGGACTATATACATAGTTGATATGTAGTCCGTGAAAAGGTTGTGGCGAGTGTGGCGTATAGCATTGAGGAGATAGAGCTGCTGGGATGGATGTTGGTGTTGGATCTGCGACGCGTGCCGTGTTTCCAACCCAACCAAGTCGGCGCTTCAATCAAATACAGCTAGCAGCCGATAATAATATTAATATTGCTGATGATAATTCACTATTTTCTGATACTTAGAAAATAAAAATATAAGACCGTTCGAAAATATTCAGTGTCCTCCGACCACAGGGCTTCCCCAGATCGCACACAAAAATAGGATGGTGGCAGCTGCAGGTCTCACCTGCGTGAATGCGCTGTGGCGAGTTTGGAATTTCTTTCTTCAGTCTCGACTGCGGTTCAACCTTCAATCCGGGCAACATCGGGCAACACCGCTGCCCCCGACTTTCTGTCGGAGGCTTTCTCTCGTTTTCCTCTTTTCTCCCAGAGGCACTCCATGCTGGGCGCCATGTCGGACGATCACCCCCGCAGACGCCGGCGATCCTCCATCTCCGAGCATATCCAGCGCGTCTTCAGTGTCGATCGGTCAGACAAAGTCAGTTCCTCCCCCAACTCTGGCCGAACCACAGTGCCTGACCAAAAGAAGACCCAGAAACACGCCAGCGTCCATGGCGATGCTGGACAGCCACACACGGCGGTGGCTCAGGCCAGACACAGCGCGCTGGTGCCCAATTCTGAGATCACCATCGGCTTTGATGCAGGCGAAACAGTGCCTAGCTCCGCGAATCCCTCGTCTTTAAACTCGCGACTGCCCTCAGTGAGCACGCCAGGCTCCAGCCCTGGAGTACACCCGGTGTTTGCCAAAGATGAAAGCATCACACCCCAACAGATGGCGTCGACAGAAGCATGCAACCCCAGTACGGCAGAGGTCGATCGTATTTGCAGTTCGCCAACCTGGGAGCGCGAAACGGCTCGCAAAGAAAGACGTGCCACCAAACGGCTCGAAGCCGAGCGCAAAGAGCTGGAGAAGCGCCTGTCGAATCTGGAGGCCGCCCAGCAGAGATTGGAACAAGGCATATACGAAAGAGATTCTCGTCGCCTCGTTAAAAAGCAGCCTCTAGGCAGCTCCAAGCGGTCTTCTAGTGCCAGCAGCGAGAGGCCTAAATCTTCCAGCACTTTTTCTTTCTTCACCAAACGGCGATCGCGATCCCGCGCAAGCTCAGTCAATGGAAGTGACACTGGTTCACGCAACTCCCTCGAGCAAGGTCCCCCCAGTCTGCCTTTGACTCTTCCTGAGCAGTTCGGCACTGTCGTTTCTCGCGAGCTAGCTACCCGCCACGGTACAGGTCTGGCCTCAGCAGATACGCACCAGATGCCTCGACTCCATCATCCTGCTACCAAGTCGGATGACTTGCGCGAGCACTGGAAGGTGGCTGAAGCATGGAAGAAGAAGAACGGCCACAACGAGCCTTCACTGCAAGCTGCAGGCGGCAATATATCTGTAAGTATGCCGGGTCTGCGACTGCGAAGTCTCAAGAGACGTACCCTTACTGAGACCTATGTTCCTTTCCCAAAGTATGATTCTACACCTCATCCCCACCCCCAGGCCACGGAGCTCTCTGCAGATCTGGACCGAGAGTCATTTACTGCTGCGCTTCGAATTGAGCGAAGTGCCCCAGGAGTGGCCAGCCGACCTGTGAAGGCTCCTACGATCACAAACTCTTCTGCTGCGTCGGCGAAACTGCCATCCGGGTCTTCGGCCAACCCTTTGCTGCCTGGAGCTCAACAGGCACCCAGAGCTCCTCGCGTAAATAACGCGCATCATTTGAGTTCTGGTCTTCACCAGTACAACTCTCTCAAATCAAAGACTTTCCCTGTTCCGACATCGATGCCGTCAAATCTACCCAGTGGTATTCCGAAGAAGAACCGCCCGGATACCAGCCCCAACACGCTGCCAAAGGCGTACAAGTCTTCCCCGCTCGCGCTGAATCCCTTTACAAACAAAGACGTTGAGTCGAAAGGCGGGTCCAAGCCATCCACACCCTCCTCTGCTCAACGATCTAGCATCGCAGGAAGGTCTTCCCCAATCCACTCCTCGCAGATAACTCCTGTCAAGGAACAGCGAGCGCAAGAATCGGGTGCAAGAATGAAGGCAAGTCGCAAGGCTGGTCCAATGCCTGACGAGAAGAATCACTCTGTGAGTGGTGGAAAACCACACTATCCTGGGGTCATCAGTGCCGAGACCAAAGAGAACTCTCCCCTGGAACCTGAGTCGCCTGATTTCAACCCGGAGCAGATGTCGCACGATGCGAAGCGGTATCCGCTCATGGTCCCGCCTCTGAAGCACTCTGGTCGACGATCTACTATGACCAAAGGTTTCCCAAAAACGATGGACAGCGAGGTCCAGGAGACCCCAACGATTCAAACCGATGCAGCGGTCGAGTCAAAGACAGAGCCCGCGGACCGAGGTCTTCTGTCCACGAGTGACGAGCCTGTGATTAGCCTATCTACTCAAAGTGCGCGCAGCCCGGGTCACAAAAGAGCGCCTTCCATTGTTTCCTCACACGGTTCGAGCTATGACACCGCAGACGAAGAGGTACTAGATATATCGAAAGCCCATACGCGAAATAACCAAACCGAACCCCCATACCAACCCCCAACCCAGACCCCCTTGCTAGGGCATTACAAAATCCGAGATCGAGCCGAAGCATCGGAGCCCCAAGATGCTAATGCGACCAATGCGGCGGCACGGCCTCACGAACCTGCAGCGAACCGAGCGACCATCCACGAAACCCCAGTCCGTTGTACTTTCCCACTCGCCCCCGGTGGTCCGGTGTACATGATGCGCAAGAACTCCGTTCAAAAAGTCATGCCGCCGGAAAAGGATCACATCATCGGCAAGGTTTTCGTCATCTGCTGCTCGTGCAAGTACTGGCACGATATACCGTCCGAGATCTACGCCCGACTCGCCTGTCCAGAGGCCACCGCGCCCGAGTCGCTTCTCGTACGCACCTTCTCTCGACGAAAAACTTCTCTTCGACGGAGCTCGCTGTTCTCTTCTGACTCGGGTCATCGGGGTCTGCCCCTTCCGCTGCGTATTCAACAGCCTTCCAGCAAAGCTCCATTTCCCGGCACGGGTTCTGGTAAGGTTGCATCGAACAAGGAGGGCGAACCGACCAAGCGCTCCGAGTCCACATCTCTGCAATGCTGCTGGTGTGGACATCAAATGACCAAGACCTGCTGCCAAGGATGGACTACTCTCGTTCAAATGCGGGAGAGATATCACTAGGCATGCCCTATTCATTTCTGACAACTACGGTTTTCATGAACAATTTTCGACGCTGATATGACGCCACATGACCACGACTGCTACGTTCTTATATTTATTTGCTCTATGGGTTTATTTTTACCTTTATTTTTACCTTCCGTCCCCTCTGTGCCCCTTTTCCGTTTCGGGTTGGCGTTCCCTGGCCCCAAATCTCCAGTTTCTACCTATTTTTACCTATTCCTACCTATTTCAAACATAATGTACTTCTTATCCCCGACCTTTCACATAATTGCTGCACTAATTTGTCATTACTACCTTACTTTTTCCAATTTCCATACTTAAACAACTGCCTATACATATCGGGTCGTTCCTTTACTACAAGTCGGCTCAAGTACTTTCGCTGACTAATCACTAAGCGAGCGCGCCCTTTTCGACTGGGTTTTCCGCTCTCCACCTTCAACTTCCCAACTCCAGCTCCAGCGCGCGTTGGCCAGAAAGAGATACTGCGTTCTGCGCCAACGAGTCGCAAATGGATAGCGCAACTCGCCCTAGTCACTAACCCAACTCGCCAGATCCATTTCCCCTCCATAATCCGGAGACTCGCGTCGTCCCGACGCCTCCAAACAACCCTCAATAACCTTCACACCGCCGCAACTCCTCAATCCAGCTGTCCTAGTCCACCAGGACGAGATCACGGACTCTTCCTCGAAGGACGGTCACCGTACTTCCACGTCTTGTGGGTACGACCGACCGGAGCTGGGTTGCGAGCTGGTATGTCTCATTCGGGACGGCCGGCTCATTTCTCTTCGAAGAGTTGCTAGAGCAAGTAAAGGGCCTTCATAGTTCATGTTTTTCTTGCTCGAGTTCTTCCTTGTGGAGAATTTCTTTACTAGAGCATGACTCCTTGCGCACCTACATACACTGTTAGACTTGGGTATTTGATTGGTTTGGTAGAGTGGAAGACACAAATTCAGTTGAAATTCGGAAATTATTCACCTGACATTTCAGAGCCGATGACTGGTCGGTTTCGACTCCTGATTGCTGGCCATTTTCCAATCCAGATTCTATGTCTCCTGCCTTGTCTTCGGAGGGTGGCATCTTCCAGACATGCCTCCAGGCTGAACTTCCATCTTTGCCACGAGTGGCAGTAGCAAACAATGTGGAGGGTCACCAGAAGACATATTTGAACTTTTGGTAGGGGTACTCAAGCCTAGTTTTGAGCTTCTTGTAGGGCTTCTCAGGGCGAGCCTTGAGCCTCTGCTAGATTGAATGCCCGAGGTGCTCACTGGTGTCCAGGAAAAATGGCAGTAAGAAAATAACAATCAGAAGAACGACAAATGCCACTACAGAGCATATCATCATGTGTTGGAGCACATCTGTGGGCGGCGCAATTTGCATACTCAAGATGCTGGCAGCCAATGCGAGTGGCTGAAAGATGGCAGTCGCATATGTAAAATACTTGACATTGTCATTCTGCTGGAAGTTGCGTTCAGTCATATGACGGTCGTATTTGTTCTTGGCCTCCTCTCTCTCAAACCTCAAAGACTTGAGGCCTTTTGGCACAGCAGAAGGCCAATGTTGATAGAGTCGCGGTATTTCCTCTCATCTTTATTCGTCCATCTTGGCTGTTCGGTCCGGCGATCCCCTCGCATTTCCTAAGCTTTGACATTGTCCCATAACCTTTTCAGCTCCCCTTCCAGAGCCTCGAGGGTGCTACTTTGCAATGCCCAATTTTCCTCTAATTGGAAGTATTTTAGCGTCATCGAGTAACCCGTTGTCCCTTTTGTTGTAGACCTCTGAGGCTCTGGCGATCTGTTGTGTTTAAACTCATTCCGTGATCTCTTGAGCGCTTGTACTCGCATTGGCGATAATGCGATAGAAAAGCCGTAGCTCAAGGACCTTCCGCTGCTGCTATACATACTGCATACCACCAGAGAAAAGCTCATCTAGGTCTTTGTTGACCACACTCAGGAAGTCCTTGATATTTCCCCTGGGATGTCTCTCCAGGGTAGTTCTCAATTCAATGACACGTCAAAGAACCTGTCAAAAAAGGTCAACACACAATCGGAATCCCACTGCGGCGCGGAGGAGTCAGTAGCTCCCCGGTAGTGGAAAGTCATTCATTGCAGGCTGAAAGATTTCACGACGCCTGACGCCGGTATAGAATTGTCGGCTGCCACGGCCAGTGGCAAAAAGCTGCAATGGAATCCAGTTTCCCGAAGATTTGCGACTCAACTTATTGTGTCATATAAATGGGTATCAGATCTTGCGTGGTGATTAAAGGACGTCCGAATAGGCTGTCTCTGAGAATCAGGGGATACGAGGTAGCAAATAAGTGCATAATCCCATGGTGCACTTAGACCAGATCGATCACTTTTTCGTGCTGTCAATATCTGGCAATTGTTTCAACTACACCCAGGATTTATTGACTTTCTCGAATTCAGGAAAGCGTTCAGGTTTGTCAAGTCGATTTCCCTTTTGGACTGGAGTCTTCTTTCTCACATCACGAAGTAGATGTTGACACTCGAACGGCTGAGTAGTTAGTTGGGCATCGGGTGTGAGAAAATCGAGTCGTTCCGCAATCTCCTCGGATTCTAGTGTCTTAATTTTGGCAACCTTTTTTTGCGCTGGTCGGTTGTAAGGCAAGCGAGTTGCTTGGCAGTGAGCAACAGGCTTGAGGTCTGAATCGATGATTGGCTTCTGCGAGCAAGAAGGACCACATTCGACGTACATATTCCCGGACCTTTTGACGAAATCTGCGAGTTGTATTGATTCAGGATAGAGTGTGCTGGCGACATGATTTCCGAGGAAGATCCTGAGCCTTCGGTGGTTGAGAGAATATTTGAACTTGCAAGACGCCGGGGGTGTTGCTTTCATAAAATAGTTGCTGACTTGATAGATCAAGGAATCGCCTCAAGTGAGTCAGCAAGACGCTGTACCGTACTTTGTGTCCCTTTCCTCTTCTTTTTCTCCTCAAAACAATAAAATAACTATGGAAAATAGATAGCGACCATCCAGGGTCGCAAATCTCGATCAAACCTACCATGCAGGGCGCATCTCGTACCCGCTTTCACACCCTGGTTGGCGCTACGTATGTACAGCTGAGCCGCCACCGCAGTTGAGATCAAAATATTCGGACTCCACAAGTTTTACTGACTCAAGATCACAATTTTTGGTCAAGATTACAATAGTTTCACGATCCTGACAACTGATTGGCTAGTGATGAACATGCATACCTGGATCACGTGGAATGGGAACTATTTTACCGAATCGGCAGCTAGCCTCAAATGGCATGAGGCTCGTGGCTCCCAGGCGCATGCGTTCTGGCATATTAGTAGTACGTCAACTTATGTATACAATCCGGCATGGATACAAAGCCGAATTCCATGGTAATCTCTGCAGGAATATCTGAATATTGAGCTAGTTGGTCGCATCATTGGCTCACCATCGCTTGCATCGGCCGGGTATTCCTACTTTCGTCGAATTCCCTCGCGAAGCACGATCAGCCGGACGAGTTGAAGAACATGATAGAAACCACCGATATCGCTTGCAACTCCTACCGTTAGGGAAATAATCAGGGATATGCGTGCTATATCATGGATTGCATTATAGGGTGAACCGTATAAGATGTATGGATGCATCTGAGCTTGTATCCATCTGGAAATTTAAACTTACGATTATAATTTCATCTGCTTTTTCTTATTCATCGGAATCTTAAACTGCAAAATTTTTAAGTTTGAGTCTATCCTGGTCATCTACCTGATTGTCTATGATTGTCTATCTTGTCATCTACTCGGTCATCTACTCGGCCACGCACCTGGCCAGCTGCCTGGTCAATCTTCCTGTGCATAGATCAAGGGTTCTAAAACCAAAAGGTAATTGAAATGCGAGGAAGGGGGTGTGGCTACAGTCATCTTCTGGGTCAAAAGATGTGTGGTAACATATGGATCAAGATATCTGCATTTGTTCAATTGTCTTTCAACACATTCTGCAACGGTAGGGTGGCTATTACTCAGCGATGGGAATATGTGTAGGCCACTAGATTATGGACTTTGCATGGGATTTCTCATAGACCAATCTCATTCGTCGGGCGATATATTCTGGAATATAACCGTTCGCAGTCAATGGCTGGTCCGGGATATTCATTGAGAGAAAAAGTCTTCCATATTTCACCGAGTTTGGGCTAATAACCCCTAGAATGACGCATAAGAAAGAACTTGCGAGATTCTGTCTATATAACCTCATACATGTATATAACCGCATCTCTCGTGGACCATTCTCAATAAATCAAAGCTTAGAGCTTACTCTTCGCCTTCTCATTCCCGGTCACATTAACAACGACCTTACCCCAAGTCTCTCTCTCGCCAAGTGCGGCCAAAGCCTTCGGCACACTCTCCAGCCCAACAAAACTCTCATCCTTGAACGCCGTACCACGGAACTTGCCCTGTGCAACAAGGTCGAAAATTCCCTTCCAGACCTCACCCACTGTTGGTGTCTCAAAGCGAGCATATTGACCCCAATGCAAGCCGACAATGCTAACATTCTTCAACAAGACACGATTAAGCGCAACCTTCTCAATCTTGCCCGCCGCAAATCCAATGACCAGCAGTCTAGCATTCCAAGCAACACACTTCAGACTAGCATCGATCATACCAACTGGGTCATAAACGATATCCACGCCGGCAGTGCCGTTCCCCTTCCGGTTTTCCTTACAGAGCTTCTTAACGAGCTCGGGCCATTTCGAATCCCTATAATCAATAACAAAATCCGCTCCGAACTCCCGAGCAATATCTCTCTTTCTCTGGGTACCAGCTGTAGCGATAACAGTCGCGCCCATAGCCTTGGCAACCTGGACAGCAGCCAGACCAACACCACCAGCGGCGGCATGAACAAGGACCCAATCACCGCTCTTCACGCCGGCGCGCTGGACAAGACCACCATAGGAAGTTGGGGCCGTAACAAAGAGACCGGCCGCATCTTCGAAGCTCCAGCCGTTCGGGACGGGGAGGAGAGCTTGCTCAGGCGCGAGGATGTGTGTGGCATAGGCACCTTGTGTAGCGCCGAAGACGCGGTCGCCGACTTTGAATTTGGGGGTAGTGGAAGAGGATGTTGGGAGGGCGGTGATAGTTCCGGCAAATTCAGCACCGCCGACCCAGGGGAGCGGAGGTTGGTGCTGGTATTTTCCTTGGATTTGAAGGATGTCGAAGAAGTTTGTTCCTGCGGAGTGGATTTCGATGAGGTATTTGTCTGCGGCCGGTGTTGGAGTTGGGACTTCGGTGACCTTGAGGTCCAAGGGGCCCTATATGTGCAGGATAGTTGTTAGATACTGCTTCGATCTTGTTGCATTTTCTTTCTCGGTCTTCGCGACAACGGCGAGTGACCGGGGAGCATATTGGGGTTAGGGGGCTCGTTCGAGGCCTAACCTTGACATATTCGCTGACTTGGACAGCGCGCATCTTGACTCAGTAACTCAGTAAATCAGGAGGTCTCCAATTGTTCGGAAATAACCAAAGATAGATGGGGTTGAGGGTTGGGGTACGGTAGGATGGGATTCGGAGGTTGAATTGCGGAGACAGCTTTTCCCCGCGAAAGATGCCGAGGTCACTTTCGGATACTGCGACAACGTTGCATCGCGGCGCGTCTACGCGGCTATTGTGGTAAATCACCACGTACTAGCACTATCTCGATTCCAACTGCTTTCCTAAGGTAGTAGCTAGGTGATATTTTTGCAAAGGTCCTTGCTTTTCGTTGCACGTGAAAAATCCACTTGTCGCTGTATGTCGCGATAAAAATAGTGAGGCAGGTGGTCTCGGTCCGAGCTGCAACAGCCGGGATACCGACGAGTTCCGACGAGTTTTGCCACTGGAAAGATACATTCAATTGTCGCCGGGAGAACTTCTTAGTTTGGTAAATTTACCAAACTGTAGGGAAATTTTGTTGAGGTGAGTTGAGGTTATTGAGGTCGAGAACGTGGATACGAGGAGTCGCGGAGAAAGTGCAGGGTTCACTATCCCCATACTTCATACAGACGATCTGTCGATCTGACAGAGCCGAGGTGAGGATCTAACTGATATCAGAACTACAATAATCTACAGGGGAATTAGATAATGAGCTCGGAGCACTGGTAAAGGGGAAAGAAAAAAAATAAAATAAAAAAGCACATATTTTGAGGCTTTGCAAAGTGGATGCCGGAGGAAGACGGAAGCGGTAAAAAGGTACGAAGAGTCAACGCTACCAGCAAACCCATGTCATCGGGACCTTTCAAATCAAGCTAGGCATCAAGCTACCGGGCTGGTTTTCAGCCCTGCACTGGCCACGATGCCGACATTGTGCACCTCGCTTCAGCAGACGAGTCTCATTTTCATAGCGAAACGACAATGGACAATCAATTTGGAACATGGCAGCCACGTGTGAGCCCAAAGTGATCTGTAACAAATCCCCGAACAACGAGCAACAAACAGCGTGTTCGATCTCGACGGTGTTTCAGCTATGCAGCAGCTTTCGGGTGTTTGAGGCCTTGTTTCAAACTCCAACGCATGAGCACGAGACCAAGATGCAGCCTGCAGGACCCTATGCAGGGCATGATGCAGGGGGTAGGTTCTATTAAATGAAACAACTGTCAAGTAGAAGGCAGTAGTAGTAGATCCTGACCATAACAAGCGACGCCAGGCGTCGAGTAGCGCCTCCCAAGGTCCTCAGCAAGATCGAGCTAAAATAGACTTTGTCATTGTGCGTTGTACACAAGATGAAACTGACTCAGGAGACATACCAGAGTAATTAAAGGAGCTCTTCCATGGCACCAGGGAGGAGAGGGGCATTGATTTGATCCGACAATAGTCGCGGAGGTAATTACCAGATCGGCCGGACAAAAGCTCAAAAGTAGGGCCGGGATCCAGATGAGGATCTTCCATCGGCGAAGATCATGATCATGTGGCAGCCGTTAGACTCGGTAGACGAACGGTGGATACCCGGACCTGGTTTTCTGGTTTACTCCGGTTGCTCCGGCAAGAAAGCATGGCATGCGTTGAGAGAGAATCGCGGGCACATGCTTATCACACCAGAGCCCCAGCCCCTCCGAGGATCCAGGGGAGCAAACCAATAATTGCGCAATTGATAAGGTTACACCTAGGTTGCCCTAACATCCCTAGAGAACCATATTAGTCACTTCGTCACTACTACCTGACACTATCTCGGTGGGCCGGAGATGAGCAGTTGTGGTTCCCACGTGGGAAGAGGATAGATTGTGAGTCGACATTATATTTTGTTGGTAGATCAAGTGGATGAAGGTGCAAGCACTCGGTAGTATTGCCGAAATGGGTATCAAAATGTAAAGTCAGGTGATCCAAAGGTAGAATGCGCGCAAAATCACTCAAGTGGCAACAGAAGACAATTTGACGAGGTTGAAATTACAAGTCAGTGCACGAGGTATAGGTATGAGGTATCAGATCAGGACACATTCCGCCAACGCCGTATATCCAGGAATCAAAAGTAGAGGTAAAAGACCAAATCAGCCCCGCCACGAGTGCAACACCAAGTATTTCATACACAGGAGTCTATTAGATACAGATCACCGCCCATTTTCACATGTTAGAAGAAAAATGAGGAAAAGCGTAAGAAAAACGTAAAAGACGTAGATAATATATGAGACAAGGGAAAGAAAGAAAACAAAGACAAAGGAGGTATCACAGAAATGCCAAACACTCTTCACGAGTACCAAACGCCGGGGAATCTTCTTATTGCTGTCAATGTCGAGTCACGGAGCCCTTAGGTTGAGTACGGCATCATGGGCGCACACATCACAGGCTGACTGGGGGGCATCGAAATGATTCCCGGCGGAGGCTGGTGGTACGAGTGGTGATATTTCCGGTCGGAGTGCTCGGGGCGACCATGACCATAGTCATACTGCAAAGACATTGTGCGCTTCCACGGCTTCGCATCGTATGTCTGGTAATCCTCACCGGGATAATGGGCGAACTCGGGAGGGAAGACGCCCTGTGCAGGAGGAACCATGTAGCCCGAGACGGAGGGCGGGAGGGGTGCAGAGTGTGGAACACCGGCCGGCGGTGTCACGGGCTCGAACGGCACTGAGTACCAAGGAGCCTGGTGCATGGTGGGGTTGAGGCCCAGATCAACTGAGACAGAGCGAGGAGACCACTGGGCCATGGCCGGGGGAGCACTCGACCCGGGGCTCGGCAGACAGGACTCGGGTGAGAGGGGCAGGCTGGAATAGGAGGGCGTCACGACGGAGGAGGTGTTGACCATGAGACCCTGTCCTACAGGGGAAGTCTGCGCGGGGTGCTCGAAAGACGAAGTCACTGGGTTCCCGTCGGTGAAGGAGTGCACCGAGGGGTCGCCCGATGGGCTGGGCGTCAGTTGCTGTGAAGCAATTTGCGGCTGCCCATAGAGCGAGTGGGTGGGTGCCACCCAGTCGGCGGTATGCCTGGCGCAGTCGCGCAGGGGCGAGGACTTGCGATGGCGGGGCGAGGCCGTCGAAGACCTCCGATCCTTGTCCGATTCGTCGTCGGTGGCACCCTGAGGCTTCTTGCGAGTCTGGCGCGAGGGCTTGGTGACACGCCATTTCTTTAGACGGCTGCGCAATTGTGTTTCGCTTGGGAAGAGTTAGCACGATCCAGCGGCCACAAGGATCGAATGCAAGAGATACTCACCTAGGATTGAAATCGTCCGACCGGATCTGCTTGATGACCTGCTTCAACGGCCATTCTTCCTCCATGTACAACTTGGCGATGAGGGCCTTCTTCTTTTCCCAGACATCCGACGATATGGAGGTCTTCATCCTTCTTGCGGTTCACAATTTGATCACGAAATCACGAACGAGATTGTGTCAAGGTCCAAGGTGTGTGTAGTGGGTGAAAAGTACAGGGTTGAGTGTTCAGAAGGAAAAGACCGGGGCCAGCAGATATATGTAGAGGAGGAGAAGGCGCGGGCCCGGGGAGGAGCGAATAGACTCGACCACTCCCCAAAAGGGATTACTGCCGGGTCTGGATTTCTCCTCCACCGCAATCTCCCATGGCGTCGGGTCTGTCAACGTTTTCCCTCTTACCCCCAGCACGCATGGTCGATCATCGCTCGGGATTGGCATGACGATGCTTGACGTGGTTTTGGTGGATCGGCGGCGATCCCCTGGTGGATCATTGACATCTCTCCATCTCGTGCACTTCCCACCCGTGGGCTTTCCCCAGTTCAGCACTTGGCGCAGCCATGCGTTCGTGCCAGACAAAGCGACGGCCGAAATCGACAGATCATCTTGACCCTGTCCACCACGATTGACAGCTGACAGCCTCAATTCCCTCCTGCCCACAGCCCGCAATCCCCCCGGCTGCATCGTACGCTCTCATCCGATGATCTATCCAATACCAATCAATACACCTTCCCAGTACCAATCCTGCATCCTGCAGCTCCGATGTGGACTGCGTGTTTTACAGTTCCCCCTCCCTGATCGGACCAACCCTACGAACATGGGAATGTCTCCATCCCTGCGGCGAATCGACGACTCTCCGGGACCCGGGGCTACTGATTTACATGCGGTACCGAGCTAGCCTTGTGGATAGGCCTGGAAAGCTCCAGTCCAGATAAGCCCAAAGCCCATAATGCCCCTCTCACGTTCTTCCCCCAGGCCGAGGAGGGCTCCACTTCCACAGGGGACGGTGCCACCTCCTGCTGGTCCATCCTCCACAGGATCCAGGACCAGCACTAGCTGGATCTCACGCAAAAAAAGCCAAGGTTGCCGATCCTTTGCCGGTCCCGGGCCTCTCACCCGGTGTTTCTGGGTGGGCTCTGCACCGGATGTCTTCCCTAATGCAGCGGATCCAGAGCCGTTGGGCGTTTCAAACCTTCTATGTAAATTCCGATATATAATCGGAATAACAGAGTCAACCATGTGCCGGATGGCTGGCAAGAGAGACGGCCACCCATCTCCCGATGGCGAATCCCATCGGAACCAAAAGGGTCTGTTCCGATCCAGTTCGCCCACGGCTATCCACACTAGCGAGAAGCGTGGACCAGACCGACTACCAACTAAAGTAGACCAAGACCACGCCGCTGGGACATCACACTGGTGTGTGCACGGCAAGCAGCGCCTTCGACGCCCGTGTATCCCGTCTGAGAATCTCGTACACGAATGGAAGCCAACATCTACGGGCTGTATGGAGTACATAGACGCACACACCATGCTGGAGGATGCTCCCGGTGAGTTCTTCCCTTTTGCGGAACAGTGAGATGCGCCTTGGGCCGAATGCACTAGGGAGCGAACGGGTATGGCGTCGACGCTAGTGGGAAGCACCCCCTCTCTCGGACGAAACCAATGATGACGAGATACGTGGGGCAGCAGTTCGTGAGCGCGCCAATCGATCCGGCCGAGGATCATCTACGATCTACCCGGGTCCTCAATAGTGGATATGGTGGAGCCTCCTAAGCTCCAACGAAGGACAGAGCCGCCCAGGAGTCGCCCGGATCAGAGCTCATTCTCTCCAGGCCGTCCATGATATCGGAAGTATCGGAATTCGTGCAGAAGGTGCTGAACGAGGAACCATGGAGGACAACCACTGCCATGCCGACCATGGATGGCGGCTGTCCACTACTTGCTGCAGATGGCACCTTCGCTCCAACGCTAGATAGGCTGGACAGACAACTGCACTGCACTGCACCGACCCGACCCGACCAAAATCGCCACTGGCGCATCCTGCACGACGTCCATGCTTTTCTAACCGAGGCCTTTTTTAACACCTTCCCCTGTCCCAGCCAATCACTTGTGGAGGGGGAGGGTATTTTCACGGCTGCATGGTGTGACACACCGGTCGATGCAAAACTGTCATCGTGGCCGTTTAGGGAAGGATTGACTTGTGTCTGCATAGCATACTTTTGCCAGATGGTCCCCATTCTGTCGATCCAGGGTACCATTTCGAAAGGTTCTTTCCCCGGACCCTTGACCCAGCTGGCAGACGCACCGATTTCCACGTTTCAAGCCTCCGGAATGAAAAGGCTTAGAACTGCCGCGGCGATTGAATCCGTGGTCCAGGGATTTACGTCAATTCCCACTTGGGAGGCACTCCAGGAGCGCTCGTCCGAAACCCTAGCCATTTCTTTGTCTGACTAGAAAGCTAATTCTCTAGCAAGGCATTGAGGTCGCTCATCCAAGTGGCCAATATGGGCAGGATAGGACTGACTACGCCGTTCGGAGTATAGGCTGGCTCAGGTTAAGCCAATCTGGACCACCAGCGGCGACCAGGGTAGATAGACCTGTCTGCACAGCAGACGGAGGGAGACAAAAAACAACGTCAGAGCAATGATTCGCCAGGTCAGATCGAAGAACAAAACTCGATCGAGCTGTCTCATATCGCTTGAGCATACCATCCCTGCATTCAAGCGAGAGGCCGCACATGCCGACTGGGGGAGTCGCGCTGGGATGCTCCGACACGTTTGACTACGATAGTACTAGGCCACGCTCATACATAGAAATTCGAGATTAACCTAGACCTATTAGACCAGCTAGCCTCCAGGCTAGTCTCGTTCTGCTGGCATCCACAGGCCCCCCCAGGCCCCCTCTTTTTCGCACCATTCCGCTGACCCAATGAGATGGGCGGGTTCGTTTCTTTTTTGGAGAAACCTGAGCAATCAGCAGGCCTGCTCGATATTAACAATCTCGAGGGATCTCCGGATCTCCGTGGATCGACTGCAGCTCATGGCTGTTCCCCCGAAAGCTTTCCAGGCTCCAATCATCCGGGACTCTCTCTCCAGACGGAGAAAACCTTCTGCAAGATGCGCTCCTCAAGTCACAATCACGCTCCGGTGATCGGTGGGGCTCGATGCCTTACTTTCCCAACCACTGTGCTTCCCGGAGTCATCCGGGGAAAGAGGGGGAGAGGGGGGGACCATCACGAGGAGGAGGGGGAAAGAGAACCGAGGAGATGAAACTCCGTACCTTGACTACTCCTGGCCTGGTTCCATTGCACTGGATTGTCTCCTCTTTCCCCCGGCCGATAGATACTCGGCACCGCGGCCATGAGACATACCTCGTGAGCTTGTGCAGAATGCGAACCAAGGAACCAGACCTGCTTATACCCCGATGGTGGGACCCGTTACTCCAACTGTCTCCAACGTATTCCAACGTATTCTCGCATTCGTAGACCCACTTAGCCCTATGTACCACTCACGTGGGCCGGAGATGTCGAGCGGACAACGCTATCTGCTATGGGGAGTCCATACGAGAGGGTAAAATGGGGGGATTATATGTGGAAGAGCTCTGTGCGATAGCAGGAGAGCGTGGCTATTTTTCGGAAAACCCATCCCGAGTACTCCCTTGGTGTGAGGTGGGCACCAGACAAAGGGGAGATCGACGCGGTCCCGAGAGGATCGACCGGGCGGCCCTCATCCTCCATGTGTTAGGGGTGAAGCACTTGGTCTGTGGCCGGTGGCCGGGTGGGCTCTGGGTTGCCTCTCTCCGGTCCCTTCTGCCTGGTTCATGCTCAAGTCCCATCTCCTGGGGTTCGAAATCTAGTCATCGTGTCATCGACCGTGACCACAAAGCAAGGGAAGAGACGCCGGCGATAGGAATTGGGAATCCTTTCGTCCGTCCGGAGTAAAAGCTCCAAAGAATCACAGTTGCGTCTCTCGAAACGTGCCTCGCGACGAGGAAACAAAGGTCAGAACCTTATTCTAGTTCTAGAGAGAGAGTGGCGGCCAGTCAGCATAGAAGGTCGGAGGCAGAGTTGAGTCCGTGATAAAGTCTGAACGAACCCCATCTCCCCCTCCACCTCCGTATGTGCAGCAAATCATGCGCACTGGGCAAGCCTTCCAATTCCACAACATGATTATAGTCTCCATCCACCCCTTCCAGCCAGAGTCCAGAGTCCATGTGTTTGAACCAGGGCAGTGGGAAGGAACGGATGTGCACAATTGCGTCAAGACAAAGCTGCAACGTTAGTCCCAGGTTCGATCTCCACCGCGACTAGATGAGTATATTCTCCGGAGAGCCTTTTAAGCACGTTTTGATATAATAGTATTTGTCAGTAGCTAATGAAGGGAGCACGCTTCCGATCGGAAGAGGCTTAAGTTTCGGATGGTTTTTCACGCCCCGCGTGTGCTTAGGCCCTGCCTCGCGAGTCTAGTTTGGGTCTAGTGCATTGACGATGAGGTAGGTTGTGCAGCTGTGACTGTGCCAGCGGGCTAGGGGATCTCCAGAAAAGTGGAGCGGGAGGATCGGTCGTAGATTAAAACAGGCTTATAGTGTCGTTACACTAAACCAGAAGAGACAACGGAGAAATCGAGCAGAGAAGTGGAATCGCCCTTCTACATCAATATAAAAAAACGGGGAAAGAGGCCCAACCACCACGCATTTCCCAAACCTAAAAACCTTAACAGGAAAAAGTAAAATCAAAACATCGCCACAGCGTCACACTATTCTCGGCTTTGCATTTGGTCTACCCTACCCTAAGGTACTCCATACTGTACACACCGACTGGCGCTACCTACCTGTAGTATCTGACAACAGGCTCATCTCCCACGCGACACGTTCCCCACTTCATCGACACTATTAGACACTTACTCCACACAGCGACTCGCCTTCCAATCAATGAGACAATAGGGGGCGAAAAAAGGAAAATTAGATGAATGAAGATGATAATAATAGTACTAACACACTAACGTCCAGGAGAAAAGAAAAGAAAAAAGGCAAAAAGGAACATCGCTAAAAGGATGCCAGGCAAAAAAAGTAAAAACACACAAAATGCCACGGGAAAGTAAAAACCCATAAAACGCTTCATCGGGTAATCAGCTCCGGCGCAAGCCATGTGCATTTGTGAAACGTTGAGGGCGTGGGGTAACTGAAGATACAGGCTGAGGAAGGAAAAAACCCTCCGGCGTTTCCTGACAAAATACATCGAACAATTATTTGAGAAACAACGCCAGAAAAAAAGAAAACGTATCAGGATTTGATATTTTCACACAGTTTAACACACAGAGGCATAAGATTGCAATGCAATGCGAAACGAATCGCTCAACGACGCCGTTTCAGATGATGCTCCTTGCCCTTCTTGGACTTCTTCCTGCTCTTGTCCGGTGGGAGCACAAGAGGCTCGTCACGCATATTCCATTCCATGAAACGAAGCAAGTAGTCATCAATGTGACCAAGCTGCGGCTCTCCGGCTGCAGGTTGAGTTCCGTCTTCGGCGGCGGGTAGGGGAGTACCAGGCTGTGCAGGGGTGGCGCCCTGAGAAGCAGTATGAGCCTCGTCAAAGTCACCATCATCCGCATGCTCGAGCTCCTTCTGCGCATTCTTCGCCGCATCGATATCTTCCTTGTCCTCAGCCTGCTCAAAGACACGAGATCTGGTCGGAACGTTATTCCCCAGGACGCGATCCATTGCAGCACTAGCTTCGTCGTGACCGTCACGCTCGTCATCCTCGACAACGACCTGCGCGTCCTTCATCTTCGTGAAGGCATCGGTTGTGAACTCGCCCTCCTGAATAATGACGTCGTCGAGCATCCGCTTTTGGTTGGCTTTCCGGAGGATGTTGGATTCAATGGTATACTCGGACACGAAGCGGTAGATGTGGACGTCGCGAGTTTGGCCGATACGATGGCAGCGATCTTGACATTGCTTGTCCATGGCGGGGTTCCAATCGAGATCGTAGAAAATCACTGTGTCGGCACCCGTAAGGTTGATACCAAGACCACCGGATCGACTGGAGAGGATGAAGGCCAAAATGCGGTTGTCGTTGTTGAACCGCTCGGTGAGCATGTGTCGCGCCTCAACCTTTGTAGCACCGTCGAGTCGGAGGTAGCGATGGCCGTGGATGTTGAGGAACTGTTCCAAGATATCGAGCATCTTGGTCATCTGCGTGAAGATAAGGGCTCGATGACCACCGGCCTTCAGATCACGCAACAGCTTGTCAAGACGCTGGAGCTTGCCGCAGTCGTACTGCAACAACCGCTTGTCCGGGAACGCGATAGAGAGTCGCATGCGGGCCTCATGGAAAGGATCATAGGACTGATCGCGGTTGGTATTGGTTAAAAGGCGCGTTTCCACCGGGGTCAAGGCAGCTTCGGTGGTACCGGCGGCGACAGCGGCGGGAGTAACACACGCAAACCTCTGGACGTAGCCATCCATGTTGATGGATCTTTCTTCGGTGGTAAGGATCATGGACGCGAGGACGGATGACCGACTGGAGAGCCATTCGGCCATATTACTCTTCCGTAGCGGAGCATTCGAAAGTGCATGTTCCTTGGTGCCGGCCCGAAGAAATTCGATCAAACTGCTGCCGTAGACAGGACGACGACCGTGACGCTTGGATTCGAAGTAGAGACAACGCTCTAGTTCGGCCATTCTTCTCTTGCGGCAGGCGTTTTCCAATGACTCGAGGATTGTCTCCATGTTTGATCCATCGAAGCCCATCTGCCAATTGGTGCGACTGTATTGGCGCTCGCGGAGTTTCTTGAACGGGCCAAAGGCCATCAATCGGATGCTGTCGTCAGCCAAGCGGCGTGAGATGTCTTCGCGAGAGATGGGGGCCAGGTTGAGGAAGTCCAAGTCAACCTTGGTCAAAGGATGGTCGAAAAGCAGTCGTCGACGAACCAGAGATTCTGTGGCCTTGTATTCCGTAGACACAGAGCGGGGCATTGCAAATGATGTAGAGATGGGTCTTGTCTCGAAGAGATCTGGGTGATTGCAGACCTTGCGCAGCTGCATCAGGCAATGGATGATGGACAGGTAGTTGCCGGAGGCAAGAGTTTCCCTCGTCTTTGCCATGGACATGAAGCCATCGTAGAGGAATCGCTGGCGCTTCGACAGTCGGCAGTAGACGACATGCTCGTACTTGCCGGGCATCTGCTTCTCGACATCGGCCTTGAGTCGTCGCAGGATGTAGGGGCGAAGAACTGTATGGAGTTTGGTAATGACTTGCTTAGCCTCATCGTCCATCGTCTCCCTTCCATGCTCGAGAATCTGCTCGACTGGCCGACGAAACCATTCGGAGAATTTGGTGAGATCAGCGAAGCCTTGGACGGCGCCACGGCGGCCAACACCACCTTCTTCACCGTTTTCTTCCCCGTCATCTTCACCATTGGAGGGCATCAGGAAGAAAAGAAGCGACCAGAGCTCAGTGAGGTTATTCTGCAGCGGAGTACCGGTCAAGAGGAGTCGAGCGCGGGTTCGAAACGTGAGGAGGGCCTGCCACCTCTGCGAACGGAAATTCTTGATGTTATGCGCTTCATCAAGAATCATGTAATGCCACTCGTGACGTTTCAAAACCACCTGGTCCTGCAAGATGAGCTGATATGAGGTGATCAACACGTTCCAGGAATTGTCATCGGTCCAGCCCTTGCGCTTCAACTTGCGCTCGTCTTGGGTGCCATAATAGGTCATGATCTTGAAACCAGGGCACCATTTCTTGAACTCCATTTCCCAATTCATCAGCACACTGGTGGGCACTACCACAATATGCGGGCCCCAGATACCATGGTCGACAGCCAGGTGGGCGAGCAAGGCTATCGTTTGAATGGTTTTACCGAGACCCATCTCGTCGGCCAAGATACCGTTGATGTGATTGTTGTACAGGCCAGCAAGCCAATCCAATCCATAGTGCTGATATTCACGTAGTGTGCCGCGAAGTAGATGGGGGATAGGTGTTTTCGGGCCTGGGGCGGGAGAATGGCTCGCTTGCAGTGCATTTTCCGCAGCGGGCTCGTATGAAGAAACGGATTCGGGTTCAGACGGCTTGGTCGCAAAGGTCCCCGGAGAAGCCTGGCTCGATACCTCCCCAGTCAGTTCGGGCCGATGCACGACTTCATCGACCTTCTCCTCGGCCTCGGTGGTATAAGCCTCGGTGGGGATGGGCTCAGCAGGTTCCGTAGGATCAGCAGAATTTGGCTCAACGGTTTCATCGGTCATGGGAGTATCGACAATAGAAGCGTCGGTATCCGCTGGGGCTCCTTCAGAGGCTTCTGCGGCTTGTGCCGGTGTGGCTGTAGCTTCGGTGGATGTTCCTTCTTGTGGTCCGATAGGAACAAGAGAAACCTCGTCTGGATCTTCCATTTCATCCTTCTCGCCCTCTGACATATCCACGTCTGTACCCGGCTCATCATCCACATCCTCGTTTCCGTCATTGGCAATAGGAAGGTCTTTTGAAGAAAAGAAGCCCAGCAAGCCAGGCGCACCATCACCCTCATCTTCGGACTCTTGTTCACTCTCCTCTTCGTCTTCTTCATCATCATCATCGCTATCGCCCATATCATCATCCATGTCAGTCGAGTTGTCGCTGTCGTCCATCATCACTGAATCCACATCATCCAACTTGGTATCGCCGGGGGTCGCCTGCGAATCGGCCTCGTCGGGAACGGCTTCACTATCATGTAGAACGGATGGGGTGATGCCAGAAGTTGTAGACATTTGGTCTCCGGTATCTTCCGCGGTCAGGTTGGCGTATTTCAATCGAAGTTCTTCAGGGGTCAGGTTGGCATCATCATCGAGAATATTTTCATCGTCCATTTCCGATTCTGATGAGGACATGTTGCTCTCGTTGTCTGTCCCAGAATCTGATGAACCATCGCTCCCGTCCTCCTCCTCGCCCTCGCTGGTTGGAGCGTCGCTTGTAGGGGCCTCACCAAGGATCTCGGAGCGGCGCTTCTCGAAGAGCATGGTCGAGTTCTTGATAGCACGGTCCAGAGCCTGCTGATCTTGAACTTTCCGTTCTTCCTCCCAACGCATCAACCGTATGCGATCAATTTCCGCACGAGCCAAATCAAACATCTTCTGCAGGTCTTTGCCAAGTTGTTTACGCTTCACCCGTACCACCTCCTGTTGTTCACGCAAGATGTCTTCCGGATCCTTGTGGCGCTTTCTGTACGCATCGGCGCACCATTGGGCGAACAACTTGGCGGTCTGTCGATGGCGCTTGTGTTCCTTGTCCAAGAGCTTCTGGAAATAGAGGGCATGAGATACTAGGTGATCCTGGTGCGAGTATTGTGGAGGAGGTTCTTCTTGTTGTTCCGTGATGTATGCCGAGCATACGTCTGAGCTCAAAGGACCACCGGGCTCAGCTGCGATCACGACTTCACGACGCCTCTCGGCCTCTTCCAGAGCCTCCTGTTCCGACAGCAGGTTCGGAGCGTCCTCGCGATCCACCCATTCCCGGAACGACTCATATCTTTTGTTGGTGATGTGGCCAGGGTGTCGAACAGGCAAGATAGGTTTCTTGACTTTGATACGCAGTCGCGGGACCTTTGATGACCCTGAGTCCAGCTCCTCCACATGTCCATTTGTATGCTCGATATTTTCGTGGGGTGGTGAGGCTGCGGAACCTGAGTTGCGATCGCGAAGGGTACGAGGATTTGCGCCATTCAAGCTGGGGCGGGAGCGGTGCAGGGTGCCAGAGCTTCGAGATCTCGCGCGCGAGTGGGCCGACTTTGATAATGGCGACTGTGAAACTGGCGCTTGCTTAGCATTCGCGCCCCGGCTGGACGCAGTCCGGGGTGATCCATTGGTGGTCACTTTGCCACCAAGTTTGCCGTTGGCTGCGGTACGCGAGTGAGTCGCGGCAAGTGGAGATGACGTGGCAGGTTTCGCGCTGTCGCGGGCACTTTTCTTCACGTAGTCGCTCTGCGCAGCACGAGTGTGTCGTTTATCGGATTGTGGTTGTAGTTCTAGAGGCACCGCGTTGGTCCGCGAAGACCTGCGCTTGCCTTCAAGTTGAAATGAGGTTGGCCCCTCGACTCCGACCTTCTTCCAAGGCGGCGACAGTGGTCGTGGCGTCGATCGGCGCGACGGGGTCGTGTCGGTCAGTCTTCGCTTCTTCGAAGGAGGTCCTTCGAGTTGATGGACAGCTTCGTCGTCTTGCGGTTCGGAAGGGAGTGAGTCGTAGGGGCCAGAATCGGGTGCTTTTTCTAGAGCGGATGCTTCGAGACGTGGAGAATCAGGGACTGGGGTTAATGGTTCATCGGGAGGCGATGGGACGTTGGGACTGCCGTTTTGCATGACTTCAAGTCGCGGACGACAGGGGCCTTCTGCACAGGTGACCCCAGTTTTCCGAACAATGACGCAGTCGGAGTAGGCGATTTTGGCATCAGCGGGTAGGTAGGGTCGAGTCGAGGTGCCACACGAAGTTTGGCATGCTTATCGGGTCTGTGGCGTGGATGGGGATGGAAAAACGACCTCGACGGGGGGAATACGTGAGGAAGTGGTTTTTTCGTCCGGGCGAGCCTGTTTGACTTGTAAGCGCGCCCGCGCCGCGTTGATGCCTTGTTGATGCCTTGTTGGTGCCTGAGGCTGCCACCTCGCAAACCTCCGCTTCAACCTCATCATCGTCCCTGCAACCCTCCACCTCCCTTCCCATCCACTCGCCTTTGTCTCCGGTCCTTTGGCGAAACCGTGAGTCACCTTTTCTGGTTCCGCCCGTCTACTTTCGAGCTACTTGAGGGTCAATTCTGAATTTCAATTACTCTTCCAGATGCTGTCTCAACGGATCCTGGCTCGGCGCCTGCCCCAGGTTGCCCGCGCCGCCATTGCCCCCCGTGCCTCGTTTTCCCAGGTACCCGCTCTCCGTGCGACTGCTGAGGCCGAGGATCCTGACCAGGTACGAACTCCGGCTGACCCCGCCGCGCCACCTGATTGCCCTGTGACCTACCCACGATCGGTGTCTAACTGCATACCCAGAACAACAACTACCCGAACCCTCCCCGTGTGAAGCGTCAGTTCAGAGATCCGTATGGCGGCTGGTGGGATGCGCAAGAAAAGCGCAACTTCGGCGAGCCCGTTCACGAGGACAACGAGATCCTTGGTGTTTTCTCTCCCGAGCAATATAACCACGTCTCTGCCCGCAAGGGTCTCACCCACTTCGGTATCTTCGTTGCGAGCTTCCTGAGCCTGGTCGGTGTTGTCAGCCTCTTCTACCCGGACAAGCCGAGCGTTCCCAAGACCTACGAGGGTGGTCTGGAGAAGGAGCTGGGCGGCCCCAATGCCCTGCCGGTAAGCTACGAATCCCTTCCCGCCTTTCCATTTCGAGGGACGGTGCAATCATTGGAGTAAACTCTCTAACTCCGAGGTATTTGACAGGCCCGCAAGGCTGGTGATGACAAGTGGTGATTCAAATCTGTTTTATCTGTTTGTTCTCTCTTGTGTGTGTAAATACCAATACGACTTTCTTCCTATATTCGGCGTCGCTTGAGGGCCTCTGATAGACAATGAGGCGAGACAGTGATCTCGGCTTCTTTGGCTCGCTTTGAATCAGTCCCAGGAAAATTCGACCCTTTTGTTCCCACAATTTTCTTTCAGCCTCGGTTTGCGACAGCTCGTGGCGGGTGCACATTTGAGTGAAGCCACCGAAGCCACTTTGGACTCCACGGCTACGCGAGTATATCAACATTTCTGTGAAGATCTCTCTGTATACTAGAGCTGTGCCTACTCCAAGCACCTACCGTACGTAGAGCTCGGGTGCGTATTGGGCGGGCGACCCAGTAGATATGTATTTGTCAAGAGGGACTCCACTCCACACATGTATATCTGGCTGATTCCGCAAATGTTAGGAATTGAGAATATTTCAAACCAATGGTGAAACGGAAGCAAGGCAACAAATAAAAATTAAAATTGAAACCAGGACCAATCCCGCATCACCGTCACCTCTTACCTGCATCTGTAAAATTGTCGCGACATCGATAGTTCGGCCTGGTAGTGTCGGCCACCCTTGCATTGCGCCTGCGCGAACCCCAGTAGCGCCCGCAGGATCGGCTTCAGAAGCCAAGGTGGCTGAACAATCTTTATTTTCCCAGTGCGCAACCCAAAACCAAGGATTTCCCCGTTGACTGATTCGTAGTGTACTATAGTATTATACACTATAGTACATAGTACTGTGGCCGGTTGTGTCAGGCATTGTTGTTAGCTCGGGCGCCTACGTCAGTTTGGCTGTGTTTCATCCTCCACCCCCCTCCTTTCCTCCCAAGTAAACATTCTCCCCTCCACTCGCTCCTTCTGCGCCGGTCCCACCTGAGACATTCGCCCCTAAAAAATACCTTCAGGACCTTCCACGGTGAATGCTGGCAGGTGGTCTGCGTCCCCCATTTCCATTCATGGTCCCGCATTCCACTTGCTCTCTCCTCCGATCCTCTCACGCACCCACTACCGCACCGCTCCATGTCGACAGCTTCTAGCCAGTCCCGAGGAGTCAACCGGCGGATCAACAGCATCCAGAATGAGGGTCGCCATTCCCGCAACTCCTCCGTCTCGCGCCGCCGGCCTCTCAGCGCCAGCGTCACCAGCAGCCATGCTCTCCGTGTAGCCTATCTGGCCTATCTCCTCCACCCTCGTTCGCGTCGCATCCAGAATGCTCCCGCCGCCCCGTCACGACCGAAGCGATCCTCGACCTCAATCCATGATTTGATGAGCGACTTTTCCCTTATCAGGGATTCGAAAAGCACCAGGATCCCCCATGGGTTCGTGGCCGAGCTGGAGAAGCGGTTGACAGGGGTCTTGATGGGCAAGGAAAAGAGAAAGGAATACCAGGACCATCTGGTCGTGCGCACATTCGCGGCCTTTCTCAACAGCTTGAAGGAAGACTCCTTTCGTAAGCGCATGGAGAAGGACCGCCGCGCGGAAGATCTCGTTCTAATCTTCTACTCGAACGCCATCAAGGAACTGAGCAAGGGCAAGGAACACGACGATGATAGCTGGAAGCTCATGGTGGATCGACACGTTGCGCTCTTTGTTCGCCTCCTTGCGCTCATCCTGAAAAGCCACGACTGGGCGAAGGACCGACCAGAGCTGGCCAATCGGTTGTCTGTTTTGGAAAACAAACTGCTCCTGCAGGACCAAGATCTGATGGAAGGCAATGGCGCGACGACTACAGAGGCGGTTGCCCCTCTCAGCTACGATGTCAAGGACATGCCGCTGGTGCAGCATGTTGCCAAAATCTTTGGAATGACATCTAGTCAAGCGCAGTTGGAAATTGACAAGCACAAGACGACCTGGACCGAGAAAGCAGCGCTACAAGATCTCAAGACCTATCAAACGCACCTCAACCTCCAAACTCACAAGACACTTTCGCGAGATGACTTTGAGACGGATGATGCCTTCGAAGTATGGAAGAAGTGTGAAGGCCCTGATCTCTCGCAGATGATGCTTGCAATTGTACAGTCCAACCCCGAGTTAGCAAAGAGTACACCCGGGGCCTTGCCCGCGATCAGTCCCGCCGCGGATGATGACCTGTCGAGAACATCTTCTGGCCGCATGTCTCATGGCTTCGACTCTCCCGTCGACCTGTCCTCGCTTTCGTTGGGCGTAACAGATGATGATTCGGAGGAGTCAGATACATATACCTTTATCCCATCTGACCCTCGTAGCGTGTATCGGCACATTCTCTCCCAGGCCCTGAGTCATGACCTGCGGGATCGAGAACTGGAGGCCAGTCAAGCCTCGTCTGATGCGCCATCCATGAAGTTGCTGTCGAAGCAGTCCACAGAATTGCTCAATGAAATATGTCTCCGCTGGCGGATCCCTAATTTCTCGCGCATTGTGCTTTTCCTCGATGTGATTCAGTCCAAATTTGTCGATAATGAAATCGACCTCAACACTCTCGATTCGGCATTTACCTTTGTGAAAGAATCGCCCTCCAGTGAACCCCGGTCGAAGCGCAGCAGCATGGCGGTTTCTTCTGTATATGATCGCCAGAAATGGACAGTTCATGATCTGCAAACGATGCAGATTCTCCTCTCTAAGCTCCATGAAGCCATGCTTCGCGAGCTGTATGATGTGATGATGGACTGTTTTGAAACCAAGCCGCGACCTCTTGGCCCTGTGATGTATGTTCTCGAGAATCACATTCAAATGGATCCGAGCTATACAGAGGACCCGGAGGACATCGACCGATTCTCTTCATATGTACAGGACGGCCTTGCCCAGAAAGCGACGGAGAAGTACCAAAGTTTGCTTAGCCAGTTGGTTCCAGTTGATCAGGAGTCTTGGCAGTTTGACAATGTCATTCAGCTGGGCGACTCGATCGCCAAGCTCGCACAGAAGATACAGAAGCGTTACAGGAATAACCCTGAGATTATGGGGTAAGTACCTGCTCGAGCCCCTGAAGTGTGACTTTTTTACTGATATTCATAGTGTCAACCCCTACACAACGCTCTGTCTAAGTGTGCTCCCCATGTTTGCTGAGGACGCAAACGAGATGGTCATCCGGATCATCGATTCTGCCAAGAGTAGGGGAGAGGAAATTGATATTGACGAAGGACTCGATCTTTACAAGCAGCTTGCTACAGTCCGACGTCTATTCATCAATACAATTCCTGAGTACGTACTGCTTCAGCCCATTATTGTCTATGTCTTTGCCGCTAACGGGATGCAGTACCCCCTTCCCTTGCCATGTGGAAGGCTTGCTCGAAGAATTCGTTTGGAGGTGGCTTCGCTTGACGGACCAAAGTGTCATGGAATGGGTCAACCAAGCCATCAGACAGGATGCATTTGGTGTACGCGCTGAGGAGGGTGTCGAAGTGGCCCCTGAAGAAAACCGTCATAGTGTGTCAGTCATCGATATTTTCCGGTCGTTCAACGAAGTCGTGGAGAACTTGGTACATATGGAATGGGACGACGATCTCGGATATGCCAAGTTCATGACTGCCCTCTCCAACTCGATAGGAAAGGGTGTGGCAAAGTACTGTGAAGCGTTGGAGCAGATGTTTGCCCGGGAGCTGGACCGTCTTACGCCAGAGCAGGAGGCTGCCTTGAACCAGACCACGCAGGAGAAACTCATGCAATTTGCCAAGGACACATGGACGAACAAGGACAAGATTGAGCCGTTCCAATTCTTGTCGGAGGTAAGTGGATTCCATGTCGCATGTTCCCTCGGTATAGGACTCTAACTCGGGTTCGAAATAGTCTCTGGTTAAATTGAACAATATCGAGTATGCTCTCGCTCAACTGGACCGACTCGAGCGTGAAATCAATGTTGACGGATGCGCCGATGTCATTGCGAAGAACACCCCTCCCCAGCTGAAGAAGGTCCGCAAGTCTACGACATATGTCTTCACTATCAAGGTCGTAGAGGCCGAAGATCTGAAAGCATGCGACATGAACGGTGGCAGTGATCCATATGTGGTCTTGACCGACGAGTACCAAAAGCGGATTGCAAAGACGCGTATTATTTATAACAACCTTAACCCGCGCTGGGAGGATGCAGTGGATATCACAACGCAAGGCCCTCTCAACATCATCGCCACCATCTGGGACTGGGACGCAGTCGGTGATCACGACTATGTTGGTCGAACGTCAATCAAGCTTGATCCGGTCCACTTTAGCGACTTCTTGCCCAGGGAGTACTGGCTGGACTTGGACACTCAAGGACGACTCTTGCTGCGTGTCAGCATGGAAGGCGAACGTGACGACATTCAGTTCTACTTTGGCAAAGCTTTCCGAACTCTGAAGCGCACCGAGAGAGACATGACGCGACGAATCACGGAGAAGGTAAGACTGCTCATTGCTATTCGAATTTCTAGATTATTAATTTTCTTCTAGCTCTCTGCCTATATCAGCCACTGCTTGTCCCGCCGGACCTTGAAGTCCCTCCTATCTCGGGGAATCAGTATGTCCACTGTTTCCAATTTCTTGAACCGCAACCGACAACCCGCCCCTACCGGGCCGACTCCCGCTGATGTGGAAAATGCGCTGACTCCGCTCTTTAACTATTTTAACGACAACTTTGCCATCATGAACAAGACGCTGACCGAAGAAGCCATGAGAATGGTGATGGCTCGTCTATGGAAAGAGGTTCTCGCTACTATTGAGAGCCTGCTTGTCCCACCTCTGTCCGACAAACCCTCTCACCAGAAGCCCCTGACCATGCAAGAAGTGGACATCGTTTCACGTTGGCTGCTGTTACTATTGAACTTCTTCCACGCCATTGACGAGGACACGGGCGAAGCCAACGGTGTTCCCATCGACATATTGAAATCTCCCAAGTATCACGAGATTCAGAGTCTGAATTTCTTCTACTTCGAGCCCACGGAGAACCTCATCCGTACCTCGGAGCGAATGGCCTCGGCCACCGCGAACCGGCAACAAGCGAATCGCAACCGTGCCTCGGCGCCCGCACACCTCGGTGCTACGGGTCCCGGTCATGGTGGATTGGGAGTGCCGGCCGCTCGACGTGCTAAGAGCATTATGTTGTCGCGCAATCTGGGCACGATGAAGAAGGTCAAGGAGGAGAAGCGACGCGAAGCACAAGCCGAGCCAAACGACGACATGATTTTGCGAATTCTCCGCATGCGACCTGAAGCCGCAGGGTATCTACGGGATCGGAGTCGACAGCGGGAGAGACTGGCGGCGTTGGCGGCCGCCGATGCAATTGTGAAGCAGAGTCTGATGGCAGGCGTCGGTAGCCGGATGAGTGGGACGATCCCCCGGAGGTGATTAGGGTATTCGAGTATCTTTTGTTGCATGTTTTACTTCCTTTTGTTAGCGATGAGGCTTGGATACCGTCTGATGCGACTCGTAATCTGTCACATACCGATCATGAATCATTACGTATGCCTCATTTACCTTGTAGACATTGTCTGATACTGCCCCTAGCATCTAAAATCTACCATCCTCGCTCGGATGGAAACGACCGATGATCTGAAAACTCTCCGCTCAAAAGTCCGCTCTTCACCCCGCAAGCTGAGTCAAGTTCTCCACCGAAGCCAGTATAAAACACCAAGCAGCCATATTCAAACCACCCCAATCAAACCTCAGACTACACTCGCCAAAATGCACCTCAAAGAAACCCCTAAAACGCCGACAGAAACCCTCCTCTCCCTGGACGCAACAACCTGCCCCCTCCAAACCATCCAAACACCAACCCCAGCAAAAAGAAAATACCTCTACTTTGCCTACGGCTCGAATCTTTCCCCAACACAAATGGCCCAACGCTGCCAAATAAACCCAACCCTCTCGTCCAAACCGCTAGGCATCGCCTTCCTTCCCGGCTGGCGCTGGCTAATCTGCGAAGCGGGGTACGCGAACGTCCTGCCTCCGCAAGGACTGCGCGTCGGCGGACAAACCAGTCCAGCCGCGAGTAAAGTCCCGCAATCGGGCGCGGAGGATGGCGTTTACGGGATCCTTTATGAGATGGATGTTGGCGATGAGCGCATTCTGGACGTGTATGAGGGTGTGGATTGGGAGGCGGATTGCGCGGAGGGTGGGGCTGTGGGTGTTGATGTGAGGCCGCGGGAGCAAGGGGAGGGGGATTATAATAAGTGGTATCTGGAGGCGGCGATTGTGAGATGGTTTGATGCGAAGGATGAGAGAGTGAGTCAGGAGAAGGGAAGTGTGTTTGTGCTTGTTTATGTGGATGAGGAGAGGGTTGTTGTTAGTTCGCCCAAGGCGGAGTATGTTCCGAGGATGAATCGGGCTATTCGGGAGTGTGTTGGATTGAGTATCGAGGAGAGATGGATTGAGGAGGTTTTGAGGCCTTTTATTCCGCGGGAGTGATAGATTTCAAGTCATTTATATACCCTATCCAGTGTTCCTGATTGCGGTGCTAGAGTACTATGTAGGTAGTGTATGTGATAACAAGCATTGGAATTACTAGAATCGTTGCATACAGCGAATATAATTAGAATGCCGTATGGATATAAAGTCATTGCCGAAAATAAAACACCGAGGTATCTGTCTATATGGATTTGATTCATTAAGGTGGAGGTAGGGAGTTTCGAGCCCGGCTCTAATCTAACCCGCGTCCGCGCGACAAGCAGAAAAGCCAGAAAGCACAAATGGAGAGAAATCGAAATAGACGAGCACGCCATCAGTTGTTGAGCGTCGATGGGCCGTTCGGGGGTGATGGCCAACCCGGGCGACTGGCAGGCGCAACCGGGATTCGGGCACACATGAAGTGGGGTTCATTATAGGCGATCGAGAGGATCGAAGAGAATGCAACTTTTGGTACTGCGTCAGACAGTAGGAAGAAATGCGCCGGCTTAGGCCTGGCCAGTGAGGAGGGTGTGGACGGGAGCAGGGAGCTTATCGCGGCCGTGCAGAAACTCCAGCTCGAGGAGGAAGATAAAGGAGAGCAGCTCGCCGCCCATCTTCTTGATCAATTCGCCACCAGCCCAAGCCGAGCCACCTATAATTTCTCATTGTTAGAAAGAAGGTCCTCGACTTTGTAAGGTTTTGCGACAGCTGCGCGGGGTACCTACCGGTAGCAATGATATCGTCCACAACGACGACTTTCTGACCGGGCTTGATAGATCCAGCCTGCATCTGGAAGAAGTCCTGACCATATTCCTTCTCATAGGCCTGAGTCTCACAGGGACCGGGCAGCTTGCCCTGCTTGCGCACAGGGACAAAGGCCGCACCGAGACGCAAGGCGAGCGAAGGGCCCATCAGGAAGCCACGGGCCTCCAAACCAACGATCACATCGGGCTTCTGGCCGCCGGAGCTCTGCAGGATGTGCAGTTCCAGGGAGCGGATGAGGGCCTCGTGGAGGGAGGGGTCGGCGAAAATGGGCAGGATATCCTCGAAGAGAATGCCGGGGGAGGGGAAGTCCGGGAACTGACGCAGGGCACCGCGCAGTCTTACTTTAAGACTGGCGAGTTCGGCGGCGCTGGAGGGATGGGCGGCGGGGTGTCCGGAGATTTGGGCGGAGGCATCGGGGGTGGATTGGGACATGGTGAAGGAAGGGGAGAGGAGGATGAGGGGAGGGGGAAAATAAAAGTAAAAAGGTTGGAGATACCAAAGACATTAGGTAGGTTTTAGGGTAATTTTTCGGATGTACAAAGATGGAGGGGAAAATTGAGATTTCGTAATTTACGATACGATAAGCGATACCCCTCGTACAATGTACCATTGTACAGTTGTCTAGCAGGTCTAGTTACTCTTTAAATAGCTAGTCATATTGTTATTAGGTGTAGAAATATTATTTTACCATGTGTTCATGAATATATGACCGTGGCAGTCATAGATAGAGAGCACAAGCCTCGGACCTCGTATACATCGGTACAGTTGCAGTACCACAGTACCCTAAGGTACAGAGTAGATCGATAACCCCTCTATCAACCAGCGGTCAACAGCGTAATCCGCCGTCACGCAATGCATTCGACCCGGTTTCTAGAATCCCGCCGGCAGCCAGCCTGGATGTCCCGCTGCGGGCCTTAAGAGGGGGGCCAACACACCCCGATCTGCAGCGGGCGCTGGCGCCCAGCCAGAGACGGCGTAGTGCCGGATCGCTAACGCCTGCACCGGCCCAGCGGGGAGTCGGCCGCCGCGAATCAGCGCCCGCAGGACGAACAGGTTTCATGCCTATCACACCATACGGGGAGGCCAGTGGCAGCCTCTGGAGCAGTGCGAATCGAATCGAACCCGCCTGACTCACACGGTCCTTCCCAAAGAGTTCGGAGGGTGCGCTCTGGACACAGGGCGGCCGATCTAGACCCGACGATGCGACTAGGCTGGACGAGGGGCACCTACCACCGGAGTTCTATAGCCTAGAGCGGTGCCCCTCCATTTTACTACATACAAAATAGTATAGTATGTATGAAAGTGGCGGGGTTCTAAGACCATCAGGCCATGGCCATGACGATACAACCTGCAGGGCTGACACATCCGACCGTCCAGAACATGGCCATACTTCCAATCAGCCGGGGAGGATTGGGCGTCGTGGTTCTGAAACTCGTCACGGCCACCGGGCTAGCGTTTGAGGCATGCAGCGAGGCGATCGGAGGGGACGTTGCGCATATTCTGCAGGCTAGTGCGACCGAGTAACGATACTGTACCTGATTAGATCGTACCCTAGGAAGTACTAGAATTAGTAATTAAAATTTATCATCCGGGGAAGTGACTATTTGGGGTACAAAAAAAAAAGACAACCCTTCAAGTATTTCAGGATTCAAAAATGAAATCTCGAGGTGTTGTAGGAAAAGCCGAACGCGGGGGTCGAACCCGCAGCCTTGAGATTAAGAGTCTCACGCTCTACCGATTGAGCTAGCCCGGCCGGGCTGTTGAAGACGGCTACTACCTCTGGCTAGATAAGGGGAAGCAATGTACACTAAATGCGAAAAATGTCACGAGGCTCAATGCAGCCAGGCACGCTGCATGGATTAGGGTGCCGATAAGGTTGTAACGGTCGCCCAATTGACAATTACCGGTTCTTGAGCAAATACACAACTGGTATTGACTTCTTTTGTCGTACAGTACGGGCCAACAATAATTTACAAAAGGAATTCTGGTGTTCCAAGATCCGTCGTGGTGGTGTTGTACCCAATATATACAGAGCTCAATGCGCGGTCAATGTGATGCCCAATTTCACGCAACAAGTTCCTCTTGCAACACTACAACTAGCAAGTAACATCAACCCCACCGCCTGAAAGTCCCACCCTAATTTCTAGCCAAAGTAAGCCATCGAAGGGTTATGGTAGCATTTGAAACGCAAGTGAAGGCACAGACAAGCCCACACACATCCTGTAGACGATTTATCAAATTTTTTTAAGTAAGTAATGTTGACTAGAAATTTCCGTTACTATCTACAACTCTTATCAAAAATTAACCCAAGCGAAAGAAAAGAAAGGTCAGTCGGAATAAGAAGCACAACGATTCCAATCACTTCCCATTCAAATAAGTAGCCCCCGACTCTCACACTCCCAAGACAGGATTCGCCTCCCCAGAATCCTTCATCCCTCCTACCCTTGGTTTATGGTGGACATAGCCCCCGCCGGCATCGAAAAACTTCCGGCATGTTCATCGCTACAACGTATCACGGTATCTGTCATCCACAAGAACACAATTATCGTCGTTGCAGCAAGTCTGACCATCGTCGCTGGTAGCCCGCTAGAAGATGGCTGGTATATCTCGGACTTTTACGCTTCAGCTTTATGTTGAAATGCTTCAGGCTACATTGGCAATGCCTACAGCAATTTCAGCAAACCAAGAAGAGCTCGTTGATAGACACAGTCCCTACCTCCCTGACAATCCTTGCGAAATCCGCAAAGCATAAACCGTGAAGTCAGGATCTTCTCGACAGAAGCGAGTTAAGTCCAGCTACCGCGATCTCGTAATCTACTACCATCAACCGTTTACTCGAAGCCGCTAAAGCCGCGTCAGAGCTTGCCAAGAGAGAAAACGCACCCTCACCAATCCTCATTTTCTGCCACGGCCTGCCTACATACAACCCACTTCTGGATACAGGAACCCACAAGAAAGGTCTGACAATGACACGGTTAAAGTGTGTATTCGAGACTGGAACTCAGACTTCATTGATCGCCACTGTGTGCTACCAATGTGGAAGCCCCAGAGCTAACTCCACGACTGTGGCAGCAGCAGAGGTGACTGCTGACCACTCTGTTTTGTCAGAAGTATCCCAGAGCACGGGAGTGCCCGTGCCTGCCGCGTCCCACGGCCCATTGCCAAAACCCACTTGTTAAATCTACATGGGCCCGGTCAGTGGCAATGCATAAGGACATGGCGATAGAAGCAAGCCAAGCCGACAAATATAACTGGGGTCACCATCCTTCCTGTGTTAGTTTCTGAGGTGATATATTAGAGGATCTGCGGGATGTGCTTTACATTTCACCCAACGACAGATATTGGTTTACCAGCTGCAACCGGTGAGAGTATCAATCTCCAATAAATGGATGTGAGCTTGATCCAAAATGTTGTCCGGCGCCCCAGAGTTGTTATTGACTGACTCGTTCTTGTGAATACTGTCAAGAATCCACAACAGAATAAGAGCTTCTCCGTTTTAATCAAATGCGCCCGCCTGTAATTTCCATCGCAAAGTTTACAACGAAAAGGAAATAGAGACCGAAGATGAGATGATTCGGAGAGTAAGAGAAAAAAATATTGTGAAAAAAAAAGTGCAAAAATATATGCCCACTGACGGAATTGAACCGCCCCCCTCGCATTACGAGTGCGACGTTCTACCACTAAACTAAGCGGGCCGATTATGTCAACTACCAGAGCTATTTGGTTTGATGACCCAGCTAGTAAAAAGTACAATCGGGATACAATCAGAATGTGGCGACTCTAAGGGACCAGGCAGCCAGTATCCTCTGAATAGGAAATGTAAAAATAGCAAACAAGATGTTCTAGTGCCGAAATGACTCTCCACATTGGCACTGTTCTGAAAGTCAGCAGACCCTTCCCTGGTCGTTCTCAGTTCTTTGTCTTGAGACATCCACGTGACCATCACGGGCTAGCACGGGCCGACTCGCTTAACGTTTTTCCGGCGTCGGACGACAGCTATAAAATGCCCGTGTCTGACTTTTCCCATCCTCATCCTCCGTCGGTGGTTGTCCACCCGAGCTCGGCTCTTAAATCTCCATGAAGCCCCTCTTTCTGTAATCTCTTCGTTGCACATCATGCCTGTTCCGATCGAAGAGCTCGCCGATCCGCAGTCGGACCAGCTGCAGGCCGTGGGCAAAGCGTTCGATGCCTTGCTACTAACCCTCTACCGACTTACCAACAGACACAACGACCTCAAGCAACATGCCGAGGAGGTCTTCAAAGAGGTAAATACTCCTTCCACTCCACCTTGCTTTACCTTTCCCGGGCCCCCGTCTCGCGTGATGAGAAAATTTGATTAGCTCTAGATCAGGAGCCACATCTTTTTGTGGTGGTGACGGATTAACATGTATTATCTGATGAGACTTTCCCACTGCACATTTGTTTTGATTTGTCAACAAGACCAGATATGCTAACGCGCATCGTGCAGTACTCGACCGTGACCCGCCAATTGGCCGTGCAGGACAGGCCGCATGCGATGGAAGTGCAACAACGGTTACTGGATCAACAGAAACAATTGTGTCTAGGCCTTGTGCACAACAAACCCCCAGTCGAAGAACAATCGCTGAATTCAATGGATGTAATCAAGACGCTCGTTTCACACCAAAATGTAGACGAAACTGCCTTCCGAGCCATCCTGGACGGAGTCAAGGGCTACAAAGCCCTCATCCGCTCTCAAGATGGCTCCTCTCCCAACTCCAACACGAACTCGTGCATCCTCGCTCGAGGCCCGGACCCGTCGGTGTCGCTGGAACAGGACTTCACCACCAACGGGACCCAAGGCAGCCTGCACTGTCCCTTCTCCAAGCCGCGCTCGCCACGCCCCGGCGGCTCCGTGCAGAACGGCCACCCGCAAAACGGCGACGGACCGAAGATTCGTGTCGACACCTGCGGCAATCCAGACCTGGACCCGATCAAGGCCGAGCAGGACGAGCGCCGGCCGAGCACAACCCCCTCAGCCCGTACTTCTGGGAGTCGGTGCCCGGTATCTCGCTGTCCGATCCGATTCCTTGATCAACATTCTCCAGAGGAAATTGCAGAATATGTGGAACGGCACAAGCATGAAATCCCCCGAAGCCATGCTATTTGCGTCAAGCGATACCAGCGGGACCCGCAAAATATGCGCCAGTTGGATGCGAAGTACGGTGGCTTGATCAATATGATCAGCGGCCTTTCCGCCAAACATCAGGCTTTCCTACCGCAGCAGGCCAATGGCAATGGCGATGCAGCCTCACACTCTGCTTCTACTGGACGAGTCGAGAAATGGGCCGAGAACGTGGACCCGACAACTCCAGTCGCTCCTCATGAGAACGGGATCGAGAATGGAGAAGACCGTAGTGCTGCTGATATCGGTGAGGGCGAAGAAGATGACGATAACAACCGCAAGAGTCACTTTGACCGGCCACTCCGTGAAGTGCGCGTGGGTGAATCCCCAAGCAGGCCTTGGGGTATTCCTGTGCCGCTCGCTGAACAACCCTCTGCCTCCGTCCCCTTCTCTGGCTCGGTATCGGGTCCCATGGCTGGCCTCATGTCACCACCCGCTGCACCCCCCGACGCCTTGGACGCATCTCCTGGCAAAGCCTCGACCAAGCCGGCCGGCCGATGTCCCTTCGGCCACGGTGCTCCCAAGCCAGAGCCCGAAGCTGAGAAACCCGCCTCGCCGTGGGCTAATTGGGGTAAATCTATCAAAGAGGAGCCCGTCGCCTCGCATCCGGGTGTTGATCCTGGCGCGCAACAGGCGCAGCAGACGCAGACACAGACGCAGAGACCAACAGAGGAAGCCTCAAAGACCGAACCTCCTCCGGCGCATGTCACTTTCAATGGGCCGGTCTTCTTCGGATACTCTGCAGAACAGACAGCCAGCCTGATGCAACAACTCGGCCATCTCGGCGCCCCCAAACCCAACCCCTAATGTTTTAATCTCCCCATCTTTTGCTCGCGGTGTTTGAATACGGCGTTTGAATATCCTTTGCGCTCAGCGATGACGACTTAACGATTTTCTGTACTTCTAGCGACAATATGACAATGCATCTTCCGATCCTCAGATCTCCATCCCCACAAGGTCCTCTATACTGTAGTAGTAAACCCACCCGATTCTTTCGCCAAGTATATCCAGACTCTGAATAGAGTATGAGTAACAAACCCGTAAATCCCCGTAAAACACTACCCAATCCGTCGAGCGCGTCCCTGGCCCGAATTTCCCGGTGACTTCATCGCATTTCCTCGGAAAACACAAAAACCCCACCAAAAGGCCCCTCTTCTCCGCCTTCCACCAACATGCAACGCTCTTCGCTACTCTTCGCTCGACGTCTTCCTTCCCTCCTCAACACTCCCAAATCCTTCCACCGTCCTCAATTCTTCTCAACCATTCCCAAAATGTCCGCCAACATGACCCCCGTCACTGCTAAGGATGCCTGCCCTCGTGAGTCCTTCATCCAGCTACATCATAGCTACCTACTAGCTCTCGCGAGAACCCGCGAGCAGCAATTGTGCGACGACGAGATAAGACTAACATCAATCTTCCCAGCTGCTGGCCCCTACGTGCGTTTCCAGACCAAACAACTACCTTTCCCTCCCCTACCTCCTGGATGAAACCATCAACACCCCTCCCACCAGCTCCGCAACCCCACCAAAAACAGAAATACTAACCCCCCAAAAACAGTCCCAGGCTATCCGCGCCAACGGCCAGATCTTCGTCTCCGGCCAGATCCCCGCCGATGCCTCGGGCAACCTAGTGCAGGGCAACATCGGCACCCTGACCCAGGCCTGCTGCGACAACATCCAGGCCATCGTGACCGCCGCCGGCTCCAGCGTCTCCAAGATCGTCAAGGTCAACGTCTTTCTGACTGATATGGCCAACTTCGCTGAGATGAACGCTACCTACGAGAAGTTCTTCATTCACAAGCCTGCTCGTAGCTGCGTTGCTGTTGCCCAGCTGCCTAAGGGTGTTCCCGTTGAGATTGAGTGCATTGCTCTTGAGTAAGCGGGTCATCCTTGGAAAAGCTGTTTTGCTTCGAGGGAGGGCATGATGTGATATGAGATAGAAATTCATTTATTTGTGATATCGCTGTTTCCTTTTGCGTAGCTTTAGCTTCTAAGAGGGGTTGTGGTTGTTGATCGGGTGTTAGTGTTGCAGTAGGGTGGGAACTATAACTCTATGAATAGATTTGAGTTGATACTCACTTACTGGCTGTAATGGATAGCACCAAGCATTTAATTTTGACAAAAACGCCAAAGAGCGCACTTGAATTGAATTTCAAATAGATATATCATGAAAAGAGGGGTCAAGAATGGGGATGTGGAAAGTGGCTTTCAGTTTGGTTGTCAGTCTGCCTCTCGGGTCGACTCTCATTCCCAGGGTCGTTCGTACAAGCTCATAATGTCGATATTTGAGAGACTCGAAGGTAAAAGAAACTCTTACTATGTCTGGAGGCCTCAACGATAACTCTATGAGCTTATGTCACGATTTGGAGGACGGCGTAACTTTCGTACCGGACCGCTCAGGGATGCCGTGAGAAGTGGGTTGAGACCAGAACCGGGGTAAACTTCAGGTAACTGCGCTTCCAACATATTGGGTGTGAGGCAATCCTCAATCCGACACCATGCCAATAGACAAGGAAACGAGTGCATCACGGAGTTTCGCGTGAGACTGAAATTGGTAGAGTCCTGGTTTAGCATCCAATCATTTTCTGAGTTTGTCCTTGGGCTTGTGCGTGTATCATGAGATTTGAATATCCTTTCAAACTCTTCAAGGTACTCAAATGGTATATTGTAGCCTCTCTCATGAGTATTGCACATCCATGAAAACAAGATATGCATGCACCTTCAACGTATTATCCAAAATCGGCTGGGAAATAGAAAACTTAAACTCGGCGGCAAGAAGCCTGAGAATATCATCATATATGTCAACACTGGGGAGACGATCTTTCATCGTCAGTATTCGAGTATTCATAATAAATTTGCGTGCACTGTGGTGAAAGAACTCTACCCGAAGGGAGTGGTATCTCATACTTTTTCAAGCTCCGCGGGAAGTAGGACCAGAAACGACCTCTAACAAGGCCTTGGAAAGACTGGAGCAAGCACATTTAAAAATTCTTTGTTTTCTAAAGTTGTGAATCGGCTTCGACCTCGGAACATGGACGAAGATGTTGAGACAGTGGGGACTCTGGATCGGATAAATCCTCAACCAAAAATACCAAGAATACACCAAAGATTCATTTGAAGACCATCCTGACCGTCCTGTACAGCAATTAAGAACAGCAGATCTGAGAAGAACTGATATTCTGGACTTATCGAACTGAAGATTTGATCAAAAAGATCATCTCAGGCTTTTTGAAATACCTTTCAACTTTCTTTTCAAGATTTCAAGGGTATTGCGATTCCCTATACCTCTCAAAAGCATTCACACGACAATATATACCCAAAGAAAAACATAATCTAAGTATTGAACGATGTCCCAGACGAGCACGCGAGGAAATTCCTCGATTCGATCAAAATTTGTATATTTTCAAGTATTGACACGCTGTACTGGTAGATTTCGACCCAGTCAAGTTGTGCATTTCGATTTGGAGGTCTGAAAAAAAGAGCAGGAATTCGACATGGTGTCGACTTCTCACACAGACCTTGAGTCTAATCGAAAGTATTCAAGCTTTTAGAGCGCTGGCAAGCTCCCAGCAATCAACCGAGTCGCCTTCATATTCGTCCAAGCCATCAATGAAGTAACAAAGACGATAATTCGAGGAAACTTCCATGGCGATGAGACGCTCAAACGCGGATTTGATATATCCAAGAGGAATGAAACAGAGAGTTCTGAGTTTGAGCATGAAGCCAAACTGTCCCGCAAACCCGTCGCGGAATCAAGTCTGGACTAATTATGAGTAGCTGAATTCGAATCTTGTTTGCAAGTCTCGAATAATAAGCGTCGACAGAGATCTTCCAGAGATTTTTCCAATTGGTCACACCATTTCCAGAAGAAAAATTGGGCGAATATAAGCCTTTTGTCATTTGTCCAACTGTGCAACTCTTCTTTGACTTTGGGATGCCACCTCAGGAACTTAATCAGGGTGGACTTTCCGGCACCGGCTTTGCCAGAAATGTGAAAAAATGTTTTGTCCCGAGCTCAGCCATTCGACAAACTTTTCTCGAGTCTCCTGCTTCGACTTGAATTCTGAATCCTACCACCGTTCTTTGAAGATTCTTCCGTTTCATCTCTCTTCAACAGCAGATGATAATCATTCTCCACAAGCCATGTGTATGTCCCGCTTCCCGGAGCCAATATATGATACTCTCGCTGGTATATGGAGGGAAATGCGAGGCGATGGAGAATGCTATTCTCTCGGGAAATAAATTCTGCGAGCGCTTGGAACTTCTTCAAAGAGCTTCACATCTCATTCAAAGTCTCACTATCTAAATCACGTCGCCTGACCGTGGTGCTTTGCTGTTTCGGAAGTTGTATTCGCAGATTCTGCATGGATGTTGTAATATCATCGCGGAGGGCATCGATATTCGTAGTTGCCCTCACTAAATAGAAACACTTTAACCAGCCAAGACAACACAGGATATCATTGCCAGAATGTACACACCTAAGCCTGAAAACCAAGCGCATGACAATTTGCGACTGAAAGGAATGCAGCTTCCCTGCTAGAGCGGTGATATTCTTCTCCTGCAGCATATTCCGCCACTTCATCAGAAAAACTTTTCACTTGGACATATTGTCTATCAGCCGCAACTTGCTGAGGATATCGGAGAGCTCCTTGGAAGGGGCCCGACACTCCACCAACTTGCAGAGCTCCCTCTCATTTTGATCATTCCAGGAAGATCGGAAACGAGGCTGTCAGTAACGACTTCCAGATTATTTACGACCGTCCCAAGGCGTGCATTTTCCGGGGTGAGACCGCTAGCTGAGTTGAGTAGTTTGTGACTTCCGCTTATTACTTTGAAAAGAAAGTCGATGAATGTGATGATGTTTGCTGCGAGACCGATATCTGCGAGAGCCTCCATGGCTAAGATAGCCGTAAGACGCAGGAGTGAGGACTCAGAAACTCCAAGGGTCGGGCTTCTCTGTCTCCCCTGAGGTCTAAGCCTCGTCTCGGCTGGGCGAAGTCATTACATCAGCTTGCATGGGCGGCTGCATGAAGATGGGGGCGGAGTCTGATCGGGCATCAAAAGTGCGATGAATAGCCGCCGAGGCAAATCTCGAAACAAGTGAACAAAAGAGTCAATTTATTATCTCCGGGTATATAAATGTATTCAAAATCAAACAATATACAGATTCGTAATGGGCACGCCCTGAGAGCGCATGGTATACCGCCTTTTAATACCAACACCGACAGAAGACTGCAAAAGCGCATACGTCTCATCGCCACCGCCAACCATTATCATGCTGATGAGTTGGTTGCGCGGAATGCCGCTTGCAGTAACTTGGCTCTCGTCCAGATGCGGTCTAATCAGCGTGTGTTCCGCGCGCAGAGCAGCCAGAGGGGCAGAGCCTCGCTTGATATTTTCCTGCGGCGAGCTGGGGGGTTGGTTGTCGTCGTAGGAGACGACGATGACGAGCTTGAGGGATGAGCGCGTAGAGCGGAATGCGGCGATGTTTCGCAATTTTTCCGAGAATGTGCAGGTGCCTCTTTTGATGACGAGGACTTCGTGCGTTTGTACTATGTCGCGGAGAAGACGTTCGTCGCAGAGTTCACCGGCGAAGTAGATACTGCTCCAGGTGAGGCGGGTTGAGGACGGATTGCTGAAGAGCGACATTGTGACTGCGTCGTCGACCTCTGGTAGAGGCGCTGCGCCGATGCCAGTGGCCATGGCTGCTGGGAGGCTGAGTCGTAATGGGGTGACTGCGTCATCTGAATCGTCGCGGAGTAGACTAGAGACAGAGTTGACAAAGCTCGACAGCATGCTTCTCATGGTAGACTCGGGCGAGTCGACTGGACTTTCGTCGCTGAGGGCTGGAGCAGGCTTGCGGTGGCCGAGGTCAGGCTCTGGATCTTCTTGATGTTCTGAATGTTCTGGTGCATGTGGTTCATCTCCTGAAGAAGTTGAATCATTGCGCCCGCGAGAGGTGTCTGGTAGAACGTCAATCACGAGATCAAGCATGGAGGTGTCGCGAATCCGGGTGAAGTTTGGATCATAGGGATCGACGACATCAAAGGTGATCTGGCGTGAGATGTATACCTTCTCATCTTTTCCAAGTGGCACATTGTTGATCACTTGCACCCGGAATCCATCGTCGTCCTCTTCAGAGGTGAGCGCCTGACCGAGAGGGACATCTTGCACCATGCTCAGCCGAAGGCCTCCGATTGATTTGACCAGGATTCCGTCTCGCACTCGTTCAAGTGCCCCGGCTCCGAGATTGACACCCCCTGGAAGAGACGGGAATGAGATGTCCAATGTCGGGCGAACGACCATTGGTGCACTAGTCGCGTCAAATGGGACGAGCTGTGGGGGTAGTGTCCAAGGGTAGAACGTATAGTTGCTCGGAGATGATAAATCAGCCACGGACACGCTCTGGTGTTCAGGTGTTCCCTTTAGAATGGGACCTTCGGACAAGCCGCGACGCGGCCGGAGGTGTAAACGAGCCAAGCTAGCCGCGTGGAAGATGTCTGGTCGAGAGGCCGTGAAAGACACACCCAGAATTGGCGTGGTGATTGCTTGACAGGTATTCTCGGGAGAAGCCTCGGAAGGCCGCGATTGTGTTTGTGTCTGGCGAGAAGGCTGCCTTTTAGTGGTGGTTTTCTTGGGAATGATCAAGGGATGACCTTCCGTAGAGAACACCCAAGGCGCATCAATCTTGTTCAGCGGGTGGTCCGGCGTGAAAAGAAGAAACATGTACTTGGCCGTCTCTCCCAAGAAAAAGCTCTCCATACGATCGATCATTTCCCCGGTTTGCACATTCCGCAGACCAGCCCATCCGCATTGAGTCCAGCAGCGGCGCTTGAGGTCACGAAGCACCATTTCTCCAACATGCAGGTACCACGGGTCTTGCGTCGAGCGGTAGATGTAGTAGGTCGATTCAATGAATTCCGGACGACCACCATACCAAGACAGGCCGCTGTCAATGTCACCCGTGGCTACATTCCATCGCTCAGGAAGAGCCGAATAGCGTGTCCAGACTGCAGTGGTGAGCAGATGAATCTGAATAGCCTCGTCCACTTTTCCATCCAGGGCAAGTAACCCCGGATAGTACGCGCTCAAGCTATCAATCCAAAAAGCTCGTGTAGCGCCAGTGGCCACATCTCCCACAACCAAGTGAGGATGTTGATATCCCTCACCACGGTAGAGATGGCGATTGATCGAGGCATGCGAGTCTTCCCAAACCTGAAGGAAAGCATCGGCGGAGTGTTGATCCTGTGTCAAAGGCAGGTAGTGGTCATCCAGGATGGACCAAGGGCTCGATGAATTGAAGTTTGGACGTTCTCCCTCGGAAAGAAGGACGTGGGATTTGAAGGCGTATTCGAAAAAGCTGTCGATTCCAGCACCAATCTATCACTTGTGAGCAATAATGTTCGGAAAAAAAACTTCTGTGTAGAAAATCACATACTCCAGAATACGGTCCAACCCATTTCCCGGATTCGACATCGATACCAAACCCAACAAGTCCGATCTCACTCCGACGTGCCCAAACTGCCCAGAATGCTCTCTTTGCCAGCTCCTCGAATCGACCATCCCCCGTGAGCCTGCTCAGGACGGTGAATTCGAGGACTAGGCTTCCAGCACCGGCGCTGCACGTCTCCGTAATATCGGATGAAGACATGTAGGCGTACTTTCTCTTTTTATCCTTTTCTTTTTCTTTTTTGTTGCCGTACTTGGTATTCAACGGAGAATTCTCGTAGAACGGAATGCCATGTCGCAGATTGACTCGAGGGTAAGGAAGACCGGTGTCCGTATAGAATGCAGGGAGCAGACGACGCGCGAGATCATCCGCCAGACGAAGGAGCTGACCATCATAGACGAATCCATCCTCCCATACAATGCCATGATCCTCTTTCGAAAGCGATGTCTTGTCCCACGTGCCAGCGTAATCGGCCTCTTGTTGCGGCGGGTTGTATCCGGCGATGGGAAGTTCGCCGACGGCGAATAAGTGTGCGCTGAGCAGTCCACCTGCCACAAAGTGCCAATCAGTAATTGAATCCTCCATGAAATCACAATAATAAGGGCGAGGATAGCCATACCGAGTCCTCGGATCACCACTTCGAACACCTGCACCTTGCTATCGATATCAAAACCCCTCGATCTTTCTCCCTGACCAGCAGGGCCCTGCGATCCATCGCCATACAGCCTTACAAAATCCTTCACACCACTCTGAAAATGTGACAGCGAGCGATCGCCGCTCTCGGGACTCGACGACAAGATCGCCAGGGTTGACAGGCTGTCAATCAGTGTCAGGGAGTAGTTTCCGAGGACGTCATTGTGCTCGGTGTTCTTCTCGTCGCGAGTTAATGGGCCGCAGGTCAACGGGCGCAATTCGTCTTCGGGAAAGGCGTGGTTTAGGTAGTTCTCGAATCCATGGTAGAACATGCGCTCGGTATCCTGTCTGTGGGTTCGCGGGGACAAGGGAGTCAGCACCGGAGCGCAAAATAAGGGAGAGGGCTGTGAAAATAGGCAAATAACTCACCTGAGTTCCTTGATTTGGTAGTCTCGCATGCCTTGGGCCAGCGTGAGCCATAGCGACAGCAGGACAGCCCAGACCACCATTATCCATGCGCGACGGGGGTTGAACATCAGTAAGCTCCAACATCGCGTGCGCATCACCGGAGAGGGCTCAGGAGGGCATGGAAGGGGCCGACGAGGAGACTGGCGCAGCACTCGATCGCACGTGGGGGATTCTGGAAAAGTGCGCGAGGCCGGGGAAGTGGAGGAGGAATAATCTGCGATGACGGGCGGATTCGGCCAGATAAGCCAATTTCGGAGCATCTGCAATTGCATCACCGCATCCGCCCTGCATACTCGAGGTCTGCTGTGGACCGCCACGTAGTCCATCCTACATTACTGTCGATTTTTAAATGCAAAGTGTTTCTGATTTATTTTGGTTCACCCCGAATACAAAATCCAAATTGCGAGGTATTTATTGCGTGACGGAGATGAATACTTCTATGATGGCTTACTATACGCGACTGTAATAAAATAATGGAATGATTATTTCTCGTTTTTAAAGTAAATAATGAGGTAGAAAGTAAAGTCTTAGCCACGGAAGTCGAGTCAGATCCTACTCTAAGGGTGAAAAGGGTAGAATTGAAAACACGTCATATAAGATCGAGGTAGAATAAATAAATGGTAAGAAAATTGCTGCGTGTGGTAACAGCCATATACAGCAGTAAACCTGCAAAACTTTTTCACCTAAGCCTTTTATGGATTGAGATGACAGAGATTCGATTTATCCTGAAGTGAACAAGTCTTGTATATGTCACAGGTCTCTGGGAGTTACAGAAGCCGAGAGCTCGGATCAAGCCAACTCGACATCAGACCGGTACATGACAATTTGACTGATACTCCCGATTGCAAATAACCAGACTAAGAAATACAGTTGCATGGATCACACTGGTTTCCTGCAGTAACGTTATACCCATTCTGAACAACCACTCGAATACCACCATTCGTCTCAGCCGAAATTCCATTCGCAGATTGATACTGCTCCGCATCCTGGGCCATATCACCCACAATCGCGACCAGCTCGTCTTTGGAAATACAGCCGCCAGTGTTCGCGCCTAAGTACGCCGTACAGGCAGTGGTGAATAGACAGACTCCGCTGTTATCAGCATCTGCGCAAGAGATCCCACAAGCGTAAAAGTCCGCTATGCCTTGCATGGGGCTTCCTTTCGTATAATAGCCATCGTAGTCGGGGGCATTAACACAGGATTTGTCATTGAAGTTTGGTTCAGGCCGTTGAGGATCTGGCTAAATCCATTCTGGCTGACGCCACTGTCACCGGCGTCGCAAGTGCAGACTTGGATGGCTGCCGCAGCAGTTAGTGGGCTTCATAAAGAAAGGCATCATGAAATTATTGTTCGAGAGCAAGATGGATAGGAAAGAGAATTTGGTTCCGGATAAGCGTCGGAGTGCTGGGACATTTCCATGAGCTGGAATTTTCAATACTGTCTTCCCGCACTCTAAGGGATATAGAAGTCCCCGATTCCAGTCTCATTTGGCGGATCAATATTATATCTCGAGGTCTCTAATGATGTCTCATCCAGCTTTCGTGAAACCGAAAAACGCTGCATGTAAGGTTTGCAGCTAATTAAAGTCAATGGAACTGGCTGAAAAGAAATCAACCTCGCGTTTTGACCTTCAGAAAAACGACACGAAGCTATATCAAATCCTCACACGACTGTGAATTCAAGCCTCCAACAAAACCTCCGGAGAAGGTTATATGGTGCCGATGACACTCATCGGATAACCGCCCAAGAGACTTTCGACTCTCTCGCTCGGTTATCACAGTTGGGAGAGTGGTGCATATATCAATAATAAGAGGAAGCTGAGGGTTCGGAGCCGGAGGGGACTCAGATGCTCTAATAGGAAGAGAGAACTGGACCCCGTTATTTTTGGGATTCTTGATCGAGCGTTCTCCTTGATGGTCGGAGACACACATATGATGCACTCCAATGCTGGATCGAAATTATTTCTGACTCGGCCTCGAGATTAAAGCCGTTGGTACGGGAACTGGAGGACCCTGTACCGGTCACAGATATTATAACCAATCCGGGACAAGGTTTCTCGAACTCTCCAGTCGCCGCATTAATAGTGTCGATGTATGGATGGCTCAAGGTAAAATGAATTTTGTGCTTGATTTTGCATGGGCATTCCCAACATTTGCCTCGGATAATAATATTGTGTAAGCTGCGGGCCGATCCGCAAGCTTTCTTGTAAAAAGGGGCGCTATGAGACTTTCCGTCTTTGTGGTCGATTCAGATACTCCGATTGATTGAGGAGCCTCTCGAGAAGGGTGCTTGCGGTGTTGATCTGGGCGAGAAGGTCGGCGTATATGCTTTTGGAAAATATGACTCGAAAACTTTTTTGACTTCCCTTTCGAGAGTTGATGATTCTTTCCACAAGTTATATTCGTAAAAGATGTAATAATTACTAAGATTAAACTCGAAAGCTTATGGAAGTTTTCGAATACCAGAGATACCTCTACAAATGCCCCTCGTCAAACCTCAATCTTCTTTTGAATTCTTGCAACAAAGTTGAAAGACCTTCCATTTCTTTTCTAAAAGGCCATAATTTCGCTCAAGCTTCCTTTCGAACCTCTGTTGTAACTCAGGTCTCTTCCAGGAGACCCATGATGGTTGTTGATCAGGTCGTCAATATATTTTTGATATTCGACGACCCCGTCCAGAGTCCATGAAAGAGTATTCAGGAAGATGGTGTGCTGGGTCCCAATGTTAGAGAATTATTCTTACCCTTTCCTTCTCCATATCATCTGGCTCGCATCTATCCACGCTCCCTTCCTTTATACGATGAGGCGCGTGCGCCACCTTAAGCTTCCAAGCGAATGTGGTGAGTGAGTCCATTTTGAGGCCTCCGCTAACCATATCGGGCAATAGAGATGTCGGTAGAATGAGGGGGCCAAAAGAAGTGGAGACGAAGTGGAAAGACATGACAAGAAGATGTATGGTCCCCACACCACGGAATTAAGCCTTTATTTACCGCCCGTTTTGCTTTCACGTCGTTTTGGTTTTCTCGGCACCGCTACCTGGCGCATCCTTCGAAGTTACTCTAAAGGACCCGAGTCCGTGTAAGGCTTCGCACAGCAACGGTAGGGTTGCGAGTCGATACTTGAGGATTACTGAGTGGTGCCGAGCAGGCCGTATACAGCGACACCAGCACATCTTCACTCGTAGTATTTTCTTGCCATTGTCCATACTGTGTCGTATAAGTATCCTAGGCCTAGAACATCGCAAGTCGGATAATCGGGGTGCTTTCCATTGATCTTCTTCGGGAATCACGCCGAAATATTCATATGAATACCTTGAGTGTCTAATGATAAGCCGACGCACATACTTTAGACTATCCGCCGTTCGGAGTTGTTTGATCAAGTGAATCACAGCCTTTCCAAGCTTCTTTTCGTCCCTCGGGACCACTATTTTGAGATCGTGGAGGAATACCGATTTGATAGCTGGGCGACAATAAGCGTAGTAGGATTTGCTCGCCTTTGCGAAATTCAAAAGTGTTGGCGGGTGTCCAAAGGCAAGATACCCTGCAATGATTTCGACCAACTCGGGTGGAAGATAAAAGGCGTGTTGCGAGACATTTTTTGTTGAATCCAGGCCGAGACAAAACGTGTCCAAGTGCTATGGGCTCTCGGGGCTGTTAAGAGCTAAGAGATGCGGCTCAGCAGCAAATCATATTATTAGTTACTGACGAACTGAGGAAGTGGTCAAATACCAGGAAGCAGGTCAAGCCGACAATACTAGGTGGGTCAGGCCGCACTCCGTAGGAAGATATATTTTCCGAGTGTAGATGGCTGATTAGTAAGACAATATGATTGGTCAGGCTAAATACCAATTTCTTGGCAATAGACATATGTTCTCGTCAAATACCACTAGGACCCTTCGGGATCGGCTTATTCATCATTCACGCAATCTCCACCTCGAGACCCCTGAGATCGCTCAACCGATCTTAATAACCTTCAATCAATCATCTGATTCTATTGTACATGTTCAGTACTAGCCAGTACATCAATTCCTCATGCTGACAAATAGCCTTATCACTCGCTCGTTAGCCACAGAACATCACTATCTTATTGTGGGAGAGGACTCTCCGCGGAAGAAGCCAATGGAGCTATCTGAAACGTTCAAATCTCAGAATCGACAGCAACAACTTCGCCGTGCCTGGAGAGAGATGATCAGACAAAAGCCTTCAGGTGGTATTAACCACTGGTTAACTCAGTGGGTTAGCCTATTCGAAGAGGGCAAGATCGCGGGCGTACCTGACTGCTCAAATGGAGACCACTTCGCGATACGAGACTTTCTTGACGCTATACAACCAGTTGATGACGCCTGGTGCATATTCTGGCGCGAAAAGCTTGCAGATAAGGAAAAAATCCGTCACATTTCATGAAGTTATAGCTAGCTATCGCAGCCGCCTTGGAGATCTTGCAATCTCTGGAGGATGGAAGCAGCCAAAGGTAGCTCTAGCTTCACTGAATGGTGAACCTGAGGCTAAGCCCGCAGAAAAGTCCTATCGCAAGAAATGTCCGTGTGGTAACACACATCCTCAGCATCACTACTCGAAATGCTTCTATCTTGACGAATCACTTCAACCAGATGGATGGAAGCCAAGAGAGGGTACTGTTCAACGGATTCCCGAATATATAAAACAAATGAGCCCTCAAGATCAGGAAAAAATCGCCAAAATACAGCAAAAAAAAGGCTGAATCAGCTCACCTAGCTGGTTCGGCTCAGCGAGAGAGCCCGTCCCTAACGTTTTTCGCCAATGATACTCGAGCTATCGCAGCGTCAGCAGTGGACGATGAGCTTCTTAAAGACAGCTGGATTCTTGATACTACTGGAGCCACCTGTCATATCTGCAACGATCGCCGACAGTTCTTGACCTATACGCCGCGAAATAGCACTGTTAAAACCGGTCAAACAGTGACGCCGATGATAGGCTATGGGCAGGTCAGCATTACTGGGAGACACCCTCGTACGGGCGCTACAGTGCCTATTATCCTGGATAACGTGTGGTACTCGCCTGGTTTCCACACAAGCTTGATCTCACTCTCTGTGATTGAAGATAAAGGATTCTGCTTTAAATCTGCTGAAAGAGCGATCTTTAAAGGCGAAGAGGCTGTTCTTGAGATAGAGAGATAACATGGTCTCCACTAGTCATATATAATCCGAATCACCGAGCAGCATTTTCCGTACGACATTCGGAGAAGCCTCATCTCTCAGTAGCTTCAGCGCGACGCTAGCATCGTCGGTTAGGCCACTCCTTTGACCAGAAGATTGAAAAGCCACCAGATATGGTTTATGGAGTCAAAATCGATGGGATGTGCGAAGATAGCCGTCACGATAACCCTGAGAGATCTGAAGTCTGTCAGCTAACCAAGGCCAAACGTCAGATCTCTCCAGGACTACTGGAACACCGTACGGCAAGTATGGCCGTATTCACTTTGATCTTGTCCAGATCGACCCAGGTTATAATGGAGATCGCTGGATGACGCACTTCTACCTCGAGGGCGTACGCCTCCATGCAGCCTATACTCATGAGAAGAAGAATGGCTGTCAAGACGCGGTTAGTCAATTTGTGGCCCTGGCCAAGAAGCAGTGGAATCTTCCGATCCGTGCCTTCCGATATGATAACGAACGCTCTGCTGGTCGTACAGTAGAGGATTTCTTGTCAAATGAAGGTTTTATCATTGAACATAGCGTCGTGGGCACCCCGGAGCAGAATGGCTTCGCAGAGCGATCTGGGGGGTGGTGGTAATCACCATGGCTCGTACTCTTATATCCGATGCAGGCCTTCCAAAGATTCTATGGCCAGAAGCTATTAGAGCTGCTATATGGATCATCAACGGATCGCCCACGAAGTTGCCAGATGGCTGGTGGATAGTTCCTTACCAAGAGGCCTTCCTTAAACAACCACAACAGCGGGTTAACCTCGCAAATCTGATGATCTTCGGCTGCCGAGCGTATGTGCGGAAGCAAGCTATTCCGAACGTCGTGAAGATGGAACCACACGCCGAAATAGGCTATCTCGTTGGCTATGAAGCCTCGAATATCTGGAGAGTGTGGTTTCCACGCAGAGGAGCCGTACGATCAGTGCGAGATGTTGTTTTTGATGAGAATGTGTTCTTTAACACTCAAGAGCTAGAGAAGGAGCCTGTCAGCGATATCTTGGAATCCATGCCATGGGTTATTGAAGACAACGAGGATGCTGACCAGGTTATTTCTGGACTAAGTCTGGATATACCCCAGCCAGAGAAATCAGCCACTTCAAAGCTAGTGGAGCTTCAACAGATGATATCACCGTCACCCACGCCTATCCATTCAGCCTATACAGGCCTCAATACCTCGCATAACACCAGAACCAATCCCAGGTGCCTTTCCAGAACCACCAAATCGTGAATCTCAAGATCAACTCACTGAACAACTTCAGAGAGAGCTCTCAGCCGCTACACCTACACAAGGGACTCGCAGTGCGCCTAGAGACATCGTGGGAGATATCTCGGCTCGGAACATTGTGTCAGGCTCACGTAAACGAAGATCAAGAGATATCAGAATTTAGCCATCTCAGTAGACGAGGAAGCTGAAGAGGGTATACTCGCAGCATTTGCAACTGGCCTCAACGGATCTCGATCACACGCGAGACCTCACCGTGATGATCTTCGCCCAAAACCCCGGAACTGGCGAGAGATGATGAATCATCCGTTCAACGAAGGTTTCCTAGCAGCTGCCGGCCTCGAGGTCAAAACTATCGAACGAAAGGGCACTTTTGAGGTCATACAGCGTCCGAATGACAGCAGCGTGCAGGTGCTTCCGTTGAAATGGGTATTCAACTCTAAATTCGATAGCGATGGATATCTTGCGAAGCTGAAGGCGAGAATCTGTGTGCGAGGAGATCTCCAGAAGCTCTCTACAGAGGAAAACTATTCAGCTACCCTCGCTGCCCGTACGGCCCGCGCCGTTCTCGCCCTAGTCGCTGCATTTGACCTTGATACACGCCAATTTGATGCCGTTAACGCTTTTCTCAATAGCTCACTGGATGACACAGTGATAACCGAGATGCCAGAAGGATTCAGATAGTCTGGACATTGCTGGAAGCTCTTAAGAGCTCTCAACGGCTTACGGAAATCTCCGAGGCTCTGGCAGCGCGAGGCCTCAAAGGTCTTGACTCCGCTAGGTCTCACTGTCGTTCAAGAAGATCTTTGTCTCTTCGCATCGGACGGCATTATCATATCCCTAGGAACCACTCAGCTTCGCCTATGTCTCTCAATTCCCATGTTACGTTGAGTTTTCTCTGATGTCAGCCGCACGCTGGCGCTGAGATGGGTGATTGACAATGATTATATCATCCACATAGAAGAATATTGATACAATCATTGTCAATCACCCATCTCAGCGCCAGCGTGCGGCTGACATCAGAGAAAAGCTCAACGTAACATGGGAATTGAGAGACATAGGCGAAGCTGAGTGGTTCCTAGGGATTCGTATCGTCCGTGACAGACAGCAGATGGCCCTCTGGCTCTGTCAGGACATATACATCTCCTCTATGGCCAGCAGATATCACCTTAACACCTATCGCCGCTTTGATACACCTTTAGCACCAGCTACATTGAAGCCGTACGCTGGGCAGGCCACAAAGGAACAGACTCATGAGTACCAGGAAAAAGGTAGGTTCCACTCAGGATGCCACTACCATCACACGGCCAGATGCAGCCAAAGCAACTTCCGCGTTAGCTCAATTCCTCACGAACCCGGGACCGGAGCATCTCGAAGCAATCAATCGTATGATATCCTACCTATACCACACCCGTTTTCTTGCCCTTACCTAGCGGCCGCGCCGATCTGAGGACAATGAAGCCGTCGCTCTCTTTAATGATGCCTCGTTCGCTGATAACCCTGACCGGAAGAGCTCGGAGGGATATATATGCACCATTTTCGGAGGACCTGTTGACTGGAGAGCTGGCAAACAGCGTACAGTGACTACCAGTACTACCGAAGCGGAGCTACTGGCGATCTCTGAGGCTGCAAGGAATATGAGCACGTGGAAACGTCTCTTTGAATCTATTCGCTTTGATCCAAAGCACGAGCTTGCTATCAGATGTGATAACCAACAGACGATCCGGCTTCTCACTAAGGAAGCTCCTCAGCTGCGCACGAAGCTACGCCATGTTGATATACACCACCACTGGCTCCGTCAGGAGGTCCAGGCAGGCAGAATTCTCATCAGACGGACCGAAACAAAGGATATGGCGGCGGATGGACTCACCAAGCTACTGTCGCGTCAAAAGCACGCAGAATTCGTTCAATTGATGGGCATGGAGGATATTGGAAACCTTCTAGATTAGCAGAGGATTTTTGGAGATTGTGCGAACGCTGAGGGGGTGGTCAAATACCACTAGGACCCTTCGGGATAGGCTTATTCATCGTTCACTCAATTCTCCCTAGTGTGGTTTCATAACAAGCCACAGTTCGATTATAGAGACCCCTGTGATCGCTCAACCGATCTCAACAACCTTCAAATCTATCATCTTATTCTATGGGATATCTTCAGTACTAGCCAGTACATCAATTCCTCATCCTGACACTTATGACTCACATCATAGATCGAGTTACAGATCCACTCCTGTAATTACCATCGGGCTTTGATAGCCAATCGTCTTACCGGGACGCGGCTCATCCGAGGTCGAAAGGTGGGGGCTGGGTTTTCCATGTCAAAGTGACTGAGAAGAAGTCACAGAGGGGGTGTTTTGTAGATGCTAAACCAGAGATGATATAATTAAACATATCCAGTAACTAAGTCAGTTCATATATTCTCAATTTATTACACCAATTTCTGGAGACGTTGCGGCTGGAGGACTGGCCGTTAGACAGCTTCCAGGCAGGCTTTCTCTTCAAATTTTGCCCTTGCCAATCACTCATGTTCGATCAGAGGGTGGCACTACAAGGACGACTCCGTGTTCCGCCCTTGTGTTGATTGCATAGCCGATCCCAAAACGTGCTTAAGCACCCCAGGCTCTCGTAACAACCGCGAACAGACTTCACAGAAGAGGGTTGGATGAGACCGGTACTTCCACTGGTATCTGATGATGGGGCCGTGGTATTCGCATCGCATCGAAAGGATGTGAAGCTGTTGAACTTGATAAGAATACTGGAGGATAATCAACAGGTGGGAGTGGCCAAGCAGCAGTTTTCCGAATAACTTGAATCACGGTGTCTCCACAATTGACATGAGGCTAAAGAAACCGTGACCCACCAGATCAACTCTTCCCGACAGAGTAACGTGGATGAGGGCTTCGAAATGGTGCCTGAGTCCGTATTTGTGTTTGAAATGCAATTTGTGTTCAGTCCGAGTGGTTATCATCAACAAACGCCGAAATTACCAGTAGCGGAAAAGGAATAAGGCACTAGTAGTAAACAAAGCTTAGAGTAAACACAGCGAAAAATGAAGAGGTAGAAAAGCAAGCTTGTGTGGGTCGTGTCCAGCTAGTACAGGAGCGCTGGTGATACGGTGTCATGGCGATAAATACAGAAAAGTGAATGCTGTTCTCTTTTCTAAGCTCAAGACACTGACTCAAGTTGATGAAAGAAACAAGGACAATCCACAGAGCGAAATATGCCAAGAATATGCCTGGCAGTGACAAACCCTATGTGAAAGGTATGGACAGAGCTGCTACATTCTTGATCGACTTCCTGGGCGTCCGAATCAACTGAAAAGAGCGAGTGTCTCAATTGTGATATGCTGCTTTCATGATAGCAGACAGGCTTGGTGGTCTCAGGACGGATGAGGAGGGTGGTAGCACCATGTTCCCCGGACAAACTCTGAGTATAGAGGCAAGGAGAGTAAAGCAGAGACCGGCAAATAGAGAAGAGGGGTTTTGAATGGCAGATGCCTGCCCTATACCCTAATACCCCTCTGTTGACAGGATTAGTCAGGCAGCCATAGGCAGGCGCCAGCACACTTGACCAATGTTTTCCTCTCGCTACAATTCTCTCCAATTCTCTTCCACAATTTTTTCTTCAACCATCCTTTACCTCTTTCTACCCATCAAAATGGAGATTTTCGATGTTTCCGCGGACCCCTTTTACATTGGGGTGCTCCAAGAATACAAGGAAAGGCGCCTGAAAGCCAGAGAAAAAATGGGAAAAGCCGCAGTGCCAGGAAGGCCAAGGGAAGACATTATCCGGGAGTTCAAGCTTCTGCAACATGAAAACATAAACAAACCTGGAGCAGCAACGACCTCTGAGCCAGCTGTTCTGCCAATGCCTTACGAAACTTGCTGGACACCTCTTCATTGGCTGAGCAAAATCATGGTCTCAGACCTGCGCCTCGGGACTCACCACTGGGGATGCTACTTGTTGCTGAGAACAGTCACCCCGGCAGATGTAGAGACCGGTTCTAGAGTCATCGTCGAGGACGAGAAAGGAGATGTCATCCCGCTGGAGCTTCACCATCAAGGTACAGAGCTATCAGGTGCACAGAAGCTTGCCGAGGGCTCGGTGCTCGGTGTGAAGAAGCCTTATGTGCAAGTGGTGGGAAATGCCTACCATGTTCGAGTCGACCATCTGTCAGATGTCAAATTTCTTCCAAAGTTCGATGAGTTGGTCCCGGTATCCTGGTCTGACACATCCACGAAGTACAAGGAGCCGACTGACTGGAAGTTGGCAGGGAAGGGGGCATTTGACAGAGGCGATTATCGCTCGGCTATTGACTGGTAAGAATCGGATCTGAAAGAAAAGCAATGCTAGGGACGGAGGCTAATCATGATTACAGCTACTCGAAGGCGCTCACTTTGTCCCCCTCGAACGACTTAGCGAATACGATCCAGCTAGACCGCGCCATGGCTTTCCTCAAAACACATCAGTTTGACGCCGCCCTCGACGACATCGAAGCAACATTGCGTGGCCCCGAACAATCCGAAACAGCCCTCTTCCGGAAAGCGTTAACCCTCTACCATCTTGGTCGATTCAAAGAATCATGTGATATCCACGATTTGCTTGGGAAAAAGTATCCAGGAAGCCCCTTGGCTCGACACGAACGGGCGTCGGCACGACTTGCAGAGCAAGAGAGTGGTAGGTACGACTTCAAAGAAATGCAGCTCGAGGCTAGTAAGCGTCGACCTCCACACCTTGACAATGCAAGCTACATCGGCCCTGTGGCCTTGAAAGAAACTGGAAAGCTAAAGAAAACTCGGAGGCTAAGAATGCGACTGTTTACAACAGAAGCAGTGAAGGCCGGCGACCTTCTGCTCTGCGAAAAGGCGTTTGCTCATGCGTTTCCCGGAAGCGATATCTCGAGCGGAGTTAATTTGCTACTGAACCCCGAGCCAGAACAGGCCACTATAGGTACCCAGGGAAAGCTTCTGGATATGACAACCCAGAAGCTTTACAAGAATCCCTCCTTGTCGTCGACCTTTGCCGATCTTTATGGCCACAAGTTCAATCCCGTGGCCTGCCAAGACGTGGATGGTCGGTCCATTGTCAATACGTATGTGTGGAATTCAAATTGACTAATTAAGATTCAAAAGCTGACTTGCTACAGTTTTCATGCCCAGAGAATCATCCAGCTGCACAGCTTCGGATGCCCCCTTTCCTCCCGCGAGAGCCACGTCGCCGCTGTAAGTTCCTTGACCGCAGCCCGGCAGTTCCACAAGAAGTTTTTCATATGTGGAATCTGGTCCTTGGCATCGTACATTAAGCATTCTTGCCTTAGCAATGCCCGTCGCTCGTTCATTGGAGACATGATGATCGTACGTGCCACCCAAGACATCGCCGCTGACACCGAGGTTACCATCTCCTTCCAGACACCACTTGCTGCCAACCTTGAGGAAACTGCGGTCAGCCTCAAGTATCGGGGCTACAAGTGTAAGTGCAAGCTTTGCCGGGAACTCCGACGACTCCCCGAAAGTGTTGTGTCAACCCGGAAGACACTCCTGGCTTACTTGCAAGCACACGGACCGGGGAAGTCGGCTTTCAGCGCATCGAAGAAATTATTTCCAAGATCGCCGACACCTATGATCGACCGGCCTCCAAAATCCCCCGCCTCGCACTTTGGGCCCCGTATCTCGCCCTGGCTAGAGCCTATCTTCACAAAGGTAAGTTTGAGAATGCCATCGAATCCGCCCTGAAGTATCTGGAAGCACTCGGTTATGTGATCGACGGCTTCGACGTCCCGACTACCTCGAACACCTCACTGATCGTCCAGAAGTGGGGGATGATGACCGACTCTAATGTGGGATGTTGGTTGATTCTCTCTAGCGCGTACCACGAAGTCGCACCTTCACTAGAAAGTCAGGCGATCGAGTATGCAAAGATCTCTTACAGGATCTGTGTAGGTGAAGACGAGACCTTTTTCGAAACCTACTATGAAACGGAAGGTGAATGATGCCATGCTTGTGACCCCGAAGCCGCGATCCGTGTTCGCTACGTAGGGTCAAGCTCTGCGATCAGCCTTGCCGAGGGCTGAAGCCTAGTAAATTCTTCTCTCACCTTCCACTGATCATCCTCTCAGTTATTTTTGGTTTCCGGTTCAAATTGATATTCGTTCTTTTCGATGTGCGTGGATTCCTGAATGTTAATCGACCCCTGCGTAAGAATGCTTTCCTTCAGGAAGAGGTTGAACAGTCTGGACGTGTAGCCTCTTCCTGGAGTACGGGGCAGCGTAGTAATCGTTAGTTATTATGCAAAATCCACAGTTTTCACGCCTAGAATCTCATTTTATTCTCGACTCCACTTTCCAAATTCGTACCCAGTGCGAGTTGGCTCGTGTTGCAATAGTCAGTTTGAGCCCCACCTCTCCTACATTATGTGTTATGTCCCAGGGCCACCGATCATGGTACCGAAAGTACGTACTAGTGTGAAAAAGACAGCTGCTCAGCGATATCAGAAAGGACTATTAGTAAACGACTGCTGCCTCACTGCTGCCAAGTGGAAATTCGTAATTCAAATGTGACTCTTCTATCATAGACTGTGAACCGAATCCTGTCTTATACGTGAATCCTTAGTATTTGGGAATGGCTCCAATGACGTGTTATTTATTTTTTTCGAACTCAATTCGCATGACTGACATCGACTCAAAACAGGGGTTTCACAGACGATGACGCGCGATATAGGCGAAACGCGGAGCAATACCCTCCTCGGAACTGCATACTGGGACTAGGAGTACGGAGTACATTGGGAACAGCTCGTCTAGAGCAATCGCGCAATCCGCAGGGGACAAGCTTAACATAGATTGCCTATGGGTCCGTCCAGCGGAAAGTACGGCGTCGCGGGAACCCGATCCTGCAGACCGAGCCGGCTCGGTCTCGAATCAACCAACAACGGCCGGCTCGTTTTCGCCGGGAACCCGCATCTGCAGCAGAAAGTCACAATCGAAGAACCTGGCGTCATTGGGTTTACGCGTACATACCATTGTGTCCGGAGTCGAAAAGGAGGATTTGCGGCCAATGGCTGGGGATAGGAAGAACAATTAGTGAGGGAGGCTCCGCTGATCTGCGAAGATCCGCCGATCATCGGCGACGGATTCGGAATAGGGGCTTGGCTCACCGCGAAGCTCATAGAGATGAATTTATGGCACAAATAGGAGACTACCGAGGTTAGCTACTTCTCCTGTCAATCAAACTCACGTCGAAGAGTCAATTGTTAAGGGTTGGGAAGTAGATAAGTTCTACCAGTCGCTCCCTTTTTTTGGCGGCATATAACATTTAACTTTTAAACTTTTCAACATTATAGTTGCTGTCTTCACTTCACAAAAGACACAACAACATCAAAAATATGCGCATCTCTTCTATTCTATCCCTCGCCGCCCTGGTGAGCATAAGCTCAGCGAAGCCATCAGGATGTGGAAAGAACTTCCCCGAAGGATTTCCCACTCCCGGCTCGAGCAAGACGATCGACCTACCCAACAGCGACCGGTCTTATCGCATCCATATCCCCGAGAACTATGATGTGAACCGAAGAACACCAGTATACTTTTCCTTCTGCGGTGCCTCTCGCAACGGAAAAGAGCAGGAGGGCCTATCTCAATTTTCCAACCCCGAATTCAACCCCGATGGCATCGCGGTCTACCCCGAAATGTCGAACGGAGTTGGCTCTCCAACTCCCTCGCCAACACCTCCCACCCAAACGACGTCGACTTCACCAACGACCTCCTCACACACCTCGAAGAAAAACTTTGCGTCGATCCCAGCCGAATCTACGCGAACGGCAAGTCGAACGGAGGAGAATTCGCCGCCGTGATCGCTTGCAACGCCACAGTCGGCAGCCGCTTCGCGGCCTTCTCGGTCGTCAGCGGAGCCTGGCACGAGACTGGCGATGTCCCCGGCGTCGGCCCCTGCGAGCCTGCGATGCGTGAAGAGGGGTATCCGTTCCTGATTTTCCACGGCACAGTCGACCAGACCGCGCCGATTGACGGAAGCAAGGAAGATGACGAAGTATCCCTGATCGATGTGCTACACAAGTGGACTGAGCGCAACGGATGCGAAAAGGACGCGAAGTGGAAAAGCAATGTCACTGTCTTCGAAGACCCGTTAGTCAAGCACGCGAGCTGGGACTGCGCGGGCAAGAAGGACATTGTCCAGTTCTACCGGGAAGAAGACAATGGCCATTGCTGGCCCAGCACGGTGCCCAACGATGATTATGAGACTATGGGGCGGAAAAAATGTCCCGGGGGACATTATGTGTTCAACGCTACGGAGTATATTTTTGACTTTTACAAACAGCATCGGTTGAATCAGATGGTTTGAGGGAGCTTTCCTGTACATATTTTTGGGCTAAACTTGGATTCTAGCATATATTTGGAATATAATTTAACGTTAACATAGAGATGTCATTTTTTGACATTTGCACTGTCACCTCCCCTGCCGCCTACTTGGATCTAAGCGATCAACAATGGCCCAAACAGAGAAATTTAGCTTCGATCGCGGAGGCCCTCCGTACACGACCACAAATGGTTGTTTGGGTTGCCCCAGGGTTAAAGATACGAAAGGCCTCTCTGACGCTGGCTGGCAAGTAAACGAAAATACTAGGCCCACCAATCCCCAGAAACGACATCTTGATATGAACAAAAAGTATAACACGGGGAATTCGGCCCCTCACAAAGCTATAAAAGGTCGCACAGCGAAAAAACCCCAATAGTACAATTGATAATGATGTTTGATCGAATGACCCATCAAGTCAACAGCAAAGAAAAATATTTTGGCTCAAAATCCCAACGTTAGGAGTGCAACGCACCCCATATCCTATTTAACGAAGGGATTCTTGAAAAGATCCTCAGAAGTATCCACAGAAGTATCCACTTCAAAAGTATGCACATATGGCTTTGAAGAAGATTCCACGGTCAACGGTACCGATATTGATACGGTGGGCTAATCTCCACGGCCAAAAAACTTTCATCCACTCTGTTCACACTGTTGAAACCCAGCCCAAGCCTGCAGAAGCTGTGATCCACATTCAAATGATTAGACCTTCGGAGTCCTCCATTACTCGTCAAAGTTCTCTTCTGAACGCGTGAGGGCTGAAACGGGGCACGAGATCATGAGCCATGCCCTGAGTCCTTGAGGCCAAGTTGTGGACGAAGAACCAGGCAGCTAATGTGCGGATCTTGTAAGAGAGATGGTGTTGCAGATTTTAAACGAGGGCTATTTCAATTCATTTTCAGGCTAGAAATCATTCCAATTATAGTCACTTTCTGCAGTAGAAGCATATTCTTCAGGAACATCCTCGACTGTTGCCTTTCTGTAGTTCGAGGGCAGGTTTCCATTATGCGTTGGATGATCAGCTTTCGTATAAGCATCGGAAACAAGTGATCCAGTGGGCGTATCCATGTCACCAGACATCTGTTTCTCAAAACAAATCAAAATCAGTCTTCGCTGGAAGTTGATAGAGGATGTATTTTCTCACGTTTGCTCCGTCTTCTGAACCGTCGTCCTCTTCGAGTCTTTGTGGCGGCTCACCAGACTGCATCTCATCATCTTGAGCAGTTGGGTTCGTTCCATCAGAGTCCATCTCTATATCTATTGGCTCCGCGGCTTCAGGGGCTGTATTCGTCTCGGCGATTAGAGGCCTAGAGCGCTTGTTTTTGGATAACTTCAAATGTCGTTGCCGAACTCTTTCGTTTCCCCACCACAGGTCGCCTCGCACTGCAGCAGCTTCGTTTGATAGTCCATTGTTCCATACTTCATGTGTGATTTGACAAGCAACGCCCAAATCATTTAGTTGCAGTCGACTAAACCCCCAGTCACTGCTGCGATATTTAACACCATCTTGCTCAATGTAGAGGTCACCATTGACCGTGTACTTGAAATCTTTGCAGGTGCCAGGGAACCGGTATGACCTCAAACCAGAATCTCGATGAACCCAGGAGATACGACCGAATATGTTCGAAACCTTTTCCCAATGGGGAAGCTCCCAGACAGAATCGTCTTCCTCTTTGGGTGGAAGCCAGAAACATCGCTTTTCTCCCGATTTGGCGTACGTATCGATGTAGAATACCCTGCCATTTTCAAACCGCCAGTCCCATCCCTCTGGGACAGCGCAGAGTGACTTGGCGTCAACATCGAGCAAGAGTCCCGCGTGTGGACTCCAGCCAATCATCCGCTTGCTTGGGGGACTGGAAATCCTAGGTGGTCGATGTGAATTCTGGCTTTTTAATGCTTCCCTCGCCTTTCGCGATCCTTGGTTCTGATGATCTTTATCATTTTCTTCGCAGAGTCGAACCGATTCAATCCGTCTCAGATCTTCATCGAGAGTCACGCGAACCTGCTTCCCTTCCATCAACTTCTCATCTGGTAGTAGCCCGCCGTATGGTATAAGATCTATTATCTTCGTTTTCTGATCGGCTCGGTTGGTAGTGGACGGAGTGTGTGCATCCACAAGCCGCTCTTCTACGAGCCGCCCTACCCAGACAGAAAAACGAGAATGCCGTTCTGTGGGCTTTTGGCTCTTTGAGGTGCCTGGCTCTCGGTTCCTCGGTCGATTGTCCTTCTTTGGAGAAGGCGGGGGAGGAGGCTGTCCCCACTGATGGGATTGAGGATCCGGGAATGCAGATGTCGTTCTTTCCCCAAAATTGTCGGGACCATTTGGGAAGGAATTTGGATTTGAACTCATATTAGGGAAGGCATTGCTGTGCATAAAGCTCTCTTGAATCGGATTCGGATAGTAACCAAAGTTCTGTGTTCCCTGGTGGTACTCGGCTCTTGGATCGTATCCAGGGGGAGACCAGGGTTTCGGAAAAGCAGGTCGGGGCATCGAAGACGGGTCCAGTGGTGGCGGTGGTGGTGGAGGGTAAAAGGTGGGTTGATAATCAGGCGGAGTATAAGTGTACGGATAGGGCGTAGTTGTATAGTTATAATCAGTTCTGTCCCCGGGCCTGGGAAATTCTCTTGATGACTGATTGTGGGGAGGTCTTCGTGTATCGGGTCGGGTTGGCTGAGGTCTTGATGATCGAAAATATTGTTTGGCGGTGGTTTGTGGATCACCTGGCTTGTTGACGGTAATATTAGGTCTTCGGCCTTCTCTTTCAGAGTATTGCCATGCATTTCGCGCGGGCTTTGACCTAGATGAATCATAAGCGGCACCACGAGTCGCGGCTGAGCTCCATAAATCCTCGTCATCGGCACTTCGCTTCTGTCGAGCAAAACCTTCAGACTTCACGAAACGAGCTTCCCAATCATTACCCTCGTTGGTATTAAATGACTTTTGAGGCGGGTTGGTTTCCTCCAGAGATATGTCCATAGGAGTTGGTTCAGCGTCCGTCAGAAACTCCTCTTCCCTTTGCGTGGTTGATTCACTGGCGTCTAGTAAGCAACAGAGCTGGTGGATATGTGACCTGAAACAGGAGGAAATTGAAGCGACTGTATTTAACATACTTCTCTATCTCGGCCTTCAATTTGAGCAAATGCTCCTTTAGCGCTGCAGAGTGTCTCTGAATATCGGCGCTGCGAAATCCTAGTTCCTTGAGTTCTCTGCGAAATTCGCGCCACACCTTCTTGTCATCATTATCATAGGTTGTCATTCGCGACGATATAGAAGCAGTATCATCGTTTTGACCTTCATACACGAGCTTACATAGCCCTGCTATCAGTGAAGAAAGAGAACCGTCGGGAATAACATTCGGATGCATGTGAACTGCTGTGCTGGTTAGAGCAGGCACTGATCGCGAATATCTGACTGAACTGACTCTGTGTTCCTAGAATTCATCAGCGCGTAAACTGGTTTTCGTTGTGGAAAGATATCCCTACCGATGATTTCATGGCGGACCCCCGCCATGTTTCCGAGGGTCACCCCATGATTTGAAACGGTGCCATATCCGGTAGCGCCTTGGGAGCCTGCCGGCTCCATCTGTCGGGATATATCTGGCCGGTTACCGGGCAGGAATAGCCATCAAGCCCAAAGAAAGACGATTTGGAGCGCCAAAAATGACCCGCAGATAGAGATAGGAAGTCAGGCAGAAAAGAGGAGAACACGAGAGCGCCAGTCCGTAGTTAGTTAACTAGTTGCTTGGCTCAGCCCCATTACCTAAACATTTCAAGTCGGTAGTCAGCCTCGAACCCCTGGAGGTCTGACCATATCGCCTCGGTTTCCCCCGGGAGGGTGCAATGCAGACCAACGTCATTTAGTCGATTGAGCCGCGTGCAACGTGGACCAATCGATTGTGAGAGGACGCTTTCTTCTGCGTTTGACGGCCTTTTCAGGCATTACACGAAAGGTGGGGGAGAGATATGGGCCAATCGCCGGTGGTGGAGGGCAGTGTGATAGGAGTTGCAGGCGGTGCTTAAGAAAGTGGAGGCGGAAGGGCCGAGAGAACGTGGAAGCCGCCCCGCAACCCAAATGCTGACGAGATGTCATCCTGATATCGCTGTTGACGTTTTTTCAACAGCCACAACACGCATTTGAGAGACTATTACACACGTAATACATGCCCTTGAATGAACCCTCGGTCTTCTCACACTCCGAGAAGAATGCAGGACCGCCAACCGTCCTTGGCCGATTACACAGTTGGCTGGATATGTGCACTGCCAGTGGAGATGGGCGCGGCCAGACTAATGCTTGATGAAGAGCATCCACGGCATCCTGAGATTGACCGGGGCATGTATTTACTTGGTTCGATGAGTGGTCATAATGTTGTCCTTGCCTGCCTTCCCGCGGGGATATATGGAACCTCTTCAGCATCAATCGTCGCGATGCAGATGCTCAACAAATTCCCCGACATTTCTGTCGGTTTGATGGTTGGTATCGCTGGGGGTGTCCCAAGCCAAATTGCTGATATACGACTTGGCGATGTGGTGGTTAGCAGGCCAGTGGGCACTTTGGGTGGAGTTGTCCAGTATGATCTGGGGAAGACATTGAGAGATGGTCGTCTTCACCGCACAGGATCCCTAAGCAAACCACCATCTCTCCTACTTTCTGCAACAGCGGTTCTCGAAGCGAGTCATTCAATCAAGCTGTCTGCGATACCCTCCTATCTATCTCAAATGGTAAAGCATCACCCTTACATGGGTGATTTCCTTTACCCACGCTCGGAGCCGGACATTCTGTTCAATGCAGATTATCAACATATCAAGTCAGCGGACGGGTCATGCACTAAATGTTCGCGAGGATTTTCTGCTCGGCGTCGCCCTCGACCCTCAAACGATCCAGCGATTCACTATGGAACTATCGCTTCTGGGAACCAAATCATGCGAGATGGAATAACACGAGACCGCATTGCACAAGAGATCGGGGATTCCGTCCTTTGTTTTGAGATGGAGGCATCGGGATTGATGGACCATTTCCCATGTCTCGTGATTCGAGGAATCTGTGATTATGCCGACTCTCATAAAAACAAGCACTGGCAGCGGTATGCGTCAGCCACAGCAGCGGCTTATGCGAAAGAGCTATTATCCGTTATTCCCACTCAGAAATCAAAGCCAACGCAAAGAAACGACGACAATCCTGATAGACAGCACGCTGACTTTAGTGATTTGCGTGCATGGATGAAAGAATATACGGTCAGTCCCTTTATCCTCGGTCCAAGAGGCAAAATTCACATACTCAGTTCGTCACATACTCACGAACTGAATATAACAAGTCTGCACCAATATATCAGGGTGAAGTTCGCTTCGACGGCCCGGTTTCAAACAGTGGTGGTGTTCTCATGGGAAATATTGCATCCACCGGGGGGCAAGGCATGAGTATAACTGGTTCAACCAATGTGTGCAATATTCCCTTTTCACGCAACTTCTGCACCACACTGATAACGAGTGTAGTATCGCAGGAGCCGAGAAGAGAGAGAACATGTACCTCGGGAACACAAGATGCGCTCTCGACCTTCGCATTGATGAGTTAACACTTAGACTCCCCATTGTAGTTACTACTGTCCGGGCTAGCTAAATTATAGTTTGTCAAAAATATATCCTGTCATGGCAGAAGATATGAGATTAAATGACTTTCCACGCTGGAATAGAAGGTTAACCCATTCGAAGGGATATATCATCGATATATATACAATGACTCCCACATGTACTTTGCTAAAGCAAAATATGAGATAGCTTAGCCGAATTTCCTTTCTCTGACGCTGGCTTAGACCGGGAAGCTACATTGGGCCATGGTAATTTTCGTTCGCCTCTCGCGCGCAAGTTTGTTGGAGCTAGTGCCTTGTCGCCGAATGTATTCCTTCGCCCCTACCAATCCGCCCCCACTTGGGGCTGAAACACCTCACAGGAAATTCATCGTTCACCCTGAGCCGCCCGCGAACGCTACTGACCTTTTAATAATCCTTTCAGTCAATACGCACAAGGCTGAGCATGGACAGGTTATTCGGCGCTTCTATTCGAGCCCAAAGAGGCCTAGACGACGCGGACCACCTCGAGCTTTTCCAAACCTTCGAAAACAACCCGTCCGGCGTCAGTGCTGAAGAGCGCATCTCACTTCTCGATTTGCCTCCTCCCTCGGTGTAGGATGACAATGTTTCTGCTATGAGCAGACTCACAAAGGATAAACTCCTGAAACGCGCAAGACCCTCACCCGAAGAGTTGACAGAGGAAGAAATCAAACTCCTTCTTTCTCGCTTGTGGGCGGGGGTCGACAACGAAGAAGCTTTCTATGTCCATGCAACTTGGGATCTGGACCAAGTGTCCAAAGAGCTTTGCGATCAGGCAATAGAGCGAATGGATCGCTTTCACAGGTCTCCTTTTGAAGGACACGAAAGCGATGCATTCGATAAGGCGTTGGAAGAGCATCTGCGCAGAGGCAAAGAGAGCAGCCAAAAAATGGGTGAATAAAGAATACGACCTTATAGTCCAGCATGCAGACCTTAGCTGCAGCGCCTCTGGCACGAAATTGACAAAAGTTCCTGGGGCTTTGCGGCGTTTCAAAACCCTGAATATGCAAGCAGTGTCAACGGGAGGCTATGAGGCGGAGCTGTATAGAGCTCTAGAACTATCGCTTCGGGAGATCCGCGTTGGCATATTGCAAATCTATTGGAAGCTGGAGTCTCCTGACTGGCCTACACAAACTGGCGATAATAAGAGCTTCCTGGCCGTTCTCGACGTGTTACGCGCGAAATTCAAGGAACTTCGGACCCGGCCCTTTCTTGATCAATACAGCTATCCGAAAGATGGTGCCCCTGAATTGGGATGGCCTATTAGGTCCAGCCCAATAAGGGCCTTTAAAGAGAAGTACGGAAAGAACCTATCCGAAGGAGTTTCACAAAATAAATTTCTGTACCTGGACCAGGAGGCTGCGAACTCGGTCCTCACTTCCGGCGGATATTTGGATAGGATGTGAATATGTGCTCTTGAACCCGACTTTGATCCACGCAGGCATACCTCTAGTGGATATTCTGGCTACATGCGTGTTCGCATACAGCAACTTGTCAACAACATTTTCACTGCGCAGGCGGTGGCATGCTGATGAATTTTCCATGGAGGATTTGTTCGTGGCAGCTCAGAGGACTCCTTATGGCGGTGCTTTTGTCTAGGTAAATGAGAAACACAGTGCACAGTCGGAGATCAGTACTGGAAGCAAAATTGGAATGCCTGAATTTGAGACCGATCAGAAATTTTAGGATATATATATTGCGCCTGCCCCTTATTACTGTGATGAATCAGAGTGTTACAATCCAAGACCTCGTCGAGGTAGACAGGTATGGTCTCTATTCGTAGTAGACTAACAGAGAGAACTCGCTCGCTATGTATATCTATCTGCGCTCGCTTAGCGAGCTCGATGGTTACTCAGGTACCTTACGAGGGCTCAGCCCTTCGAGGACTACTTGGCGCGTCTAGTGTACTGGCATGTGCGTAATTACTAGATATATGTAGTCGATGTCGATCTCGTAACAAAAATATACTCCTGCTAGCTTTTGAAGAGGGGAACGCTCGGTGGCAGCACGCGCTGAGACGTGCGGTTCGATTCAGCAGAAAAACCACCACAAAACACACGCGTAGCAATCAGGAAATAGCGAGAACCCCAAAAGTAGGGGTCAGGTCGGGGAGGTGTAAGAAGGTGTATTCTAGAACTAGCTATCCGGCCACCGTATACTGCCGGCTATGTCACATAACATGGATGGCACCCATGTAGTAGGGGGAGGGGGTCTCCCCACTACACTATTTATCCATAAAGATCCATAAAGATCCTACCTAATAGAATATTACCGCTAAGGTTCTACAAAGATATTTATTAAACGAATCAGATTATGTTTAGCTACAATAATTGTACTTAGAAGCGAGGCTCCAGAAGTCTGCCTTCGCCTCGCTCTGTAAGTTGTTTAGGTGCTCTCAACAGGCATCAAGTCCGGGTTGCTCTCGGATCTCCGGTCGGTCTCTAAGTCTGTCTCTGCCTTATCCAGTGAACGCATCTGCAGTCGAATACTCCGAAGAGCCTCCGTCCTGTTGAATCTAAAGTGATAGCGAATGTAGTCACTTGGCCGATGCGAACTGTGACCATCTGATGCCGCCGTACCTGGATCGAATGATCAGGAACGCTCCCGCCAAAGTCCAAGATGGTGACGATATAAAGCCATACAGGTGAACTGTCAAGCTCACGTAAGATTCATCCATTATCATCTCCCACAGGGTTCACACTTCGACCTGTAGGTATCTTCAAGAAGCCAGCCCGAATTCGATATCTCAAGAACATGTGAGGCATTACGTCCAAGAATGAAAAAGAAAAGTGGATATCATTGAACCCAAACACCTATAATAACAAAGCACACCCAATCAATCTCACATCATCAATAACAATCAACCATTCAAAAACAAGTCTTCTCCCCCCACCCAAAACACATTTCCCATCAACCATTGCCCTTGAGACACCCATCCAGCAACTGCCCCCGCGAATGTGAAAACGCAAGACTACATATGCTCAGCTTTTGTGACGACGTTAAGGAAAAGAGAAGAGATTCGTTACTATAGATTCGGGAATAGTCAAAGAAAAGAAATGGATGAATTCAAATCCAAGAGCCTGGAATTCAACGCCCGGTATTTGTTCAACAAATGTGATGAGTGACCATTTTCAAAATAACAAAAAGGAAAGGCAGAAAAGAAGGGGAAAGTTCGCGGGGACTAATCAATCAATCAAGTCAAAGAAAAGAAACGAGTGAGCTAGCAAATGCGCTCAGTATACTGGGTCAAGCATGACTCCAATCAATCAATCAGGAGCCAAGGTTAAAGTGAACAAGACTAGGGGAGCATTAAGTCACCGGGAATAAGTAGTAGTAATAGAAAGAAAGAAGAGAAGCGAAACTCGTAGGTCACAGTGCAACTAATCTCGAATACAGAATGAAGATCACCTAGTCAATTCCCAGCGTAGCATGTAGGAGTAAAGGCATAGTGTTCACCTTCACCAGACAAAAAAAAAGGAAGGAAACACCAACGCCGATCTCTGAGCACATGCGAAATAGAACACGTATCCAAGATTGGGAAAGAAGTGTCGAGGAAAATAAAAGCAGGGCGACAGTATCCGCGCGAAAAGGAAAGAGCAGCGTCCAAGGCAAGGAAAACAAAACATTGGATCGATCAACATTTACAAAAACAAGGGTATATCGGAGAGGTTTAAACACCTGAAGAGAACCGTTAAGACTTTTAAATCATTCACGAGAGGTCGGGCCCGGTCTCAACAGGGTCTGTGGAATAAGGCATGTTCGGGTCGAAGCCGAAGCCAGTCCCATCGCCATCGGTGTTGAGGAATGTGTCAAAATCGAAGCTCTCCAGGATGTCAGGATTATCCAGAGCGCTGAAGTCAAGACTGAAAGGATTGGTCTGTTGCGGGAGCTGTTAGAGAAGGGAAGGCACGAATTGTCGTTTGAAACTTACATCGGGCATGCCAAGTTCATTGAAGGATTGCGGGTTCTGGTCCGGAGTCGGTTGGACCATAGTAGGAGGAGCAGGTGCCGAGGTAGGCTGGGGTGGCGCATTGGCGCCGGCCTTGTTGTTAAAGGAATTAGGATGTTGAGGGGTGACGGGAGTAGAGGGAGTGGGCGTCTGGGCAGCTTCACCAGCCTCGGTCGATGGGGTAGCACCGGGGGCGTTAGCTGCGGCATTGGCGGCCTTCTTAGTGGGTCGCTTGCGGGGCTCCTTAGTATCTTTCTTGCCCTTAGGAGCCGGCTTGTTGGCTTGCGAGGGCGTCGGAGGCGCATTGCCCGTGGTTTGCGGCGACGGAGGCTGAGTGCGCCCAGCGTTGGGACCGGCGGGAGGTGCCTGGGGAGGCGGCATGGCGCCTCGTTCCTGAGGAGTGCCAGCCTGAGGCTGGGCGGCGGGTGAGTGTTGCGGGGGCATCGGCTGGCCCGGTGCCCATTGTCCGCTTGGCACGCGGTTCACGCCAGCGGGGATCGGCTGGCCCATCTGAGGCCCGGTGAAGGCGGGGTTAGAGCTGGGGGGACGCATTGGGTTGGGTCCACCCTGGAAGAATTGCGGGTTCATGTCACCAGGAAGAGCTCCACCGTTCAGGTTCATCGATCCGGGAGATCCGCGGTTCTGGTTCATGTCGCCAGCGTTGGGCGAGGGGGGCAAACCGGTCGGGGGCATCTTTGGTGTACCCCGTTTCATTTGTTCACTGGGATTCGGCGAGGCTCCAGTCCGGCTGCCCTGGGGAGATGTGCCCGGAGGCAATTGTCCCGGCATCGGCTGTCCATCACGGGCCATGCTGTCCTGCTCTTGACGAGCCATCATCAGGCGACGCTTGTTCTGCTGTTCCAGCAACATAAGCTGCATCTGATAATCCTGAAGAGCATGGTTGCCGCCGTTCTGAGGTTGCATACTAGGCCGTCCAATCGCCTGGGGATTGGCCTGGTAGTATTCGGGGTTCATGGTGTACATTCCACCGTTGGCTTCCGACATCGCCATCAATTCTTGGTTTGGCATAACGTTGGGGTTCACCATACCACCATTCGGGAGACCCTGGGAATTCAGTGCTGAGCTCGTGTGATGAAGGGCCAAGTTTTGGGCATATACCTGCATAGATTTTTGTTGCGCAGCCTGCCCCTGTTGGAACTGCTGGAATTGCGCCGGGTTCATTGCAGCCCTGTTCATTCCGTTCTGCATCATAATCTGCGGATTCGGCTGTCCTGGCATTCCTTGTCCCTGTCGTTGTCCGTTGGGCGCGAGTTGTTGTCCGTTGACGGGGCCACCACCCTCGAGGCGGGGGCGTTTCGACGGCGAAGGAGCGTTATCGGCGGATGCGGGTGACTGGGGCCGGTTACCGTTCATGTCCATGTCGGACTGATCGCGCTGCATCTGCTGCATGATATGCATCTGCTGCTGGTTCTTCTGGAATTGTTGCGCGATCTGCTGTTGCGACCTATTGGAGCTGTTAGTTTTAACTCCACTGCCACCAGTGGGAGGGGTGGAGTGAAGGTGTGGTAATACGTACAGGCCAGCAGTATTCAAGCCAGCAGAATTCTGCAACACCGTCTTCTGGAGGTTAGGGGGAACTCCAGGGTGCATGCCATTGCGGCGCATATTGAGCGGCATCTGGCCACCCATCATCGGCTGTTGCCGCATGAGCTGGTTCTGCTGCTGTTGATCACGAAAACGCATCATGTTCTATTTAGCCAGTCAGTCCAATGCCAGAGCAAGAGCAGTTTAGAGAGCCGTACCTGGCTGTGCTGGAGGTATTGACGGACGTCCGGGCTGTTTCCTCTCTTGTGCTGGGCCGAGAAGAAATCCCAAAACAGACTCCACCAGTCCAGCAAGAACGACGTCTGGATACTTTCACTGTACAGCCGGGGCCGAGGCAGATCGTCGGGTATCTTGATCTTCTCGCCATCCTTGCCATCAGTCATCATCGCGTCGTCGACACCATTGATATCATCGCGGCGGCTGCCCGGACTGGTCTTGGTGCCGGGGTCAGTATTGAGCTTAATGGATTCGTCCCGCAGGAGGGCGCGTGCACAGTCGTGGTAGCCACGTTTCAAGAAATAGTCGTAGATGTGGGTGTTGAGGTTGTTGATCATGTGCTCGGGGTTGCTGTTCATGCTGGGATCATTACGGGGAGCTGTCGAGCCGTTGTTCATCATGGGGACACCACCGACGGGGCCTCCGACCCCGGGGTTCATCCCAGCGGCATTCATCTGATTCATGGTGGCGATCGGGGGGACTGCAGCCGCCCTTGCCTATATGTACTGTCGGATGCGAAATCAGATCGAAGGAGGAGACAAGTTCCAGGCGCGCATCCACCGACTCAGGCGACAAAGCCTAACGCGGGGGTAGGACGGACGCGTGGGAACGGGACGATGGAAGTAGGACCGAAGCGGTGAGCGCTTCGACGTTCAGACGAGATCGAGATCAGCAAATGGTCCAGGGCGTTTATGGACGCGTTCGGGATTACAGCGCACGACACAACAAGCCGATATGTTCACGGGGGCTGAGATGCGATAAAGATCTGCGACGGGTTCGGGGGGTGGAGGTCGAACTCCGGGAATATCACGCCAAGTGGGAGAAATCGAATCTATGAGACGATTCGGAGGCGCAAGCGATGAATTCGGACACGGCTAACTGGGATAAAAGTATGAGCGACGGGGTCGGAATGGGCGTGGGGAACAAAGAGGGATTAGAGGCGCGATGGGGCGATGACGGCAGCAGGGAGGCGGGAAAAAGCGCACTGGGGGCAGGTGGCTGGCAGGGAAGGAGGGGGGGGCAAGTATACCAGACACAGACCCGACCGGGGCAGATCGCAGCGACAGATGGGATATGGCATGCAAGAGCCAGGCAGCAGGAGAAAGGGATCTCACGGGTGGAAAGGGAGAACTGAACAGACTGAGAGGAGCGGGTTCGGCGACAGGCGATGGGCGATTTGGGAAGGCGCGGGAGAGTCGCTTGTTCGGAGCGGATTAACCTGGCCGGAGGGGCGGGAGATGCGCGGGCTGCGTATTTCTGGGACTGCCACTACAGTATACTGTAAGTATGGCGGCAGCAGCAGAGCAGTATGAGCAGCAGCAACAGTTGCAGGGGGTGGGCAGTGTAGAAAGAGTGTCGCTGAAGGAGGAGAAAAAGTGTAGACGGAAGAAAAAAGATGAGATGGAAAAGTGGGTGAAAAGAAAAGTCAGACGAAGAGAGGTTGGTATCAGATGGATAAGTATAGGATTCCCCCCGACTATCTTCAGTAGATCGCCGATCGGACCAATCGGACTCTGTCACTGCAGAAGTCGACAGGATCTTAGAAGTAAAAGCGCAAGTGAGATACGAAATTGGATCTGTAGGAAATCTAACGGGGAGGAAAAGAGGAGGGGCTGTTGGGAGTATCGGCGTATTGTTACACCAACCCCGGCATGATCGCTGCCCTAAGACGACCCAAGGAACACCTGACCACCCAGTATAAAATCTATATGCTGCTGCAAACAGCACACGCGTATCCAGGAACACATCCCTGGCAGACTTATTCACTGTTTTAACTAACTCCTATTTATGACTATCTTACTGTACCTTTAGCAATGCCTGGTGAAACACCCCTGCGCGCGATAAATCGCGTGGCGGGGATCGATCGGTTCCTACAGCTGATACATCAGAAAGCTAATGCGAACCGAACACGCCAGAACAGAACAGAAGACAGCATTGGACTACTCTAAGGCACATTCTTCTCTGTGCTGAAGAATAAAACTCGGTGAAGAATATTTTCAATAGAATCTAAAAAAGGCACAACCCTTGTGAATACCATCCAACGCCGTACATCATGATGCAAGCTCACTCCTCCTCCGGCGGCATCTCGTCCTCAATGTATCGTACCAGCGACACCCGCATCTCTGTCGTGTCATCCCCCCGGAGCACATCGCTCACAAAGTGCGCTTCGATCTGCATTTGAACCTGGATCCGGGGTTAGCGATCGGACCCGCCGCAAAGGTGCCCTCACCGGGAAAGGGGAAGCAAAGTTTACCATCTCTAGCGCCCCACGGAGCACACCGCACAGGATATTCGAGAACCACAGCTCGTCCTGAGCGCGACCATCGTCCGGAAGCTCCACAAAGTCCGCCAGCGGGTTATCCTCGAAGATCAGCGAGAATTGGTTGTTGTCGCTGGCCCAATTCGTGACGGTTGGTGCCACATTCAAGAAGATCTTGAAGCCCACCTATTCAGAGTCAGTTCAGCTCTTGTGACTGCAGGGCAGGTACCCACCTTCGCAATCATATCAGCCGTCTCGCGGAAGTTGGCGCATCGACCCACCCCCGACTTGGCCAGGAAGTCTTCAATCAGTCGCATGCCGATGTTGTAGCCCATCTTCTCCAATTGCTTGTTGACTTCTTGGTAGTCGTTGTCGTAGTCCTGGCATAGCTGCGCAACAATGGTGCCGTAGGTTAATGTGACCAGCTCCGCATTGACTTTATCGATTCTCGTCCTGGGCAACGTTAGCTTGGGATTTCGGGGAGCTCGCGGCGGACGATCGCAGTCGAAAGTTCAGGCAGAGAGCAAAAACGGGATACTGACTTCCATATCCTATCAACAATAGCGTTAGTGGAGACATTCCATCCGACAGACAGGCCTCACTCACTCTTCTCCTATTCTGGAGGCTTTTGTGGCCGACATGGTGGTCCGGCAGGTACGCTAGCCACGAGAGGACGTAAAAAGGGGCAAGGATAATGTGATCCAAACACAGATAGTCGAATGCGACAGTCGATTAAAAGACGAGGGGGTGATTGCGGGGAGGTGCGAGATGCTGGAGCTGTCGCCGTACACAATCGACTCACCGCCCGCCGAGTGGGATTATCGTTCTTCCCGCAGCTCCAAAAGCCTCCAGGAACCTTTCGCCCTCTGCGCCTACGTCTCTCAGGTCCCTTCCCCACCCGGTCTTATTTGTCCCTCAGAAACTCGAGGCTTAGCTCGGTCGCACTCATGTCTGGAGAAAAACGCCCCGCGCCGGCGGCCTTTGGCACGGGCAATCAGCTCGTCGCTAAGCGAAAGAAGTCCGACGCCGACCTCAACCCCGGCTCCGCGGTGGTCAGGAGCTCTTCGCAGGGCGGAGCTCTCGTGCAATCGGTATGTTTTGATGTCAGTCGATACTTGATGAATATGGCTAACCTTCTGGTCAGGTCCCTCGTACCAGTGGACTCGATGCGCCGATCATGGAACTGACAGGTGAGTCGCGCCAGCCTGCCAATGAAGGAAATAAACTGATTATCTCAATAGGTCATTCTGGGGAGGTATTCGCCGTTCGGTTTGACCCAAGCGCCCAGCACATGGCCTCCGGCTCCATGGACCGGTCAATTTGTACGTGATATTCAAGTATTGTTCCGTAATGTCGAGAAAAATGACTAACTTTTTCGCATAGTGCTCTGGAACACCTACGGAAAATGCGAAAACTATGGTGAACTCTCCGGTCACCGAGGAGCCGTCCTGGACCTAAAATGGGCGCGCGACTCGCGAGCAATTTTCTCCGCCTCCGCGGACATGACACTAGGAAGCTGGGACGTGGAAACTGGAGAGCGCGTCCGCCGCCACATCGGACACGAAGAAGTTGTCAACTCTCTGGATGTCAGCAAGCGGGGTGAAGAATTGCTAGTCAGCGGCAGCGACGACGGCTGCATCGGTATCTGGGACACCCGGCAAAAGGAAGCACTGGACTATCTCGAGACCGATCTCCCCATCACCGCAGTTGCTCTTTCCGAGGCCGGCAACGAGATCTACAGTGGTGGCATTGACAACACGATCAACGTGTGGGATTTGCGCAAGAAGGCCGTGGTGTATTCCATGGCTGGTCACAACGATACTATCACCTCCTTACAAGTTTCCCCCGACTCCCAGACCCTCCTGTCCAACTCGCACGACTCCACGGTTCGAACATGGGATATCCGTCCCTTCGCTCCGGCCAACCGGCAAGTGCTGACCTTTGACGGCGCCCCCGTCGGCCTGGAGAAGAACCTCATTCGTGCCAGCTGGGATCCCAAGGGCGAGAAGATTGCCGCGGGCAGTGGTGACGGCAGTGCTGTGGTCTGGGACGTGAAGACCGGCAAGCTTCTGTATAAGCTGCCCGGTCACAAGGGCACGGTCAATGATGTGCGGTTCTCGCCCAACAATGAGCCAATCAGTGAGTTCAAGCATTCAAACGCTACAATAGTCGAAGCATCTCTTAACATATTTTCACAGTCGTCTCCGGCTCCTCCGATCGCAATCTCATACTCGGCGAACTGGGAAAATAAGCAAACCCAATATCCAGACATGTAATGATGTTTAAGCGGGCGTTGAATTGATCTTTTACACATCTCGGAACTGCCTGTTCATTCCAGAGACAACAGGACTTATAAATATCAGCTGTACACTACAAACCACATTGACTCACGCGTTCAAGTAAACCTTTTAACCCTTCACCTCCCTCAACTACCCCCCTGCCCGTCCCGCAACAGAATATCATTCCCCAACGACGTCACACCTTAACATGCCGTGCAACAGCTTCCAACCACCGCGTGGCGCCAAGTCAGGCCAGCCCGGTCCCTGTCACAAAACGAAGCTGCTTACTCGGGGGTATAACAAGATATTATTAGCGTAGCCGAATGCTAACTTTTCTGCGGACTAATCTTTCTGGTCGTGGTTGCACGGCCATCCGCATGCGCATGTCATCGGCACAGATTAAATAAGAATGAAAAGATCGCCAGAATAAGCAAAGAGATAATCTAATCTTTTTCAAATCGGCTTGACAAACCTCCGGCAGAAATGCACCACTTTAAGCCCACGAAATGGCCAACCTAACCGAAGACTTCAGCCCAATCCTCCGAGCAGTAAACATAATCTTCTCAATCCTCGCAACTTTCGCAGTAATCGGGCGCTTCGCGGCCCGCCGAATCCGAAATCTAACCCTCGGCATTGACGACTGGATGATCTGCATCGCCCTATTGCTAAACTGGGCCATGTACGGCGTAACCGAGAAAGGCAAGCAGTCTCTCCCATCCACCCACCACTTACACTAAACTCCCTTCTCACATTAGCCCAACAACACGGCCTGGGCAAACACGTCCAAACCCTCAATCCTGTCGACATAGAAACCTTCACCCGCTACCTCTACTTCATCCAAATAACCTACGTCCCAGCACCAACAGCCGTAAAACTCTCCCTCCTTTTCCTCTACCGGCGCATCTTCATACACACCCGCTTTGTATATCTCGTGTACACCATGATCGGTGTGATCCTCATCTGGGGAATGATAAATACCTTCCTGGTCATTTTCTTCTGCACACCTATTAGCGCGATGTGGACTGGGAAAGGCAACTGCCTCAACGTCGACCCGTACATTTATGCGGTCGTTAATGTCGTTACGACAGTTATTGTTTGGGCGATGCCTATTCCGCGGGTTTGGAGCTTGCAGCTTCCGAGGGGCCAGAGGGTTGGAATTTCGTTTATTTTTGCTTTAGGGCTTTTGTAGGTCCCCACCCATGTCGAAATGAAATAACACAGAGCAGAAACGGGTGTGGAGGTGACTAACTCATTTGTTGTGGGCAGTGACATCGCAACGGCAATCGGTCGCGTAACCCTAATTCCCGATAACAGCGACTACGACAAAACCTGGGAATTCGGGCGGCCCTGTATGGTTCACATCATTGAGATATCGACCGGGATAGTTTGTACGTGTCTGCCGACGATGCGGATATCGGTGCAGGCGGCGGTTGCGAGTTTGAGGGGATATTTTCCGTTTATTTGCAGAAGCCGGAGTGCAACGCCCTTAAATGGTCTCAAGGGTGGGTCTCCGATTTCGAGCAATGATAAGCCGGAGCCGCGCAATATGAATATAGGTCTCGAGAATGAGGGTGAGTGTTGGAGGTCGGGTGGTGAGGGCTGCCATACGGAGATTACACGCGCCAGGAGTGGGGAGAGAGATTGGGAGCGGGATGGGAATGGGAGGCGGATTTTCGTTAGGGAGGAAGTTGATATTGAGATGAGGGTTGTTGAGGGTGGGTATATTGCTGGATAATTAGGCTTTCGATGAATGTTCGCGCCAAGGTCTCTTTTGTACTGGCAGCAGAGTAAGAAGTATAATTTGGGGTACACAAGGCGCAGAGCCTGATAACGAGAGCCAAATTAGATAACTTGTTGCAGGGAGATTAACCCTCCTATTCATGGGATGAGGCTTATATTGCAGCCTCAGGCATTAGTAGCCGCAGAGCCCCATAGTTATCAGCCTAAACCTTATTCAGACCCGCCGTGGTGATCCAATTATGCATATATGTAACAGATTGCACGATTGAGAGGCAGTCGATTGTACTTTGTGCGATTGTACTAGAAGTCGATGAAAAACTGCGAAGGTGACAAATGTGACAAGAACTTTTTATTTTGAGCTTGAGGTCGCTAAATTTTCGATGTGGCGTAGGGTTAGGCTCCTCGAAACTCAATTCAGGGCCATGGAGATGCGGAGGCTCTCATGGCCAACACGCGACATGTTACGTTGATGCAGATAAATGCAGCTCCACAATCATAAATTGAACGAGGGCGACAACACGCTAGCATATCACTGCGCACATCTCAATGAGATTGCGGCACTCGTTTTTAGTGTCCATACAGCCTTCTTATTGATAATGGAACATCGACACGTGTGAGTGATAACGAACCACCAGATGGTCTGGGCTTGCGCTTGCGATCTTCTCAGGATCTGTAGCGGCTGTGGTGGTCTCTCCTTAGACGACGTTGTCGAGGCCAAACATTCCCGCCAAGAGTCATGTTCGTCGATGACGGGCCACTCCACTCCTCCAATGTGAGCGGTATGTGAGGATATAAATTATCCCTCTTCATCTTCAAGCCGACCATAATGTAGAAGATGACGATAAACTCTTCTCCATAGCACTGCTATGGGGAGTTCGAGGTCCGATCTCTTCGCGGTTGACACTTTCATTCTACGACTTCGGTGCCGCGATCAAGGCTTCCTTGGCTTGAAAGAGCACTTGCTTGGTTGTATCTGATGTATTTCTTTTAAGGAATAGCTCATACTGAGCAAAAGGTGCTGCACCGAGATTGGGTAGTAGGCGCACCAACATCCATAAATTGTGGCGACCGTTTTGAGTACTGCAGATTTCTTGCGTCTGGACAAAGTCCTCCAATTTATCCGCAGCTCCCCAAGCTCTGACAGAGTTTTCCTGTCATCGCCGATGAGCAGGGCTGGATATTCTTTATTCTAGGGAACATTGCTCGAGGGCGAGTCGGTACCTGGCAATTTCTCCAGAACAGATAGATTCCCCCCTTCCCGGACTTCCCACCCTGGTTCGGGGGAATTCACGAAAAGGCTGATAAGGACCACCAGAGTGTTTCTTCTTAAACCTCTGGTTCCTGAAGGCAACGTGCTTAGATATCTGTTTGGTCGCAGACGTTGTTCGAATCGAAGAGCCCCATGCCATAGAATACCAGTACCCAGAATTGCTTTCTTGGTATCTCGGCAGAACCAGTGTACCAATAGCCTTTCATTTATATCCTTTCATTTTCCCATTCGTAGTCTCGTCTAGAGGGTCATGTTCATTGTCAAGGTGGGAACCACAGGAATAAGACCACGGCTACCCTGATAGAGTGGTTGCCGGAGGGGTAGGAAGACCATAACCTGAAACCAGTAGACTCGCTCTTTAATAAGGCGATTCTCGAGGCAGACAGGGTAGATTGACCGGACTGGACGTGTCGGGACATGTACCGCATCAGTTTGCGATAAGCCCGAGTCCGATTCTTGATCCTATTGACATGCTGAGTCAAGTGCTTAAGGAAAACCATGTTTCCAGTTAATGGTGCAATGTCAATATTGACCAGCCATGCCAAACCAGTAAAGCTCGTATGTGGGATGCTGAAAAGACCATCTATTCTCCCATTTACCCTGGCAGGCGACCGGCCATATGACCGGTCATAGGAGCGCTCATATGCCTTGTCTACGATTATTATTTGTGAGTGATTGATTTCGCGGCGGTGCTAAGACATTTGTGCGGAGTATCTCAGATAAAGGCGAGGTTGTGGTGAGAATATTGGGATTGGTGGTGATCTTATTGGCATTTATGAACAATGTAGAAGATATACAGGGTTTAGCGGGTTATTTGAGATGTTTATTAGTAGGAGCGTACGCAGAAAACGTCTATAAATTAGGGCATGGCTTCAATACACTTCCGCTTATTCTTCCTTAAATAAATTGCTGGAGTGCTTTCTGCAAATCAACAGCGTCAATATTCATTTCGTGACTAACATTCAACCTTATCTGCAAACGCGCAAAAATGCAAACAAGAAACGCCACCACTCAAACAAACGCCGCTCCGAAACATTTCATTCAGAGATCCAGGCATCTCTACGCCTTCTTTGGGGTTTTCTCATTATCATCCTGCTCAACAGCATCATTGCAACCGTCATAAGACATGCTGCTCTCATCGGTAGACTGGCCAAGCCTGAAAGTGGTACTGACCGGACGCGTCTTGTCCAGCAACTGGTGGTACATGAACTTGCCCGCTTGCGAGCCAGCCTGGCTGCTGTGCTCAAAGCTCATGCCCATGCTCGATCCGGTGGTACCGGAGATATCACGGCTTTGCGAGGCGCTGGAATTGGTGTAGTCTCTCATTGAGAGATCTTCGCGGGTCGAACGGGTACCGCGGTGGTCCCAGTCCCAATCTCTCATCGACACGTCTTCATGGGAGGAGCGGGCGCAACGGTGCAGCGAAGCTGCTTCAATGATAGGGCGCTGGTGGTGAGACTGTTCGGGGGTTTGAACACTGGGAAGTGGAGGAGGTGGAGATTGGAAGGGGTTGTGAAGAGACTGCGCAAGGCCACCGGTTGGCAAGGGGCCGCGGTTGATAGGGTCTCGTCGGCTGGGTGAATCTCCGTGGATATCATCGGGGATGGGAGAGGACTCGTTGTTTGTGGGGAGGGCACCATAGTCGGGGAGGGTTTTATCAATCCACATTCTACTGCATGGCCAGGCGATTCCCTGATGTTCCAGCAAATCTACTATTGTCAATTGGATATACACGAAATTAAATGAGCGCTGGAGCTACTTACCCTGAGGGGCATGCTGGAAGGCAAAGACAACCAGATTGCTGACCCGTTCGTACATCGGGTCACGATCAGGACGCATCACGCCTTCGGAAATGATGACCTTGATCTTTCCAAAGTCCTTCCCGATTGCCTCGTTGAACCACCACTTCCGCTCGCGGTAGACAGGGAAGCGCAGGACGTCCTTGCGTCCGTTTTTTTCGGTGGCTGCATACGTCAGGAGCAGCCCGAGGTTGCGAGGGAAAGGACAAACATACCCGAGTTGTACTCTTCAGATTACACCAGTCAGCAATGCTTTCTTGCGGAATATCAAGGACAACTTACGGATGGTCACTGGCCACTTCGCCCCCATAGAAACAATCTCTTCTCTAATCATCAGCATCATTAGTACCATATCGACATCGGAAGTTGGAAATTCTTACGCCACCCACTCGCCATCAACAAGCACCCGCACCTCGTAGACAAAATTGTCTACACCAGGCCTGACCTTCCGCTCAACCAGCTCACTGGGATTTCTCGGGCCCCAGTTACGCAGCGCAATCCAGAATGGAGTCTGGCAGGGGACGGACGGGACAAAGGAGACGAGGACGGGCACTTGACCCAGGTTGCCCGGCTGGGGGACCTCGTGGTGGTGCAGGGGCTTATCCTCTGTACCCTCGGTGCGAGCCCGGTTCACGCACCACTCTTGGAGGCGCGGAAACTCTTTGTCGCGGGCCACGGCACACTCGGTGACGTATTCTTGGAGGGAGCGTCCCGCTCCCAGGCGAAGAGCTCAACACCCCAGTTTTGGTACCGCATTTTGATGAGGTGCGGTGGAAGCTGACGAGATAGTGTTGTAGGGATGGAGAGAGAGATGGGCATTTTTACACGGGAAGGAAATGGGGTGGCGTGACTGCTGTGGCCTGGACGAGCGCAATTGGGGGAAGGTGCGCATTGAGCTTGCCGAGACTAATCGGGAAGGCAGCGTTCCAGAAATACCAGCCGAGTACGCCTACAACGTAATACGCCCAGTAGACCCAAGGCAATTTATTCACTTCTCGTTCATTTAGTTCTATCAAACTAGGCAAATGCCCGTGAAATCAATCTCATTTCAATCATCGAGAAAGTGGGCATTCCGCGCATATGCATACGACGAAGTCGAACAGTGAGCCATAGCCAACGGCATGCCCAAACAATACCCCAAGTTTCGCTCTCTATTTATGCTCTTTTCATTCATTTCGATTAAGTAGTTAGATGAGTACGAGTTCCATCGATTTCACTTCTTGGACTTCGAGAACGAGGCAATCCATCCATAGACAGACAGCGATATCAAACCAGCCAATCACGACTAACATGATCCAAATTACACCCATTTTCAATTCATTTCAGTTCATCTATTAGACAAATGCATATTTGATCACTCTTGCCCCTTGTAGCTCGAAGAAGCGCATTCCGCATGTACTAAATACACCAGAGTTGAGCGAAGCCGACTAAACGAAACCACGACGGTATACAGCCAATTAATCACCAATGTTTTTCCTATTTACGACACGACCCTCCAATTACACCCAACAATGGACTCGACAATCCATGTTTTCACCTTCAATCAGCAAAATAGAGAAATCCAATACACTAATCTCATTCCCATCAAAAAAAGGCAGAAATCCCACATAGTACAGTGTACGACATAACCCTAAGCGGCGGATGAAGCTGAACCTGCTTTGTCCAGGGAATCACGGCCAAAACACAGCACGAAAAATGCCGCGAGCCTGCTTTCTCAGGATACAGTATGAAGAACAGTCTTGAGCGCGGATGTGGTTCGAGCAGACCAAGTAGCGTCGACTCCAGCAGCAAACCAAAAGTACTGTCAAGGGTACAAGTACACCACCTCATCATACAGAATTATGCAAGTCAGATGTCGCGGAGGATACAGACACTGTAGCTCTTCCACTGCCAACGCTAGACTAAAAGATAAGAGGCGTATCCAGTTCTCGGGCAGTGCTCTTCCGACACGGATGTTCATTTCCACGATATTGATTCGAGTTGAGATGGGTGTTGCATATACAGTACTTCTCCTCGCTCGGCATCACGCCGCAATCGCAAAGCTCTGGCATACAAAATACAAAAATAACCCAATCCAATTTAGCCCGGTGCAATGAAGTACATCATCATAATCATACAAATCTAAACCGCACAATATCAACCAACCACCAGCAGAAAAAACCCCAAAAACGCAGAAGCGATAATTCAATTTAGCAGCTTCAAAAAAAAGAAAAAGAAAAAAAGAGTCGAGTCAAACTCTCGGGAGAATAGAACGTCAAGATTGTTTGAACTTTTGCAGAAAGCCTGCCCAAGGAGTATAGTAAAAAGAAACGCATGAAATACAATACGCACTTTCGTTACAGGGAACCCGGGCGGGTAAAAACGCAACTCAACTCGTTTTGAGTAAAAAAGAGATAAAAGACGTAGAAGCAGAAAAGGATAACTTGGAAATACGAAAGTAAAACATTCGGGGCGAATCGTCATGGGCAGTTGACAGAGGCATGGCATTGAGAAAATTGATTGGCAGTCCCGAATCACACCAGTCACTCCCTACTGTGAGGAGTAAGAATGGTGAGGAGGTCAGGTGACTTCCGTCAGAAAAGACCGCCACGAGAAACAAAGCACGAAAAGGACAAAGGAGAACCGGAGGACGGTAGAGGGGAAAGAGGCAAGGCAACGCAAGACCGGCTCAGATGAAAGCGCTCATAAGGGAAATCCGAAGCACGAGAAAGGCTCGATGAGGAAAAATCCTCGAACAGCAGGAGACGAAAAAAAAAGCAAGAGAAGAAACGAGCAAACTTGTTTATGAGACAGAGACAACTTGAACTTCGGGGGAGAGAGAAATCCATCACTTGAATGCAGACAACTCCTGCCGGGTGCTTTTCAATTCAAAGGAACGCTTACTGTGGAGGAGACAGAAAAAAGAGTCAGCCGACGCGAGCCTGTAACTCAAGAGTGTTCCGGGGCCGGGCTGCCGGGGTGACTGCTAACCTTCATCGGGGCAAACCCGCCATACTGGGCCGGGGGCATGCCCATGGAGGGGTACATGGGCGGCGGCGGGGGAGCGGGACGGTAGGGGCTGCCAGCGGGGCCGGAGTTGTTCTGGGAACGACCCCAGCTCAGACGGACGCGCGAGTTACCGATGGGGTAGCCCTGCATCTGGTTGATGGCCATCTCGGCAGCGTGGCGCTGGACGAACTGGACGAAGCCGCAGCCCTTGCCCGGGGGGATCTTGACGTAGGTGATTTCGCCAAAGCCCTGGAAGAAGGAGCGGAGCTCATCTTCAGTAACATAGCCGGACAGACCGCCGACGAACACGGTGGTGTTGTTGGGATCGGTGAACTGGTTCATCGGCTGGGGGGCACCGTAGAAGGGCATGGGAGGACCGCCCATGGGGGGGTACATGCCGGCGGGGCCGGGACCCATGCCCATGTTGTTAGCACCGACGCCGGGGCCCTTGTTCTTGGGAGTGGCGGTGGAGATGCGCATGGGGCGGTTGCCGCAGTAGACGCCCTGCATTTCGGTGAGGGCGCGCTGCTGGTCGTTCTCGTCGGAGAAGCGGACGAAGCCGTAGCCGCGGGACATGCCGCTTATGGGGTCGGTCATGATCTTGGCGGACTTGCACGAGGGGAAACGGCTCTGGAAGAGAGAAACCAGCACGTATTCGTTGACTTCGGGTCCGAGATCACCAACAAAGATCGAGTACTCGGGACCACGGTCATCACGGCTGGAGGGATTCGTTAGATGCTGAGGTCCGTAATAGTTGGGGTACCAAGTGTAGTGAGCATCGACCGGATAGACGAGAGGGTCAGAGGAGGCAGGGGGAGAATAGCCCGGCGCATTGAATACCGGTGCATCAAGCATTGGTGCATCAGGCATATCCTGGTCATGGGACTTGGGAGAATGGGGTTGAGTGATGGGAGTGATGGGAGTGTGGGAGAGTTGAGGGTAAGGAATGTGCTCAAAGGGCACGGGATGCGAGTGCTTGCGGGCATGTTTGTGTTTGTATTTTCGTCGTACGCACCTGCGATCGGCCAGTCCGCCGCCGGTAGCCCAGTTCAGCTTGAACACACGGTTGGTGTTGGGCATGGGAGTGCCGTTCAGAGACAGAGCCTTGGCGGCGGCCGCCGGGGAAGCAAAGTCAACGAAGCAGTAGCCAGCGTTGCTCCTACTACCACCATTAGTATCGTACTGACAGCAAATCAGGGAGGGTTCATACCCAGAGAACTTGTCGCGGATCATCTTGACGTTGACCTGCTCGCCCATCTGGAACCAGAGGTTGCGGATGAAATTTTCATCGATCCAGGGCTCAAGCTCGCCCATCCTGAGAGAGTTAGCACGGCACTCGTTAACTGAACTGCATATGAGGCATGGAATTTTGTGGGGTACATACCAGAGGGTGGTCTTGCCCTCGTTACCCTGCTGGGGAACGGGCGCAGCCGCAGGCTCACCAGGAGCAGGGCCCTGGAAGGGAGCAGTGGCGGGATCGGCCTGACCAGTCATGGTGGTGTCGGCGCCAGGCGCGGGGGCGGCGGCGGCGGCGTCGCCCTGGTTGGGGAAAGAGTCAAAGTTGTTGAAAGACATGGCGAAGAGCTAAACTGATCGAGAGTCGACGTAAGGATAAAAACGGCCTGCGACTGGAAGTTCGTGGAGTCGTGAGAAAGAGACTGTGAACGAGCAATTCGTAATGAACCCAGGAACGAAAAAATGGCGATGGATTCCTGAAGGAGCGGTGGTGTTAGAGATGGAGATGAGCGAGCAGCGAGCAGCGAGCAGTAAGCAGCAGGTGGTGGTGGTGCTCAGCGCAGTGAGCAAGGACCAAGAAGCGTGAGATGCCGCGTGCGCAGAAAGCAGGCACAGGAGCAAGCAAGCAAGCAAGCAAGCGATGGACGGAAAGAGCGCAAAGCGAAGCGAACGCGAGACGGGAGCGACAGAGTCGATGAGTGGAGGAGGAGAGGTGGAAAAAGGCGGGCGGTGCGGGAGCGAGGTTGAAGTGAGGAAATCGGAATATCACGGTTCCACCCTCCAGACCGGCAAAGAAGGCGGGCGAGCACAGCCGGATATCGGCTGAGCACCAGTATCGATGTGCTCAACCGGCGACATCCAGCGCAGCGGCGATCCAATTATTCAAGAGTTGTGCGATGTCCTCGTATTCGGTTCAGGTTTATTTTCCTCAGCGCGGCCGGCCAGCAGAAATTCAGGGCCTGATTTAGAGGCTGATTGAATGCGCAAGATCACCCGGTTGAGAGGGCCGGTATCGAAGGCGCCGTGCGCTGGCCGTTTTCGTCGATGAGGGTGCGCGATTGCGACCGTGATCCACGACTGTCGCTCCACCGCGACACCCACGCCAGACACTCTGCGCGACCAGATCCTACACTATTTCCGAGCCTAGCGACAAGCGGAGCGCGGTCGAGGGAGCATGCGATGGAGGAGGGGGGGGCTCGGCGATGGAGATGGAGATGGAGATGATGCGGTCGAAACGACTGGTGCTTGCAGTGCTTGGAGTACTGGTGAATACGCAGCTTGCTTGCTTGCTTGCTGCTGCTGCACTCGAGCGGAAGATCCGGTCGAGTGTAATTATTCTCTAGAGTACGAGAAAACCTCACGGCAAGGCCAGTAGGAAGAGTGCGCCAGGTGGATGGCGCTCAGCGCACCGCTGCACTCGCTGCTCTGGCGGGGATACTGGGGAAGACTTACCAAGGGAGGAAAGCTCAAAACAGAAGGACGACAGAGGACCTAACAGAAAACTCCTGACAACGGCGCAAGACGAAACGAAATCCGCAAACCGAGAAGGGGAACAATAGGAAAGGAGTTGGAGGAGGGGAAACGATGAAGAATGAAATCTCGGATTGTGAAGAGAAAGTCGAGGAGGGGAAAGTGGACTTGCGCGAAATTGGTATGTATGGTATTGTCAGGACGATACATTACGGTATCTCCCAGCTGACCTTGTACAATGCAGACACCAGTAGTCTCTACGAAGTCTACCGGTAAATACTTTTAATTTTTATTCGATATCATATTATCACGGGTACGACTAGTCACACCTCGAGGCACTGGGCACTCTGGTGTATATATTATACCCTCTCGGTTACATCCATCCGCCATACCCGGAGTCAACTTTACCGAGGGAGACGCGAGTAAGCGTCCTGCAAGGAAACTGTCGCCGGCCGTACAATTATGACCTGTCACCCTCACGTCCTGCAGGCGCAGCTCTCCGCGATCTCCTTTCTTCAGTTTGTCCATGCTGAGAACGACCTACTCCTCTCGTGCTCGTTCTAGTGTAGCTGGGTCAGCTCAGCTGAAAGAGGGGCTCAAGGAGGCGAGAACTGCACAAACGGGACATGCTCCACCACGCCACAAAACCATGGCTGGCGACTTCCGACTCGGAGCTAACGCGAACAAGCAGCTCTGAAAGAATCTCAAATGGTGAAAGGGGCCGCAATAACAGCTGTGAGACCTACCAGGGGTAAAGAAAGGATAAATAAAAGAAAGGGATCTATGCTGGCCAAATTGGTTCTCGAAGCAAGGACAATCCATAATCCCAGTCGGCAAGGACTCGATACGTCACGCTGAACCAATCTAGTGGGTTCGGCGGGGTATCGCGTATGATACGGTACACTCAATACTCTGTTTGAAACCGGTTTAAGGGCTGGTATGTGCAAGGGACGCTGATCGGGATCTGAGCTCTCAGCAGACTACTATACTACATGTATACATGTAGTGGTAAAGTCCTTGCTTGCTCTACCTACTCAATGCAGAGTTAGTATTCGGGGTAATGTATGTATACATTAGTCCCGTGGATATTGCATTTCCCGGGATACTGACTGCAAGGCATGCTGTATCCTATCCGATACATAGCTACTTACTACATAGTAGTCTATCTACACCACATCTTTTTCGACTACCTCTATACTACTGTAAGAGTCCGCGAGGGCATTCTGGGTTCGACGCGCTTCCATCATTACCGATTAATAATGCGCGCGAACCATGGAACGGCGTCGGGGTAGGGTAAGCCCTACCAACACCTATAAAGAGTCGACTACAGACTATAGATACCTTAGGGAGTAGGACTCATACACTGAGTTTGAACAAAGAAATTATCATTTTCTAATAGCCTTAGGTTACAATAGCTGAATCGAACTCGCGTGGTCAGACCCGAGGCTGAGCAGCCCCCAAGCCCGTTCCCACTTTCAGGGCTCGCTCCACTCTTCCTGCGTAGTTCGCTCGCCCTCCTCGAAAGAAAAGCCCGCAACTCGCTTCGTTCAATACCTGGCCCCGTATTCTGCTTTCCGCACGCCCCTTTGACAGAACCTACACCCGGTACCCAGTACCAGGTAGGCAGTTCTGTATTGATCAGGTTCTATGACGGTGTCTGTGCTGGAACTTGTTTCCGCCTACCACCAACACTACCTTCCAAAATTAGGTACCTAGGTACCTAAGTAGTACCTTGTAGCAACTGGGTAAGGCACCGACAGCTCGGTTCTCCCATTAAACTCTCCTATTATTAATTCATTTACCGAGTGCCTCACATTAGTGCGCGTTCGTGGCTTACTTACAGTAGTACATTACTGCAGTGTGTACAGCCTCAGCCCGGGCTTGAGGTGCCTAATAATGCACTTGCCACGTTGGTGGGTGTGCCTGAGACCCCCACCGCGTTTCTTTTTTTGGGGTAGGCTAGTGTCTTCGAGAATTTTCTTTGGAGTGGATCTCGAATGCTTTGCTAGGATGAGTCTAAATTGCATTAGTGAGGTGTGAGGCATGGTGGCGTGGTGGGCTTGTTGGTGGGAGTGTCAAATATACGCAGAGTATATTTGCAGCCATTTGGTTTGGTGAGCCGCCTGTGGGTGTCGGGTAGCTGGCAGCTGCGCCTCATCATTAAAAGTACAAGATTATCCGAATAAAAATAACACACTCCCTCAAGATCTCATGAGAGTCAAAATATTTCCAAAATTAAAATCGCCGTCGATCGCCATCTCAGACTCGAATCGTACCATCTACATTTGACCACAAAACTAAACACCAGAAAACATAAATAAATCCAACCAACCAACGCCCCTATCATACAACCAATTACAGAACTAACCAGCAAGCAACATAAGAACCCCCTCATAAATTTTCGTCGCCTCCATAGCCCAAGCATCCTCCTCTTCTTCATCCTCATCATCCGGCATCGCCGAAAAAACCGCACACGCGTCGCCTCCGCGAGACTCCGAATCCGAACCTTCTGCGTCTGTGTGACGAGCGGGCGGCCGAATAGTTCCTGTTCGCGCAGAGGTCCGCCGGCGGGGTCTGTCCCGGTGCAGAGGGCGTGGAAGATCACGTCGAATTTGTGTAGCAGTGTGAGTGTTGTTGGTGGGTCCAGTGGGTGTTGCTTTATGGCGCGTTCTGTTATGCCCGCTAGGGTTATTAGGGATTCGGTTTGGAGGGTTGCTATTTCACAAGAGTCAGCATTATGGGGACCTGGTGAGTACCATTCTTATACCACGCAGGTAAGATATGATGGGTAGATGCAATAATTCCAGGGAGACCATACGCGTAGCAGACCCCCAAAGCAAATCAACCAGTTTCTCGACATCACCCGCAAGCTGCATAAAACTCTCGTACGGCCGCTGAGACGCAGGTACATCCTCGTCGTCGAACATGCCAATCTCCGCTTTCATTTGTCGGTAGTTGACATTTTCGATGCCGAGGTCGATGCGGTTGCGCATGTTGTTCTCCTCATCTGAGCCCGCGGGTATGGGTGTTGCTCGTTGCGGTGGGAGGGTCAGAAGTGGGGTCCATGGGGCGGGTGTTATTACTACACCGTTGGCGTGGTCGGAGGCATGACCAGTTTCTCCCTGAAGGGATCAGTTGAGGATGGGTTGGGATTATTGAGTGGATGAGTGTTTTGGTACCTGGTGTTGGATGGGGACGTCTTCCCATTGTGCGTCGTCGGAGTCTGAGTCAGCCATTGTTTGACCTTGATCCCAGTGAGAGTAGCGTGGCGTTAAATTTGAAATCCGAGCCTCGAGGATTTATGCGTGATGTTCTTCTTGGTGGTTCTCGGGTGAGAGCTGTAGAGCTTATGCGGGGTATGAGAGTCGCGGTCGGCTGCGCGCGACGGCGGATCGGGCGGTTGTTGCGGGAATAAAGTCTTTCTTGTGTATCCTCTCGTGGTCAGGATGAGAGAGGAGTTGTGCTACAGACTGTCAGACCAGGTACCCCAAAGCTGTGAGAGCTGCGAGGTGGGATGCCATGCCAAGCCTTGGTCTGTGCAGAGAAGTGGTGATGGCAGCTCGTCAGCTCCGATGCGAGACAGCCACATCCATACACTGTTACGGATCATGTGACTAATGCTATAGAATGTGGTCGTGCATTTGTCCTCTGGGAGGCTATCTACGAATATTCTTGATATACTGGTAAATTTAATCGAAGGGGGTGGTATGAAAAAATGGGCTTTATGTTCATATCTATTTTGGTGGATTACTCGAAACTGTAACTGACATATTAGCGTATGCGCAACCAGCGAACTTAAACCAAACAGCAATGCAAGACAGCTCCATTCAGTGGTCGAGAAGATTGTTAATGCTGGTGTGTGATGACATGGCAGACAGCGGCAAGCGCGTCTTGCTCCACTGGCCCCAGCGTATTCATCCTTGGAGTGTGCAGAAAGAAGGAAAGGTAAAAAAAAGAGCAGAGCAACTCACCATATACTCGAACAACCATTCCATCGCAAAAACTCCCAACGCCATGCTGATGCTTCGTTCACTCGGGCTGGAAAGCGTCAGTAACACCCCTCTCAAACCTCGCAGAAAAAAACCCACCCGAATCTTCCCCCTTCGCTCCTTAATATCCCGTAACTTCTGCTTGTCCTCATCAAACCGCTTGAGCAACTCATTCTGCCTCTCCTTCCTTTTTTCCCTCGACTGAAACCGATAAAAGTCCTCCAATCCTTCGCGCTTCTTCTTCTCCCGCTCAACCAAAGCCTTAAGCTCTTCCTCGCGCGCAACAGAATTAAGCTTCGGACCATGCGAAACAGTAACGAAACCATCCTCATCCGGCTCCGCAAACTTCCGCGCCTCCTCCCGTCGTCTCGCCTCCGAAACCTGCTCAAACACAGTCATAAACTCATTCACAGACCGAAGCAAGTCCGCCCGGTCAGGATATCGCAATTTCTCGTGCGCAAGGTACCGCTGCAGCCCGAGACTGGGAACTTTGTCCGAAACACCCTCGTCCCATTTGAGGCTGGTTCCCTTCTTCGCGGCCTTGGTCGCAGCCTTCAAACTCGTCTCCATACTCGCTTTATCCGCAAACAACACAATGGCATGCGAGCCCGACTTCTGCAACTTCCGGTCCCAGGTTGACGGGAAGCTGATATCATCTAGTTGGTTCTGGAGCTCGTCGGCCGTGGCGACTGCACGCTTGCGCTTTTTCCCGCGGTGTGCGAGGCTGGTTTCTGTTGCGGCGGCGACGCCGCGTTTCTTCGTGGGCACATCTTCGAAGTGGACTTTTTCGACGCGGCCAGCGGAGAGGGATTTGCCGAAGAGGGTGCGGAGGTGCGCTTCTGTTGTGTCGATGGGGATGTTGACGAGGAAGAGGGAGCGTGCGGAGTCTGGGTCTGGAATGCGCGGTTCGTGGCGCCGGAGGTAGAGGTAGTGTGTTGCGGTCTTTGGGTAGGCATCTGTGCCTGGGAGTTGAAGTGGTAGGGTTATGTACCCTGCCACCTCCACGGTGTCTTTTTTCATTTTTGAGGTTGTGTTGCGTTGGTGGTGTTGCGCTGATGAACTTTTTGAAGTTTGCGCTTAGCGTGGGATTCTGCCGGAGACTGCGGGCGGAGGGGTAGGCGGTGGCAAGCATCCGGATTCACTGAAGCTGCAGTCCATTTCGGGACTAGCGTTGTTTGTGCCTGGAGGTATAAATATTACCTGCTGAATTTCTTCCTCTTCTGTCCTTCCTCTCCATCCTGGTGCTAGGGCGTTACGTGTGCTTATGAGGAGTGATCCGAGGCTGCGTTATTGCTAGTTGCAAACTACCATTCTTGACTGCTTCAGTTGGTCTTCGGGTCGGCTGGGGATTTTTGGAACTTACATGCCCTTGGCTTGCCATCGGGTGCTTTTCATTACTTGTTGCCCTTGCGGTGGTCTGTAGAGAAGAGAGTTTTCAAAACGAGTGTGAGCTCTGTGTGCGTTCTTGTTGTGAGTGAGAGAGTTACAAGATATAGACTCTATGATCAGAGAGTTGATAATGTCTAAGACTGGTCTGTTTGGACTTTGCTCAATTCTTCGTAGGGTCTTCTCGAGGTCGAGTGCACACCCATTCGCGCTGTCTCGCTTCGATATCAGAAAAGCTGCGGCTCTTCGCTCACTCATTCAGCTTCACTATTGACCGTGACGATTCCCTTCGCTCGATCCCCGTCTACGCACACTCCACGATCCTCCACTCTGCCTAGGTCACGCACTTCCCACCGTCCATCCTCCCACAACTTACAGCTCATTCTGAGAAGACCCAATGCCTTGGCTACCACGCCATTGAGGAGCTTGTGTCTGAGTGAAACGTCGATGAAGCCACCGAATCCCACGGGTCGACGAAGAATACAGTGCTTAGTTGAAACTGGGGAGAAGTTCTGAGCTACAGCCGCGTCCGGTAGAACTTTACGCCAATCCATACGATACACGAGGTCCGACCGAGACACTCTTCGATTCCCAGCAGCTGAAAAATGGATGGAGTGTTCCAGGCCGATATGGTATCTCCCTCTCTCTTGAGAACAGCCACGCGAGCTGTTTGGATCATTAGTGTCTGTATCATCAACACCTCCTCTCCCTTTTTCAAGAAGAAACATAGGAGCCAGGGTATGAATCTCAAGCATAAATACTTGACCACAAGAAGATATTGAGCAGCAACAACCGAGGATTGACTGGGTGTCACAGTGGTGGCCACGACGGCCTTGGAAACGCCATTTAGACACCTTCCATGACCGTCGATTGGCTAAATTGATGTCGATTGCTTCTCTAATACCACGGACAATGGAAAGAAGATCAGTCTTATTGATGGATCAAGTGCAGATGCTACAACTGTACAGCTGCAGTCTCCACATCGGCGCGCCCATAGTCGGTTACTACGAATACGCTCGCTGTAACGCTTTTCATGATACTTTCGACATCGATTTGTTGTCTTGTTTCCTTGCCGCAGTGTTGCATATGATGAAAGCATGCTTGACGGCGAACGTAGGGTTTATGGCTTTGAAAGCCTCTACCCAGCTTCGGGGATGGATTGATATCACCCACTTGGTACTAGACTACGTACGATTCTGGCCTGGCGTTTTTACTTTGTTGGTAAATTTCCAATTTTATAGTTTACGAATACCTTTGACTAGACCTCTAGTATATAGTCTGCGGAACCCTGCCATTACTGATATACTGAAGCACTGATAAATAATATTTGCTCTCAACTTTTTGTGCCCTCTGTAAAATAGACCAGTCTACACGCTCCCAATGCAGAAAATATGGGACATATGGCCATTCTCACAGCAGTATACACTAGAATGTCCACCAATTCAGTGCACTTGCTCATTAAATTACTATTCATAAAAACCTGAACCAGTAGACACGCCGTGTCTGTCTACTTGCTGATATTGCGTGTTGGCCAGCGGGAGGACCGACCATTGCCAGACAAGCTTGGACCGACTCACATTCCTTCCGACCGCACCACATCCCACCCATCGCAATGGCTGGCTCAATCTCGGATGACGACTTCAATGAAGAGGTACGCTTACTTCTTAGCTGAAGCTTCACAGCTGACAACCCAACCATCAGAACTTCATCGTCGACATCGATACCATCCAGTCTCACGGCATCGGCGCAGCAGACATCACAAAGCTCAAGGCAAATGGCTACTACACAGTCGCCGTAAGAATACCTCGAACCTCAGACACATCAACTCCAGCTGACAAGCCCAGTCCGTTCACGGCGCCACGCGCAGAACACTCCTGAAGATCAAAGGCTTCAGCGAGATCAAGGTGGAAAAGGTCAAGGAGGCCATCCAGAAGTGCCTAGTAAGTCCCTCTCCTCGTCTTACACAACACTCTCTGAGTGTATCCACAGCCTTCCGCATCAGGCTTCATCACGGCAATGGAACTCTTCCACCAACGCAGAAAAGTCGTCAAAATTTCCACAGGAAGCAAGCAATTCGACGCCATCCTAGGCGGGTACGTTCCCACTCCACCGTCTCCATCTCACCCTCCGCTCATTCTTTTCAGAGGCTTCCAGAGCATGAGCATCAGTGAAGTCTTCGGTGAATTCCGGTGTGGCAAAACCCAGCTCTCGCACACAATGTCCGTGATCGCACAACTTCCCAAGTCCCTCGGCGGTGCCGACGGCAAAGTCGCCTACATCGATACAGAGGGAACCTTCCGGCCGGAGCGCATTGCGCAGATTGCTGAACGATTTGGTATGGATCCGGATACTGCGCAGGAGAATATTGCGTATGCCCGGGCTCTGAATAGTGAACACCAGCTTGAACTTCTAAATACGCTTAGCTGTGAGTTTGCGGGCGGCGAATTTCGATTGCTCGTTATTGATAGTATTATGAATTGTTTTCGCGTGGATTACTGTGGGCGCGGGGAGTTGGCTGAGCGGCAGCAGAAGTTGAATCAGTTTCTTATGAAGCTGGCGCATATGGCTGAGGGTGAGTATCCTGCGGACCCTAATTCGAGTGTGGTTTGTCGATGATGCTGACTGCTTGCGCTGGTGTAGAGTTCAACGTCTGTGTACTCATGGTAGGTCCCCCGCTGCCACCCATCAGAGCGACACTCACAGCCTCTAGACAAACCAGGTCCAGAGTGACCCCGGTGCGAGCGCGCTCTTCGCCGGGGCTGATGGTCGCAAGCCTGTTGGTGGTCATGTCCTTGCACATGCGTCGACTACTCGAGTACTCCTTCGCAAAGGTCGTGGTGAGGAGCGAGTGGCAAAGATTCAGGATTCACCTGGTGAGTTTTGTTCTGCACGCCTCGTCTTCTCGACTGACTCTTTCAGACTGCCCCGAGAAAGAGGCGACTTATATCATTACGAATGGAGGCATCAATGATCCTGACAAGATCTAGCGACGTGCTGCTGATGCAACGATTTGATTGACGCTGACGACGACGTTACGGCAGTTTTGTTTTATGATCGCAGGTTCTATATTATGACTGTATATTAGATCTTATCAAGGGTAATCAGTAATGTTATTCTCAGATTGAATTACAGAAGTGCCGTAGGTATCTGCACTTTCAGTCAAACCAGGTCGAGTTTTCAATGGACGCACCCTTCTCTACAGGCCACCACATGGGCAGCACAGCAATGAAAAGAACCGCCGATGTAGCCAAGGGCAGGAAGGTTCCAAAGATTCCCAGCCGATCCGAAGACCAACTGAAGCAGTCAAGAATGGTAGTTTGCAACTAGCAATAACGTGGCCTCGGATCTCTCCTCATCAGCCCACGTAACGCCCTAGCACCAGGATGGGGAGGAGAGAGAAGAGGGAAATGAAGTTGGCGTTTATACTGTAGGGCGGTGGCGCTAGGCCCGATTGGGATGGGTGCCTGTCACTGCGGGCGTGTGCCTGAGGCTGCGTCAGGGCGGATTTGGATAGCTCCACGTAGGGAATAGGTCGACCTCTTTGGTTTGTCGTGCTTGGGCTTTGGATTTGAGGTTTATGCGGTCTGAGTCTGGTTGTCGGTCTGTGTGGTATCTCGAAATTTCAGTGGGTCCCATACAGCCTTCATGGTATACAATTGCAATGCCCAAGGCTTACATCCGGGACTCTCCTATACAAAACACAGCATTGTCTCAAATTCATACAACAGAACGAACCTCAGGAAGTTGTCCCCTTTCACTCCGGGCAAAGCTATATGCCCGCTTTTCTTGGAATGAAGACGACCGTTTCCGCGTCAGAGCTGACCGACTATCCCAACGAAGTATGCAAAGCCAAACATATCGATACAGCCCAAACCAATACTTGCTACGAGGAAGTATACACAAGTATATTACCGAACACCTACTGGCATCTACAAGCCCCCAACCAAACCACACATAGACCACACTGAAGTAAAAAGAAAAAGAAAGATTTGCGTTTTCATTCTCAGCACCGAGGATCTACATCAACCCTCAACACTCAACACTCAACAAATATCATCTCTGCACACCACCCGCATCCCATCGAATCCGCGCAAGCCAGCAAACACCTACTTCATCACTCTCCACATCCTCGGCCCTGGAAAACCGCAAGATCACGATCAAGATCAAATCGATCCGGGGGTGGATGGTAAGAACCATAGATAAAAGACAAGACGCCGATCATGAGGCGCCGACCTGACAACACAGACAAGATTCGAGAGGCGTCGGGGAGTCGTCAGGTCGGGTGATTCGTAAACCCTTTTGAAAGGAACTTTTAAAGACAAGAAACAACTTGGGAAAGGGAAAAGCAAGGCTAAAGGCCGAGGCCGTGGTCAATATATGCAAATGGAAGTGGAATGGTGGTGGCAGAGATTGGGGGCTGTGGCTGAGTCTTCTTCTTTGACTCTTTAGAGGGTAAAGTGAAGGTGAAGACTGAAAACTCAGTCAGCAGCCCCAAAAAGAAACCGTAATACAGAGAGGAAGAGAGTCGACGAAAAGAGTGAAATCATGACAAAAATCAAGACATTCAAAAGACCAGGTATAGAATCAATCAGATCAGATCAGAATCAATTCCATCCCTACGCAACAGCGGTAGTAGGAGCCGCAGTCGCAACAGGCGCCTCAGCAGCTGCCTCGACGGGGGCCGGGACAGAAGCCGGGACAGGGGCAGCGTCAACGGCCTCACCGGCCTCAATCACACCAGTCGCGTCGGCGGCGGCAGTGTTGGTCGGGCAGTCGCGGGAGATGTGGCCGGCCTGCGCGCACTTGTAGCAGACCTTACCGGCGGAGCTGAGGGGGCCGCCGTTGGGAGCGGTGCAGTCACGGGAGATGTGGCCGAGCTTGCCGCAGGCGTAGCACTTCATGGCCTGGGCCTGGCAGTCGCGGGCGAAGTGGTTGGGGCCGCCGCACTTGTAGCAGGTGGCGGCGCGGGGATAGCCGGCGAAGTTACCACGGAAGTTGGGGTTGAAGTTGCGGGGGGTACGGGGGGCAGAGCCAGCGGCGGAGGGGTTGGGGCAGTTGCGGGCGAGGTGGCCCGGTTGGCTGCAGTTGTAGCAGCGGCCGTTGGCGCCGTTTAGGCGGAGGGTTGGGCAGTCGGCTTGGACGTGGCCGAGGCCCTGGCAGTTGTAGCACTGCTTGGCTGGGGAGGGTTAGGTTGGGTCTGCGAGAGTGGCGGAGGGATTCTTACTCTCGGTGGTGCGAGGGCGAGGGCAGGCGCTAGACTCGTGGCCTTTGAAGGATATTAGAGGTGTGACGTGGTGGTGAAGCTGTTATGGTGACATACCAGGCTGCTTGCCTATGGGGAGTTTAGTATTTGAAGATCAAGAAGGTCAGAAGAAACTCACAGTTGTAGCAAAGACGCTCAGAGGAAGAGCAGACCTCTAAAAAGTCATTAGCAGGACATCCAACCCAAGTCCCGAGCTCAACTAACCAGCATAGTGGCCAATGTTGCCACACTTGTAGCACGCACGACGAGACAGCATCATCTTCTAAATTCTTTCGGGACGTTAGTACCGAGGTCTCACTGTGCAGCTTGAGCCTACAGATGCAATGCCACCGCGACTCCTTCCCCTCAGCCCTGAGCGCAAAAACGACAGTAACAAATTCCGCGTGTCCGAGAACACTACTTCCCCAAAGCTCACCCCTCGATCCCGCGCCGCAGGGTTGTGCGTCTCATCCGAAATATTTTTTTTTCGGCGCTCGTGCGGGATGGAGGGGAGCGTCGATCTCGGACCGTGGGGTGCAGCAACGCGCGAGGAGGGGAGCGGAGCGAGCGACATTTTTACTCGCAGGAGACAGGCTGTACCAGTGAAAAACTCACACTTCGAAACCGCGAAACCGAACCGTGATCAACGAGTCTGGAGTAATGATGGACGTCAGCTGGGATGCGGAAGAAACGCACGACGGCCCACGCAAAAAGCGAAAGTGGGCCGCACAGAACAGCGAATAGCACACTGTGCTGCGAGCCTGCACTCACGCACACAGCAATTACAATGACAACCGGAATCCGAGAGAAGACTTACCACTTACAACTTCTCCAAGGCAAGAGTTGTGAAAAGTGGAAGTAGGTGCAAACTCGTCAAATTAGCTCCCGGGCTTTGCCGTATTGCGTAAGGCTGCTGATTCACCCGCACGGGATTGGCCATGCATCTATACAGATTACCTTGGGAGGAACTGGGACAGCTATAACTGAAGAGTACATAATATAGATAATGGAAAGAAAATACACGGGCAGCACCAGGGCCAGGACATGCACAGGATTGGCATACTGCACTTAAACCCTGCATTCCACCGCACATGAAGTATGGTGGGTGCAACGCGGGCCATTCTCCGATCAACACTCCTGCACTACTCCAACTACTAGTACGAGGGTAGAAATCGCGATAATTCATTTCGTCGTTCAAGATTATTCTCGAGTGTGCCTGCACGGGACGGAAATTTTGGAGCCGACGCCAGGTCGATCTACTCCTCCTTCTCCAGGATCGCCGGAGCCTTGACCTCCCGGCCCTTGAGGAACTCGAGGTTCTCGCCGCCCTAGAAAAGAAATTAGCACCAGCTGATTCGAGCTGGATAGGCTCTAATGAACTTACATAGCTGATCAAGGGCGAAACCTCAACGCCAAATGCCTCCGGCTCGGTAATCACTACGCCGCCCGCGGCCTCGATCCACCGCTGGCCCTGTTTCATGATGTCGTCCCGGCTGGTATCCGGGTCATCCTGACCCGTGCCCGGGGCATTCTTCAACGGGGAGAACTCGTCCTCGCGACGAACCTCGATGCTGGCAAATTTGTCCAGGGGGGTCATGGGGAACACGTCAAAGACAAACTGCTCCAGCTTAATGCCATTGGGCTTCTCGGGCTTGACACCCTCGCCGGTCTGGGTGTCGACGTAGGGGATCTTCTTGCGGGCCACGTGGTGCGGCAGGTTGTGCGCCCAGGTCTCGATGGACTCGAGGAAGCGGAAGGAGTAGTAGTGATTGACGATGTTGGCGGCGCGGAACTTGAGTAGCTCAGGGTTCTTGGGGTCCTTGGCCTCGGCAGTCTCCTTGTCAATCTCCGAGTACTCGACGACGTCGGGCTTGCCGTTCTTTTGCAGGATCAGACCGACGGACTCAGTAGCGTCGCGCTTGCGGACGACCTTGGTCGCGATGTCGACGTCATGGGCGGCAGAGAAACCGATGAAGATGGGGTCGGCCACCTTGACGAGGCAGTTGTCGACACAGTAGGTGTGAATGTGCTGAATGCCGCGCTTGCGCATGTCCTCACGCGCACCAGAGGTGACAAGGGCCTGGTAGATACCGCCGTTGCCATCGGGGGCGACGGCAGCCTTGCCCTTGCTCTCCAGGATGATCTTGCCCTCGTTCGAGATGCAAGGCAGGACACCCTGCTCGAAGATGAAGACGTTCTTCTTGTCCAGGCCGAAGTAGTTGCTCTTCTGGAAGAACTCCTCGGTAGGACCGCGGGTCGGACCACTGGTCATGACATACCAGGGGATGGTGGCCGAGTGCACACCATACGCCTTGGCAGCCAGCTCCTGCAGCTTGGCAATGCGCTCCGCCTGCAGCTGGAAGAGGGACTTCCGGCTCAGCAGACCGATATCGAAGCAGCCCTTGGGAGCCGAGCTGCCCAGACGAGTACCCTGGCCACCGGCCATCAGCACGACGGCGACCTTGTTATCGGCGACCTCCTTCAGACCGGCATTGTACCATTTCTTCAAATCGGCGGGGTCGGAGTCGAGGATGGAGGCGGTCGCAGACTCGGGCAAGGGCTCGAGGGTGACGGACGATTCCTCAGCCTTGGGCGGCTGGAGTACCTTGCTAGCGAGCTCATTGATGCGGACAGGGTCGAAGGTCGACAACTGGTGGAAGAGACGGGACTTCTCGACGGTAGACAGCTCATTGATGAAGGCGAAGACCTGGCCCTGGCCGGCGTCGATGTACTTCTTCTGGAGCTGCTGGAGCTCGTCGACGGAGGGCTCGCGGGGAGCTTCGTCCGAGCCGGAGAATTTTCCAATTAGATTGGAGACGGTTTCTTTGATAGCGGCAGCCATTGTGGATGTGAGGGGGTGGAGGAGGAAAAAGGAGAAAAAAAAAAAAAAAAGACGGGGGGTGGCAAAGGTAAATAAATGGACGCGGGGTGAAGCTGCACACACCGTAAGTCGGCCACACCTGCCCGCTCCAAGTGTACCAGACAGCTCAGGAATGTGCTAGCACTTATTTTTAGCGCGAGGCGAATGAGAACCACGGACGCGCGCACTAACACTCGATCAGTCTGAGACCTGTCCACTCGTCGGCCACTATCGAGCTGGGCGGGCCCAACGGCGGGGCAGTTCAGTCTGGCTGCGACATGCAGTTATTTATGAGGGCGAGAAAGCGAGGCGAAGTGCAACATTCACTTTGGGTATTGCGACATCTACCAATTTGATAATTACTACGTAGTCATATCTAAATAATTGTATACCTTGATCTGGTGTAGTAGAATCTGATGCTGTTTTGGTCCTCCCCTCGCCGTTTTTTGCGTCAGTATAATTACCTAAGCAGATGTATTTATCACGTGACTATCAGCTGAGCATTCGTCGACTAAACACTTCAAGTTGGAAGAACAAGACAAGCAAGTCAAAATAGTCTTATATTCACGTGAAGCGGTATCAAACCATTACATCAAAAGTCAAAAAGAAGACTTCTGTCACGCTGGAGAATGTGAAAAGACCCGAGTCTACCTCTATCATGAATATAAATTTGTTGTACCCGACACAATGCCACGTGACAGTCTATCATCTACAGTCGATAATTTAGCTCTTTTCATCACCCATCTTGCCTAATTGAGTTCCACCACAATGAACTGGCATCTCAATTGGGAAGTGGACCAGCAGGAACAACTCCGAACCGCTGGCTCAGAACAACAAACTGTGCGATGAGGGTTGCAACCCGGAATGCAGCGCGGTCTCCATCCTTAAATGTTCGAGCCAGGAACCCTTCAGTGCGATCCCAATCCACGAATCCCAACCGCTCCACATTCTCCCTCGTGAGCAGCCGAGAATACAGCTGGTGAATCGGCCCATTCAGCTTATGCAGCGTCGGCCCAAGATACGAGACCTTCCGCCGGGTAAAGATCTCCTCTGTAATAAATGGCTGCGCCGCCTGCCGCAGAATATACTTCTCCTTGAACGCACCATACTCATCCGCACCAGGCGAGGAGGGGTCATACTTCATCTTCAGGCTAGGCGGCAGGGAATTGACATACTCGGTGAGATGGTGATCCAGGAAGGGAGGACGACTCTCAACGCTATGCGCCATGTCCATGTTATCGCCTCCCCAACGCAGAATGAAATTCGGAAGATACGACTTGAGCCAAATGTACTGGGACGTGTGGAGCGGGTGCCATTTCTTCGCCATGGCTTCAAGCGCACGGCCGTCCATGTCCTCGGCCAGTCGGGTCTCCGGGTCCCCGCCGGCGTGCAAGTATGGGTCTGTCCAGGGAAGGAAGGGGAGGTTCCCGCAGCCGGCGATTTCGGTCATTGTGTGCGTGTGGTTGACCATGCGGGGTGTGGATTCGGGGACGGTGTAGGGCGAGTTGCCGAAGACGAGGGCGCCGGTTTTGGACCGTGCGGCTCGCCAGGCGGATTCGCGTTGCGAGTCAGGGATGTGTGAGGCTGGCCAGGAATAGTCGGGCTCTTGGATAGCGTCGGGACGGAAGTCGGCGTAGCCGCCAAAGTGCTCGTCGGAGCCTTCGCCTGTACAGATCGAGAATGTTAATGTCTGTATACGCAGCTGCCAGGGGAGCGAGGGACGAACCACTCAGGATCACCTTCATGCCCAGCGAATGGACCTTCTCAGCTAGGGCTAGCTTCCCAAGTCCGTTCAAGTCCGGGAATGGGAACTCGCTGTACCAGACGGCGTCTTCAAATCGCGACGCCAGGTTGGCCTCGTCCATGTGCACGGAGTGAAACTCGACGCCGAGCCAGTCCGCAGTGCGCTTTGCGATTTCTAGACACAGCAGGTTAGCGGGGACTTTTCTTCATTGTGCATACTCAAGACAGCCTCACCGGACTCATCGACCCCGCTGTCCTTGTCAAATTCCACCGTGAAACACTTCAACCGTGACAGATCGCTAATGCTCTCGTTTCCGAGCTTCGCGCCCTCCTCTTTAATAAGATGGGCAACCATTCCAGCAACAGTGGAGGAATCAAGACCACCACTCAGATATACGCCGACTGGAACGTCCGCTCGCAGTCTAGTTCGGATCGCGTCGAGGAGATGTTTCCTAACTCCCTCAATCATTTCGGCCTCGGTGCGCGATTCGATAGTTTTCTAAAGCCAACAATCAGACATCAACTTTGGGAACGGACGAAATACAACTTACCTTGTCTGGGAAATCACTATCCCAGTAGATATTCTGCCTGACATCCCCATTTTCGCGACAAGTCAGGTAATGACCAGGAAGAACCTATCCAAACCACATCAGCACCTGTGAATCCCAACACATCAAAGGAAGAAGTTACCTTCCTAACTCCCTTAAAAAAAGTTGCCTCCCCAAACTTCCACGCATGCCCCCTGAGCGCATCAAGATCCCACTCAGGCTTCCAACCCAACGCCAAAAAAGCCTTCATCTCCGTCGCAACAGCCAACCTCTTCCCACCTTCGAGGAAAGTGTAATAAAGCGGCTTGATCCCATACCGATCCCTCGCCGCAAAAAGAAGCTGCCTCTTCGGATCCCACAGCACAAAGGCAAACTCCCCACGCAGATGCGACAGGAATGCCCGTCCATAATGCTTGTACAGGGCGATCACAATCTCACAGTCGCTGTTGCCTTGGAATTTGTACTCGTTGGCTAGCTGGGCGTGGTAGGCCTCGTGGCCGTAGAGCTCGCCGTTGACGACGGCGACGATGCCGGAATCCGCGTCGATGAAGGGTTGGTTTCCGTCTGGGCTGAGGTCGACGATGGAGAGGCGGACGTGGCCGAGGGCTTTAAGAGGTTGTTATTTCACTGCTCTTTCTGGTGGACAAAGAGTGATGGAGTGGTTATTCCTCTGAGAGGAATTTACATACCCGCCTTGTTGTCCGGACTCACCCACACACCGCGTGCGTCGGGTCCTCGGTGCTTAATGCTATCCAGACTCTCATTGAGCTCTGTTTCTAGGCTGGCTTTCGTGTCGTGTCGTGGGAGGCCTTCAGGTCCATGGACACTGATGAAGGCGGAGATTCCACACATGGTTAACCAGTGTAGGCTAGAACACGATGATACACTGAAGAGTGATAGACTGAAGACTGCGGTGTCCTCTGGAAAGATAGACAATATATATGCATGAATTGAAATGTCCTCCAGCAGCTCCCTCCACTGACAGTCCGATCACAGTTCACTTCGAAGTCAAGAAGAAAAGAAAGAGCCCAGCCCCGCAGACTACACTAGTGTACAATCGAAGTCCAATTCATCGCACGCATTTTTCCAAGGATTTGTGAGATCGGAGCTAGCTAGTTGGCGTTCTAATATGATAAGTCGACATCTGCACGTCGCAAATGCAATAGAAATGTGGAGTACCTAGGTAGGAGCTTGAAGTGGCGCCAATTACGCAAGATGCACCCGGCTGAAAAATTCCATCCTTCCGCGTTTAGGTGGATCCGATAGAGCGGTAAAAATCTCAGCTAGAATCCTACTGTAGGGGGCATTGTGGGAAGTGAGTTTTCACGGCATAATGCATGCACCGCACGTTTTGAGGGCTGGCTGAGCAGATGCATATTCCTATTGCTAATTCTGATCGATCAACCATTGTGGGTCCTGCAGATCTTCTTTTTTCAATACATGGTTGAAATATTGACAAGATGATATGTATGTTTTCTTGTATTTTTCTTTGCGAAGCTGGAATGGGACCGTGATGAATATACGTAGATCGGTGTTACAGTACGTAGTCAATTTGCATTACCCACTTCGCTGGATAAAATTACTTGTGATGTATAAAATTACTAGCGCTGTTTGCATTTCCGTACAGGAGTGCCTCCACCTGATAGATAAAGTTTTGCTGACGATCTCAAATACAGTCATTCGAAAATACGGTGATTCGCCAATGGAATTCCTTTAGGACGATTGGCAAGCGTATATCGCGGTTAGGCATGGTACTTTCTTGAGCGCTTTGGTAAGAGCAGCATTTATTTCGTGACAGGTGGCTGGTATGTTTTGCTTGTCCTGATTTCCGACTTCATTTTACATCTCACTTCTACTCCATCCCATTTACTAGAACTTCTCAATCATTGCTGTGTGCTTCCAATCTTTACACACAACATGACACAAACCACAACTTCCCCCGCTCCAGCCATCACCAAAGTGATCGGAGAGCAGTCTTTGAAAATTGCAGACTTGAGCGTCATCAATGCCGACAAGCTCGCTGCGAACGATCCCGCCGCAACTGAGACGCTCTTGAAGGCCGCAAAGTCCCCGGGATTCTTCTATCTTTCTTTCGATGAGCCGGCCTCGGAGAACATCGCAAAGGATATCAACACTTTGTACGAAGCCTGCGAAAAATACTTCGCCCAGTCTGGCGATGAGAAGATGAAAGATTTCAGAGAGGGCGTTGATCGAGGGTAGGAAACCATACAACAACAGCCTAGATATGAGATTGACACCAAGGCAGATACAAGAAAGGACCAGGCCACGAGTCCTTCGAAGTATGTGGCTATCCCAACAGACCCCTATGAGGACCAAGCTAACATATCACAGATTGCCCGCGAGGAAAAAGACACCATCACCCTACCAACCAAGCTAGTCCCATACAGCAATGTCCTCCGCGACTTCTCCAGCGTCTGCGACAACTACTCACGCATCTGTCTCCGCGCCCTCTCAGCCGGCCTCGGTCTCGAGGGACAGTCCCACCTGGAAAACACCCATAACCCCAACGACCCCAACGACAGCGGCCTGAAGCTCCTTTCCGGTCCGACGGAGCCCACTGTGGCTGACGTTCCCAACACCACCCACACAGATGGAGGATCCATCACCTTCCTCTGGTGCGGAAAGTGGGCTAGTCAAGTCCAGATCCCCGAGACGAAGGAGTGGCTTTGGATTGAACCCACTAGTCGGTGTGTTCTTGTCAACATTGCCAATTCCCTCCAAAAGCAGACGGACGGCACACTGCATTCTCCTGTGCATCGAGTCACCCAGCCGACTGATGGGGTTGAGGATAGGTTCATGGTTTCGTACTTTTTTAGACCGTCTAAGACTTTTTGAAGCTGACCGTATTACGATTCACAGCTAGAATGTCGCAACAAATTTGCTTTCTTACATCTTTTGAGCCAATTTCCCACGTAAAGTCACTCCTAATGCGTATGCCGCGAGAAGGACACCGATGCAATTCGTAGAAACTAAACTCCGAATATACATGCCCACTGCCAGCGCCACTTGACACAGCCAGTTCCAAGGGAGTGGACACCTGCACGATATGCTTTGTGATCGATATTTTACTGCCCGCTTGCATACCAATCGAGGCACGGCCCAAGTGGGGAGCTGAACCGCCAGGAAATCAAACAACCATACAGAAACAAAGTGATCCACATCCTGCAGCCCCGCATGCGCATTGATTCAGGTCCCACTCCAGCTCCAGTGGAGAGCTGAGTGATCGGTGTTTACCTAATTCTCTGCACATGCATGTAGAAACTTCATAGTCGCGCCAGCCACAGCTGATCCTTGTAAATTTTGGAAATTCGTTCTGGGCCTAGTGTTTTAGAAAGTCGACCAATCTAGCACGAACCTGCGAGAGATCTATATTAATGCCTAGAAATACCCGTGCGTTCTGAATACGCCATAGTCCCTGCTGTTATTCGGTTTGTCCCATCACTTCGTCGTCGAGATGACAATCGATAAGAACTATGAGTTGATTGCACGGGGCGTGGACGTGCAAGATGCGCAAATCATCAAGCACAAGCTTGACAATGGCGATTTGGTTAAAGGGTTCTGGGGTGAGTAGAATAGAACAGTGCGAAATTGATATTTGAGAAGCTGACACCAATTGAAAAGGCACTGCACCGACTGGAAAACGTGAGGCGAGATCAGAATACTAGGTCAAGATTAGCTGAACTAATTTCTCGGCAGCACATATTGGATATCTGCTACCATGTATCAAGCTCATGGAGTTTGTAGCTGCTGGTGTAGAGGTATGAAGCCTTTCCGCAATCACTAGGTATGAGACTGACGACCCAGACTTGTGTATACTTTGCGGATACCTATGCGTTTTTGATCAATCATGATGTTTCAGCTGAACGTGTGGGATATCGTACTCGCTACTATCAATTCCTGCTCTCCGCCATTCTCGACAGCCTCGGCGTCCCGAAATCAAAAGTCTCTTTCGTCACAGAGTCGGAAAGATTCACCTACGACCCAGCTTTCATTTCAAAGGAACACCAACTTTGTGTTCTCGTGTCTCAAGATGCGATCAGAGCCTGCGGGAACGAGATTGACGAGACAAATGCTCTCAGCCCCATGATGTGCCCCGGTCGGCAGGCCCTTGCAGAAGCATTCCTGGGTGTCCATTTTCAACTAGGCGGCGAAGACCAGGTAACTATACACCTCTCCCCTTCGATGCTTTCACCACACCCACTGATTGACGGCTAATCTCGAAATCCAGCGCGGAATGTTCAACTTCGCAAACACTTTCCTCCCACAACTGGGATTCGACAAGGCAGCACACCTGATCAACCCCCTACTGCCAGCACTGAGTGGAGCGAAGATGTCATCATCGAAGGCAGCTTCATCCAAAATTGAATTCCTTGACACAGCAGATGACGTCACGTCGAAAATCCTTACGTGCCATTTCGACGAAGAAAACGTGGATAGCAACGGGCTTCTTGCGATTGCGAAAATGGTGATTTTCCCTTTCACGAGAATTGCTAATTCCACTGGCAAACCTTGGGAGTTCTCATGCGAGCTGGCAGATGGTCGCAATAAAGAGTATATATCTTACGAGGAGCTTGTTCGGGATTTGAAGGAAGGGACTGTTGGTGCTAAATGTATCAAGGTTGCCGTGGCTTCTACCCTTAATCGGCTGCTCGAGCCAATTCGCCAGGCATTTGCATCCAGTAAGGAGTGGCAGGAGATCGCGGATCTGGCTTATCCGAGTTAATCGTAATCGTCCGATTGGGTTGAGGATGATCTAGCTTGAAATGGACACGTATTTTTCGGCCATTTTCTTTGATGTAGAGCAGGTCACCTGACGTAGGGCTGAGCCAAAGTCACATAAGAGGGCGGATTTTTGTTTTGTATGGGCACATAACCTTTCGTTTCGAGTTATTCAGGTGGTGATGTTTTCAGTCCCATCTTAGCACAACAGAATAATGATAAATAATGCCTCGCTTCGCTTCCATTAAAAGTAATGACTTTTGACATGAACTAGCCCACGAAATCCCATGAAATGATAAGAGGCAATTCCCCGAGCAGGGCAGAATCCCTCAGTCTATATGGTATACTCTAACGGCCGTAACGAATTCCTCTCAAAGTCTTGTCATGCCGACTTCACACACTTTTCAATCTCCAACAGCGCCATAGCGTAGCCCTGCGAATAATTTGCGAGCAGCTTCTCGTCCGTGGATATACATTGCCGGCACTCTTCCAACTGGTGGTATTGTCTTCGCACCAATTCCTGCAGACAGACGCCACTCTGAGACGAGATGATGCCCGAGTCCGCAGATTTTGATACAACTTCCTGCAGCTCCAGCAATGCCATGGAGATTCCAAGTAACGTACCGAAATTTTGCAGCGGTTTTGATGACAGACGGAGCATCTTTTCCGCAAAGCTGGATGGCCAGCGAGCTAGGACTGACTTCAAGTCTGGGGGGACGGGAAGAAAAGCTCGCCTGATCATCTCAAGGCCAATTCCGACGATACCACTATCTCCATCATGATGTGGCTCGTCTATGCCTGTGACCATAATGCCCTCTGTTTCGAATCCCAGCTGAGCTCGTAACAGGCGCACCACTGCGCATCCAATCTTGTCGCTTGTTCGAGCTGGGGCGTAAACGTAGGATTCTAGGAGACAGCATTGCGTGATCCAAAGAGGCAAAAGGCGGGTCAGGTCAAGGTCGGAGGCAGTAAATTCCAATTTTCTCAGTTGTTGTTTAGAGTGTGAAGTCAAGGTATCGTCAGCATCATCTGAGACCCCGGATGTACCAAATACTGCCTTTGCAACATCCGAGCCTTCGCAGCCTTGACAAGGGGCGGATTCAGCCAGGCCGACAAAATCGTAATAGAATGGGATGCGATGTGGTCGAAGAGAGTCAATCCAGTGCTCCAAGTCCAAAAGCTCGTCTCTCGTGAAGGAGCCGAACATTTTTCCACCCCAACGCAACTCGCGTACCAATCTGCTTTTGTTACTATCACCAGGATAGACCCACGGCTTAGACCGACTCAGAGAATCAACAAAGTCCTTTTGCCATTTCTCTCTCCCAAATTCACCCGGGCTCAGCCATTCGTCGATATGGCGATTGCCGATCTTCACTTTGCATCCGCAATGCAATCCCTGTGCAGCTTGGGCTTTGGCGCGGAAGATAGCAGTCACTCGGCTCTCAAGCTGGCTACAGGGAGTGCGATTGATCTGTAAAGGGATTCCTGTCGCCTCGTCCTTCGTTGAAGCCAGCCACTCGCTCAAGATATACCCAGCCTGAACTCTCCGCCATGCAATACGAGCAGCCTCCTTGCCTTTGGTTTGTTCGATTTGCTGCACGTAGCTCACGGGGCACTCCATTGACATTGCAGCATGACCGGAGTGGGAGTTGTCGATGGAAACATGAAGCAGGAAGTAATACGGATCGAAGCCAACCTCCGGAAGCTCCTTTGCCGCCTGCATGGTATCCAATTGCAGCATTTCGAAGTGCATGTTGAATCCCAATATCTCGGGGAAGAACTCTTCCGGAAACAGAGAGATCATCAACTGAGCCACAGCACCCCGCCAGTATTTGATACTGTTGAATCCGTATCGAGGGTGGAGAATTTCTTTCGTCGTTGGCTTGGGCAGATCTGGCTCGACCTGCCGTAAGAGCTCTTCGTAGATGTAAACATGATGTTGCTGATGATTTCCATCTCCCAGCTCCTCGGTGAAAATCTGCCAAGTCTTTTTCATGATAGGACGCAAGGCGAATGGTATGCTGATCTTATTCAGATGACCCAGCCAGGCGCCGTCGACGAGCTTCAGCGGTGCAATCTTTCGCAGCCAGCGCTCTGCATCATGTCGGTCGCGAACCAGCTGCCTAGGACCACCCGAATCTCTTAGCTCAATGTATTCCTTGTATTGAGCTGTGACCCTGCTGTGATGGTCTCCGAGGAAGCGACAGAGCTTTTCTTCATCGAAGGTTTCCAGTGATAAGATATTGGTTTGAGGGCTTTTCGTATAATCTTTCAATGCTTCGGACAGCAGCCATAGTATCGATTGCCGGGCAATTGGGAGGACATCCGGGTAGCTCTCGAGATTTTGCAGCTTGAAAAAGAGGTCTTTGTAGAATTCCAACTCTCTGAATGATAGTTCCGGGGCAGTTGGTTTGGTGGCTGGTCGAAAACGTTTGGGATTTTCCGGCAACCGATTGCTCAGTTTTTCGTCTGATCCATCGATCCGAGATTTCCGACTTAGGATGAAAGGGTATAATAAGGCAGAAACGGTCGTGGCAATGAGAACAAACCAGATCGAAGGCGGTTGGGGGAGATTGAGAATGACTTCATTGAAGCCCATTGTCAAAATCCGAGATTGGCTATCTCTGAGATGCACGCAAAAGTCCTTCGAATAGTCCTCTCGCTTAGTGCTGAAGTATTTATTTTCCTTAGTTCCCGGCGAAAGCAAGCGTTTCTCGGCTCCAGAAGTGCAGAATATGGCTAGTGCCCCCGATCTGCCAGCCGTAGGTACATCAACATAATATGAGCAGAATGCACCTCGATGCAGCTAGTATTACAGGACCGGACAGCATCAAGCTGAATATTACTCTACAGGATACCCTTCTCAGCTCTTGAAGGTTCAATATTCACTCCTGGTATTTGCATACATAAGTCTATTAAATTATTTTGTTTTTCTTGATCCCGTGTGGCAATTCATAGCTCTTCAATTCGTTCTAGCATAAAAAATCAGATAAAATAAAAGGCCGAAACAAGAAAGTGTTCAAATAAGCAACTCTCATACAGATCGCGGAATATTCTCGACCTCTACCTGCTGTATACATTGCACACTAGACATGCAGTGACCAGATCCCAGATCTTTAGGCGTTCAATCCGTTACACGATACAGGTGTGGATCTCCTGTGGCTTAGCTGATAGAAGCACGATTTGGATATGTCTTCTGTTTGTAAATGGCGTCTTATTACTCCTCATGTTACACAAACGCCCTGCATAATGCACGCTCAAACAAGTGGGGTCACCACTGACCGCCACTTCTAAAATTACAAGTATCTGACCCACCTGTATTGCTATACCAAGAACTTGCATACACTTCAGTTAAAATATGTTTTTATATGGATCTATTCTCAGCTAATGATAGTGCTGTATACCTTTTCGCGTAAAAATAGCACAATATGCAATGTCCAAGAGACTGAACCGTCAACCAGGTGTCACTACAAAATCGCTGCAAGTATAACTACAATTATGCAGGTTTCGCGTGATAATTAGCGCTGTGATTACAAGGTCTCCCCAGTTTCTCAAAACCGTCGCTGGCTGGCTGTATAAAAATGGGAATCAGAGTCCGACACCGGTGTGGGCTCAATCGAACTTGTGGGGAATCCCGATCTCGATATCAATTATTGCCATGACGCACAGTTCTTCAGCCCAAAGAACTCACTATATCCTTCCTGTGTGACAGCGAGATTTGAAAGCAGTGGGTACTCGAACGTACACTTCGCACTATGTGGCTTACAGGAACGACCCGATCGGAATAAGTTGGGGAGACTCCTCAGCCCTGTTGTACCCATGCTTCGGTTTTAACCGAACTTCGCGTCTTAGAAAACACCGAGAGGGGTGTCTCAAGTTCGATCGCGTAAAAGTAAGGACGTTCACGCTGTCACTGGTCAACACCCCCCTCACATTTGCCGGCGATTGGCGATCATGATCCACCTTGCTTCACTAGTCCAAGAGGCTGAGCCGATGATCCGCTGGTCACAAGGGTTCTTACGCCACATTTGGGGAGGAGGCCAGCACTTCGTGAGACTGCTGGGAATTCGATCATGGCTCTTTCTGTCTCTGTTTCCACGTTTTCGTCCCATGTGCCTCACAAAGTCTCTCCCTCGACTTGGAAATCCCGGAAAAGAACTCAAAAATGGCCGACGAGACGACGCGACTGATTAACTCTCAGCCATCCTCGGGCGACGATGCGAAGAACATGGAGGATACGGAAAATGGGGGCCAGAAGTCGCATGTTGATCGCATGTTTCTTCTGGTCGCTCTGTTAGGTATGCAAGTTGAGCTACGGAGTGCGCTCTTGACATACATCTGGCAGGTGCTGACTCGAATACGACTGTTAGGTATATTTCTTGCAGCGGCCGACGATTCCTTCGTTCTTGTTACGCACGGCGAAATCGGCTCACATTTCAAACGAGTACCCTTGGGACCATGGCTCATTACGGTGTATAATCTCGGGTATATGGCGACGCTCCCTCTGGTATGTCGAAGACTCTGGTGGAATCTACTCGGGGCGAATCTGACAGCAACAGTATGGGAGACTTAGCGATGTTTACGGCTACCGCTCCATTTTGTTGGTCGCGTATGTCATGTTTTCGGCAGGGTGTGCTGTCACGTATGTGTAAAAACGAAACGATTCTCCCGGTGCACTGCTGACACTTTTGAAGAGGCACGGCGTCTGTGATGTGGGTTGCAATTGCAGGTAGACTTCTGTCAGGTGTCGGCGCATCCGGGATGCTCGATCTGATCAGCGTGATCATCAACGGTGAGTTTCAACTTGTCCTTGGTTTAAGGACACTGCTAATATTTCGCCTTAGACAAGGCTCCACCGAGAGAAATCGCATTGATTCGGAGTTATCTTGGAGTGGCCTTTCCACTAGGCTTGAGCTGTGGTGGACCCCTTGGCGGTGTTCTTACTGATACCATAGGTTGGAGATGGTATGTTTCATTCTATCTGGTCGCGAACATGTGCTAACATGTACAAGGTCGTTTCTGATCCAAGTGCCAATGGGACTGCTCTGCTTCTGCGTTTCCTACTGGAAACTCTCTCCACCAGAAAAGAACGAATCAAAAGGAAAGAAAGAGTATTCAACTCGTCCTGAGGATGTCGAGCTAAACCTGTTCGGCATTTTCTCGTTGGGAATCCTCATCACCGGCGTCATGATGCTTTTACAGACCGTTGGTGAAGGGAACCAGAACAGAACGATGCTCCTCATTACTCTGGGAGTAATCATGGTATCTGGCATTGCATTCGGGTTGAATGAACAATTCTGGACCCAGAGTCCCTTGATGCCTCTTGGCATCATCACGAACAACTATGTCTGGGCGATCTACCTGATCCAATTTTTGATTTACTTTCCCGCTTTTGGTGTACGTCGCAATCGGTTGTTCCCAGTACTTCCTGCTAACTCCCAACAGGTTGCATCCAATATCGGCGAGTTCCTAGTTCGGACGAGAAACGCCACGAATCGACTGAACGGGGTCAGCTTGATTTACCTGCCCGTCGGCAGTATTCTTGGTTCTGTTATTAGCGGGTATATTATGCGATAGTAAGACAGCCCTGACCGATATGTTGCATACAGCTAGCTCACTCAACAAAGCACTGGAAAATATAGGTCACTTTTATTCGTGAGCTGGGCCGTGCTTTTTGTTGGAACCCTCTTGATCATGCTTCGACTGCCACAAGGTGCTTACCTTGGCGAGCTTGCATACCTTGGGCTTCTCGCCATTGGCTTCATGGGGCTCAATTCTGCTCTGTTTGTGGCTATGTCGGTGTCGGTTCCGAAAGACAAGTCGGCGGCTGCTCTTACTACCTACTACCTTGTCCAACAGCTCGGGATGCTGGTGGGTGTCATATCTACTGCATCGTTGACTCAAAATACTTTCAAGTCTTACCTTGTGGAGAAACTCGCCGGGGAGTCGAATTGGAAAGAGGTATGTCTATGCAAATTCAAAGCCAAATACTACAATCTCCGTATCTAATTGACGCAGATAATTCGGAACGTCCTCCAGGACAATCGTTTTGCGTTTACTCACTTGCCCGACAAGCTTCAAGGACTTGTCGTGGATAGCTACCAACATGCATTTTTCTTTGCTTCACGTGAGTCCAAATTCCTCATCGTCATTTATCAGCTTCTAAACAATACTCAGTTCTTTGCGTTTTGGCCGTTGTCGTATCCTTCCCCGCCCTCTGTCTCCTACCACAGAAACCCTTGGAATAGTCCGGTCTTTTCAATAAGCCGAAATGGCTTAAATGTATTCATAGCACTATCACTTGGACAGAAAAAGGGGGGAGAAATTTTTCCAATTATGCTCGTATGAAGATACACTAGAATTTGGAAGTTTGTCTTACAAACTTGAAGAGCAGAATTCTGAATGTTCATTTAACATGGCTTGATTGAAAGTCACGGATCTGACTATTTCTACTCTGATAGATTCGGTACACAATCACGCCTCTTTGCAATAGCTGGCATCACCCTGCTCTACATTCTCGGAGCTGGAGTTGTATTTTCGACTGGATTTATCGAAAATAGCCCACCAGCACATTTATTGTATTCCGTAAAAAGTAAAGCTTTCTTTCTGTATTGCTTTTGCTAATAAAATTATCATTAGAATGACTGAAAACGAGTATTCAAAGGTAGCTTTCCTCGGCCGGCAATGTCGTCAAACCGGGAAGCGCAGACGATCCTGTGGGGCGATCTGGCGCAAAGTGGCTGGCTGAAATCTGCACTGCATCAATAAAAATCGTTTACAGTAATAGTAATATACGTATGCTTTATCCCGCTGAAGATCCGACGATCCACACTCCACTAACCCGCATGCATCTGCATGCCGTAACACAGAAAGTACGATGAATACCGACCCACGAGATCGGGTCAACTTGCTTATTTTCCAAAGTTGTAATCCAAAACCCATAACATAACACCTACAATGAAAATCAATAATACAGACGAGAATGCGGGACGAATTCTACCCCACCTGACGATGGGGTGGAGTGGTCACCTTACGAGGTCGTTTTATTGAAAGATAGTCTTGGATAGCTGAAAAGCAAGGGCTAGAGAAGTGTTCTACGGTGTAACTAAGACAATTTGAGGATCATTTATTAATACCACTGTCTCTTTTTTCCCTAGGAAGTTCTGGCCGCGACTGGATTCTAGCGAAAATGAATTTCGTCCAGAATCGCACGACGGTCCTAGGCTTCAACGACAACTGGAAGCCGGACTTGAGTAATGTCACATCGACGGCTCTGGATCTCAAGAATGATTGGAACCCGCGTTATATTATTCTTGGAATTGCTGCTCTGATATTGTTTTTTATCTGGACGAAGTCGGCAGAGTTGCAGAATCCGTCGCGGTTGCCGGTTATTGGGAGAAAATGGTATGAGCTGGGATATGGGAAGGCTCGTCGTCGGTTTCAGACTGGTGCGCCGCGTCTTGTAAAGGATTGTCTTGAAAAAGTAAGCCCTTGGGGAACCTGCTTATCGAGCTTGACTAATTTCTGGGGGTTGTGTTTAGTATGGAGATGCCTTTTATCTCTATACGGATTCGAAATTTCATCTGATTCTTTCTTATAAGTACGCTGATGCCATTCGCTATGATAATCGCCTCAGTTTTATGAAAGCCATTCAGCAGGTAAGTAGCAAATTTTTTTTTCTGATTGATGCACCACTGACGTGTTGGTAGAAACTAAATAATGGGGTCCATGGGTTCGAGCCGCATGCTCATATGAGCAGCGATAAGAGATTTTTGCGCGACATGGTGAAGCAAGTTCTGACGCGGTCACTCGGTGAGTTTTCGCTGCCAATTTCAAAACCAAGGTCCAAGAGTATGCTAATGCGAAAACACAAGCGAGCGTGATCGAGCCTATCAATTCAGAGTGCGACGATGCACTGCGCAGGAACTGGTCTGACTCAGATGGTATTGACGCCTCTATCTCTCCCAAAGGCAGCAACTAACATCACTCAGAGTCGCAGGAATTCATGTTAAAAGAGACGATGTGGAAAATCCTAGGACAAATCATATCAAAGACCTATTTCAACGACGAGTCGGTACATCGAAATCCGGAATGGATCAGACTCAGCACAGAATACATCAAGGAGTCATTCGTAGCTGCGCACGAGCTTCGATCCTGGCCCAAGCCCATCTGGGGACTTGTTGCAAACTTCCATCCCAGGACCAAGTTTGTTCGCAGGCAGCTCAAGCAGATCAGACAGCTATTGAAGCCCTTCCTGCTCAAGCTGGACGAAGCAAAGGAAGGGAAGGAGTCCAAGACTCCGATCGAGTGGCTCCATAATGCTTTTCAGGGCCAATCGCCTGATATTGTGTCCATGATAATTTCCCTCTGCATGGTGTCGTACGATGCTGGGACCGAAGCTGTCACCCACCTCATCAGTGATCTCTCGGGGAAGGATCAATTGATACACGATCTCCGCGCTGAGATTCTCGATGTGGTTGGGAAGGAGGGATTCACCAAGTCTTCCCTGCAGAATCTTACGCTGATGGATAGTGTCATGAAAGAGAGCCAGCGGTTGCATCCCGAGTCGTACCGTGAGTTCTTTTATCTCTGTCAGTTGATTCCCATAACTAATTTCCCACTAGTTCTCATGCAACGACAAGCCTTGGAGGAAGTAACTCTCCCCGACGGAATCGTCATCCCAAAGGACACCCTCCTCATGATCTCAGCCACACACATGATGATGGATTCATCGGTCTGGTCGGACGGCGATAAATTCGACGGATACCGATTTTTTAACCTGCGTCAGAAATCAGACAAGGCGGCCCAGGCATCGCATTACTATGTCACAACAAGCCCGGAGCAGATTGCTTTCGGTCACGGGAATCAAGCGTGCGCTGGCCGATTCTTTGCCTCGTACTTGATCAAGATCATTCTTTGCCATATCCTGCTCAAGTACGACTTTTCGGTAAAAGCTCCTGAAGAGGGGCGCAGCAGGATCGCGCGTATACAATTGCTGCGCATCCGGGGCTAAGAGTTAGTTTGAAGCGGAGGACGCCTGAGATAGCGCTGGATGAGGCGGCTTGATATGCCTGTATGTACTGATTCCAAGATCTTGCTTTTTGAGGATTGTGAAGTGTCAGTAGACTGCCAGAAAGATTATGTAAAATGAAATATCCTTGTCCGCTCCGCTCTTTTGTATCCGTTCCCAAATTGAGAGACAACCCATTGGCCTTTCGATATCTCCTCGTGGATTGAAAATGGATGAAATCTGACTCGCTGGAGTTCGCAGATAGTGACGTGTTGCACTAATTAACGCGTAGTCACGTGGTATACTATTGTACCGAACGTTTGATAGAGCTTCAAGCAGGTATCACTTGCGCTAGTTTGAGTAAAATGCAGCTCAGAGAATGCCATTCACATCTCTCCTGACCATGACTCACCGTAGTACCCGCCTCGACTACTATGACTCGGCCCATGCGAGAACATGCGGCTACTTCTCAGCCAAGACTAAGTCTCGCATCCCAAGTTCCTAATTGTCAGATATATCTGGAATGGTCTGATGGGAAGCTACGCTGGAAAATACGAGGCGCCCAGTGACCTTGGAAATAACACTACGGGTATCACGGAAGAGTCTACCCTCGCAGATACGTCATGTCATGGTGAAATTTACACTTGCTTAATATTGTATACAGTGCTTTAGCGGCATTCCTTCTGTCAGAATAAAAATTCTTTCTGGATATTTCCATTGGTTATCTGTTGGTACATTGGAATACTCGGAATGGTCCTTCGAGCAACAATTCATTTGGATTTGGAAAACATTTCATCATCGTCGCTCATTTCAATCGTCAACGGCGTCGTTCACGCCGGTAGTCACGGTCCTCATCACGGTGTCGGTCACGTCGTGAATCGCGGTGGTCGTCGCGGAGTCGGTCACGGTCACGTCGCGAGTCCCGATGGTCATCATGGCGCCAGTCACGATCACGTCGGGAGTTCCGGTCATCGTCGTAGTGTCGGTCACGGCCGCGGCGCGAGTCACGTCGCGGGCTACGACTGCGAGAGCGTCGGTAATAATGGTCTTGGCTTCTCTCACGGCGTCGGGGGCTGCGGTCACGGTTACGATCATCACGACCACTGCGGTTAGTAGATCCACCAGATGCCTTGTTGTCGCTGGCGTCTTTGCGGTCCTTATTAAAGACCATGCCGTAGGAATCATCGTGCTTCGGAACATCTTCAGTGTTACGGTATTGGCGTTTCTGTTCGAGGTCGGCGACACCGCCGAAGCCGCCGCGCTGGCGACGCTTGGAGGCAGTGGCATTGCGCCAGCTTTTTTCCAGTTTCGAGACCTGTTTGTATTTAGTTAAGACTTCGATGGATTCAGAGGGTCTCCGGAGTGAAGCCAGGTGTGGTTTCTACTTACGCTCTGAGAGAAGTCGACATGGATTCGGTGGTCGTCGATGAGCACGCCCTGCATCTTGAAGTAGGCCTGTTCGCAGGCTTCCTTGTCTTCGAACTCGATGAAGGCATACTGCAGGCTATCACCGGTGCGCTTGTCGCGAATAACCTCGCAGGAAAGAATGACTCCGAAGCGGCTGAAGATCAATTGGAGGTCGTCGTCTGTGTCAAGTTAGCATACTGTCGTGTCATCATCTCACATATCTGTCAAACATACCTTGCGTGACTGGGTTCAGCTTGCAAACGAAGAGCACATTCTCCGGAGGCTTGACTTCGGCAAAGGGCAAATCACCCAGCATTTCCAGTGTCAGCGCCTGCGCGCGCGCTTCTCGCTCCCGGCGCAATTTATCCATTGCCTCCTCATCCACATTGTCATCCAGCTCCTCATCGTCCGCAATGCGCACCGTAGCCAACTGCGCCTTGCTCGGCACAGGACTCTCGGGCGGCACGACCAGGCCCACTGGGTCGGGGAACGGATCATCGAGGACGATGGTATGGCGAATGCGGATATCCCTCAGCGGGCGTGACTGCTCATCGACAAAGGCATCGTTGATCTTCTCCAGCACATCAAAACCCTCAGCCACCTGGCCAAAAATAGCCGCCTTGCCATCCAGGTAATCCTGGTTCTCGGCGAGAGTGATGATAAACTGGCTCGCGGCCAGCTTCTGGTCTGGGTTATGCTTGGGCGCAACCGTTGCCATGCTCACGGTACCGCGCTCGGTGTGCTTGAGCCTCGGCGGCAGCTCGATTGGAAACGTCTTCGGCCCGCCCAGCAGACCCCAGATCGACGAACCGCCATCGCTGTCGGGCGCGCTGGGGCCGAGCGGGTCGCCGGTTTGAAGCGTGAAGCCCTTCTGGACGGTGTGGACGGGCGAGTAGTTGTAGTACTTCACTTTGCAGAGCTTCAGGAAGCTATGCGCGCGCGACAGTTAGCTTGGTCTGGTGCAGGGCCCCACGGGCTGCAGGGGGAGGGGGGACACACTTTTCGCAGGCTTTGGGCGACTCGTCGACCAGGAGGTCGATGACGATGTCGCCCAATTTGGTTTCCAGCATCACACTCATGGTGTGGGACGGGCGGAATTTCCTTGGGAGTTGGAGAGATGCGCGGGAGAAAAGCAGGGCGGTGCGGGCCGCGGTACTTGTGCCTGCTTCCGCATCTACCTAGCTCCATCACTGATCACCATTCACTCTTCCCTACTATTCTATCTATCAACTCCCACCTCCACCACCCCTCGCAACAGTCACTCTCCGCCGCTCCTGCTTTCTTTTTTCGTACCCCCGACTCGGGAGGATTTCGATCAATGACCAGCCTCCGCGGAGCTCTCGCCGGATGATGGACCCGGGTGCCTGTACGACGCTGCCTTGTCAATCGAGCGGCATATCTTCCGGCCGGTCCCTGTTGGACCGACTTTTGACCTCCGATCGAGAATACGCATTCTGAAAAGCAGATCATGGGTGTTTGTCGCAGACTCACCGGTTCTCAGAATGGATCCACGCCTAATGCATCCGCAGTCCTGGCCAGGATTGGCTTCCAGGATCTTCAATTACCTCTTTTACAAGGTTGAGGAGTTCCTCGAGGCCTGGATTTGAACTTATTTACCCCATGTTTCTACCCAGACGGGACTGAGATCACGATGACAAGCCCCTTCCATCCTCAGCCACGGACGCGGGTACTACTGGGACTCGCAGTGACCTCCTCTCACCAGTGCGAAGAACTTCCCGGGTAACCGTTTCACGGCATCCCCCAAAAACGGTGGGGGAAAACGGGCGGCCTCCTGCAGCAGCCTCCAGCGGCACCGCACGACAGCTGTTACCACCAACAAGACTCTACACGTGGGATCTGAAGAAGATCGACGCTCCATCGAGGGTATCCACTGCATCCATCCAGCCCCCTCGTTTACAGGTTCCCTCGCCCTGAAAGGGTCAAGAGGTGTACCCTGGTCCGCGCAGTATGGATTGGGACTAACAAACCAGGGGGAAGAGGGAGGTAAACGACTTCAGGGGGGCAAGATGGGGCAAAATGGGGCAAGATCGAGTGGAGAGAGAAGCAGCCGACCAGTCCCTCGTAACGCAAGATGAAGGGCCGGTCTCAATCCCAATGAGCGTTCCTGGCGCGAGAACAGTCAGCTGGTCTCGCCCGATTTGCCCCGTCGTCTTTGGACGGGCCCAATGTCGTGCATCGTCTGACCTTGAGGCTGCGTGGTGGGAAGTGGGCCAATACGACAAGCCCTGGCTTGCAAAGGACGGTTTTCGATGTCGTCTATTCTCCTCAAATGGCCCTGGGCTTTTTGCTCTGGTTAATCGACTCCAACCGCGAAACCCCACGTTCCTTCCCCCGACATTCTACATATCTACGCGTGATCCCACTGAGCACAATGCAGTGCCTCTATCGTCCGTCGTGCCAGCTGTGTAGCAAGCACCTGAGAGCATCCCGGGATTTGCTGCATTCGGGTTCCCCCTTTTAGACCCCAGCATGAGGGCCGACATTTTCTTTTCGTATTTGACTGTTTAGCTCTTAGTCGCTCCAGACCCTCAAGAACCTTTGCCTCAATTTACGGTTCGCCCCCTTTTTGCTTTTTCTCAGATTTCCGTTTCGATCTAGCTGCGCTCCGGAAGCGCTAAGACTTTCTCCCATGTCGTCGATCAAGGCCCGCAACCTTAAGACCATCGATCCCTGCTCGCGCTGCTTCTAGAGAAATGCAGGCCTGCCAAGCCAGAAGCTAGAAAGCCAGATGCGCTGGATCGTGCCCGTCGGTCAAAGTGACAGGTGTCAGCTCTTTTCTTTTTCCTTCTGGAGTCAACATCATGAGACACTCGTGTTCGTGGTCTGAGACAATCTTTCATCAACGACAGATACATTAAACTTGAACATAGAGTTTTGAAGTTAGTCTGGTCTCGTGCTGATATGAAAGGGAAAAAAGAAAAAATGTCCGGCTATTTTCTTTCCAATCATTTCGATCGGCGCAGGTCTATCTCAACGTCCCGGGCCGAGTTCGGAGTGTTTAACGCCTCCTTTGGAAGAGCTTGGAAAGCTTGGAACTCGCCCAAGCTGAGCGCTACCGGCCGCGCTATTTCTCGCGCTATCTGCTCAAGCTATGCCGCAGTTGGTGCTGGTGCATCGCACCCCGGTCTTGCTGGGCGCAGCAACCACGCCAATCAGCGTTTGGACCGGCCCAACAGGAGCAGGCAAACATTCGCCCTTCATCTCGATCTCTCCACACAAAAGCCGTCCCGGATCGACACTAGGATCATATTTGCAAACGGAGGCAGTGGTTTGCCGTTCTTTGGTAGCCGTCGAGCTAACTGGAACGCCGCTCCACCGATCGTCGATGTTCAAGGCAGGCGCCAACAAACCTGTTGAAAGAGGCAAAGACAAGCAAAGATCTTCTGGGTGTTTAATTGGTTGAAACTACTGGCGGAACAGGCTCTAATCTCCCCGTCTGGACTTGTTCTCGTCATGGCCATCAGGTCATGTCCCGTGTGACGTTACTTTGTGAAACCACTCCTGTTAAAACGCCGGGGCAGTCCTGCTGGTCTTTGACTCTGGAGACTGGGGGAATCTGGACTTCGATGCACTACGGAAATGTGCATATCATTTCCCCCTGGGTACAACGAGTGTGTGAGAAAAAAAAAAAAAAAAAAAGAAACAAGAAAAAAGGAAAAAGAAATTCCCCAGCGCAACAGGGTGTATACTTTGGCACCCCGTACTGACGGTGTACAGCCCTAGCACTTGCACCTTCAGGATAGAAGTGGCTAGATGTAGATGAAGGGGGAGGGATAGAGATCAAAAGAACTGAAAATCAAAAAAGGAAAAAAAAATGAGAAATCAAAATGACCAGGGTGTGTTGGCCACCCCCCAAAATCCAAAATCCACATCGCATACAAAACCAAAGACCAAACAATCACACCGATGGTTACCAGAGGCCTGGGGCTTAAAAATCTAGCCCTACCCTACTCCGAAAAACATTCTTTCTTTCTATTTATCTTCCCTGTCATTATGCCGATAGTACTTTAACATCCTGTTGTTCTTCTTTGCTTCTGTCGCAGTAAGTATGTCTTTTGACTTTTCTTGTATCGATTCAGCTGACCATGATAAGAGAAACCATGGACTCTTTCTACGATCAGTCCCGGCACGACTCATTCTCCATGTCCCGGATACGACTGAACCAGCATGATCTGAGTGACCGAACTACGTGTATTAGTCCTGTTGCAGAGGATGGCAAAATGCGCAATCCGCAGAGGCGGCGTGTCGCGGTTGCTGTATGTACTTACCTCAACCTCACCCGCGCCCTACCATTAACACTATGAGCAGTGTGGTCGATGCCGACGACGAAAGATCAAATGCAGCGGAGAGAATGATGGGCAAGGCTGCTCGAACTGCCGCATTGCCGGCAACACAGACTGTCAATTTCTACGAGTGCGTCGTTTCCTTCACCGTTTACAAATTTCAGCCCGCTGATAGAGTCTAGGTGAATTCCAGCAACGTCATCCCCCAAGGAACAGGCTGGCCATATCCAAACCCGACAGGAGGGCCCGTGGTATCTCCCCGATTAAGAATGTACACGCCCAGCAAGCCCCTCCTCTCCATGGGCTCGCCACAGCGCATGCCCTTCCAAAGGCCACCAGATTTTGATCTGGCAGAGAACCACGTCTTCCCGCGCACAGTCGGTCTGGACACCCTCCACTACGAAGACGAGCAGGGAGAGAACTGCCAGTCATCCGTCTACGTGCTCCCCAACGCCCCGTCCAACTTGACCCCGTCCAGCATGATTGACTACGGGACGCCCTCCTGGAATCCGAAGGCGTGGGAATCCATTGTCAACCGCTCAAACGGAGCCATCTATGAAGAGACCCAGCCCAACTACTCCTACATATTACCCAGCCAGGGCATATCATCAACTGAAATCCCCCAAACAACAGCCGCCGTGGCGATGAATTCCTCCGACATCCCGGGCCCAGAGAGGACTCTCCCCACGCCGACAACGCGCCAACAAGTCCCCAACAGTCTTAATGCCAGTATGTTCGAAGGCCTCACCGTCCCATCCGACTTCAAAGCATCCGGAGCTCCACCTTTCTACCCACAACGCACAGAAAGATACACCCTCCCCAGCAACGCACCCCCCTTCACAACAAGCCCACCTCCCAAAACCGAAGCGCCGGACCTCCTCTTCCCCTACCTCACCTCCACAACTGATGACACCCCGGCCACAAGCGCTGTCATAAGTCCGTCATACACAATGGAATCATCAGACTTCCCCGATGTGCGTCTCCGCTCCTTCCGAGAGCAGGGACAGCGTTTGCTCAATCTGTCGAATGAGTGTATGCCTGATGTATATGGATACAGCAGCAGCGAGAAGAAGAGGACAGATGAGTGTGGCGCGACGCTTGTTTCTGGTCTTCCTTATACAAGGGTGCGGCATGCTGATACGCCCGTTTTTCCTTGTGGTCTGCTGCCTGAGGCACTGGAGTTTGGTCGGCCTGCTGAGATGCATCGCCCGTCGGTTGAGCCGTTGGGGAATCAGGGGGCTTATTAATGCATTTCTGATATGCATTACTTGCACTTGCTTTGTACTTGTGGTATGGTATCAGCCTCTCCCTGTGCCGTGCGAATGAAAGCGCCGACTGAGTACCACTCCCTTCCCTCTTGAAGTTTCAGGGGAACCAACCGTGGCCTGGATACACTACAGTTTGCACCTGCATTTTTCCGGCCAATTCTGCGCGGCTTGTCTTGTCATTAGGTTTGGTTTTGCATACTATTTGGTTTAATTGCTGGTTTGTTATTGTTGTTGCTCTGCTTTTCTGCTGGTACCTCGCTTTCTTTCCCCATTCCGTCCACTCCCTTCTTGCAATCATTCCATCCAATTCCACTTAATACCCCCTTTTGCGATTATGGTGGGTTCTTGCTACAGTGATTTGTTTCTTGTTTGGTCACGGTTGTGAGGAGGTTTCGCTGTTGTTTCCAAGTTTTTGCGAGTTTACATTTGTTTTTATCTTCTCAGTCAATATCGCTCTGTCGGTGTGTGAGATAGCTGCAGGAACCTGCATTAATTCTGCTTGTCTCGTTCTTTATTCAGCTGGATTTCTTTGCGATGTGAATCAGTGTACTGTCACCACTGACAGAGGAAAATTTGATGAGAGCCAAGCACCGGGGCGAAGAGTCGGGGAAGATGAATTTTACCCACAGAGTTCGGGAGGCTTAGTTGGGATGCCTTTTTGTGATTTATTGATGGAATTGTTATTTATTAGCAGTGATTTCTTAATTCTTTTTTGTCGATTGTTTATAGCGGTTAGCCCCGAACAACTTCTAATATGAACTATATTAATGATGACGACTTTCTCAAATTTTACCTTTGGTGAGGAGGTTGTAAAAGCCACCGGGTTGAAGTTACAGCTTAGTACCAAGACCTTGCCTACATGCAGCACTTATCAGTACTTATGTCCCTGAGTCCCAGAGTATATTATACATAGTACTTGCAGGGTGCATCAGCCATATGTACCATGGTAACATCACCTACCTCACCTATCCATGTATATAGAACCTTCGCTATAGCTAGGAGCAGTACGTACCTTGTGAAATCAGCCTCAAGTCTGTGCGTCACCCTCGTGTCTCAATTATCTCGGCGCAGGATACTTATCCGTTTAAAGACAGTATAGTCTAGGCCACTCCATGAATTACTTCCCCGTCAAATACCCTCTTACTCACAGATACAGCTGAAGATAAGAAGAACCAACCTGATTCGATGTACCTGCAATCCACGGGCGGCAGTTCGGCCTGTGTAATCCTGCACGACACACCCCCACATGAAGATTTGGAATTACAGTGCCTCACAGCAAAGAGGAAGAAATAGGATTTGGAATGGAGACCCTGCATCATGTCACTTTGTCTTCCATGGATCTGCCCTGTTGTTGATTCTTTACACTAGAGGTGTGATTGAGGGGTACAAGCTTACTACCTCACACTATAACCCTAGAGTTAGTGTGGGATATATCTCGGTTGGTGTTTCAGGTTTAATCACATCCGATTAATATTATGCGTTCACGAGATTTCGGGGTCTGAGATAATTTTCAATCAGAATTTAGAAATATATCCAACTCACCCTCGCTGCCAGTGTGATAGGCACACCCCACATGCCACAGCCACGGCCATTTCACATCCCACAATACCACGAGGATTGTACCAGGACAAGTCCACCCTGATTCAGCGGGTAGACCGGATTTCCTGGAATGCACACGCGGGAATGTCGTGGATATCCACTGCCCACTGGAGGGAATGGGTACTAGCGTGTGAGGTGGTGTACAGTACACATGGACCGGTCAATTGCATCAGGAATCTCAGCCGGCTTTCCGGAACGTGCAGCTTCAGTACATGACGTGGATTAAGAGTTGTACGACTCGATAAGGTTTTTATCACTCCTTCAATGTACAATGTAATAACTGTGGTTCTTGGGTTCCTCTTTTTACTTATTTCCCATGGATTTGTGGTGTTGCAGTGTCTGCGAGTATAATGCGTTCCGTTCCAGACTTGGAGTTGGAGATACTTCCGTGCGTAGATGCTCTACACGCTGACCTGGTAGAAGGGCAGTGCACGAGCGTACGCAGGTCCAGACTCACCCCGGATTTTAGGTGGGACTACTCTCTACCTAACCTTGAAGTAGACAAGTAGATAGGTTAGTCTCAGGCATGCACTCATACTCCAAGATTAGGGCTAGTCCACGTCCACACCCAGTCAGGTGTAAATCTACGACATCAAGGCTGACCTGAACAAAAACAAAATATGTATTCATCGGGACAAAGCCCTTCTCGTATCCCTCGCTGTCTTCAGATGATCCAAACCAAAGAAACAACACTGACGCCTTTTAAAGGGATCATCAGATCACCGACCTCCTTGACCGGAACGGAGCAAGGTCGATAACAGGGGAGAGTTCCACATTCCTTTCGGAGACGGCAAACGACGTTGATATTTTTTTGGAAGAAAGCTAAATGCAAATGCCGAAAGCCATCTCCGTTTCACACCACCTATCCCAGCCAGAGACAAAGCCGAGATGTCCCAAACCACCAGGCCACTAAACGTATCCATCGCGCCATAACATGATGAAAATAATGAGACGTTTAGTCCTTGTTCTTCTTGGGGCCCTTGGTCTTGGCGGTACCGCGGAACTTCTTGGAGCGGTTCTTCCGTTGCTTGCCTGTGCGTTCACAATGTTAGTATGCAGAAACCAACGGGTGCGGGTGCGGATGAGGGAAAAGACGTACGCTGCTGGCGGGAAGGCTTCTCGACCTTGGTGGCGGCGCCAATGCGGACCAGACGGTAGGCGGGCTCGAACTTCTTCAGGGCCTCCTGGGAGTCGTAGACCAGAGCGAAGCCGGTGCTCTTACCACCACCGTACTGAGTGCGGAACCCGAAAACGGAGACCTGGTCCTTGTTGGACTTGTACAGGTCGGCCAGCTTCTCGCGGAGCTCGTCCTTGGAGACGTTAGGACGGTTGGGGTGGAGGACGTCCCTGCCAGAAGTCAGTCGCGCGTTCTTTCAGAAACATAATATTCAATCGATTGGTGGTCGGATCAGGCGCGATTCTTGATTCGATATTCTTCCGATTGGGTTGTAGTAGTTTCCAAGTATAGTGGTGCGCGGTTCTCGTTTTTTTTTTTTTTTTTGTGGTCGTATGTGTGTGCGTGTGTCGTGTCGCATCCCTCCCGGTATCTCGAATTTCGAATCTCGAATCGAATCGTCCACTCCTCCCACCATCGCAGAAAAAAGGAAAGGGGGTTCTTACACGACCATCTGCTTGCGAGCCAGCAGAGGGTTGCGGATGAACTTGCGAGTCCGCAGGGTAACGGGGGTGTCGGCCATTTTGGTGGTGTCGTGGTGATGCAGGAAGGAACAGTGTGGATAGTCGACTTTCAATTTTCGTGCGGTGCGTCTCGGCTAGGGCTTGGCGCTAGCCACTTTGGTTGCTGACTCATACATCCTGCCTGAGGCTGCCAACACCGCCAGTACCGCCAGTGGCATGGGGCGGGTCTTGGTCATGTGTTTCTGTCTGGTTTCTCGGGCGGCAGGTCGGTCTTATCGATAAGGTAGACACCTCAGGCAAAATACTTTTTGCTTCTGCGGGGAACGAGCCTCGAATGTCCCGCAGTGTGTTCATTACAGCTACCAGCTACCCTAGGGTAATCTTGGCAGCCACCATGGTAGAGTCAATTCGCATGCTCGCCAGGCAGTATTTCCAGCTCGTCGACCCACCCCAACTAGCAATCCCTCCTAACAACATCCTCATCCAACCGACCGTCCAGGAAGCCCTATACGAGCACATGTTCAACGAATCCCTCACCCCACTCCCACCAGCACCATATCGAGCCCGCGTCCTAAAGCTCCTCCTCAGCCGAATCGAGGAAGCAATCACAGACCCAGAAGAAGATGTGCGCAATTGATACTTCGCCCAATTCATCTCAATCATCAAACCACTAACAAACCCAGGAAATTCACGACACATTAATGGAAACTTGGGCTTCGCTCCTCACAACCCCCAAACCACCCGCCCTCCAGCAAGCACAACAACTCTCCAAAATAAAATACACTGCCCCCTCCCCCGGCAGCGAAAGAACAGTCATAACCTCCGAATCTCGCGGCGTAATCCTCTCCGGCGGCACAACAGGAAACCGAACCTGGGAAGCAGCCCTGCACCTCGGCTCATTCCTGTCAACACCTCCAGGCGCAGAACTAGTCCGCGGGAAGAGGATTATAGAATTAGGAGCTGGGACGGGATTCCTTTCACTTTTTTGTGCGAGGCATCTAGATGTTAAGAACGTTGTGTGTACGGATCGGGAGATGTTTTTGGTTGAGAATATGCGGGAGTGTGTACGACTAAACAACTTGGAGGTTGAGGGTGGGGGTAATCTTATGGTTCCGACTATCTGGGATTGGGGCACGCCTCTCGATCTCGACAAGACGGAGTTGAGTGATGATTCAAGTGGGGAGGGGGAGATGGAGTTTGATATTGCGCTTGGAGCGGATTTGGTAAGTCTCAATATTTCCTCTCTTTGTACCACCAGTGACTTTTGCTGAGTGAAATAGATCTACGACGCAGACATAATCCCGCTCCTCCTTAGCACAGTCCGCGATTTATTCGAGAACTACGCCGTGAAGGAATTTGTGATCGCCGCGACGCTGCGGAATGAGAGGACGTTTCAGACGTTTTTGGATGGGTGTGGTGAGTTCTTACAACATACTTGACATGAAAAGGCTGGGTAGAAACTGGGCGAGGCTAATGCAGCTTGTAGAAACAAATTCGTTCAATGTCGAGACGCTCACGTTCGAGTCTACGCCGTCCGAGGAACAGACGGGTTTCTTTCATTCCACTAGTATTCCGATTCATACTTATAGGATCACGCAGCGGATATGACGGACTGAGATTTAGTGGGGTTGTGGATACCCAAGGCATCTTTGGGTTAATGTATCAGTATCACTACGATCCGTCAAAAGATGTACCATGTAGAATTATCTGCCCGCGAGCATGTATCAACCAGAGTATTTACCTCTAAAACAAATGAATAAACCGAAAGAATGACCGGGTATCACAAGCAAAAACCATCTTGTCTGAGCAAGAACGAAGGAAAAAAAAAAGCGCTGAGTCATGCAAGTCCGAAAAATGCAATGCGATAGGTAGAGTATTAATAGTAACCCGAGAAGATCGATTCAATCAATGTGCCTGGCGGGAATCATCCATCAGCAAGAGACTCCCGAAGAAGATTCTCGTCAATACCCTGTGGGTGGATGGAGACCGGTGCCGAGGGCGGTGGTTTAAGTCCCAGTATTGGGCCTTTTTGATTGACGCCTGTGAAGCGGAAGCGGAATGGGTTTGAGTCGGGTTGTGGTTGGGTGGGTGGGGGTTTAAGGATGGGTTGAGGTGTAGATGCAGATGCAGATGTAGGTGTTGGTTCGTTCGGTTGTTCCTCGGGTTGTTCATTCGCATTTGGGTCTGAAGATACCGGCGCCACGCCCCATTTCCCAAGCACCCAGCCCCCGACTCGTCGGCCCAGTGTGGCGGATTTGCGGGGCGTCGTCGTCGAACTCGTACTCGTGCTATCCGCCGAGACGACAGAGGTAGCGTCCGAGGCAACGCTGTGATTTGCAGCCATGGACGCCAGCAGCGAGCGGGATGATCTCTCCGAACCCTTGGCCCGATCGACTGTGATGATCGGCGCGGAGATGACGGGTGGAGTCGAGACCAGCTCGATGCTCGGAGAGACGATGCGTTGGGGGATGCACATGCCCGGGTGCCAGTCGCCCATGCGGGCATGTCGGGTTGTCGGGGTGTGGATGTCCATTCCAGCTACGGAGACGGAGAGGAGACTGTCGTGGGAAGTTGATTTGCGGAGGGGGAGAAGGGCATCTGGACGCCGAATGGGTTTTCGGAGGGCTTGTCGGGAATGGTTCTGGACCAGATGCCTGATGAGGAGGGTTCGGACTCTTCTGGGATAGTGGTTTGGGTTGTTATGCCGTCTAGGTCGAAGAGGGTTGGTCGATCTTGTTGTGGTTGGTTGAATGAGGATTCTGGAATATCGGGGGAGTCGATAGCTAATGGGCGGAATGGCATGTCCATACCCTTGAGGGCGCGGGCGTCCATTAGAGGAGAGGACAAGACCGTGCTGTCGGGGCTGGTAGGCTCAGAAAAGTCGGTGCCGCGGTCAACGCGGTCGAAGATGGAGGATGTGCGGAAGGTAGACTGCGGTGAGCTGGCGAGCGAGTCTGTAGTGGGTGTTTGGAATGACCAACGGCGGGATGATGAGGGTGGAGGAATCGAGACGGATGTTTGAGATAGGATGGTGTTCATAGATGAGCCCGATGATTGAGAGCGATGGATCGAGCGACGGGGTGAGTTCGTTCCCATGGCCGAGTGCAGCGGTACAGGACTGCCCAGGGCAGGTCTCTTCTTCTTGACTCTGCGATTGGCAACACCTTTGTCTTTCCTCGTGGAGGGTGTGTGGTAGTGGTGATGGATATGGAATTCCTGCGAGACACGTCGTTCCTTCGACTCCAGCTCTTCACAAAGAGTAGGCGTACGAGCACCATCCGATTGCTCCTCACCAATACCGGCCAGCGGCTGGTGAGTTAAGACCTGATCGCGCAAGTTCTGGACTTCCTGATTGGAGCTCTCGAGCATCTCGCGCAGCTCCATAATCCCAACTTGCAAGTTCGCATTATCCTGCAAGATATCCTTGACGAATCGCGAAACAACAGGCGTGCCAGGTTGTGTCGATGCAGCAGCAGCACCCTTGAGCCGGCCCGCCGCATTATCCAGCTCACGCTCAACAAGCCGTTTCCTCTCCATGCGCTGAACAAGCTCCTCATGCCGCTCCCGCTCCTCTCTCGCCTCAGCCTCAATCCGCTCAACTTGATCATTCAAATCACGCAGCGAATTCTCCGCACTCCGCCACCGCTGCACAGCAGACCTCTCATCCTCCTGCACAGCTACCAAACTCTCCTGCATCCTCACCTGCTCACTCTCCAAAATCGCAAGCTGAGCCTCGAGCTCCGCAGCCCGCGACGCAGCAACCGTCACCCGCCGCAACTCCGCCTGCGTACTTTCCAGCGTAAGCGTCAGACTCTCGACCCGCTCATCCGACTCCGCAACAGACTTATTCAGTCCCTCAAGCTGCTCCAGCAACAATCTATTCTCCTCGACGATGCGCGCATTCTCAGCTTGCACTCCCCGCTTCTCACGCTCCATCGCCTCAAGACTATCGACCAGTCGCTGGCGATCTTCCTCCGCCTCCGCAATGTAACTCTCATGGCGATGAAGTAGAGCCTGTAATGCAAACGTTAGCGACGATGCATGATATTCTGCCGTTGCAGAATCGTAGAAACATGTAGCCATGACGGACACCAGCGCAGCGAGTGAGGACGGGAGAGCCTGCCATGAGGATTCTCGAAGAGGTATTGTTTGCATTCCACTCGGAGAATAGCGGGTGGAGCGTACAAAACCCTCCTCGAAAAAAGCAATGACGCCCGCTTGGAATGGGGAAATGATGTGTCAAACATGCAGCCACTCAGCCAGCCTCACTGTGCCACGTCCGCATATCACATTCGCAAGCGCAGAAAAAGCAACGAAAGGACAGCAAAACACTCTCCCAGAAAGAGCTGAGAGAGAGCTTGAGCGAACGTACCTGTCCCAACCTAGCCGCCGTTTCAAGATCCTTCTCAACCCCCTCCAACGCAACAGTATTATGCTCGAGCAGCGCACAGTCGAGCCGCCCACAGCAACAGCGGAGAGTCGTCGGTGTCGAGTACGTCGGAATGCCCGCGCGGGCAGCCACCGGCGGGTTGCCAACCGGAGGAGTATCAGAATGCGGAGCGGAATCCATCTCGGGAATGTTACCCCTAGGGGCGGTGGTCTCGCGGGAGGCAGATCATTCGATGAGCTGCTACAGCAGCCGCAGCTCTGTCGAAGGCAGCCACTTGGGAAGCGAAGCGAGGTTCAGCTCGGCGGTTGGTGAGGTGCAGGTACCATGTACGACCGGGTCGGAAGTTGCACAAAGTGGAGGTGACTGGATTGGTGCCTGATTAGGTAAGGCGAGGTGGGGAAGTATACGGCAGTACGCTTCACACATGAACTCGGGGTAGGGGGTGAAGATAGCTATAAAAGAGGTTCGTTGATGTATTTTGAGTATGGTATGACCAACCTGGGGGTTGATATTCTTGCCACTACTCAGGTATGGTGGTGCATTCCTGCAGTGTAGGGCTTCGTCCTTGCTTCTCAACTTACCTGCCGCCAGGTGGTACCTAGGTACGAAGGTATGAGTTATGGCTAGCTGTGGTCCACTCTTCACCGACATTCTTCATAATAAAACCCACGGATTGTTGTTGACTTACGACTAGCTCTGTGTGTCTGGAGTAAAGGCTTGTCAGTGCTTGTTCGATTCTGCAAGTGGTTTTTGGTGGGGTCTCGTCGGTGACCTTTAACGGTGAAATATATAGTTACATCCGATAGTGTAGTACCACTTCCTCTTCAATATTCATCACCACAAAGCCCTTCCACATAATGTTGATATGTCATAATATGACTAGCCGGGCACCAAGACATCACATCACACGCTACAATATTTGACGAATAACGGAATCATTTTCATAATGCTCAAGCTGTTGAGGTTCCAGGATAAGGCACCCAATTGATGCCTCATTCCCTGCCTCTGTCGGCATGCCTGTCCAGGGAAACCGGAGGCACTGAGCTTGATATGCGCTTCAAGCGTTCTTGCCGCCATTATATTCTACATTTAGGGGATCTTCATGGAAGAACACTGATTGAGACCGATTATGAGGGGTTTACTACTCTCAGGGGCTTGCCGCCCGTTCAGGGATAAATACCCCCAGAATCGCATCGCATGTAGACAGTTTGATACAGTCATGTCAAGTTCTGTCAATTCCATTAAGGTCGATTTGTCTAGCAGGTCCTCATTCAATATTCAGTGCTTCGTCGTAGCCGATCTGAACACAAGCTCCAACGGTGCAGCCGACACCCAGTACAATCATACGAACCCATCTACTATAGCGCATCCAGGGATTTTAGACGCCCAGGATCAATTACCCACATCACGTGCGACGCGTTCACAGTGACTACGTGAAACTATGAAATAAACGAGAGAATTAGTAAAGCGTAGCTTGAACCGCCATCCATTGCTACACTACACAGTAGTGACCTAACCCTCAGCCCACCCAGAATAACACTGAACCTCAACCATGTGAGGTCTTCGGTCCGACTAACAACTGGGCAGGGAAAATCAAAATGAAAAAAGAAAGGCTACCCGAACCCCAAACACAAGAAACGAAAACCCCATGCGAACTCCAGCGCCGTTCAAGCTCGTAAGACAAATGTCGGAATACCTATCATGACCGGAGTCATCCGGCAAATCACAGGTAGTACCTAGGTGGAAAAAGATCACTCGGAATCGCGTTGCCACGCAAGATCATTGCGGACATTGATGAATGCGCCTGGGCCGCCGTCGCTGATTTCCTTCACGAGGACTTCGGTTTGTCGGTACAGTCGTTCGAGAGCGGCTTCGGAGCTTTTGCCGAGGGAGACTATATCACACCAGGTTAGAACTGTAGTCCACCTATGAAAAGGGGAAGGGGGACAAACCAAGAATAGCCGAGTTCAACTCCTCCGCAACAGCAACCCGTCCCTCAGAATCAAGATAGTGTCCATGAATAGAACTCTTCGGATCAGCGTAGCAAACCAGCGAAAAGACCTCATCCAGCATCTTCAGATCAACGCCCTCGCCGCCGGAATTGTAATCGAGTCGTAGGCGCTGGCCGTACTGCACGGCTTCAGTAAGCAATTCATTGAACCGAGCCACGGTCGGAGACGGTACGTCGCCATCCGTATCCATCTTCAGATCCTCAGGCTCCAGCTTCACGCCGCCCATGTTCTCGCTGCCATCGAGCTCCATCTCCTGGTCGAAGATGGCATTTTCGTTGTTTGGGGAGGCGGGACGGGAGCGCAGGTTAGCTTCAGCCTTGGAGTCGTTCATTGCTTCGGTGAGGTCCTGGACGTTGCGCATCATTTCGATGAATTTGCGGCAGCGGAGCTTAAATTGGATCTGTGGCTGGGCTTCCAAGACGCTTTCGTAGTGTGCTGTTGTGAGCTTGAGTGCTTTGTCGATGTTGCCATCCAGGATGGCGGAGCGGATTTCTAGACACTGTTTAGAATCTTCCTCGGAAAGGAAGAAGGTGTACTTACGGTTACGGCGGATGGCGTCGTGGTCCTCTTCCACCTCGTACTGGTTCAGTGGGGCGGCGTTCCCGCTCTGCAGTGATGCGGCTTCGGCAGCGACGTCTTCGGCGAAGGCGCGGGCGGTTTCGACGTACCCGTCATGGGCGAGGAACTGGGCTACCAGTTCCTGCATCAGGGATGCTTCGTTGAGTGGTGGCTGGAGGAGTCGACTTTTGTGGCGTTGATTTCCTTTTCAACTTTGTCGACTTGGTTCTATTGTCAAAAGGTTAGCGGTTTGCACGGGAAGACGGTAACGCTAATGAGATTTCACTCACTTTGACCATCTTGTCAATATCGAAGCAGAATTTATCGCGCCCAAAGTTCGTCACAAGATACACGGGTGGCTGGCGTTTTAGCCCGACAGACGGAAAAAGCGGGATGTCAGGGATATTGGTGAAAGCAACGCCTGTAAACCATCGTTAGTAATTTGTCACGAATGTGTGAAGAACGCAATATACCTAGAAAAATGCCATTCTTCGTAAAGAACGCTTCACGGGTGTGAAAGTTCACACCACACCCAATGATATCCCCTACAGTAAACTGCGGACCGTAAGTACGACCTTGACCCTGACTTTCGCCAAAGAAGGACTTCCCATCATCGCCGTGGTAAGCCCAAGACTCGGTCTCCCAGCCGGGAAGTCGTTCCAGGGAGGCCTTGGTGCTAGAAAATCCGATTGCGACCATACTAAACCGCCGCTTGTAAGCAAACTGCAGATAGACAAACCTCGGAGTTCTCTGAGGGCCGAAGTAGGCAGAAGGGGGAACATACCCGTGGTACGGTTTCGCTTCGATGCGAACTTCAAAGTAGTAGATGCCGCACTGCGCCGGCATCGGGTGATCGGCACGAACAGCGGCCGCTTCGTGATCGGTCTTGTGTAGAGGCCCGGTATATCGGACCGCATTGCCCGTTATCTCGAGAACGTCCTTGCCGTCATCCGCGCTCCACTGTGATGGCAGCGGCATGGGCTGGTCGCTGGCCAGCGGCGGCTCCTTCTCGATGATATCGTAGGTCATGCCGCGGTGGGACGGCGCCATGCGGGGCAGGTGGATGTTGCTTGAGGAGGTGGATAGCGGCGGGTTCGAGGTGGCGGTGGATGAGCCGTTGGCCTCGCGGTGTTGGGCTACGAGCTTGGCTCGCTGGGCCTCTTCGAGGCCTTCGATGTATGCGGACCCGATCAAGTAGGAGGGCGTAAAGGAAGAGGAGGATTCGGAGACGGAGAAGTTGATTTCGGAGTCGGAAGCCGCCCAGGCGCAATATCGGCGAGATTCAGGCGGGACGGCGTCGGCGGACGTCATGTTTCTGGAGATGGAGATGGATTGCATGTCGGCATCCGCGCCGGACAGGGTCCGGCGAGGACGGCCGTCGGGGGAGGAGGAAGGTGGGTAGGAGGGAGAATCGTTGAGGATGTTGGTGAGAGAGTTGGAGATTGGGGGAGAAAAGGCGGTGCCTGACACGACGGAGGCGTAGGAGGAGCGGCGGCCGGGGGAGGTGTATGTTGGAGCTCCTCGAGCTCCACCGGGAGGCAGGTCAGTCATGGCGGGTGTGCGGGTGTGCGGGTCAACCCACTCCCGAATTTGGGAGTGCCCCTACAACCCCAACGACTCTGGAGTAGTTGTTCTGCCTGTTTCGTGTGGCGGAGGGGTTCTGCTGACGTTGCGTGACAAGCGGGTCATCTGGTGACCGGAAGCAGCGACACAGCCTGCTGGAATGTAGCAGCGATCGTGGGGAAGATCTAGGACAGTATTCAGAAGAGAGAGCATCGGACAGGCCAGTTAAAACAGTCGAGGCATGTTTACTTTGCCAGCAGTCCAGGCACTCCAGGTACTGAAGGAGTATTGCGGGGAAAGTCCGGCGAAGAGAAGAGGGGAGTTGACGCCGCTGTCACGAGGTCCCTCCGATCTTAGGCGCTTTGGCAATCGGTGTTCTCAAGACTCGCAACAAAGAATAAATCCCCGAGCTCTCATTGAATAGTGCGATCAATAGGATAATCAGACGATTCATGATTCTTGACACAGTAGAGAATGGATCTATTTATGACCTAATTGCGGGTATACGGCTCAGAGTACTACACAGTACCCTAGAGTATACTACGAGTAGGTAATAGGTAAACACTGAGTCTACCATACAGTCATCCAAAACATCGATGGGCGTAGTGATAAAAACTACTTCGTAAGTCAAAATTTAGGGTAGTCCTCCATCCAGCAACAAACACCATGTCCCAGAAAACGCACTATGATACAGTCCAATAGAAGCCCTCCCCAAGCGTTGGGTAAAGATAAAAGTCAAATGGCCACCAGGCCGCACGCAAACCAGAATGCCATGAGCCAGGATCAGGCAACCATAACGCCGTAGAAACCCCGAGCCGAAAATAAAAGCAAATGTGTGAAAGGAAGAAAAGTGAAGCAAAGATGCAGCAAGATCAGCTAGATCCACTGTCCGCTGTAGGTGTAATGTACAGTTAAGCCGCCATCGCGATTGCCGGCGACGAAGGCTCAGCCAGGTTCGACGGGGCAGGCGTGACATCGCCGTCGCCCGAATTGCTCTTCTCGCTGGGGACTGCACTGCTGCCGTTGACCGTATCGGTCCCCGTACCCGGGGCAGCCAGGGTGGGCTTGCTGTCGCTGTCGCCGCTCTCGATGGCCGCAGTCTTGCCGTCGCTGTCCTCGGACTTGGCGATAAGATGGGTACGCCAGGATGGAAGCTGCCAGGCGACGCCGGTGAAGCTGCGCAGACGGAGAGGTTGTTTCTCCCACTTCCGACACGGCGCGCCGGTGCGATCTAGGGCGCGCAGACCGGCATTGATGGCGCCGGTATTGGCCTTGGGACCCAGTCGGTGTGCGGCGGCAATTTTGCCCAAATCGCCTCCTTCGTCACTGGATTGTATTAGCATTCATCCCGAGCTAGGGTCTCGTCATCTCAAGTTGAGCTCGGACGTGAGCTGACTTACAGTCGAGGCTTCTTCTTCGGACCGGGTCGTCCCCGTTGTTTGGGAGCATCCGTCTGTCCATTTGCGCGCTTGTTGCCGGGCTTGGGACCCGGAACTCCCTTCCGGCGTGGGGTGTCGCCTGGAGTTGCCCCCGTGGCCGGGGTCGAGGTCGCGTCGGCCTCGGAGCCATTGTCGGCGGACGAAGGGCGAGCGGCAGGGGCTTCGGTGGAGGAAGCGGGCGAGGAGCGCTCGTTGATTTTGTCGGTGGTGGTGATCGTAGGCTTCTGATCGGGGGTCTCGGTCGAGAATTGCTGGAGCTTCTCGGGGGAGATCTTGAGTTTGACGATGAGAGATCCCTTGGAGCCTCCAGCCCGATTGGAGCGACCGTTCGCGGCGGCGGGCATGGTGGATGGATGCTGGTACAGGGGGTGGCGGAGATGAGAATTGGGATCAAGTCGGGTTGAAGGAAGGGGCGGCGATCGTGACGTGTGTTCCACCGCCCGGTTGCTCTGAAGCAGAGTGTTGCGATCGTATGGTTCAGGGTGAGGCGAAAGTGGTGAGTGGATGGATCAGGGAGGATGGGGGAGGGGGAGGGAAAGAGAAAGGGGAAGGGGGAAGGGGGACGGGCGGGGGGACGAGCCGGGGACAGACGAGGCGTGTGGATTTCATCTCGTCTAATTCTGGATAGAAAGGTTCTTTGCGTGAGAAACATCGCCGGAGGAGAGGGCCTCGCGTTGGCGTCAGTGTATTACGGATAGATTACGGGGATACTGCTTGGAGCAGGACGCAGCAAGGCGGTGCAGAGTGCGATGCGCCCGGCGGGTGGTACCGTTACCGTACATCCAGATCTATACTTTGCAGATCAACGATATTCCTACTCCTCTCATATAATTCTACTGTAATGCATTCACTTGACAGAATCACACCGCATCCTCGCCCTATAGTAGTCATCATCCAGTTCGGGGCGTACAGCCAGGCATTCCGACAGATCAACCCTAACCGTCGATGGATCTCATTCCACCCGCTGCGTCCCGAAATAGTCTGCCTAGGACCGCAGGGATTTTCTTTTATTCTACACATCTTGCAGTCTTTGTGAGAATCCAAATGAGGATGAGACTCGTACTTCTGAGGCGGTGAATCTTTACTACTTTACTACGAGTAGTACTAATGCCTGACAGCATCACGAGACTCTTGTCGCGCCACCCTCGGAAAGCTGAGCTTTTCAGGCGGACTTCGGATGGACTAGCGTACCAAACTTGGCTTGATTGAATATTATAGCACAATCCAGGTACAATTAAAGATATAAATAGATAAATCCTGGCATTATAATATCGACTACGAGTAAAGGTCAGATGAAAGATCTATGATTTTTTGGACTAGAAATCTCAATACTTGGGGGGTACGTTCTAACAATGTGTATGCTGGGCTACTGGCTCTCCTGCTCAGCCTGCCGCCGCTGCATAACCTGCGAAATAGCCTGCTGAACCCCCGGACTACTCCGAACACCCCCAAGAATCAAACCCTCCTGCATCCCCCGGCGCAACGCACTAACACTTTCCTTATCACCGCGGAAGGGCGCCTGTCCTAGATGCAGCATCCTAGTCGCCTCAAAGTCCGTCTGCCGAGACGTCTGCACTAACTGCGCAACCTGCTGCATTGTCTGTCGCGAGATACCCCCCGTCCCTTCCACGGTCCCGACACCCGGCGGCGCTGCTTGCGAAATGAAAATGTGCAGTGTGATCGATGCCCGGCGGGCGAGCGTCAGAATCTGGAAGGGGAGGAGGTAGAATTGCTCTTGTGGGAACAAGCTACGGAGTGCGGAAGGCAGGTAGGCGGTTGGCATGAAGACTGCCTGCGGGTGGGTCATGATGGATAGTTCGAGGGTGAGCATTGCGGCGAAGGTGTAGAAGCGCCACTGTGCGAGTTGGGTCAGCTGTGTTTGCTCCAACATAGCACCGATTGAATCTGAGGAACTTACATAACGGCCCCAATTCGCCCACCACAACCAATTCAACACAAGCATTGTCACAAACCCAATCGCATACTGCGGCAGCACCGAGCGGGTCAACGAAGCAAGCACAAACTCCTGCATCGTCTTCAACTCGCCCCATTTCTGCATATCCGGCCCAAACCGATCATACGCAAACCGCTTCACCGGGTCAGTGAGCGTCTCCTGCGCCTGCCGCAGAAACATAAAGTAGATCTCTGATCCGGCGAGGTGTCCGTCCGCCCCAATCTTATCGGGATGATGCTGCGCCGCCATGCGACGGAATCGCGACTTGATGACCCTCTCATCGGCGAATGGCGAGACTCCCAGAACCTTGTAGTAGTCGCCTGCGACTTGTACTTGGTGGAAGGTCTCGTAGAGCGTGTAGAGGAGGTAGCTGACGATTACCACCAGGAAGATGCGGCGGCGGTGTCTTTCGAAGCGGGGGGTTTGTGGGAGGGGCCGTGGCTCGCCGGCTCGGATTGTGAGGCCATAGTAGACGCTTTGCAAGAAGGAAGTGGCATACTATGTGCTCGTGTCAGCGACTGTCAGTGCGATATAGATCAGAGGTATAGGGCATCCCGCGGAGCACGAACATTGGGGAGAACGGCCCAGCCGAAAAAGGGGAGGAGTGACGCCATGCCGACTCTTCAGATGCGCCCACTGTCTCTCCTAGATCAGATCAAGCTGGTGTCTGCTTCTGCTGTTGTTGTCTGCTGCTGCGAGTGCCAGCTGGTTCAACGCGGCCCGCCAAACAGCGGCGCCACTCACCGCCCGACCCACCGCCTCCGCTCAAGAAAAAAAGTTCTCGATATCGAAGTAGAAAAAAAGTCGGATTAGGGTCTTTACACGCCAGAGCCAGTTGCGTTGAAAATGGCCGTCGACGCAATGGACCTCGACACCTCGCCACGGGCGACGAACGACGCAGAGCGCAAACGCAAGCACAAGAAGCACGACAAGCACGACGCCTCGCCATCGAAGAAGCGCAAGTCCAGCTCAAAGGAGAAGAAATCTTCCAAAATCGATGTTAGGGATGACTCGCCATTCTCCCTGACGACAGCTACGCTGTACCTCCCGCTGTCGCCCATTTCCATCTCGCCGACGCACGCCCTGGCCTCGTTGCTTGCAGAGCACCTCTCCCCGCTGCTCTTGACCTACTACCCGCCGCTGAAGGGAATTGTGATGGCCTATTCGAATGCCTCGATCTCCAGTTCTCCTCCTTCCTCGAATAAGCGCGATTCGTCCGATCTGAATCCCCAGCCGCTGACCCTTGCTCGCACAGCGGACGAGTACGGCGTCCTCTTCGTCTATTTGACAGCCACCTTCCTCGTCTTCCGTCCGCAGCGCGGACAGATCTTGGACGGCCTGGTCAACGTGCAATCGGAGGGTTTTCTCGGCGCCGTCGTCTTCAATTTGTTCTCTGTCGGTATCGAGCGCAAGCGTCTGCCGACGAATTGGCGGTGGGTACCACCCGGCGAAGAAGATGTGTCGACCGTGAAGGACACCACGACGGACGACGAGTCGGGGGCGGAAGGTGCGCCTGCGAGCTTTGATGCGGAGAAGGAGCACTTTAAGCCTGCGGCTGTGGCGGATGAGCTGGACCTTGAAGAAGGGGAGGACGGCGAGGGGGCCACTGGTCATTTCCAATCTGTTTCGGGTCACCGGGTGCGTGGGAGTGTTCGGTTCCGTGTTGTTGATATTGATATTATCCCTGGGTTGGAGCGGAGTCAGGGATTTTTGAGCATTGAGGGGACGATGTTGGAGCCGGAGGAGGAGGAGAAGCTTCTCAGGGAGGAGCAGCAGGGTCAGTCGCTGCCGTTCCATTTTGCGGCTGCGGCGCGGCCGAGGAAGATGCAGCGGGTTGTCCCGGTTTCGGTGGAGCCGGCTGAGGTGGTTTCTGTTGTTGATGTTCCACTAGAAGAGGAGAAGCCGAAGAAGGAGAAGAAGGAAAAGAAGGAGAAGAAGGACAAGAAGGAGAAGAAAGATAAAAAGGATAAGAAGGAGAAGAAGGAAAAGAAGAGCAAGGAGTAGTGATGGTGCTTAGCCGATCACGACGATATTCCCCTGTTATTTTACATTCGCGGTGGGCGTTCCGGCTGGATTATGTACATTCATACAATGTTGAGTTAGCATGAAAATAGACTTCAAACTAACACTGGTATCATACACTGCCCGGTGGGTATATACTATGTAGCACCCTACACTAGTGTAGGTACACTACAAGTGTATATCCAAGGTAGTAGATGTAAGTAGATATACTATCATTCATACGAACCTGAACTAACCAAAAAATAAAAAATACTAATCACTTACAAACACAAACCCCCATCTCAACACCCAACTTATCAATTAAAGACCCAGAACGTCCACCCCACCAAGCACCTCCTTCTTTCCCGGCATCCTCCCAACCCGCATCAACGCCGCACACTTAGCCATAACCGGATCCACCCCCATAGTAGCAACAGCAACAACAACTTCCCCACGGAAATAATACGCAACAAATTTCGACTCCTCCGGCTTCCCAGTGATGTATACATCATCATACCCATTCACCGTATTCCCACAATACCGCATCTGCCCCCCAAGCGCAGACCAGAAGACGGGTATAAACCTCTTTGGCTTGAGCTTCTCCTGACCCTTGAGAGCGTGAACGATAGCACGACCAGCAGCCCTCCCCGCATTCTGCGCAACAGTCCAATGCTCAATCCGCACACTCGCTCCCTCACCACCAGGCCCGTGATACGGGTACGTAGCTATATCCCCGAGGGCGAAGACGTCCGGCAGCGAGGGGATCGCGAAGTTTTCATCCGTGAGTATCGATCCGTCTTTTTCTAGGGCTATTCCGTTGTTGTTCGTTAGGAAATCTGTGGCGGGGCGCACGCCGACACCTAGGATGACCACGTCGGCTGGGAGGGTTGTGCCGTCTTTTAGGTGGACCGCCCCGACTTTGCCTTGCGAAGCACTGGAAGGACTGGCGTGCGAGACAGAGGCAGAGAGGTAGAATTTCACCCCATTATTCTCGAGGTTTGCTTGGAATATCTTCCCCACTTCCGTTCCCATGATGCGCTCAAGTGGAGTTGACTCCATGCCGACGACAGAAACATTGTGTTTTGCCAACGCATTGGCCAATTCCATCCCGATGAATGAGCTGCCTATCACGACGATGTTCTTCTTTTCTCCTTCGGATTGAGTGCTCGTTGCGTCGAGGATAGCCTGGGCATCATCCACACCGCGGAGCGTGAATACATTCCCCAACTCGAACCCCGAGAGAGGAAGAGTCCGGGGAGTACCACCCGTCGCAAGAACGAGCTTCGTGTATGTATAACTGTTTCCTGAGGAAGTGCTAACCTTCCTCGCGGCAAAGTCAACATGCGTAACCTCATCCGTAACATTATCAATGGCAGCGGATTTAAACCAGGCGGCGTCGCGCCAGGCAATCTTCGAAGCATCGGCGATGAGTGCCTTGGAGAGTTTGGGCCGGTCAATTGCGATGGGTGATTCTTTGCTAATCACTGTTATTTTGCCCGGGTAGTTTTGCGCTCGGAGGCTGTGGAGGAGGCCTAGTGTGCCGCTTCCTCTGTTTTATACCACCTGTGTTAGAGATGTGATGCCTGATGCCTGAAAGTGGGATTGGGAGGGGGACGTACCCTCCAACAACAACGACATGCTCCTCCTCCTTCGAAACTGTACATCCAGAAACCGGATTCCGAGAACCGGATTTAATATCCGCCTCCTCGCCGCGGATATATACCCCGTCTTCCTTTTCGATGAGCTCGAATTTGTGCAGGGAGTTTAGGGCGGGTGCGTCTTCGACGTCGCCGGTTGAGATGTTGAAGCAGGCTGTCAATAACATTAGTATACGTCTTCGTCTTATCCTATCCCTACGGACTAGTAGATGGTGCAGTGGGTGAACTCACCCCCATGCCAAGGACATGTTATCCTTTCCCCCTCAACAACGCCATTCACAAGCGGAGCCCCATAATGCGTGCAGCGAGGACTGAGGGCGTGGATTTTGTCGTTGGCGTTGACGAGGAGGATCTTGGTTTCTGGGAGACCTTCGATTTCGTATTCGGTTTTGGAGTTTGGGGGGAGGGTGAGGGATTGTAGATTCTTGAGTTTGAATTCGGGCATGTTGGCTATTTTGGGGGTTGCGCCTGACTTTGAGCTTTGTAAGGTGTTGGCGGTGCTGAAGATGCGAGGTGTGTGCTGAGGATGCGGTGAAATGCAGGAAAGGCGGGGTCGGATGCCACCACCAGCACTACCAGTACTGTTGGAAAACGGGCGCGGTGAGAGCTTAGAACACCAGGGAAGACTCGGTCCTGCAGGTATTCCCAAGGTACTACCTACACCAGGTTTAGGAGGTACTAGTGGGCGAATTCGAGTTGAATGGGCGAGTCGAGAGAAGCCGGTTGTTGGCGGTGGACGTGGTCGAGGGAGGCGCATTACAAGTAGAATTGGAGAAGGGAATTTTGGGGAATTGAGAGCTTTTGTAATTATACCTGCTATACACTACCGAAGTAAGATAGCTGTGGATATGTCAGACTGAATTAGTGTTGATCGTGACATCACCGTGAGCCAATTAGCGATGAGGTGTTGTCACCATTTCTTGTTTGCGACGACCACCCAAGTATGTATGACCACAAGGATATATTCTTGTTCTGGAGGATATGAAATTACTTTTTACTAGTGGTATCTTGGGTAAAGTAGAATAGAGAAACTCATGTAAATTTACATCCCCAGGCTGTGGTATTAATGAACGTTAACCGTAATAGATACAAGAGAGTGTGTAGATAGTTACACGATGCACAGCATCGGAGCAAGAAGCGACTGGAATGCTCTTTAGTAGAGCTACAGTAAACTCGGAACCATCAAAGTCGATTGAACTCCCGATATTCAAGAGATGATCATGTATTCTTCCTCGACGCCCGCCTCTTCCCTTTCCCAACCTTCGGGCTCACGCTAACCTCCGTCATGCGCTGCTCCTTAACTTCTGACGGGCGGGCGCGTTTCGTCTTCTTCGGAGGAGCATCATCGGCACCACTCGCGAGTGGATCAATCTGCCCCGACTCAGCCTGCCCCGAAGCAGCAGGCGAAGAAGTCTGCGTGAGATCAATGAAATCACTCTGAGACTGCGACTGGGTCTCTTCAACCCGCTGCGAAGATTTAGATTTCTTAGAGCGGGTCGAAGCAGCCGGGACGGAGGTTGGAGTGGTTTGGTCGGGCGAAGGCTCTTGTGCGCTTTTCGGCTTGCGCGAGCGTGAGCGTGAGCTCAGCTGAGAAGGTTGCGGGGAGAGATGCAGACTTTCCCCGCTGTGCAGAGCACTGTTGTTGTCGTTGGTTGTTTGGAAGGTAAGGTCCGGCAGGTCAGCGTTTGTGCCCGTCTCCGCGCTTGTGGGGCCTTCTGGTGCGTGGACGATTGATAGCAACGAGTCTTCGTTTGAGGGGTCGGGGAGAGGTTCGACGATTTGTCGGTTTGGGGGGTTGGAGGTGGTGGATTGGTTCGCGGATTGGAATGATTGGCCTGTGCCTTCGTTTGCACTAGCCGAAGTTTCGAGGAGCGATGGCTCGCCGATTAGGGTGTGTCCAAGCATTGATTGTTGCTCGTCGATGAGGGTGTGGCCTTCGAGATTACTCTCTTCACCGGTAAAGAGTCTGGTGTGCGGTGATGAGGCTACAGAGTGGAAGCCAGAGAAGTTGGGAGAGGCCGCCTCGTCAGTTTGTGGGAGACGGACGCCGCCGGGGGTCTGATAGGAAGGCGCATCGGAGACTCGGGACGGGGATCGATCGGGCGATTGGCGTGTTCTACCAGTGACAAAAGTGGTTTCGTCAATGTCCATGTCAACAAGCGGTGCCAGCTGGGCCTGGGCGCTGGGCATGGAATCCTCGACTACAGAGACACTGTGGAAGCGTGAGCAAATGAAACAGCAAATCCAGGTTAATTTACTGACATGCTACCTTCATTGTCTTTTGCCTTGTCTGGATCCTCAACCTCCATTGGCGCAGCACGGAGAAGCTTCGGTTCAGTAAGAGAATTCAAGCTGACGTCGCGGAAGCCGTCGTCCTCCACATCGTCGATGCCGGGCACCATGAATCCAGAAAATACTTGTTCTTCGTTTTCATCGAGCTCTAGCTGGCGCCGGTCACGATTTGCCAGTCGAATAGTGATTTGGCCGTCCCCGAGGACCTCGAAGACTTCTGCGGTTCGTTGCTTGGACATTCCCGGACGCCACTTGGTCTCTTTGGACACCTCGAATTGGCGGAAGGTGATGATTGCTCCGGGCTTGGCCTCGGATTCCGTAAGATCGGCGAGAGAGGAGAGGTCGTTGGGGAGCTCGGGGAGCTCGGGGATGTTATCCTCGGCAGGACCAGCATTGGCGTGCTGCTCATCCTCGGCAGGAGCATCATCGTAGGTCAGCTCCATATAACTTTCGTCATAGTCATTGTAGCCCTCATTGCCATTATACCCCTCGTTGTAGTCATTGTATCCCTCATAGCCATAGTAGCTGTCATCGCCATAGCCCTCCTCGCCATAGCCCTCACCATACTCTTCATACTCCTGAGCTTGCTGCTTGCGCTTCCGCTTCTTGCTCCTCTTATTCCAACCAAGACGCTGACGAATAGTCGTATCGGCCTCTTCATCCCAACGATTCACAAACGGGAACGGAGGGGCCGTAAGTTGAATGTCGGTGAGCACACATTCGACAGCCTTGACATCAAGCTTGGACTTCCAGTCGATATCTTCATCTTCCTCTGCATCAGCATTCTCCTCAGGTTCTTCCTGACGCTGTGAAATTTTCCGCCGAGGAGAGACTGCGCTCGCCTGAGCGGCCAACTTCTGCCGTGTCGCTTCGTCATCTTCCTTGGTCTTGGGCGTACGCATGCCCAAAGACCCGAATAGAAGGCGACGGCTGCTAGCAACGTCTAGATGGCGTCTGTTGGTGGGTTCTTGCTCGGGTGCATCGCTGGTGTCGGCGTCAGGGATCGGTTCTTCCGGTGCTTCTGCTGGAGGCGGAGGTGGAGGAACATTTTCCTTCTCGGATGTTTGCTCGACGTAAACACCACCAGAGGCAAGATCACGAAGTAGCTTTGCACGTCTGGCTTCAAACTCGGCCTGCTCTTGCTTTTGCTTATCCTCTTTCGACATGGTCGTAGAGTTAACACTAGACTCATCAAAGAACTGCTCGCCGTTGACTTCTATAAACTCTCGCAAAGCGGCAAAGTCGGCCTGCGGGGGCAATTTGCCCAGCTCCTTCAGTCTGGAGAGACGACGGCGCATTTTGCAGCGCTGGTTGCTCTTTTTCGTTCGGAGAGAGCCTGCTCCAGGTGGAGCAATGATGTGCGGCTTTCGCAGGGTGACTTTGTTTGCTTCGTCCTCTGAGTCGGAGTCGGAGCTCGATTCTGAGTTGGAATCGGAACTGGAGTCAGAGTCGGAGTCAGAGCTTGAGGGTTCTGACATTTCTTCGTCAGAATCCGAATCCGAGTCACTTGAGTCGCTCGAGTCGCTGGACGAAGACGTAGATTCAGCTTCCGACTCTGAGGTTTGCTCTGCAATCTCCGGCTGAACAGGCCGGGGCTTATTATCGCCCTTGTTGAATCTGACAGCCTTAGAAGTCCGCGGGGAATCCTCATCCGCTCGAGAGCGTTTGCTAGACAGAGACGAAGTTCCCAATACCGAGCCTCGACGCAGGCTCCCCGAAGACGAAGGCCGTTTATCTGCAAGACTAGATCGCAGGGCTGGAGCAGTCTGTGTCTGACTCCTGATATCGATAAACTGCGACGCAGGCTCTTCAAAGTCCTCCTTTAAAGCCTTCAGCTCACTCTCGAGCTCCGCTTCTTCAGGCTCAGAGATATCGTCCTCGCTTTCCTCGTCTGCAGAGTGATCAATCGGGTGTCTGATCACAGTCCCCATATCCGAAACCTCCTGGTCGGCCGGTAGGATCGAGAGTTCTTTGCCGAACCCAGTAGTCGGCGGCAGCCACTCGCCATCGCCTTCTTCATCCGCGTTCGGGTCTTCATGCACAAAACCCGCGCCATGCTCCCAGCCCGAAAACACAGTCCGCCGTTTCTTGCGCGGGGGAATCGTAATCGCAGGCCGGGTATTGGTGTTCCGCTTGTAGAATGGTGAACCGAAGGGTACGCCGTCGATGAGATGTTTGCCTTCGGGGGTGATCTGGTGTCGGCCGCAAAGACGTCGAGCCCGGAGGTCTGCAAGCTCAAGAGAGCGAATCCTAAACCATTACTGAGCATTAGCAACCGTCCTTCGTAAATCGCAAGTCATGAGCTGAAACAGAACTTACACAACTTCGTCACCATCCCTCAACAACCCCTCAATCTCCATGAAATGAAGACACTCCGACCCATCCACTTCCACCACATAATCTTCCAAACCCCACTGCCCACTAAACTCCGGGTCAAACATGCTGGGCTCCGTCTCTAGCGGCACAACCTCATTCACATCCTCCAACAGCTGAGCAACCGTATATCCACCATTGGAGAAGGCAGCGTTGGGCGTCCGAGACGACGCGATGGCCGAAGCGGGCGCGCCGCGCGAGGCATAGACTGGCGCGGAGACGGCCTTGGTTGTCCAGAGGATGCGCGTAACCGGCAGCCCGTGCCGGGAAATAACGAGGTGAAGGCGCATTTTGGTCGGTCAGAGCATTGAGGCGAGGACGAAGCGTAGCACAGCAAGGCGAGCGAGGCGAGCAGAGTTAAAAGCAAACGGGAGAGGGGAAGTGAAAGGTGGGTTCGACAATGTTTGCCCGATTTTGCGCGCTCCGCTTTTTCCGCAATTCTTTGTCCGCTTGGTATCGACTCGACGGGGGTTGCAGTAGGGTGCAGGGATTGTCGTGTTGTTTGTTTTTTACCCTTCAAGTATAGACACGCGTTGGATCACCGATCACCGTCTAGCGAGTTCGAGGCGTTCATGGTCCGAGATACTGGAAGACGAGGTCAGGCCTCGTGCACAGCTGGGAGCTCCAACCGTGGAGTTGCGCTAGCCGTTTTGGGTCAGGCACGATCGGCCGCGATTTGCTCCGCTAGCGCGCTCTTCTTCCCATCTCACTCCGTCAGTTCATTATCTTCACTTCGAGTTCTCGCATCACCCTGGGTAGGGATACGACTCAGCGCACCGTGCTATGAGCATACCCATCCTTACCAGCGAGGCTTCAGACGCCACACCATGTCACTAATCCTCAGGCCTCAAGATAGCTCCCATAGCAGCTAGCATCAATGGTAAGCCCCTTTGCTTCAATTCAACGCGTCTGTATCACTCTCCTCCCAAACTTGTAATCCCAATCCTCTCCCCTTGAATTCAGGGTACAAACCCATCGCATGCTTAGGGGTTGACTCGGCGAGGTCCCTGCCTTGAACGACCAGTATTTCATGCGATACATCAAAACCATCACATCATCCCGTGCTTGCACTGGCGCTTGCATCTAACCCGGAGTTCCCCTGTTGAGGGTTACAGCCTTCTGCCAAACCGCTTCGCTGCAGGGATTGACCTGTCTTCGGACTTTTACATCTGTCCCTGTGGTGATGGTGGTAGAGGGTTGGCTGGGTTGGATGGGTTTAGGTACGACCTTAGGGGAGTACTGCCTGATGGGACACTTCGTAATTGTTGTAGATTTATTTAGTGTAGGTAGTTGGAGGGAGAGTGGGTTGGGTTTCGATACTAATGTAGGAGTTCTTGTAGATGATTCCATTATTCATTTCTGAACTTGATGGGTATGAAGAAGAAGGAAATATTAATTGAACTATGTATTGCCCAATGGTCATCACGCAATGCAAGCCGGCCAAACAGCCGCAGAATATCGTCGGGTATCAAGTATGTGGCAAATACTAGTTGATATCACTTGATGCCGTCAGGTAGACAGTCGTTGTCATTATGTACTGTCTCCATGTCCGAACAGACTGTGCGGCTAGCGAGACCGCTCCGAGGTCCGTGGAACAGGCTTCCGGGTAGGGACGCCCAGGTTCATAGGGCGTGAGTTACTCCGTGACGGCCGCGCCTGCGAGCTGGAAGCAGGTAACTGCGATCCCTCCGCAACAGGCTGGTACTGGGGCGGACTCTCCTCGTCCACGGTGTGACGCGGACCCTTCATCGTACTCTGGGATCGACGGACAGGTGAGGTGGGTGGGGATCCGGAATTGGATTCGGGAGGCGTGGTGGGTAACATGTCAAAGGATTCCGAGGAGGATCGACGTTCGCGATCGTGACTGTTTGCCGCAAACCCCTCAGCTGGGCCCGCCGCGCGGTCCTTGCCCTGGACTGGGGATTTGGCATCAGTTCCAGGTTCCATCCGGGTGGTAGAGGCGTCGGGTGGGTGATACTCGCGGCGTGGTCCATCCACCGGACCGAGATTGTCGGCCATTGCATCCTCGTAGCTGGGGGGTGCGTCGTCATACACAGCGCCTGCGTCTGCTGGGATGGGTCCGTCTGCTGGCCGTGGGGGCATGGGTGGCCTGGGAGCAGACTCGCCGGTTGTGGGCCAGGATGGTCGGGAGGTTGGTTTAGTTTTTGTCGGGGAGGGTTGCAGTTTTGCGGCGGCCATGGCGTCCAGGAGGGCTTGTGGGGGTGCGATTCCAGAGTAGACTTTGACTGGCATGCGAAGGGGGAGAACAATGAGTTGAGGCTGGGGTGGGAGATTAGCGGTTGGATAGTAGGTGAGTCGTCGGTGGTGGTGACGTACTTTCATGGCTCCTGGTGTGCCGTGCATGAGGCCGATGCGGACTTCGAGCTCGTAGCTTCGTTCGATGTTGCAGGTCTCGAACGAGGGTGCTACCGAGTTGGGGAGAGGGAGATTGGTCCAGAGAGTTGGGTCAATCGTCCATTCGGTATTGGCTGCATCGCCGGGTTTGCCCAATGGCATGTTCATATTGCTTCGGCTAACGACAACCCAAGACCCCGTCTCTTGCCATGTAAGATCATGCGCGAGGATTTTGGTGTATGCGATCAGCTCAATTTGCAGCATTTGAAGGTAGATGATATCCGGCGAGTCGGTTGTTTTCTTCAGAATCATACGCAGCGGCACGGGCTCGTTGCAGGTAAGAATTGAAGGGTTCGGGAGACGAGCATCGAGTGTGACCTTTGGAGGATCGGATTGGGCGTCTTTGCTCGAGCCGCGCGAGAAAATATTCTTTTTCTTGTAATTGGGGGGCGGCTTGCCGAATTGGTGTTGGCGCCTGGCGTAGGTCTCTTCATTGGGATTGCCTGTTCGCGGTGGCTCAATCGGGAGGAAGTTCAGCGGTATTATCTGGGCTGTCAGTATCGGTAATCCACACGATCAGCGTTGGTGGAACTCACGGCTCGGATATTCTCTTTATAGAACTGTGGGCGGATGACTGTTGCCTTGACAAAGTATTTGATATCGGCCTGTCCATTGAATCCACTCAGGGATGGCGGCAGAGTCTTTTTCACATGGCGGTTCGTGTCGCGGGCCATCTCGACCTTGAGACCGGTGAAATTGAGGTTGGTGAGCATGCTGTTGTGACTACTGCAGGCATTGTTGAAAGGGAACTGCTGGAGGTTAGATCAACTCAGTAACCCCGACAAGACAATCTCACCTTGAACTGGAATGGATATTCATAGGTGCCCGGGGCAAAGGTGTAGGACGTTGCGGGCGACCCGGTCTGCATGACAGCCGGCGTGGGGAAGACGGTCGCAACCTTGTACAAGATCTGCGCATCATTCGCATTAGACATATTCCGAATGGCCCCCGGCAGAGTCATCTCCCACGATGCTTACTTTGTGCACCTCCAGCTCCGTGCGCTTCTTCTCCGAGTTGACATTGTGCGGGTTCCGTGGGCCAGACAGTCGCGTCCGACTCTCGCCCTCCAACTTGACTTGGATCCCGCCAATGGCCGCCTCAGCCGGGAGGGTGAGGACGACCTTACCCGAGAGAAAGTCCAGGTTGGTGTAATGTTTGTGCTGGCTATCCAGCAAGATTGTCGCCGAAGCGGCCATGACGGCGTGCGCCCGGGGTCCGGGGCTTTTTCTCTTCGCGTCAGATGTTTTGTAGTAGTCGAGGAACAGCGCGTCGATAAAATTGCAACTCGATTCGCACCGGGCGCGGCGCGTGGACGTGGGGTGACGAGACGAGGAAGGATGGAGTCGGATGTTGGGGGAAGTGCGGATTAAATGCGAGAGGAGCCGGAATGACGTTTGGGGGCCGCAGATCAACTGATCCGACGACCACCGACTCTCACTACAACAACCACTCAGAAATTCTACAGTAGAATACTTTAGAGAGTATAGTAAATACAGACAGAATAGGTAGGCTTGATGCAGACTGCGCCTCGCTCAGCCACTCTTGTCCGCGGAAACTGGGCGGAGATCCCTGGACGACAAAAGTATGGCCGATCTCCTTCTAGAAGCCGTAGCCGATCGATTAGCTGTTAACGACCTAGTGAAGCAGCAATGCAATACCTTCAAGAACAGTAAATTTCAATGGCACTGTAGGATATGTAGGGGATTTTTTTTTAATAATAATATTATTATTATTATCATTTTTATCGAAAAGAATCCGAGCCGACTGTCCCGAATTTCCAGCATCCAAAAAAAGAGGGCACGCCAGGCACCAGAATTCCGGGCGATCTGCCGACGGTGGGCACTCAGCCCTGCCCTGGCATGCATCGTGGCACTGGATAATTATAGCAGTCGTGGGACTGTCAGACATATTTCAATATGCACTGCAGCAGTGATTTATTAAAAATCGAGTCTGGCATCCCCATACTGCGGAACAAGATTTGGTCTGTGCCCGACGATCATTGCTCCAAGGGACCGAGGTATACAGCGGATCGTCACAACATTGATATTGTCCTGCCCAACGATAACAAGCTCACCAGAAATATTTATCGTATTTGATTTAGGTGCATTGCATGTATCCAGAAAAGTAATCTCAGAACGCACGTCTATCATGATTCTATCTCAGTGTTCCGAATGGGTATCAAGACGCTTAAAGCCCCTCCTTAGCCAACATATCTGCAACATATTAGCAACACACACACACACACACACACACACACACACACACACACAACCACACCAAAGCCAACTGTAGACTTACCAGCAATATCCAAATAAAATGCAATCGCATTAAACTTCCTCGGATTCCCCAACACCTCCCCAGCAAGCCACTTCACCCGATTCGTCCAATTGATCAAATCCAAATGACTAACCCCCATCAGCGTCCCCTTATACCCAGCGTCCCCGCCCCAGCGACTACTCGCCACACTGACCAGTCCGTCATTGGGGCCCTCGGTCTCGGCGAGGATCCGGTGGGAGAGGCGAAAGACGGACCAGATACTGGGCTCGACGGCTGCACCATAGGAGAAGTATCGCACGTCTGGCACGTCGGGTGTGCTCGGGTTGAAGGTTTTGGTCATGTATTTTGTGGTTAGTTGTTCGAATGCGGCCGTTTCAACTTTTAGCAGGTTGAGCGTGTAGTATATTTGGGGAAGGCGGTCGGCTGTTGCATCAGTGTTGTAAGTTATGCTATATTTAGATGGGGGTGGTGTGCGTACCTCCTATCTGGTCGAAGACGTAGTCGGCGACGGAGGATCCTAAAGGGTGTCTTAGTTTGGTACGCCGTGGGGAAGAAAGAATACATACCTCGATGTGGAGACGCGATTGTTGTCAATGAGTGGACTTTGAATTTCTGTGGTAGGAGATGGCTGATCATATATCGAGAATCAAGACCTCTTTTCCCTTGTTAAAACAAGATTATGTATTTTCCGTTAGGACTGAGAACTCACCCCTAGACACATGTCAGCGTAACGTTCAAAACGACAGATACCCTGGTGTAAGAAACTCACCATGCTATGTCTGCACACAAACCAAATTAGCCATCGACCCCTAAATCAAGGAGAAGAAACATACGCAATAATATTAACATCCTTCCCCTTCGCTTCAGCCTCAATATCCCGCGCCAATTCCTCAGCTCGTTGCTCAATCGACCCCGAGGGAGGCACAGTGGCGGTAATGACCTCCACGCCTCGCGCGGTTAGTGCTTCCCGGATCCCACGCCAGTACTGGACGCCAGGGAGGTAGGGGCCGGCGAGACGCAGCTCGTCGAAGCCGAGGAGGCCATGTGCAAGGACGATGGGGTGTTTGGGAGTTTCTGCAAGTTCAACATACTATTTCAAGCATTGTTTATGCGATGCATACCGTAGTTATCTCGGATCACCGAGTACTTGTCGTGAATGAGTTGGCCATGATCCTCCAGTCGGGGTTCGAGGATAAATTTGGGGTTTCGCGGTGTCGAATGTATTCCACGGCGTGTCGTGTATATTTGACAAGGCACTTGATGCAAGTTGGGCAGTGGTCGTGTGACTGTCCGGATCGCAGCTGTATACCGCATTGTTGGTGCTGCGCGTTGGAGCTGCCACGCGATGACGCAACAGGAAAAAGCCCTTGCTGCCTGAGGTGTCTGTCCGGGGTACGCGGTGATTGGAAGCGATATGGCGATCAGCTACGAGTACTTCGTTCAGGCCGCAGAATGAGACACAGACGAATCTTCTGTTGGTACACCAGTGTAAATTTCGACTAGCACTAAGAGGACAACAGCTGGTTTCATACTAGAGTGTACCAGGACCCTGTCGATTGACCAGTACTCATCTACCACCCCAGACTCGAATTTCAAGCACAAGATAAGACCTAGGCATGAGATATACATCCTACGAGCACACTGGTGCAGAAGAAAGAGGTCATATTTCCCGAACAATGGATATCGATGAACAGCCACGAAAGCGCATCTCTCTAGCAAGCCGATGAAAAGAAGCAGAAGGAACAAAAACCACTCTATGCCTTGACAATCTTCTCAGGTACATCGGGCTTGACATCGGTCGTCGCCTTAATCAGGTCCTGAACAACCTTGTCTCCCTGCTTCTTGCCTGCAGCCTCGATCTCCTTCAGCTTCGCCTCGGTCTCCTTGTCCGCGTCGGCTTCGGCCGTCTTGAATCCGCTCGAGTGCTGGTAGAGTTAGCATTGCCAATTGAGGAGAAGCTGCGACTGCCACTGCTGCTGAAAGTACAGTTGCAGGGTGTAGTGGGCAATCGCAAGGTCAGAGTGTCTCACCTCGGCCTCGAACTTCTTAAACTCATCCTCCTTCTGGCTGCGGTACTCCTCAATCTCCTTCTGTGCCTCGGATTTGGCGTCTCTTATCCGCTTGGTGCGGTCTGTTGATTAACGTTAGATACGTCGGGTCGCGGGGAATAGGTGGGTAGCTATCGTACATTCTCGGGCTGCAGTGCGGAGTATCAGTAACCGATCAATTGCAAGTAACTCAGGGTGGATAAGTCCAGGGACACTGTATACATACCTTGCTGAACAATCTTCTGAGCCTCTCTCTCAGCCTGGACATCCCATTAGTATACCCGCCCACGAATTCAATGACCCATGATTGTTCCACCTACATCGAGGAGGGTCTGAATGCCCGCGGAGTTCTGAGCCGACTGTCACACGTTCCCGTTAGCACCTGCACCGACTTCAACCACCTCTGTTGGGTCCTCTAATCTCACCATGCTTGCCCGAGAACCCTGAAATGTGATGGAAGGGGGTGATAACTTGTCGATAGGAGCGGCGAGGGTCCGGAGCTTCCAGCTCGATCAGCCACGCATGACCCCCCAAGGCGGTGGGGCGTTCTGCCACCGCACACCGCCCGGTGATAGCCCCCGATAGTCCGCGATGCTTTTTGACCTCAGGCAATTGCCATTTCCTGGATTTTTGACGGTTGCAAGAGCTGTCGCAATGTCTCGTGCGTCGAAGCTCACTCTCGCGGCGACCGGTCTGGGGACTGCTGGTATCGTCTACTTTGTGCACTGGGCGCAGGAACAAGATCGTGCGGTATGTTGGGTTTCTTTTTGTCGTATCAAGGTCAATGGGTGCTGACGAGTGGTTTTTGCTGGCAGGCTATGCACCGTGGTGTCGAACGGGATATGGAGAAGCAACGGATTCGTCAAGAGCGACAGGCGGAGTTCGAGTTGCAGAAGGCGCTGGAGAGGGAGTATTTAAAGCTTCAGACAGTCCACAGCACGACGGACGATCCACAAACTGCAGGGAAGAATCCGAACACCGGGACATAAAAACTGCCGTGTTTGCCGGCATGATCTTTGACGGTCTTTGAGAAGCTGGGTCTTCTGACTTGCATATTTGGTACGTTGTTTGCTGGGTTTGTTTGCTTTGATGAATGCTGGATTGCTGACTATTTATACTAGGCGCTGGACATCCTGATCAAACCTGTCTTGTATTTTTATTCTACTATATATATTTTCTTATCATGAAGTCCTCTCCTCTTTTCTGAGTTCATACCGATTCCTCGATACCCTTCGCCTATCATTTTGTTATTGACGGACTTAATATCATCATGGCTGGCAACTTGTTGGCCCCGCAGGGGTGCCCCTCGCGAGACCAATATGATTTCGGCAGGAGGTTCCTTCGCATTAACTTGTAAGACTCTCCAGGAGATCAAGCAGAGAGAAGAAAGCCCAGCCACCACAACCAGCGCTCGCACTGCAACATCATTTCATGTGGTGTACAAAGCAACCAGCTTGCTAGCAAAAAGGATAAAGATATGGAAACGCTCTGTTTCCCTTTTTGTGCGTCGATGAAATGACCAGATACATCCCCGCGACGACGGGAATCGCACCTCCTGGATACAGCTGTGTCAAATGACAAACGTCCAGCTGATGCTGCGTCTCTGTGAGCGACGCATCGAACGCGTGATCGGCAAAAGGCTACATGAATGATTTCGAGTGAAACGCTTGCGAACACCGTTTCTCTTCTCCGACATGGCTGGTCTGCGCCTTTTTGGCAATGCCACTAGGTGAATGTGGCCATTTCCTGGGCTTAAGCTTGGGTCGGGTTTTTCTTTCGATGATCTTGATGAAGATTTGATAAAGACATGTTGGGGACCCTTGACGTCCTAAGGTACAAGGTCCCTGGTGTGAAACCTGAGGCCGATGATGAATTTTCTGAACCGCTAGACCAAGGTTTCGTCTCCGGTCGTTCCAGGATTGTCACCTATGGCGCTGCTTTTGAAAATAGTATGTCACGAGAAAGAGGGTGTTCGCCGATGAACTGACTGGTCATGGCTGGTGGTAACACAACAAGGCCCGCCACACCCTTGTTATCCTGCTTGGTTGCTATCCTCGGCCTTATCCAGTGCAGCGCTGCGTCCGGAGAATTGACCCCAAGGAATGGATCGCAAGAAGCACCACACTACCCCCGACCCGCAAGATCCTGGTCCAGCTTGTGTTTGTTGCGAATGTGTCACGCCAGATTGTATTTGCGCATTGAACGTCCATCGGGCGTCGCTCTGGCCAAAGAATATTTGCACGATGCATAAGGACAGTATTGCCCTTTACTGCTTGGGCCGGACACGTCGTAGCCATGGACAGCGTGTTTGTGCCTTTCGACCTCCTTCGCTGTTGGAAATCCATGTGTGGAATAGGTGCAACCAGACACGGGATACTTGTGAGGACGGGTATGTGTTTTGTTGTGCTTGCTGTTTCGGCATGTTAGCATTTGTGCTGTAAATAATGATAGCGAGAAATTGAAGATAAACTTAGTTGAGCTCGCCTTCTCGGTCGAATTGCTTCCCAAAATGCGTGCATTTGGTGGGATGAATGGAATTGTCTGTCGAAGAAAGATGACGGTCCGAGTCCAGATTCTGATAGAATAGTAAATTCATGTCGAGCATGCTGTGTATGTTTCCCTTGTTACTTCAGTTCGTCAAGTGGATTTTGTCGGTCGCTTTGCCTTTCGTATATTGTTTCCTCTGCACAATGGGGCCTGATATCCTAACAAGTATAAGCAAGGGGACCAGTGGTATCCCTTGCATCCAGCCAATGCGGTTGAACAGCCCCCGCAAGATTTCGAAGCGGTTGAAGATTTAGAAGATGAAATTCACTGGGCTGTCCGGTTGCGGCTGAATTGAACTCTTCTTGTATGTGTCTCCACTAGCAAAGAAACAAACATAGACTGCACTTTAAGAGACCTCGACGCGACGTGGAAGACAACAGATAGAAAGAAAAATTGGCCAATGACAAGTAAAGTCCCATATACACACAAGGACCACGAAGAAGAACAGAAAGGTTGTCAGGAAGGAACAGAAACAACAGAAGAAAAATCATAGATTACACAAATAAGTAGGTAAAGGCAGCGACAGCGGGTAGAGTTGAAGGAGTGAGGCTGGCAGGCCCGCTGCCTTGGAATGGAAAGAAAGAAATTGAAAGCCGGGGGAGTGTAGGCCTTTTGTGTCCTGTCATTTCTGATCTTCCTATGACGGCCCCTATGAGCTCGCATTATGCTAAGCATTCTCAACCCCCTAGATTATGCGAGGGCCTGGACCATTGTTGGCTGGGATCATGAATTCGTATTTGTGATGACAGCCTTTAGTCTTGCGGTTAACCGATTCGAGCGCGAGCCGCAGACTTCCAGCACAGCTTAGCGCCTGCATTGCATGGGGTGATCCTCAGAATACCATACCATGATTGGCTCAAACTGGTTACTGTGTTCATCGGCCAGATCGGGCTCTGGCTTGCATCGTATCGGGCAGACAGTTATCCGCGATCAGCTACCTCCGCAACATATAGCACCAGAAACATGGCAATAAAATACGAGGTAGACCTCAAAATGCTCTCATTTGAGTTACCATAATATATAGGAAGACGGATGCGTCAATCACTGCTACCTCAAAACTACAAAGAGCAAAAATCTCTATTTTTATGGAGGTGCAATTGATGACTGTAAAATTGGCTCCACCCAATGCGAGCAAGACTTCGCCGGAGTATTCACCCTACGCCATTGATTTGAGAACTTACTCCACTTTGCTAGGAACAGTGTTTAGTATCTTCAACAGCACACTTGCAGTGGGTCGTGGCATTACGTACTTCCCTGGAGTCCAGTCCGCTTTTATCTTATACGATAGCAAAAACATCACAGTATCAATGGTCGAAATGGCCATGAGAATGACTTATATTATCCGGACCAGTACCAAGGCCACCCACGTCCACGGCCGCGCGTATATCACCAGCACATTTATCCATGTACGTTGGCCGTGGTGTATTCTTCCAGTTGTCTCAGTGCTTCTGTCAGCTGTGCTCCTCGGAGCTCCGGTTGTGTCTAGCAGAATGTTACACGCGGTACTGTGGAATCTTCCCTTTTGCTTTTGCTTGTCGAGCAACTCGAAACTCACTCAGGATACGATATAGGCTCCCTTGGGATGACATGGTGGATATTTCGAAGAGAATCAAAGTGGTAATGGAGGGTCAGAAGCCTCCTATGTTTCCTCGACGTTAGAACGTACCTTACACTGGCGGAGCGAGAAGGAAAAATATGGTAGAAACATGTGTTATAATATGAGATGTTCGGACCCGTCCCAAAATGAGGTCAAACGATGCTGGAGTAATCTAATGTCCAGATCTTATTGCTCATGCAAAGAAATTGCTTCCCTTATTGATGACAGGAAAAGTTGTTGCTGCCTATGTACTAGATTAGTGCTCAAAGAACACCCTTCCAATATTCCTTTCCCTTTTATGTCTGATAATTGAGGCTGCAGCTGGCCGGATATACTCGGAATGCCCGGTTAGATTCGGAGGCCGGTTCTATTCCGGCCTCATGGCGCTAGTAAACTCAAAATGGGCTTGGCTCGCCAATAAGACGGAGGGATCTGGAGCACCTGGCTTGGCATCGGAGGGAGTATACAGACTGCGTCAGGGCCGCAGTGAGCGAAATCATACTACAACCCATCGATTTGCCGGGCGGAAGTGTTTCTCGCCGATCGATTCGGCTTTCAACCACCCAATGGCGTCGTTGATGATGCATCTTGAAGCTGATATGCGGGAATATCGCGAAATCCGCGCTGACAGTCACAATGCTAGAACGGGTTTAGTGCGTTCCCGTGACCATTGGCTGGCCTTCTATATTGGGCTTCTATATAGACCTTGTGAATACCTTCAAGAAGGGTCAAGTAGCTGGAAATGACCGGAAACCTTTATGTAAAGGCCTATCTAACACTGCAAAGATGTGCAGCACCGCTGAATCCACTTTGCTGTCTGATGTAACCCGATCCACGCCATGTCCACGCCGTTCGACCTGAGGCCGGAATTGATACCGGCCTCTGAGGTTATAAGAATGGGCTGTTCACCCGCCCAAATCTGTCCCCTTTCTGTTTCTCTAAGCATCTCCCAAGAATCCAAAGTTCTTCCCAATCTTTTTTTTACTTTTTTTTCCTGCCTTTTTCCTGGTCTGACTTAGCCTTTTGGCCTTGGTCCGGTCCATTTTACCTTATCTACTCTTTCTTCCTCCACTGAGACACCTACCCAGGGTACTATCACCACCCTCTTGCCTCAATACATCTCTCATCTACTTAACACTTGCCGTTGCCCGTCACCATGACTCGAACTCAAGTGTCCTTCCCTTCGCCTTCTACCCTCAAAAAGTTCCCTCACGTCCACGAGGACCCTGCCACCCTCTCCCACTCCCTGGACCCCTTCACCATCACCACCTCCACTGGCTTCCTTCCCTATGCCACTGCCCCCACTACCCTCCCCGAGGCCTTTAAGGCCCTGGCCTCGCTGGTGGAACGCTCCCCCGTCGTGAAGGCCGATGGCAAGCCCGGTCTGCTGGCTACCTATGAGCTTGGCCCTGCTGTTGAGTCCGAGCTGACCGACCTCACTGATGAGGTTGAGAAGCTTCGTCTGGCTGATGGCTCTTATGACAAGTTCACCATTGCCGCTATCTTCCGTGACTACACCTTCGTCGCGTCGTCCTACCTCCTCGAGCCTTGCTGGGAGAACTGGAACAAGCTGCCTGACCAGAGCTATGGTCTGGGTCGGGATGTTCTTCCGAAGTCTGTTGCTCGTCCGATGTACCGCTGTGCACAGATGTAAGTTCCTCTCCCTTTGCCTGGTGTCCTTCCCTGTCCTACCCATGCCGACTGGACATTGTCCAAAGTACCCCCATCTCATATCAACATAACAACTAACACTAATCCAGTCTGGACCTGCCACCCTTCATGTCCTATGCCGCCTCCTATGCTCTGTTCAACTACACCACCGCCGACCCGGCAAAGGGACTGGACGAATACTCCAACCTCCGCCTGGTTCGCGCCTTTGAACGCGGCCACGACCCCAAGAGCTCCGAGGCCGGCTTCATCTTGACCCACGTCGACATGGTCAAGTACACCGGAGCCCTGGTCAACGGTGCCCTCCGCGTCGTCGACACCCTTGAGCAGAACGGTCCTCGCCAGGACATCAACGACGGCTTCCGTCAAATCCTGCAGACGATGGAGAAGATCGAAGAGGCTATGGAGGGTATGACCACCCCCCCCCCCCCCCCCCAAAACCCTATTCCATATACTTCAGGTCCAACGCTAATTACAACAGACATGTGGGGCAACTCTAAACCTTCCGAGTACCTCTCCTTCCGCGTCTTCATCTTCGGCATCACAAACCAATCCATGTTCCCGAACGGCGTGATCTATGATGGCGTCGAAGACAACAAGCCCCTACACTTCCGCGGCGAGAGCGGTGCAAACGACAGCATCGTACGTCCCCTCCACACCCACCTTCAACCAACCCCATTCTAATCAGTTACAATCAGATTCCCCTCCTCGACCACCTCTGCCAAATCCCCATGCCCTCAACCCCCCTAACAAAAATCCTTCACGAATTCCGCGCCTACCGCCCCCTCCCCCATCGCGAATTCCTCACCTACATCCGCGAAAAGTCCGAGCAAATCGGCGTGCAGAAGTACTGTGTCGAAGACTCCGAGACCGCAGTGCTCTTCCTGAAGGTCCTTAACCACGTCCGCTCGTTCCGCTGGCGCCACTGGCTCTTCGCGCGTGAGTATATTATTCGGAGGACGCCGCATCCTACTGCTACCGGTGGTAGTCCCATTGTTACTGTGAGTACCCTCCTCTTGGACACATAAGGGGGGAAAAGTGTGCTAATTCTTGCAGTGGCTCCCTAACCAGCTCTCCGCTGTCATGGATCTCATGGTTACCATCTACGATACCTATCTCTCGCCCAAGGAGGGTGTTGTTGCGATTCAGGGTAATGAGGATTTGATTGCTTCGCACCGGAAACAGGTTGAGCCTATGATGGAGCTTGTTAGGGATCAGAGGGAGAAGTTGGCTCGCGAGGTTGAGAGGTGGTGCCAGGAGCGGGGGGTTCCTGAGAAGGAGTGATTTTTCAATCTCTGAGATGATTTTCTTTTGTGATTTTTGCTCACTTGTACATAGCCTGAGCCTCATGATTGATTTGTAGACCTGGCTTGATTTGTGATTTAAGATTTGCTGATAAAATTGCGAGATTGAGATTGTTGAATTGTTTTTCTTTCTTTGTAGCTGGTTATTTCCCGTGAGATAGGTTAGATAAGGGAAGGTGCACAATAATAGTCTCGCGAAAGAATTATATGGTACTATTGTACAGGTTATCGTGCAGCCCAAGAAGAGATTCACAATGCGTTTGGTTGATATGCCCGCTCCGGTCCAGATTGGCCGCACGGCCCTTTTCCCTCTGATGTGATTTGGATGTGGTATTTGGGCCGGTTATAACCCGCTCATACACGTTGCAATCTTGCTGGTATCGCCCGAAGTAGTTAAAAGATCTGTGTATGGTTTAAGAAGAGGCGAACGGGGTCAAGTTATCCCTCTACGACTCGTGAAAGTGCGTGGGGTTGGTTGTTCTGCCCAGATCTCATCCTCCGTATCGATCATTTACTGCCACTGCATTATGGACCTCTTTGTAGAATGATTCGCGAGAGGGGTATCCGCCAGATCGTCATCTTCAGCTATCTACCAGAGGTGGTCAAATAGGACATCCAATACAGATGAACAGTGAGGGAAGCAATGGATCGAGGGAAGCTCATGGGACAATTTGTCATCATTGATAATGCTGCTAACTAACTAGTTGTCGTACCATTTACCGAGGATAGGCTTATGCATAAAGGCACGCTGAAATATTCTACGTGAGAAACGAAATGGAAATGAATATCGGTGAAATTGAATTGGATGTGTTCGAAACTAGATGGAACTGAAATCGAACACAGAAACTTCTCCATACATTCAAGTGATCACCTGCAATCCACGCTGACGCCCAAACTCGACCGCGTCAGAAGACACAAATTCGCACCCCCTAACAATAAGGCAGTCCAAGTTCGGTAGAGCAAGCTGTCCGGTTGTTACCTTCGCGACGGCGAAATCGCGGATGGTCAGACCCGTGATAGGCGTCCGAGATACATCAAGGACCCTGAGATCCATAAAGTGTGAGCTGATCCACTTGACGAAATCGTAGTTCACCCCCTGCGTGGATGCGAGGCTCAACTCGGCCAACTTGAATAATTCCGGATTGCATGCCGAGGCGTCAGAAAGAGCGATCCTCAGAGCGTCGGTGGCAGAACGAGGGGCCTCTTCGATGTGCAAGACACGGAGTGGAGCTTCGGTGTAAGCCAGTAAATATGGAAGCGTACCAGGCCCCATCCAGCGAGTGTCCTTGAGCTTGAGAGTGTGGAGTTTTGTGAGTTTGGGAATAGGTTCATCGAAGTGATGGGTCATCGCGGATCCGCCGCTGAGGCTGAGGTATTCGAGGGTAGTAGGTAGGATGCGGGCGAAGTTTTGTGAAATCGTTAAGCCGTTTAATTCGAGGCGTCGGAGGGGCCAAAGGGCGCCAGTGGTTGGTCCATCGAAGGGGTCTGTCTGGGGGAAGAAAAACCATCGATGGTAAATCGGGGGTTCCCAATCCAATCGGAGCTCTTGTAGATTTGGGTATGTCGGCGCCCCGGCTTTATTCTGGAAAATTGTCAGTATTGAATCTTGTATGAGTAGATAACAGGGTACAAACATTATCCAGACCAGGAAGCGTCAACGCATTCGGATCGAACCTTGGAACGCTCTCCTGCGTGGCTAGTGTAATGCTCCGTATATTGGGGAGGAATGTAGGCCACTCGGGCCGAATTCGCAGGATTGAGCTCCTCACGTTCCAGAACTCAATGCGCTCGAGTTTCGTGAAATGGGCGAGGAACTTGCTGATCTCGTTTTTTGTCACCCCTATCTCAGCCGAGAAAATGATGGTTTTCAGGTGCTTGCAGTTCCTGAATTTCTGGAAGATATCATTCCCAGAGTGGTTGATAAAGAGTTCCAGGTGCTCCAAGTAAGAGCACCTGCTCAAGTAATCGAGGGTTTGGGGCATTGACGACAGAGCCATGTTTTTGATTGTAGCATGGGTAAGCGCACCCCTGGAATAGCGGATCGCCGCCCGCACAGCGTTCCATTTCACCTTTTGACGGGCGCCGGAAAAGTCGATTTTCATCCACAGGTCTCGGATACCTCCCAAAAATCTCGCCCAGCCTTTGCATACCATGAGGATGACTCTGACCTACGGTTAGATTGCTGCAAGGCCAAGGTTGTGGCAGAACCGGACTTACGAGAGCTCCCTGAAGGAAAAGTGCTGGAGAATGAAAGCTGCGATCTCAACGGGGAACATTGAGAATGGATCAATCCGCTT